>NW_026867487.1:4311155-5011155 GCF_020745735.1 Hemiscyllium ocellatum
GGCAATCCACCAGTACATTGTGTAAAGTAAATATTTGTCAGTGACAATTGGGCTGATTTAACAATGCCCGAGGACACAATTGCCTATCGTCGAGGAATGTTGCAGTTTCTTAATAATGGTGGAGATCATCCACCACACCCTACCCCCATCCCCCATCATGTTATCTATCTACAGTTTTAAAGAAATATTCCCTTGGTCTTCGTCCTCTGCTTTGGTCAGTTCACCTGTCTGGGGAAGACTGCTTGATGAAGACTGCTTTCCCCTCTGCTTTGAGTCGATTCTTGATCCCTGCAATGGTCCTTCTGCACTAACTTGACCTTGTCCACTCTTGCACCTTTTCATTGCGGATATGGTTTCTTTAACTTTCTTGCCAACATAGTGGACATTCTAGTGCGGAATGAGGGTAGCCTATAATAATTTTCCGAGCGTCTTCTATCCTGAATGTCTCCTCTCTTTCTCTGAGCCTGCACTGAGTTTAATCATATTTCGAGGAGAAGTATATTCTCTCTGTGCACATTAATTATCTAAAACCTTCTTTTCAATGTGTGTGGGGCAACCACTAACGACATCGGCTTATCATCATCCCAGCATCTGATTTATGTTCGTGTTAGCGCAACATGTTTTTACAGTTTAACATTTAAACACAACACAAAGAAAATAGTGAACTGATGTTGGGCAAAGTGATGTAACTGTTCATCGTAATCTCCTGTTTGTTTTCATATGAAACTGTTCTTTAAGATTAAGGACATCTATTTAATACAAACTCATGCTGAACACTAAGTGCCAGGAAATCTTTTTTTAGAAAATCTTCAAGACAGAGTTTCGTTCATGAACAGAAATCAGTGCCTCATTGATTTCTCTCAAAGTGCAACCTCTAAATTATTTCCCATCGTCTTCATTGTGTTTGAAGTTGCATTTGACAGTTTCGGATGTCTTCGCAATTGCCAACAGATGGCAATGTCTGTTCACTTATGCAATATCACCATCACCCTTCTACAGAAAGACAAGTTTGAAGATTTATGAATGGGCCTGAAGGAAATGTACACCAGCCGAACAACTAGATTCGATGTAATTTTCTCCCATTCAGGGCCTGATGAAGACAGTGATCACTGTCTCTGTTTCTGGAGTTCAGACAGAAGCCGGGGAGGAGGGTGGGGGAGGTTGGGGATGGGTTGGGTGGTGGTGAAACCATGACAGACACTGGTTATTGTCTTGAAGATAGGACTTTGAATCTGCTTTCGAAATTCCTCAGTCATCTCACCATAACCCATTCACGTTCCTGAATGATCAGTTTTCTTCTGTTTCCCATTCGTATACGCTGTGACTGCTGATGGTTCTCAGAGATGAGTAGCAGGGATTCAGTATCCCCGTCAGAATGAAAGTAGCGTTAAATGGTGATGATTCAGTAATACTGAATTTCTATCTAATGTACCGAACGT
Source organism: Hemiscyllium ocellatum (assembly GCF_020745735.1). NCBI lineage: Eukaryota > Metazoa > Chordata > Chondrichthyes > Orectolobiformes > Hemiscylliidae > Hemiscyllium > Hemiscyllium ocellatum. The sequence continues at coordinate 4,312,595 of NW_026867487.1, forward strand.
CTATGACTTGTATATTACCACAATCCACATCAAACTCCTTGGTTGCTGCTCAGAATCCAAATCAATGGTGCTAACGAGACTCTTCGCAGATTGGAATACAGTAAGGAATAAAACAACACATGTTTTAGTGCAGGAAGTACCAGGAAACCGTATATTGCTATGCTCATGTTAGACGCAACTGAGCATTTTAGTATTCTGGAACGTATCATTTAAGGCAACTGCATAAGTTTGGAATGAGTAAAAAGCAAAAGCTGGGACTTTACAGTGCGAATAGTGGGTTTACACACAGGGGACAAGGGATCAATTGTTTCCACTCAGGTGATGGTTTTGAAAAGATAACGAATTGGCAAAGCCAAGAAATACAGATGCATTGCAACGACTCTCCACTCCCCCCACGCCCCGCCCCACAAACACGCACACATACACACACACACACACACACACACACACACACACACAGACACACCCCCGCCGCACCCCGCAGCAAACAGGACAAACAGAGTTGGGTGCTGCATAAGGTTAGAAGGAATGCTCATTCTTCAGGAATTTCGTATAACCATGGCATAGTTTGACCTAGAGTTGTACTTGAAAATGTCAAATGGCTCAAAAGTTAACCTCGACGAAGGCGGATAGAATACAGTGAGGTTAGCTTCTAAGAACGGGGAAGACGTTCTGGGGCAGCGCTTGGTTTCTGCTCGATTATATGCTGGAACACGTGACGCTGAGATGCCTAGACCTCTGCCGAAGTATTGCACCTGTGACCAACTTGAGCAGTAAATAAAGCACGAGTAAGGGTGGAGAATGAACATAAGTTACAGAACAAGAGAAGGTCAGTTATCCCAGTGAACAATAAAATTATTGTGCCCAAACCTATTGTGAAAGCATATTCCATTCTGTTAACGTCATATTTCCATGCCCCATTTTCTTTGCCAATGATGACAGTTTCCTTTGGAGGTTTACCAGTGAATCTTTTTATCCTCTCACTTCTAACTATACACTAAATGGTTTAAAAAAATTCTGTCGTGTACCTGCTGGAAAATCATGTTGCTTTGGTTGTAACCAACTCACTGCAATAAAGCCCAACGAGAGTCAGAGCTTTGAACACACAAAATGTCACTCCACCCCTCTTTTCTAATGAAGAACATAACCTCGTTTTCTTTTGTCTACTCTGAAGAAAGTCCATTATGTGAAGTGCAATGTTGGCTTATAAATACTCGAAACAACCTGTTCAGACATGTGATTGTAAATCTTTAGAGCACGTCAAATTTCCAGGCTTCAAGGTCCTGATAGTATCACCGCATTATTATAGTTCTTATCATTATATGCAAATGAAACTTACTCAAAGATACTAGGCACTACTGGATATGACCCAGGCACCTTGTCACAATGGTTGTTCCCCCAACCATCTGACACGCATGGTGCTTTCTCATTGCCCAGTTTTGGAATTGACTCTTAGTTGGTGTTAATCAATGACATCCTGGAAGAACTAACTGGAATTCCAAGGTCAGTCACATCACTCCTGTCCTGTGGAGTTAACGTCATTATCCTATGATTACCATCACACAATCATAGAAACGCCCTTTACTTTACTAATGGAGGAATCAAGAATGTTGAAACTCTAGCAAAGTGCCACTGATAATCAAAGTTACAATAACTAGATTACAAGACCAGTGCAATACTAACCGACCTAAGGAACCTGAGATGTGCAAGCGTTTCCCATTTGGACAAGAACGCCGAGCATATCATAGCCAGATAATGTGAGAATGCAACAAGTGAACTGCCTGCCCGGGAATGCCAATGCCCCAGTGTGGATGCAGTCTGTTTCATTCGGTGAGTACACATTAGCCCTCTGATGAATATTATATACATATGCAAGCCGAAATCTTATTAATGCAGCCTAGCTGGCAATCGCACGCGTGAATTGCTAGCCGAAACCGTTTCAGGCAAAGGGAAAATGTACAAAATGCATGCAGTCACCTGAGTCCGGAATCGAACCAGACATTATGAAGTGGTGTTAACCACAGAGCCGTCGTGGACTAAAAAATCATGAATATGACAGGAGCTGCCTAAGTTTTAGATGTTTACCACTGAATCACTTTAGCATTTCATTTTTATCACATTTTTAGACTCATAGAAGAGTTTCTCTGAAATCAATAAAACATGCTACTTGCATGGCCACGCTTTGACTGTGAGTAGATACACTTGCAGTCAGAGGCCGGAAGTGCAAACCCCACGCAGACAATCACGTGATTGCGGAATCGACCTCTGATTCCAAGTGATGGAAACGATTCGGGCTCATCACTGAGCTGTTGTGCACTCCAACTCGTGACGTTATCAGGGCATGGCTCAATTTTAGAGCTTTGCCCATGAGACTTCTTACCGTTTCATTGTTGACACTTCACTTCAGCCCAGTAGAACAGTCACACAGTCATCAATAAAACTTACTCCTGGCATGCCAATGCTTGAAGTTCAAACAGAAACCATTCCAGGTAGAGAGCAAAAGCGCAAACTTCATGCATACGCTCACATGCGTGCAGAGTCGAACCTAAACCCGTGATCTTGTAAAGCAGCCAGGATATCCACTGAGCCTGACCTTATCAGGAAATTGTTGTTTTCGAGATATTTATGATCGCCTTTGCACTCATTACAAACAAAATCTTTCGCAGACGGTGTGGATCGATGGATAAGCCAACATTTATTGGCAACCTCTAACTGCCCTGGAGAAGGTGTTGGTGAGATGACTTCCTGACCGCTGCTGTTTCTGGAATGTTGCAACACCCGGAGTGTTGGGGGAAAGTGGTTCTCAGAATGTAGACCCAGGGACACTGAGCGAATATTAACGCAGTTATGACAAGGCAGGGTGTTGAATGATATAGATAGGAACTTCTGTCGAAATGATCCATAAATACCTCGCATTAAAACAACGAAATTTGAAGTCAATAAGTAAATAATGAGACACCCCAACTAGTCAAAACAAAGTTTCGAACATGTGTTTACCAAAGGTTTGCACCTCATTGTAGTTTTACTTCTACCTGAGGGACAATATCGTTCTTTCTGCAGGAAAAGAATACAAAATCATCCATAATCTCCAGATGTCGGGGCGAGAATGGAAATTGCAGCATCAGAAATTTTCAGTTATTTAATATTAACTTGATCACCATTCCCGAGAATAGGGCAAGGTGGAGAGATTCCTGCTAACTAATGTTCAGCATCTGCAGAGTTTGAAAAACAGGCTTATATGCAATTCCTCAGATTACAAAGACGTGGGAGACTAGAAAAACACGTCAGCGTTTTTGAACTATCTTCCATCCTGTTATCATCAATCTCGAATGTCATTGCAAAGGGTTGCATGAGAAAACAGATGCCAAGGCCAATTTCATCCTCACTTTAATATCTTTTTCGCATTTTCTACGCATTTCCATTCGTTTGTACTGTCTACAGACTAATATCAGAAACAAAACATTGAATTTTACGACAGCTTCATTTGATATCAAAATATACATGTATTCAGAATATTTGTGAAGGATGTGTCAAAATGCTTTGAGATGAAAAACACAGGACCTTCATTCAACTTCATCTTGTCTCTCCTAAACACGTTCTCCTCTGCCAAAGTTAGTTACACCTGCAACTCTCTGTTTGACGATTATTGTTGGTTGCCAGTTACAATCCAAGGCGGATTTAAAATGTAAATTTTCTGTTCCTTCTTGAATTGACGCCACTGTTGAAGAAATAACATTGAACTCACTGCCTGTGATTGAGCCAAAAGAGGGAAGGTTGAAAGCTTTGTCCCGTTGTGTGTGTGTGTGTGTGTGTGTGTGTGTGTGTATTAGCTTCAGAAATCTGTGCACATGGCAGTCAGAGACTTGGAATGAATTTGCGACATTGTCTGCAGCTGCTGTTTCTGCGAAGTCAATTTGTAATATTTCTGCAATTTTCTGCCAAGAAGAAACAAAGACTTAGTTGAACAATATGTTCCGACGAACCCCTCTCCTGCCGCCGCAGTTAAACTAACGTTAGTATTGCGAATCCATCAGATATCTGTGTCTGTGAGTGGAAGGAATTGAGTGGAAAGATGAGTAGGGAAGACATTGGCGTCATTGATTGGAAAAGTAACAGGAAACAGAATTGCACAGACACATGTTAAGTTTTATTCCCACCATATTGGCTTCCCGAATTTTCAGACTGATAGAAATCCGAAAATTGAACACTACTTTATTTATTGAGATAGTTCTTCTCACTTCAAGAATTTGGTTTGTAATTATTCCTCTGGAGGTGAATTGTTTCTGTTCCTCGCTGTGAGACTGCCTTCTCGTGAGCTCTAACGGGAACACTGACAGTGGGTTTTTGACGTGCTGTGCTATCTGTCTGCGCCAGTGTGAGGCTCATGGCACAGAAATACACAACAGAGTCAGTGTTGAAGGCATTGTTGATCGTTAACTCGGTAATCTTCGCAGTTTTATCAAATGTCAAAGAAAAACGATCTGAGAAGTCAGGATTCCTGTTTACAATTCCAGCTGAAAGCATATAAACGACGTATTGAGGAGGCTGCCCTGGGGGCTGACTGTACCAAAAAGCAGAAAGATAAGTAGAACTTGTCTTCAAATTGCAGGTGATTGTGACATTATTTCCTTCCTCAACAGTCATTTCAGGAATTGGCTGCTCCACTGTGTCTTCGTAACTGTATTCTAACAAGAATAATAACATTATTTGAAGTCACGATCATTACAGTGATTCTCTTACTAATTGTAACGTCTGGTGTACAATCACTTTCGCCAGGTCTAATGGAAGGGAAGACTTACTGAGAAGTGAGACAATGATGAGGAGTCGAGAAAGGCAGTTCTTCATGGTTCTCACTGCCTTGTCAGTTTTTCAGTCCAGAAACTCCTCTGTCGTCGAGCCCCTTTCGAATTTGTTCCTGTCGATCACAAACAGCAAGCACGACAGCAGTCTCTTAAATAACACAGGGCGGAAAGGCGAGTCAGAGTTAGAACAAACGGAAGTTGAAATCAGGACTGTTGCAACACAGCTCTGAGTGAACTACAGTTGAGAACAGAAAATAATTGTCACTGCTCAGTTTTGCATCCGGAACTGTTTAATGCTGAGAAACCTGCCACCAATCTGCTCTTTCAGAAACAAAGTAACCGAGGAGCAGGTAGATGGGGAGGGGATTTTAAAATATCTAAATTCATGGAAACATACCATACCGCATATGCTCAATCGGGCAATGCATCTGCACTTTGAAAAGACTATCTAATTAATTCCAGTCCTTTCACTCTCTCCACCTTTTTTTTTTGCTGTGCAACTTTTGTTACTTTTCCAAGTGCACTTACAATCCCACGTAGAAAATTCCAAGGTCATCCAATACTACCATCTTCTCACTGCAGAATTAATCAATATGAGTATGGTTCGATTCATAATTTTGACCTTTCTCTCGATCTTTTTCCGTCTGTTCCCGAATACCTTACTAGTGAAAACAATATTTCAGATCTATTTTATCAATCCAGTTTTAATTTTGTGCATCTTATTAATATCTTCTTTCATTTTGATGTTTCCTGTTTCAGTCTGCCTTTCTTTTTGTTAATTCTTCTTTAATTTTACTATTTCTCTTTACTTCCTAATTTTCTCCCTTTTCACCAGCATCGGATCTCCGCTAATCCTGGTTTTACTTTTATCTCGTTACTATGCTCTACATGTCTTCAGACCGACTATCAAATCGATGAGTCTGATTCCGAGTTTGGGGTCATCATCGCTTGTTTGTGAATTCACTCCACCTAGTTCTCAACAGAAAACAGTTTTTCACTGTTTCAATCACAATTGCATGGAAAACGATTCATTGCAAATTTCTCGTAGTTTATTGAGTCTATGAAGAATCAATAGTTTATAGATAATGCGCCAGTTAATTATGTTTAAAAAAGTAAGTCCGTGATATTTGGACTCATTTAACAATATCAGAAGACACAATGGCCTATCGTTGAGGAATGTTTCAGTCTCTTTATAACAGTGGAGATCACCCCCATCATGCTATCTATCCGCAGTGTTAAAGATATATTCCCTTGGTCTTCGTCCTCTCCTTTGATCAGTCATCCACCTGTCTGGGGAAGACTGCTTGATGAAAACTGCTTTCCTCTCTGCTTTGAATCTATTCTTGATCCCTGCAATGGTCCTTCTGTACTAAGTTGACCTTGCCCGCTCTTGCACCTTTTCATTGCGGACATGGTTTCTTTAAATTTCTTGGCAACATAGTGGGAATTCTAGTGCGCAATGAGTGTAGCCTATAATAACTCTCCGAGCGTCGTCAATCCTGAATGTCTCCGCTCTTTCTCTGAGCCTGGCACTGAGTTTAATCATATTTCGAGGAGAAGAATAATTCTCTCTGTGCACATTAATTATCTAATCCCTTCTTTTCAATGTGTATGGGGCAGCCACTTACAACATTGGCTTATTATCATCCCAGCATCCGATTTATGTCCGAGCTGGTGCAACATGCTTTTGAAGCTTAACATTTAAATACAACACAAAGAAAATAGTGTGCTGATATGGGGCAAAGTGATGTAACGGTTGATTGCAATTTCCTTGTTTGTTTTCACGTGAAACAGTTCTTTAAGATTAAGCACATCTGTTCAATACAATCTCATGCTGAACACTAAGTGCCAGGAAAGCTCAATTTTTTTTAGAAAATCTTCAAGACAGGGTTTCGTTCGTGAACAGAAATCAGTGGCTCATTGCTGCTTTCTCTCAAAGTGCAACATTTTAATTATTTCCCATCGTCTTCAGTGTGTTTGCAGTTGCATTTGACGGTTTTGGATGTTTTCACAATTGCCAACAGATGGCAATGTCAGTTCACTTATGCAATATCACCATCACCCTTCTACAGAAAAACACGTTTGAAGATTATGAATGGGCCTGAAGGAAATGTACACCAGCTGAACAATTAGCTTCGACGTAATTTTCTCCCATTCTGGGCCTGATGAAGACAGTGATCACAGTTTCTGTTTCTGGAGCTCAGACAGAAGCCGGGGAGGAGGGGGAATGGTGGGGGTGGTGTTGTAACCATGACAGATACTGGTTATTGCCTTGACGATAGGAATTTGAATCTGCTGTCTAAATTCCTCAGTCATCTCACCATAACCCATTCACGGTCCTGAATGACCAGTTTTGTTCTGTTTCCCATTCGTAAACGCTGTGCCTGCTGATAGTTCTCCGAGATGAGGAGCAGGAATTCAGTATGCCAGTCAGGATAAAAGTAGCATTAAATGGTGATGATTCAGCAATACTGAATTTCTATGTCATGCATCTAGCGTCTATGACTTGTATATTACTACAATCCACATCAAGCTCCTTAGTTGCTGCTCCGAATCCAAATCTATGGTGCTAACGACACTTTTCCCAGATTGGAATACAGTAAGGAATAGACCAGTGTGACTGGCATCAGTGTTGATTAAGTTCTTAGAGGGATTGTGTAGAACAGGATTAGCGAGGTTTGAGAAGATTTGTAGCTCATGTTAAGGTTCTTGATGTAGATCTGCCCGCTGAGCCGAAAGGTTCACTTTCAGACATTTTGTCATCATACGAGGTAACATCGTCAGTCAGCTTCTGGACAAAGGACCGAATTTCAATGTACTCGGAATGGAAGGACTGATCAGGGATAATCAACATAACGTTGTGCGTGAGAAATCAAAACTCACTAACTTGATTATGTCTTTTGTGATTTGACAAAGAAGATTGATGAAGTCCATAATATAGGCTTGGCTAAATGGTCTTCAGCAAGGCTTTCGACAAGCTTTGACATGTTGGACTGTGAGCAAGATTTAATCACATGGTATGTAGCCACATCCAACTAATTGGATGCAAAACTTGATTGAAGGGAGGAGACAAATGATCTGTTCGTATTTAGTGATGTGGATTAAGAATATCAGAAATTGACCTGGCTCCTGACGATACAATTGTAAGGAAAATGATCGCATATCTAAAATGGCAGATCACCGAATCTCGTTCAAACTTTATCACTGTAACCATTTCCTGTGAGGTGGAATTTTCACAGTTAAGTCCTGCAGAAATTTAGATATTCTAAGGATGACTTTAACCAATGAACCAAACTAACAGCACGTGATTTAATACAGGAATTACCAGAAAATGGAAGATTGCTATGCTCATGTCATAGCATGTACCAGTAAAGGGAACTGGATTATTTTGGAATCGGTAAAAAGCAAAAGCTGGGACCTTACAGTGCAAATTGTGGGTTCGCACAGAGAGGACAAAGGATCAATTGTTTCCACTCAGATGGTGGATTTGAAAAGATCACGAATTTGCAAAGCCAAGAAATGTAGATACGTTGAAACGACTCTCCTCTCCCCCCACATCCACTCCCGCCCCCCTCACATAGACACACACACACACACACACACACACACACACAGAGACACACACACAGACACGCACACACACCACCACCACCATCACCGCACCGCGCAGCAAACAGGACAACCATAGTTGGATGCTGCACAAGGTGAGAAGGAATGCTCGCTCTGCAGGACTTTCTGATAACCATGGCATAGTTTGACCTAGACTTGCACTTGAAATGTCAAATGGCTCAGAAGTCAACCTCGACGAAGGCGCATAGAATACTGCGAGGTGATCTTCTGAGAACGGGGAAGAGGTTTTGTGGCGGCGCTTCGTTGTTGTTCGATTACATGGTGGAAAACGTGACGCTGAGTTGTCCAGACCTCTTTCGATGCTTTGCACCTGTAACCCACTTGAACAGTAAATAAAGTACGAGTAAGGGTGGAGAATGTGTATAAATTACAGAATAAGAGAAAGTCAGTGATCCCAGTGATCATTCAAATTATTATGTCCACACCGATTGTGAAAGCATATTCCATTCCTTCAACCTCACATTTCCATGTCCCATTCATTTTGCCAGTAATAACAGTTTCCTTTGGAGGTTTTACACTGAACTTTTTATCCCCACACTTCTGACTTTACTCCAAATGGTTAAAACAGTTCTGTCGTGTACCTGCTGGAAAATCATGTTGTTTTAGTTGTAACCAACTCACTGCAAAAAAGCCCAAGAGTCAGAGCTTTGAACACATAAAATGTCACTCCACCCCTCTTTTCTAACGAAGAACATAACCTCGTTTTCTTTTGTCTACTCTGATGAAAGTCCGTCATGTCAAGCGCAATGCTGGCTTATAAATACTCAAAACAACCTGTCCAGACATGTGATTGTAAATCTTTAGAGCACGTCAGATTTCCAGGCTTCAAGGTCTTGATATTATCACCGCATTATTATAGTTCTTATCATTACATACAAATGAAACTCACTCAAGGTTACTAGGCACCACTGGGTTTGACCCAGCCCCCCTTGTCACAATGGCTGTTCCCACAACCATCTTACACGCATGGTGCTTTCTCATTTCCCAGTTTTGGAATTGACTGGTAGTTGGTGTTAATCAATGGCATCCTGGCAGAACAAACTGGAATTCCAAGGTCAATCAGATCACTCCCGTCCTGTGGAGGAAACGTCATTATCCTATGATTACTATCACACAATTATAGAAAAGCCCTTTACTTTACTAATGGAGGAATCAAGAATGTTGAAACTGAAGCAAAGTGCCACTGATAATCAAACTTACAATCACTATTTACAAGACCAGCGCAATATTAACTGAGCTAAGACACCTGAGATGTGCAAGCTTTTTCCATTTGGACAAGAACGCCGAGCATCTAATAGTCATCTAATGTGACAATGCAACAAGTGAACTGCCTGCGGGGAATGCCAATGCCCCAAGTTAAAACCATAAAGTTCGTACAGTGTGGATGCAGACCGTTTCATTTGGTGAGTACACATTGGCCCTCTGATGAATATTACATACATATGCAAGCCGAAATCTTATTAATGCAGCCTAGCTGGCATTCACACGCGTGAATTGCGAGCCGAAACGGTTTAAGGCAAGTGGAGAATGTACAAAATACATGCAGTCACCTGAGTCTGGAATTGAACCGGACATTATGAAGTGGTGCTAACCACAGAGCCGTCGTGGACTCGAAAATCATGAATATGACAGGAACTGCCGAAGTTTTAGATGTTTACCCCTGCAACCTTTTAGTGTTTCATTTTTATCACATTTTTAGACTCAGAGAAGAGTTACTCTGTAATCAATTATACGTGCTACTCGCATGCACACGCTTGGGCTGTGAGTAGATACCCTTGCAGGCAGAGGGCGAACGTGCAAACCCCACGCAGACAATCACGTTATTACGGAATCGGATTCTGATTCCTAGTGATGGAAACTATTCGGGCTCACCACTGACACATTGTGCACTCCATCGCGTGACGTTATTAGGGCATGGCTCAATTTTAGAGATTTACCAACGAATCTTCTTACCATTTCATTTTTGACGTTTCACTTCAACCTGGTGAAACAATCACACTGTCATCAATAATACTTACCCCTGGCATGCCAATGCTTGAAGTGCAAACAGAAACTATTTCAGGTAGAGAGCAAAGTGCAAACTCCATGCATACGCTCACATGCGTGCAGAGTCGAACCTACACCTGTTGTCTTGTAAAGCAGACAGGCTATACACTGAGCGTGAGCTTATCAGGAGATGGTTGTTTTAGAGATATTTATAATCGCCTTTGCACTCATTACAAGCAAAATCTTTCACAGACGGCGTGGATCGATGAATAAGGCAACATTTATTGGCAACCTCTTACTGCCCTGGAGAAGGTGTTGGTGAGATGCCCTCCTGACCGCTGCTGTTTTTGGGATGTTTCAACACCCGGAGTGTTGTGGGGAAAGTGGTTCTCAGCAGGTACACGACAGACTGTTTTAATCATTTGGAGTAAAGCTAGAAGTGAGAGGATAAAAAGATTCAATGGAAAACCTCCAAAGGAAACTGTCATCATTGGCAAAGTGAATGGGCCATGGGAAAGTGAGGTTAACAGAAAGGAATTTGATTTCTCAATAGGTGTGCGCATAATAATTTTAATGTTCACTGGGATCACTGGCTTTCTCTAATTCTGTAATTTATGCTCATTCTCGTACACAATAAATACCTCGCATTAAAGCAATGAAATTTGATGTCAATAAGTAAATAATGAGACTCCCCAACTAATCAAAACCAAGTTTTGAGCACGTGTTCACCGAAGGTTTACACCCAATTGTTGTTTTACTTCTACCAGAGGGACAATATCCTTCTTTCTGCCGGAAAAGAATAGACAAGATCATCCATAATCTCCAGATGTCGGGGACAGAATGGAAATTGCAGCATGAGAACTTTTCAGTCATTTAATATTAACTTGATCACCATTCCCGAGAACGGGGCAAGGTGGAAGGATTCCTGCTAACAACTGCTCAACATCAGCAGAGTATGAAGAACAGGCGGATATGCAATTGTTCAGTTTACAAAAACATGAGAGGCTAGAAAAACACGTCAGCTTTTTTGAACTATCTTCCATCCTATTATCATCAAACTCTAATGTCATTGCAAAGGGTTGCATGAGAAAACAGATACTAAGGCCAATTTAATTCCCAAATTAATATCTTTTCGCATTTTCTACACCTTCCCTTCGTTTGTACTTTCCACAGATTAATATCAGAAACAAAACACTGAATATTACAACAGCTTCATTTGATGATAAAATACACTTCTCTTCAGAACATTTGTAAAGGATGTGTCAAAATGCTTTGACATGCAAAATACAGAAAATGCAATAAAATTCAACTTGTTTCTCTTAAACACGTTCTCCTCTGCTGAAGTTCGTTGTACCTGCAACTCGCTGTGTGACGATTATTGATGGATGCCAGTTACAATCCAAGGCGCATTTCAAATGTAAATTTTCTGTTCCTTCTAGCATTGACGCCAGTGTTGAAGAAATAACATTGAACTCACTGCCTGTGATCGAGCCAAAATAGGGAAGGTTGAAAGCTTGGTCCCATTGTGTGTGTGTGTGTGTGTGTGTGTGTGTGTGTGTGTGTGTGTGTGTGTGTGTGTGTGTGTGTGTGTGTGTGTGTGTGTGTGTGTGTGTATGCACTTCAGAGATTGTGTGTACATGGGCGTCAGAGACTTGCAATTAATTTGCGACATCGGCTGCAGCTGCTGATTCTGCGAAGTCATTGTGTAATATTTCTGCATTTGTCTGCCAAGAAGGAACAAATCTTACTTGGACAATATGTTCCGACTCACCCCTCTCCTGCCGCCACGGTCAAACTAACGTTAGTATTGCAAATCCATGAGATGTCTGTGTCTGTGAGTGGAAGGAACTGAGTGGAAAGATGAAAAGGGAAGACATTGGCGACATTGATTTGAAACGTAACAGAAAACAGAATTGCACAGATAGATGTTAAACTTTATTCCCACCATACTTACCGCCCGAATTTTCAGACTGATAGAAATCTGAAAATGGAACACTACTTTACTTACTGAGATCTGTTCTTGTTACTTCAACAATTTGGTTTGTAATTATTCCTCTGGAGATGAATTGTTTCTGTTCCTCCCTGTGAGACTGCCTTCTCGTGAGCTCTAACGAGAACACTGAGAGTGGGTTTTTGACGTGCTCTGCTATCTGTCTGCGCCAGTGTGAGCTTCATGGCACACAAATACACAGCAGAGTCCGTGTTGAAGGCATTGTTGATCGTTAACTCGGTAATCTTCGCAGTTTTATCAAATGTCAAAGAAAAACGATCAGAGAAGTCAGGATTCCTGTTTACCATTCCAGCTGTAAGCATGTAAACGACGTATTGTGGAGGTTGCCCTGGGGGCTGACTGTACCAGTAAACATAAGGATTAGTAGCACTTGTCTTCAAATTGCAGGTGATTGTGACATTATTTCCTTCCTCAACCGTCATTTCAGGAATTGGCTGCTCCACTGTGTCTTCGTAACTGTATTCTAACAAGGATGATAACATTATTTGAAATCACGATCATTACAGTGATTCGTTTACCAATTATAAGGTCTGGACTACAAACACTTTAGTCAGGTCTAATGGAAGGGAAGACTTACTGAAAAGTGAGACAATGATGAGGAATCGAGGAAGGCAGTTCTTCATGGTTCCCACTGCCTTGTCAATTCTTCAATCCAGGAACTCCTCTGTCGTCGAGCCCCTTTCGAATTTGTTCCAGTCAATCACAAACAGCAAGCACTGCAGCAGTCTCTTAAATAACACAGGGCGGAAAGGCGAGCCAGAGTTAAAACAAACGGAAGTTGAAATCAGGACTGTTGCAACACAATTCTGAGTGAACTGCCTGCTTCAATTGTGAACAGAAAATATGTGTCACTGCTCAGTTTGCATCCGGAACTGTTTAATGCTGAGAAACCTGTGTCCGCCCTGCCCGTTTTTGTAACACAGTAACCGAGGAGCACGTAGATGGGGAGGGGATTTTAATATGTCTAAATTCATGGAAATATACCATAAGCGTATGATCAATCGGCCAATGCATCTGCCCTTTGAAAAGACTACTTAATAAATCCTAATCCTTGCGCCCTTTCCACGTTTTGTTGCTGTGCAAATTTCGTTATTTTTCCAAGTGCACTTACAATCCCACATAGAAAATTCCAAGAGCATCCAATACTACCATCTTCTCACTGCAGAATTAATCGATAAGAATATGGTTCAGTGCGTAATTTTGACCTTTCTCTTGATTTTTTTCCGTCTGTTCCAAAATGCTTTACCTGTGAACACCATACTGAAGATCTATTTTATCAATTCTGTTTGTAATTTTGTGCTTCTGATTGATATTTCCTTTAATTTTAATCTTGTCTGCTTCCTACTGTTTTTCTCTTTTTACTGAATTCTTCTTTCATTTTACTATTCCTTTTTCCTTTCTCAATTTCTCCCTTTTCATCAGCATCGCAGATAGTGCCAACAGCAGCTTGGTCATGGACAGCAGAAAACGAGATCTCCTGGTGATCGAGAATCAGTGCTCAGCATAATGCGGCGCCAGCAATGACAACAAGAAAGAGACAACACAACCTGCAGTCACAGGCTTAACACGAGGTTCAGAATCACAGGTTTGTCTGATGTTTCACGTTATGGCTCGGTCCTGGAGCCTGCCGGAGTTGACAGGAACATTCTAACACTCCAGCATCAGTAGCGGGCATGGACTGAAAACATCTGTGTGCTCAAAAATATAAGATGAAGTTTAGTTTACTTAGAGTGAGGAAACAGGCCGTTCGGCCAACAAGTCCACACCGACCCTCCGAAGAGCCACCCACCCAGACCCGTTCCCCTCCACTTAAAACTACGGGCAAATTAGCATGGCCAATTCACCTCACCTGCACGTTTTCCGACTGTGGGAGGATACCGGAGCACCCGGAGGAAATCCATGCAGTCAATGGAAGAATGTGAAAGCTCCACACAGATAGTTGCCCTGAGGCGGAAATTGAACCCGGGACTCTGGCGTTGTGAGGCAGCTTTGAAGCTCTCCATTTCTGACGGCATGTTTACGATTTCAGGGATGCATCAGCACTCTTCCAAGAGATGGCAGGAATGATTTGGAAATTTTCTTTCCTTTTGACGCTGTTTCTTTCATTTCTGGTTTTGATGTGAATTATGTCTTGGTGTCAGGAATGGGTACTCCTTACGCTTTTCACTGTTTTCCTGTTTTTATGAAACAGAGTACACGTGATAATAAAATCTGATGCCAACTAAAATTTATTTCTAAATTCTAACCTTACCTTGATATGTGGAAAGTGATCTTATTTTGTCGAAACCCCATAGAATGATATCTCTTACTTTTCTTGTTTCCTCAAAACTTAAGCCACGATTCCACGTACGCTCTTGACTAAAAGCAAAATCCATTCTCCGTTTTCATTTCTGCCAATCCTAGTTTTACTTTTATCTCTTTACTATCCTCTGCATGTCTCCAGTTTTCTGTCTTTCGACCGATTATCAAATCTATCAGTCTGATTCGGAGTTTGAGGTCATCATCGCTTGTTTGTGAATTCACTCCATCCAGTTCTCAACAGAAAATAGTTTTTGACTGTTTCAATCACAATTACACAGAAAACGATTTGTTGAAAATTTCTCATATTTATTGAGTTTGTGAAGAAGCAGTAGTTTAGAGTCAATGCACCAGTAAATTATGTAAAGAAAATATTTGTCAGTGACATTTGGGCTGATTTAACAATACCAGAGGACACAATAGCCTATCTTTGAGGAATGTTTCAGCCTCTTTATAATGGTGGACATTACCCCCATCCCCCTCCCAATCATGTTATCTATCTATAGTTTTAAAGAAATATTCCCTTGGTCTTCGTCCTTTCCTTTGGTCAGTTCACCCATCTGGTGACGTCTGCTTGATGAAGACTGCTTTCTCCTCTGCTTTGCGTCTATTCTTGATCCCTGCAATGGTCCTTCTGCATGAACGTGACCTTGCCCGCTCTTGCACCTTTTCATTGCTGATGTGGTTTCTTTAAATTTCTTGGCCACACAGTGGACACTCGAGTGCGGAATGAGTGTAGCCTATAATACCTCTCTAAGCGTCTTTAATCCTGAATGTCTCCCCTCTCTGAGCCTGGAACTTGGTTTAAACATATTTCGAGGAGAATATTAATTCTCTGTGTGCACATGAATTATCTAACGCTTGTTTTCAATGTGTTTGGGGCAGGCACTAACGACATCAGGTAATCATGATCCCAGAATCTGATTTATGTTAGTGTTCGCGCAACATGTTTTTGAAGCTTGACATTAAAACACAACTTAAAGATAATAGTGTGCATTTGGTGCCAGATGAATTGTTGATGCTGATGTCGTGCAAAGTGATGGAACTGTTCATTGTAATTTCCCTGCTTGTTTTCATATGAAACAGTTCTTTATGATTAAGCACACCTGTTCAATACAATCTCATGCTGAACAGTAAATGTCAAGAAAGTTCAGTTTTCTTTAGAAAATCTTCAAGACAGGGTTTCGTTCCAGACCAGAAATCAGAGCCTCACTGATTTCTCTCAAAGTGCAACCTCTTAAGTATTTCCCATCGTCTTCAGTGTGTTTGTGGTTGCATTTACCTGTTTCAGATGTCTTCGTAATTGCCGACAGGTGGCAATGTTTGTTCACTTATGCAATATCACCATCATCCTTCTGCAAAAAGACAAGTTTGAAAATTTATGAATGGACCTCAAGGAAATGCACACCAGTCGACCAGTTAGCTTTGACTTAACTTTCTCCTATTCCAGGCTTGATGAAGACGGTGATCACTGTCTCTGTTTCTGGACTTCAGACAGAAACCGACGGTGGACGAGGCGGTGGGGGTGGGGGGAGCGGGGGAACATGGTGAATCTCTGTAAGACTCTGGTTATTGCTTTGGCGACAGGAATTTGAATCTGCTTTCTAAGTTCCCAAGTCATCTC
The DNA here is from genome assembly GCF_020745735.1 of Hemiscyllium ocellatum. Lineage (NCBI taxonomy): Eukaryota > Metazoa > Chordata > Chondrichthyes > Orectolobiformes > Hemiscylliidae > Hemiscyllium > Hemiscyllium ocellatum. Next base: position 4,328,946 of record NW_026867487.1, read on the forward strand.
ACTGTAAATCATTCACACCCCTGAATGATCAGTTTCGTTGTGTTTCCCATTCGTATACGCTGTGCCTGCTGTTGATTTTGAGGGATGAGTAACAGGCATTCAGTATCTTGGTCAGAATAAGAAGTAGCGTTAAATGGTGTTGATTCAGCAATACTGATTTTCTATCTCATGCACCTAGAGACTATGACTTGGACATTACGGCAACCTACATCAAGCTCCTCAGTTTCTGCTCAGAATCCAAAATTGTGGTGCAAACGAGATGGTTCCCAGATTGGAATACAGTAAGGATTGGACCAATGTGACTGACATCAGTGTTAATTAAGTTCTTGGAGAGATTCTGGAGAACACGAGTAGCGAGGTTTGAGAAGATTTGTAGCTCAAGTTGAGTTTCTGGATGTAGGTCTGCTCGCTGAGCTGGAAGGTTCATTTTCAGATGTTTTGTCACCATGCTATGCAACATCTTTAGTAAGCCTCCGGATGAAGAACAGATTTTCCATTTACTTGGAATGGAAGAACTGATCACGGATAATCAACATGGCTGTGCGTGAGAAATCGAGCCTCACTAACTGGATTATCTTTTTTTATGATGTGACAAAGAAGATTGATGATGTCTGTAATATAGATCTTGGCTATCCGGACGTCAGCAAGGCTTTTAACAGGGTTTCACATGTTGGACTGGTGAGGAAGTTTTAATAATGGGATGCAGGCGCATCCAACAAATTGGATGCAAAACTGGACTGAATGGCAGAGGCAGAGGATGGTGGTAAAGGATTGCATTTCGGACTGGAGACCCGTGATCAGTTGTGTGTTATGTCCACTGCGTTTTTTCATTCACATAACGTTTTTGCATGTGATAATAAGAGGTATGCTTAGTAAGATTACAAAAGCCAGCAAAGCAGTTGCTGCAAAGGACAAATGAGGATTGTTATCTCAGAGTATAACTAGGCTTTGATCAGATGGACAAAAGCTGAATGGTTGCAAATAGAACCTAATTTGCATAAATACAAGGTTCTGCATCTTAGTAAAAAAAATCAGTAATTTATTAGTAGTTTGGCCTGCGAATTCTTGCTGAACAAAGAGACAGGAGGCGGAGAGCAGGTGCATAATTCATTGAAAGTGGAGTCACAGGAATACAGACACGTGAAGAAGGAAACTGACACGTTTCCCATCATTGGTCAAAAGTTGGGCCGCCATTTTCCCACTGGAAAGACCTGTCTAGGTTAGGTGGAGAATACTACACACAATTCTGGTCGCCTTCCAATAGTAATGATATTGTTAAACTGGAAAGGGTATAGAAAAGATTCGCAATGACTTTGCAGTGATTGGAAGATTTGAGCGATCAGAAGAAACTGAATACAGGGTGATTTTTTTCCCTGCAACGTTGGAGGCTGAGGAGTGACCTTACAAAGGCTGAGACAATTGTAAGGGGCATGGATAGGGTAAAAGCCAAAGAGTTCAAAACGAGAGTGCATAAGTTTAACGTCAGAGGGGAAAATCAAAACGGACCATCGGGCATTTACACATGTGGAGAATCGTGTACTGAGCAAGGTGCTAGTCGCGGAGGTGAGGACAAATTCAACATGTGAAAGACATTTTGATGAGTACATAAATAACAAGAGTTTAGAGGGTTGTGATCCAAATGGCAAGTGGCACTAGATTCTGTCAGAACATCTGGCAAGTGCATATGAGTTGGACCAAATCATCCACTTCGAACCTGTGTGATTCGATGACTCCATATGCAATTGTTTCTCACGTGCACAAATTTTGGCTATAGCACAATTTCGAATCATAAATCATAGAGAAATGTAGCATGGAAACAGGCCCTTCATTTCAAAGCGTCCATGCCATACAGGTATCATAAACAAAGCTCGTCCCATTTGCTAGCGTTTCCACACATCCCTCTAAACCCTTTCTATTCATGCACCCATCCAGATACCTTTCAAATGTTGCAATTGCACGAGTCTCAACGACTTCCTCTGGCAGCCTATTCCGTGAACGCACCACCTACTGTAAGAAAACGTTGCCCCTGACGTTCCTTGTTAAATCTTGCATGCCTTATCATAAGCCTTTTCCCAAAATTTAGAAAAAGAAATTGTCTATTCACTCTATCGCAATTTTATAAGCTTTTCAGCCTCCAACGCTCCAGGGAAAATAGCCCAACCTATTTAGGCTCTTGCTGTAACTCAAACACTCCAAACCTGGTCGTATCCTTGCAAATCATTTCAAAACTGTTTTAAATTTCACAACATCCTTCCTATGGCAAGAAGACCAGAATTGCATGCAGTATTCCAAAAGTGGCATAACCACTGTCCTGTACAGGAGCAACATGGACTCCCAATTCCTCTACTCCGTGCACTGACCACTAAAGGTAAGCAGAACAAACTCCTTGTTCACTATCCTTTCGGCCTAGGATTCCACTTTCAAAGAACTATGAGCTTTCATTAATATCTCTTTGTTCAGCAACCCTCCCCAGCACTTATTATTATGTGTTTCAGTCCTGCCCTGATTTACCTTTCCAAATTGCAGAAACTCACATTATCTAAACTAACTTCCATCGTTCACACATTGGCCCGTGATCCCACGTGATCAAGATCCTGTTGTCTGAGGTCATTTTCTTCCCTATCCCCTCATAGTCAATTTTGGTGTCATCTGCAAACCTACAAACCATACCTACTACGTTCACACCTAAGCCATTCTTATACATGCCACAAAACAGTGGACACAGCACCGATGGTCACAGACTTCCTAAAAAGGAACCCTTCAACATGCTTTGTCTTCTGTCCTTCAGCCAGTTCCGTATGCGAATGGTTAGGTTTTTTTCGGCATTCCATGTGATCTAATTTCGCTAACAAGTCTACGAAGAGGAATATTGTCGAAATCCTTATTAAAGTTCACATAGATCACATACACCGTTCTACCCTCATCTTTTTCAAAAGCTTGATCAAGTTTATGACACACGATTTCCCATGCACAAAGCTACTTGACTTATTCTAAGCAGTCCTTCGTTTTCCAAATACATCAGAATCCTGTTCTTCAGGATTCCCTCCAACAACTTGTACAACAGTTACGTCAGTCTCAGCAGTTTATATTTGACTGGCCTTTCCTTAAAAGCTTTCTTAAATAGTGGCAATACATTTGCTCAACTCCAGTCTCTGGCACCTCACCCACGACAATTGATAACATAAACATCTCAGCAAGATGCCCAGCAAACACTTCACGGTTTCCTACAAAAGTCTAGTGCACATTTGATCATGTTCTGGGGATTTTTCCATCTTTTTACGTTTTAAACTTATAGCACCTCCTCCTGTGTAGTGTGGACATTTTGAGGAAGTCACTAGTTATTTCTTCACGTTCTCTATCTTCCCTAAACTGTTCCACAGTAAACACTGATAGAAAATACTCACTTAGTATCTCCAAGATATCCTATGTTTCCACACAAAAGCAGATTTATTTCATTTTTACTTGACTTGGTTCTCTCCTTTGGTACTCTTTTGACCTTTATGTATTTGTAGAGTTACTTTAGATTCCCATTAACCCTCTTTTGTTCCTGCCTGCTCTTACTGTTTCCATTGCTTCCTTTTGCAAGTATACCAGACCAAACTGTGGTCACTATCTCCCAAGTTCTTCCCCCGCCCCACACAGCTAGCTGCCCCAGTAGATTAAATCCTCCATCACAGCTCAGGTAAATCTTCCCACCAGTAAATTGCTCCCCCATGCAATTTACGTGCAATCCGTCCTTGAACAGACCACGTCTTCCCCAGAACAGAATCTCATGATACAAGCCTTCATTTGCCCTGTCCTCGTATCCTACCCTCACTCGCTCGTGACTTTTGTAGTAATTCAGATATTATTATCCTCGAGACCTGCATTTAAGTCCTCTCTAACTTCCTATATTCTTTCATCAGTATCTCGTGCTTCTCTCTTCCTATATTATTAGTTCCAATGTGTACAATGATATCCTGCTGGACCCTCTCCCCCTTGAGCTATTCGGTACTCTGTCCAAAACATCCTTCATCCTAGCACCAAGGAGGCAACATAAGATTCTAATGTCTGGTGGATCGCCGCCGAGACGTCGGTCTGTGCCTCTGACTAGAGAGTCCCCTACCACAATCAATCACTCAGAACCTGACGTGTTCCTCGTTAAAGTCAAGTCGGTCTTGGTATCATAAACTTAGCTGACAGTGTTACCTTCCGCTGAGAATGCATCGCCTACTAAATTTTCCAAAACAGATCAGGTGATGTGTGAGGGGCAGGAGTGAACTATCTGTTAGTGAACAGTATCTCCCCGAGCGATTCCACATTCAGTGATCTCATCGGGGGATACTTACATGTTAAAGACAATGAAATTCTTTCAACGGACTTCCATGACTGTTGTTTTTGCCAATATCTCACTGCCCTTTTTTTGTGAGCTTCCTTCCTGAACTGCTGTTGTCCATGGTGTGGAAGGCAACCAGAGAGCAGTCGGGACGGAAGTTGAAGGATTTTGACCCAGTGACTGAAAGAATGTAAATATAGTTCCAAGTCAGGTTGGTGAGTGACCGACAGGAGGACGTTTGTTGGAAGCATGCATCCCTCATCTTACAAAACGAAACCTGTTGTTGCTTAAAAGCAATTAATACAGATCGACATTCCTTGTCATTGTACCAAATTTTCAACACAAATATGACAAGAACTTGCATATAAAATGATATTTCACATCTACCTGATGGGAGCTGTCCTTCAATTTGCCTGAGCAGAATATTTCCAGTGATCTGATGATGTAATGATCTTCAGACTCGGAATTTTCAGTGAGGGAGAACAATGAACACGACACGGACACTTTTATCCATTTCCCACTTATTTGTTCAGCGTCCCCGGGAACAGAATAAAGAAAGGATATTTAAACACACCAACGATTAAGTGCAGCAGGTTCCTGCAAACAGGAACTCAACGTCAGCAACTTATGAGCAAATGTTCAGAATAGATTGGGATGTGAAACCATGAAATTTGCACATGTCTTTAAATATCTTTCATTCAATTATCATAGATTTAGAACGTCATTTTCGTGAATTGCTTTAGAAATCAAATCCCAGCACGTAAATCTTCGTCATACTTTGGTATTTATTTCGCATTTTCCAAGTATTATATCCACTTGGTATGTCCACAGGTTAATGTCAGAAGTGAATATTTTGATCGTGGACAGCTTCGTGTGAATTTAAATTGCGTTTTGTTTACAAACTTTATAAATGTACATACCATAACAAAATATTTCAATTTGTAAACTAAAGAAAGTGCAATAATATTGTCTCTGCACCGCACATTCCATTCATTATAATTGAAAACCTCTTCAGACATTTGTTTCCATTGGACAATTATTGCTACAAGAGAGACCCAGCCTAAAGTATATTCAAATATAAATCTTCCGTTCAATCCATATTTAAGACAACTGATAAACAATTAATATTTCTCTCACCACATAGGATCTTGAGGGAAGATAGTGAACTATGCTCCCTTTGTTGTGTGCTCTTAGAACTGTTCATGTGGTTGTGGATGAGGGAGTGAGACCTTGTGTTTGTATTCGCTATTCAGTCTGCAATTCCACTTTATGGGAGCCGGATGTTGTGATACTTTGGACCTCGTATGCCGAGCAGTAACAACAATTTGTATTATTACTCCACATCATTTCACTGTACAATTACCAGGGGCAGCTTCAATAGTATTGTGCATCCGCCATTGGCTTGAGGAATGAGAATGGAAGTTACTGGAGAAGATCAGGACGAGTTTGGAAAGTATAGCGGCACAGATAGTTTTCTGGTGTTCGTTGCTTTCCCATATTCGTTCTGAACTCACAGACAGATACAAGCAATATACATGTAATTATGAAACCAGCCACTTCGGTGAGGGCGAGAAATGACAGAAATCATCATAACAGACCGGCTCAGATAAGTAATGAGTGGAGAAGAATAATAACGTTACATCGGAAGGTGCACTTGACGGTGTCACCCAGCAGGGTAATGAAATGTCTGCATACAAACCAACCAGCTCAGCCGGCAAAGCAACAATCGCATCCACAACCCGAGCTACAAACCTTCGCAAAATGATATAATCCTTCAAGTAAAGTTGACCATTTTGCCTTGAGCTCTGTCCTCGTCCCTTCAAGAAAGTTCTTCTTGAGTCCCGCTGGAGCTACATTGTTTCTGTTTATTGTTGTGATAGTGTCATCTTGTGTATTTTACCTGCAAGCTTGAGAGTGAGTTTTGTTCAGAACCTTGTCATCTTTAAATTAGTGTCGGGCTCATGGCACTTAAAAAAATGATAGAGTCAGAGACGATGGCCTTATAGATCTTTAACTGGACAATCTTCACAGTTTTATTAAATGTCACGGAGAACAACTCACGAAAGTTACGATAAAAACCAGAAGAACTGTGGAACATGAAAAACTCAATGGTTCACAGTGACGGATGCAATAATCGAACAAGGAACTTGGTAACAGGAAGCGTAGTTAGGTGAGAACCAAAACAGCAAGAGGAAGCTGAAGACGGCGCTGCAGCACACTTGGCTCTGAGTGAACTCCCGGTTCCCTGTGAAATTTGAAATTGCACAGCGCTGCTGGGTTTCATTGGGAGCTCGTAAATGGTGAGAGTTCTGTGACCATCTTACTCTCTCAGTAACATAGTATCTGAGGTATAAATGGGAAGAGTTGAGAGGACGCACAAAGGATCATTTACCATGTCAACCTTCCATGCAAAACGGGGGTATTGGATCATTGTGCTTGTGCCTGTTCTTTGAAGGGGGCATGTAATTAGTTTCAATCCCATCGTTCTTTTCATATTCTGTCGCTTTTCAAGTTTAATCCCTGTCCGAGTCTTTTTACACCATTCTGAAATTTAGCATTTAAACTGCTACCACCGTCCTCTCACATAGTGAATTAAAAATTAGAAGACAGCACAATTTGTCAAAAACTTGCTTTTTTTTTAATTAATCAATCCTGATTTCGTTCATCATACTATCAGACCTCTTGCTGATCAAGCCGATATGGCATGCTCTATTCTATCAAAACCCCTGGTAACTTTGAGAAGCTCAGTGAAATTATCCTTAACCTTACATCGATACGGGCAATCAAATCTTGTCTTACGTGAAACCCAACATAACAGTCTTCTTTTATGCTCACGTATTCTCTCAAAATCTGTAAATTTAGGTTCCACACAATCATGCTCCTTCTTAGGCAGAAATCAAGGTCTATCACCCCATTTCAAGCATGTACTTCTTGAAATCCCGGTCCCTAGTCGGTCACACTCACTCCCTTCCTTTGTCTGGCTTCACTGATACAGCTACTATCTGCAGGCTGCAAATCAAACCAATGAGTCTGCTTTGGGTTTTGGGGACTTCAGCGCTTCTTTGTGAATTCGCCCTGCCTAATTCCAGCGGTTTTGTTCATGATCGCACAGTGGAGAGTAGCTGATTTCCCATCAGTGGGGAACCTCTTATTTATCGTCTTCACCTCAACATTCTCTGATTTGAAATGTCCTCAGATCGCTGTCTCATGTTTTGAGTTCTTCATCCGAGGTCTGTTTCGTCCTTCAGCTTATCTATCTTGTTGCATTTTATAGACGCTATAGTACGTAATTAATTATTTAAACTGTAAAATTTCCGTATCCAGTGCCTATGTATTGAAAAGATATTTGTCAAAGCTTATCTAAGCTCAAATGGAAACCCAGTGATGTTGGAATCGGAAGTTGTTGCAGTGAGAACCATGAATAACGGAAGTCAATAAGCTTCTCTCACAATATTACCGCTCTTAATCCATAATTTGACTTAGAATGTGGTCACTATTTATCTTTTCCTTGTTATACTTCATCTAAAACTATTCATTGAGCATCCGGTAACTCAGAGTTAAATTTGAGATTATGTGTTTTACTGGATATACTTATTCAGACTTTTGATACTTTTTATATGTTTGTTGAGGAACGAGCGCCCAAGATTCAGTTTCCCAGGATCCACTTCAATAGACGGTTCAGGAAGGCCATATTACAACACTGAACTGTCGATACACAACAGCACCACTAATGCCTGAGTGTGATGCTAATTTTGAATTGACTTTTCACCTTAAATCGAGAGAAGGATAAACCTGTCAAATAAAAAGAGACCTTGCGATGGACAAAGAAGTAAGTTCGAACGAGATGTGACACCTGAAAATGTGAGACTGAACAAGGGAATGAGAAAGATATGAAAACAACAAAATATGCAATTGGAACGAATATTGTCTTTCATCGTCAACTGTTTCTGTTTCCCCTATAGTTGACGTCACATTGAAAACACAACCAATCGCAGCAAAGGGAAGCTCTATTCAATTTCCCAAGGAGTGAGGCCATCTCCCGAGTAAAGGTTAATTATAAGAGTCAGCAGACCACTTATAAAATGTTGTTTACGGTCGAAGCAGATATAATGTGTTTACTGTATTTTTTATTGGTAATAATGGCCGTGGTGCCCGGTAAGTCAGAGTAAAATTTGAGATTATGTGTTTTTTTGGATATACCTATTCAGATTTTTAACATTTTTTTCATGTATTTGTTGCAGGAACGAAAGGCCAAGATTCAGTTTCACAGGATCCATCTGAATGGACCGTTCAGGAAGGCCATACTACAATACTAAACTGTTGTTACACAACAGCAGAAGCATTATTTGGAGAAACTCTCTTTTGGTACATCCAGGATCTTGGGGAAGCTCAGAGATATTTACTGCAGAGATACGATAAGCAGCAAGGTGCCAGATCAATAGATTTCACTGACTGATTTTCTGCTAATTTGGACAAGGAGAAGAAAACGGTTCATTTAAATATCTCCGAGGCTCAAATCTCCGACTCTGCCGTCTACTATTGTGCACGGAGCTCCACATTGACACAGCGAAGCAGCCAGCCTGTGCAAAAACCGGCAAGACACCCTTACATCTCTTTCTGCATAAGATCACTGAGCAGAATTATGAATTGTTCGCATAATAAAAACAACATTTTATGATTGCCTTGCCCAACTGTTTTCTTTTTTCCATATTGATTCCACTACATTCTGTTTAGATTCCTCTTTATATTAAGTTAGTTTTTTTATTACTTACAGTGAGCAGGTGTGTAAATGGCAGATTCTGGTCCTAAAATTGGAACAGGACTTATCATTCCTCATTTCGCAAAACTGATATTGATCCTGATAAAGAAGTCAAACTACTATTAATTCCCAGTTCACTATTCTTTTGTACATCAGCGAGGTGACGTTTTTCTGATGCTGATTTTTTTTTATTCAGAGCAACGTCGATTGGTTTGTGTATCTTCTTCGATATACGAGAGTTGGGGATAATGCACTAAGTCAGATACACGATAAATCACCTTACAGAGTGGAGAAAGAGGATTGAAGTTTCAAATCAATCCATCCAACTTCTCCTCACTGTGATCTGTGGCTCACATTGTCTCTGAACAAAAGGGGTATGAGTTGATCTAATCCCAACTAGTGACAATTACATAAATTAACCAATCGGCATTTACAGTGGATATGACACATCTGAACTTCTGCTCAAATCTGCCATTAGTTGTGTGCAGAATCACTTCAGCTTCATCTCCCTCTGCTCAAACCCACCATTAGTTCTGAGCAGTCTCAGACACGGTGATAGAAACGGGAGCAAACCTTGTGCAGAAGCAAATCCCCAACATGAGAGAGGTTGTAGATAACCTTATATCGAGTAACATCACTTTAAAAATGGCCACACGGAAAGAATGTCTCGGCATATCTCCTATTTATGCTGAAAACTGGAGTGAGATTTCAAATTTCGTCTACTCCACAATAAATAAAAGGCCGGAAAGAAACACGGTGCAGTTATTTACAGTACCTTTTAAGAAGTCATTTTGCTCAGTGGCATCTTCAGCCAACAATGCTTGACACACACTTCACCATCTCCCCCACCCCACCCGAACCAAACCTCCTCACAACCCACGTTGTTTATATGCATAATGCTTAAAATCTCAGAGAAAAATATAAATTGTTGGAAAAGCTCGGTACGTCTGGCAGCATCGGTAGAGAGAAGTCGGAGTTAACATTCCTGTTTGAATAACATTTCCTCTGAACTGGTTGTAGCTCTGAAAATGCTGTTTTATGTGCAGAGATTAGGATGGTATTAGTGTGTGAGAAGGAAACGATAAGTGGTGATAAATCCCAAAGAGAAAGAAGAGCAATTGGACAGACCTAGCAGATGGTAACGATCTGACTATGCGAGTGAAAATAGCGTTAATGGGGACTTTTAGTGACGACCAATATGTGTTTTATTAAGAACAAGAGAGCAGTGCTGGACAAAGCAAGGCAGGTCAGGCAGCTTTGAAGGAGCAGTAAAATCGAGGTCTTGGGCATAAGCCGTTCATCAGGAATAAGGCTTATGTGGCGGGGGACTGAGACATAAATGGGAGAGGTGTGGAGCTGGTGCAAGATAGCTGGGAATGTGATAGTTAGATGAAGGTGAGGTGAAAGTGATTGACTGGAGAGGTGGGTGGAGTGGATAGGTGGGAAGGAAGATAGACAGTTTAAGAGGGCGGTGCCATATTGGACAATTGGGACTGGCATAAAGTGGGGGAGGGTAAATGTGGAAACTGGTGAAATCTACATTGATCCTGTGTGGTTGCAGGGTCTAAGGTGGAAGATGAAGCATTCTTCCTCCAGGCGTCAGGTGGTTAGGCTTTGGAAATGGAGAAGGCCCAGGATCTGCATAGTCTTGGTGGAGTAGGAGAGGGTGTTGAAGTTTTCAGCCACGGGACAGAGGGCATAGTTGGTGCGGGTGTCCCAGAGATGTCCTCTGAAACAATCTGCACTTTGGCGTCCTGTCTTCCCAAAGTAAAGGCGACCATACTGGGTGCAATGGGTACAGTAGATGACGTGTGTGGAAGTTCAGGTAAGTTTCTGTCGAATGTAGAAAGATCCTTTGGAGACTTGAATGGAGGGTGTGAGGAGGTTTGGGTGCATGGTTTCCACTTCTGCTCGTGGCAGTGGATGTTGTGGTCTATAAAGATGGAATCCATCTGGGATTTTCTCTGGTGAAATGCAGAACCTTCCACTCCCTCCACTCCAATCACAATCAACCCAGCAGACAAGGTGCGGGGGTGTTGTGGGAGTTTGGAGCACCTACCTCACACTGCTGAAGCCAAGTGCCAACTCGCAGACACCTCCTCTTACTGCCCCCTCAACCACGACCTCACCTCCCACGACCAAACTATCAACTCCCAGACCATTCACAAAATCATCACCTCTGAGTATCTCCCATCCACAGTCTCCAACCTCATAGTCTAAGAATACCACACTGGCCGATTCTCCCTCTGACCCAAGATTCACAAACCTGACTGCACCGATCACCACATTCTGTTAGCTTGCTCCAACCCCACTGAATAACTTGACACGGTCCTAACCCCTTAGTCCAAGAACATCCCATTTACGTTCAGGACACCATCCACGCCCTTCACTTTCTCCAAGAGCAAAGTTTCCCCGGCCTGAACATCTTTTCTTTGCCATGAATATTCAGTCCCTGTACACATCCATCCGCCATGACAAAGTCTTCCAAGGCCAGTTCTCTTTTTCATCACACGCCAACCAAACCAGTAACATTTAACTGCCACTCTCATTGAGCTGGCTTAAATGATCCTGACCCTCAAAAATTTCTCAACAGGAAAATAACAGCCCCGGTCCTCACCTTCCACCCCACCAACCTCCTGGTACATTACATCATCCTCTGCCACGTCTGCCAACTGCAAACAAATCGCAGCACTAAAGATATATTTTCCTGCTCACCCGCATGTGCATTTTAGAAAGACCATTCCCTCCACGACTCGCGTGTCAGATCCATGCCTCACACCAGCCCAACCATATTCCAAGTACCGTCCCCTGTCACCGAAAGAAGTGCAAAACCTGGGTACACACCTCCCCACTCACATCTGCCCAAGATCCTTCCACATTCAACAGAAATTTACCTGTACTTCCGCATACGTCATCTACTGTATCTGTTGCACACGCTGTGGTCTCCTCTACATCAGGGAGACAAGTCACCAAAACGTGGAATGTTTCAGATAACATTCCTTGGACACCCGCACCAGCGAACACCATTATCCCTTCGCTGAAAACTTCAACTCCCCGTCCCAATCGCCAAGGACATGCAGGTCCTGGGTCTCCTCCACCGCCAAACCCTAATCACCAGATGCCTGGGGGAAGAATGCCTCACCGTTCGCCTTGGGACACTGCAACCACACAGGATCAATGTGGATTTTACCAGTTTCACAATTTCTCCTCCCCAACTTTATCTCATTCTCAAGCGTCTAGATTGGCACAGCTCTGTAACCTGTCCATCTTTCATCCCACCTATCCGCTCTCCCCTCAACTCCAACCGACCACTTTTACCACCATCTTCACCTACCTATCACGTTCCCAGCTACCTCTTCCCTAGACCGACTCCCCAGCCATTTATCTCTCAGCAGCATTCTACCCTCCCCCGGCCCACAACCCTCATTCTTGATGAAGAGCTTATTCCGGAAATATCGATTATCCTGTTGCTTGGGTGCTGCCTGACCTGCTGTGTTTCTCTAGCACCACACTGGAGCTATAAATTAACAGACAATACTAAGTCTGGTTGTTAGACTTGGGATAAGGACTTGAGAGAGCTCCAGTCCGAAAGAAATCAGTTTTCCGTCCAGAAGGCTCACGTTATCCAAGTGGAAAATGAGGCGTTTGTTTTTGTCTAAGTTACACTGAGCTTCACTAGAGTGTTGCAGTAAAACCTGAACCAAGGTATTGGATAGGGAACAGCGTGGTGTGCTGAATGTTCAGGATCATTTCATTCCGAAGAGAATACAAGTGTTCTGCATCGCGGCCACATAGCCTACACTGTTTCACCAGTTAGAGGAGACGACATTGTGAGCAATGAATGCAGTAAACTAAATTGGATGAAGTGCAGGTAAAGCACTGCTTCACCTGGAAGATATGTTTTGGCCCTTGGATAATGAGGAGAGTGGAACTGAACGGAAAGTTGTTGTATCTTCTCTGACTGTAACCGACGTTTTTGTGAGTTTGGGAGTGCTATTGGCTTTGAAGGAAGACTTGGGCAGTGTATCCCAGGCGGACTCGTCCATGCAGAAGGCTGATTAGGACGAGGAGGGAAATGTCTGTCTGGAAATCCCACGTAGAAAGTTTATCAGACCTCAACCCGTCTGCACCCTCACTCTGATCAGAGACAATGAATTAAAGCGGAACTTCTCAATCTAATTTCAAAATCGAATTTCTTTTATTCATATAGTTGTTTCGATCATTTAATGCTAGACCTTTGCTTGAAATCACTCAGAGTTCAAATTGTTTCTACATTCAGTTGGCCATCAAACTTCTCTTAGGTCAATTCAAAGCAAACTTTCTACATTTGGTCATCCTTTTCTGAGCAACAGAGTGAACTTCTAATGTTTCTCTTTTCTAACATAAACAGGAACATGTGGTTATTGACGTTATTAGTTCAAGGTCGTCCTATCGCACGACTTGCAGGAAGTGACATACAATTAAACGTAATCCAAGCTGACAGCGTCTTCTTCTTGAATGTTCTGCAGGCTGTTGAGACACAAAATTTGACATCGAATTCCAAACCAGCAGCGATGTTGCTGTCCGTTCTCTCTCTGACCTGCATTACCTCCATTGTTGGTAAGGAGTTTAAAAAGAAGTTTAATTGAAGGTTTAATATATTTGATAAACAGAGTGCACGGATTTAACGAATATTAGAGATACTTCAAAGCACGCTTCGTACTTGCACGCAATTCTTGTCTCTGTCTTCCACAAAAAAATGAAGGGATATAAACTGCAAGAGAAAAGTGATTTATACAGATGTTACTGGAATTGAAAGTTGGACAGAAATCAACGTGTACGCTTGCGTCCATTTCTCCCCTAATGGGAACACTAAACGGTATCTAGATTGATGTCTTTACAATGGTGAAAGGATATTATGTTCGGGTCACGAAGCAACATGGTACAGTTGAGGAGGATTCCAGGTTTATACATCTAAATAAGCAAAGTTAAACGGCGCAAAATTATCTAATGAGGATGTTAGGGGAAAAAGAATAACCGCTGTTTATTCGGAGAACAGGTACAATAGGTTTTTATTAGCACAAGGGGGTAGTTAGAGTGACGAACAGAGATGCACTTAGAAGAAAAGCAGATAAGCAGGAGAGGGAGAAAGGGATGGAGAGACCCACTATTGAAATGAGAGGGAAAAATAAGCGAGTATGCTTGTGGTTATTATACACACAGCCATGAGGCCAACGACCTGAACGAGCCTGTTCTCCTCTATATTCTATCTATTTTGAAGATTTCATTAATTTCTAAGTTCAGTTAATCGAACATTTAATCTTTGTATTCTGCTTTCCCTAATCTTGTGTTCTAGGTCTGAGCGATGCAGTTTCTGTTACTCAACGGTATCTTTCGTTAACGCAGACAGAGGGACAAGATGTCACGTTAAATTGCACCTACATTGAAGATGGTTATTATTTGTTCTGGTACCGTCAGTACTCAGGCAGAGACCCAGAGTTTGCAGTTCGGAGGCACACGAGCGGAGTTGGTGAATTGAAGGCAGATTTCGCTCAGACCCGGTTTTCTGATACCTTCCAGACGACAGAGAAGTTGTACCAATTGACAATCTCGCAGCTTCTGCTGTCTGACACCGCCGTCTATTACTGTGCAATAAGCCTCACAGTGACAGAAAGGAGTGAAAGCCTTGTACAATAACTGCTGCACATGTTTCTGGGTCACAGCTGTTATTGTTGCGGGATGTTTGTAACAGTAGGTTACAGATTTAATCTTCATCTTCCTGTGAAGGATATGTCCCGGACGACAGATCCCGTCATCAGCATTTACACTTGCTCATTTCGAACGCTGTTTCTGATTATTGCATCGTGTGAGGATCGAGTACCCTGTTGTTTATTTGGGAATGTCAAGGAACACCTCACTCAATTTCATTGAGAATAAAATACGTGCAGTTGGTCTGGCACTAACCATTTCCATGTACCGCCCTTTTTTTCAATGTGAAATTGCTTCATGGGGAGTAGAAAGCAGTCATCCATGTGTGAAGAATCTTAATATTTAAACAAACCCAATTGAACAACAATTATAATACTCACAATAAAGGTTACATTCTACAACGTAACAAGGTAAAAGGGCGTTATTTTCAGAATATGATGAGAGGATAAGAACAATGATATTGACAGCAATAATCTGGAAGGACAGGCGTGGGGTTCTCTTGGAATACCTGGTCAGAAAACCGTGGGAATGTAAATGCCTTTTAATTTTTAAATGTACTAATTGTGCAGAACATTGGAAGGATGTTTAGATATCTGCACTCACCAGATAAGGCTGAATTAATAATTGAATAACAACAATTATTTCATTTTGTTCCTCTTGTCTATCCAATGATTCTTTCTTGGTTCAGTTAAATATTCAGGAATGACTGGAAGAGCCAGGTCAGATATTTTTGGAGTCTCGTCTCTCACAAATCTTTTGAGGTATAAAATGGCATAAAATCCCGAATCACGTTTTAAATGAAGTTCAGAATACATCTTATGTAAGTGGAGCAGAGGAACCCATCTCAAATGCAACGATTATATGGTCATTTCACAATTCAGTTATTTTTCAGAAAACACATGGAAAGACCTGTTTTTTCTGCATTGTGCAACTCCCGTGCAACCCCTGATATCTATTCGGTTCACTTTGTCACATTACATGTGTCTTTTTGTTGTCGGCTCCCACTGATTTGCATAACCATATCCCTTAGCTTGCAGTATTACACGACATTGTTGGGACCCTCCAACCCCATAGCATCAATGTGGATTTCACCAGTTTCCTCATTTCCTCTCCCTCAACCTATCTCAGTTCCAAATTTCAAGCTCGGCACTACCCTCATGACCTGTCCAACCCGTCCATCTTTCTTCCCACCAATCCACTCCACCCTCCCCACCTGCCTATTACCTTCACCCCACCTCCAGCTACTTATGCACACTTCCACCACCCCCCCTCCACTCCCCACCTCCCACACCCACCTCACTCCCATTTATCCCACCACCATATCGGCTCACAGCCTCATTCCTGAAGAAAGCCCGTTGCCTGAAACGTCAATTTTTCCTGCTCCTTGGATTTTCAGCTTCCTCGATTCTAATCTCCAGCCTCTGAAATCTTACATTCACCTACGTTGTCAGACAGCTCAGCTCACCGACAGTAAAGTTCCCCTCATATTTCTGAACATCCATCGATGCAGACAATCGAGCACTAATGCAGTTTGCTGTAACAGCATTCCCATATTTAAAAATGTCGATGAAGATTATTGCGTCAGTTAGCCGACTCCTGACGGCACACTTCCAAGGGGTCTTTTACTGAATGAATATTCACAACATATCTTTAGAACTGTGTCACTGTAACCAGCTCCTGTGATATCATATGTGCACAAGTAATAAATAAGGAAATATAGAAAGGAAATGATCAAAATAAGGATGATGATCAATGTTATGTCGTTAAAGCTTATATTGCAAGACCAAGAAACATAGCTGAACAGACGATTGTCATAACCATGCTCGCAAGCAGTGATCGTATTACAACATACGAACCGACCATATAAAGGAGTTGCAGCAGAACAAATAATAAAATCCGAAATGTTTTTAGAGCGGATGGTGAAAGGAACAAGGGATCGAAGCTGAATTGCTTCATTTAAGAATCAATGATGTGTCATGTCCACACTCCATGCCAATTAGTTCACCTCTGACACTGTCACCCAATCGCCTTTCAGCTCCATTGTACTCCAATTCTAGAGACCAACGTGTTGGTTATGTTTAACCCTAATGGGAGCTGGAGGAGTCAACTTAGTCTGTCGAAATTTCCTCATTGGAAAATGAAGTCCTGGTTGACTTGCCTCACTGTGCAAAGAATCCTCAAATAACTCCTGCCCTTTAGGACTCACTAATCTATCGACAATGTCTGAAATATATTCAGTACAATGGCTGAAATATTTTCTGATGACAGAATTAAGCTTGAAATGAGCATTAATTTGAATTTTTTTTAATATAGAGTTACTCTAGGTCACTCATGAGTACTATTAATGTTGTGGTACCAGTGTTGCCCTCTGTCATTAATTGTGCTGCTCACTGATCAGGAATAACCCACACAACAATTCTTTCAAAGAAATGTACTGAAGTGTCAGTATGTGATCAGCTGTAATGAACAGACATCAATGGGTAGCAGCTGTCACCAAGAAAACTGGGGCATTTTTTCTACGAGGATTTTACTCATTTCCAGCATTGAATTGCACAGTAAGAGATCATGCGGTCACTCTGCAGTAGCTCCGGTATGATTAATTGGTACAACCCATCTGCTGGCTGGAAAGCATGAGCGCTTTAACCTGAGTGAAACCCGCCGTAATTTCAGCAGCACCGCTCGTGCGCATCCAGAATGCGACCTCAGACTCTGTGACTGGTCACTGAACATGCAACAACAAAACATCGGCGTGACCAGTGCACGTGCAGTTCAAAGTGACATCTTCTCCCTCTGGGTGTGTGAGCGAGGGCTCTCTCTGATTGACATGAACTGCATAGATCCGGTCAGCAACAAGAGCAGAGGAAATGGAAATCCAGAAATGAAATTTTCGGTCGATTCAAGTTGAAGATGGAAGTTCATGGGTTACCAAGAACAATTGATCACAGAAAGCATCTCATTAGGACCATCAAATCTGTAATCGATGCGTGCAATAACCACAAGCATCATAACTATTTCATCGCTCATTCTACCTACGAATCAGTCCATCCTTTTCTCCCTCCCAAGTTTTTTTTCTTGTCTTCTTTTAAATGCATCTTTGTTGCACTCTCCAAACAGTCCTGGTAGTTATGACGCCCTCGTTCTACTTGTTCACAGCTAAATAATGAATGGTGATGAACTGATTAAGCAAATTCAATATTGTTTTGTTACCATTGCTGGAATATGCGTCATGATCATTCATTCACTTTGCTTGCATTACTTATTTGAATGCATAGCCATGATTGCACTTTCTTACCAATTAACTGACGAGTCGTGACTAAATTCAACTTCTTTTATTGCTATGGTTGAAATCTGAGTCAGGATTAATCAGATAATTTGTCGGGATTACTTGCTTGAGAGCATAACTACGATGTTATATAATCCATAGCTAATTTGGTGAAATCACAGACACGATGACAGAGCTCCCACTTCTGGTGATGAGAGAAACATGACCTGTCTCTGAAAAGTTACTGAGCTTTCAAATAATTGAAAGAGGTTAGTGTCTATTTCCGAAAATTATTATTATTATGAATAGTATTCGAATTGTTATCATCATCATTGTCATCATCATCATCATCATCATCATCGCTATCATCACCATTATCATTGTCATCATCATCATCATCGCTATCATCACCATTATCATTACCATCATCATCATTATTATTATACATTTTAATGCAGATGCACAATTGGTCGGAAAAATATTAACCAGTTTTGTTTTCCACCTTCTACTGTTTATTTATTTCCAATATCCCAAACGGATCCTTCCAACCAAAGTAGAAACGCAGTGGTCACCACAATTTCCACATGTTCACACAAATCAAGGTGATAGATGTGATCCTAGTTGTTATGTTCAATGTTTTTCATTCCAGTTGAAACTTACCCAAGCACAGTGGGTTGTGACTTCTGTGTCAATTATAACAGCTCACATGATTTCACTTCTGCGTTGAAAAGTGGAGCATCAGTCCCTGGAATCTGCAGATCGTTGATTTAGGAAAGCGTGTCAGAGATTCCAGGGTAGAGGACACAGTGGAATTAAGCAGAAATTTTCAGTTTCCATTGAACAGCAAGTTTGATTAACTGCGAACTGCAGTTTGGAAGGACTGCAGATGCTGGCAGTCAGAGTCCATAAGATATGCAAATGGGACGAGACAGCAGGCCAGATAGTTGTTGTGGTTCTGCTCGCCGAGCTGGAAGTTTTTGCTGCAAACGTTTCGTTCCCTGTCGAGAGAACATCATCAGTGCTGTAGGAGCCTCGTGTGAAGCGCTGTTTTGATGTTTCTTCCGGTATTTATAGTGGTTTGTTCTTGCCGCTTCCGGGTGTCAGTTTCAGCTGCAGTGATTTGTATGTGGGGTCCAGGTCGATGTGTCTGTTGATGGATGTTCTTGCCGTTTCCGGGTGTCAGTTTCAGCTGTAGTGGTTTGTATATGGTGTCCAGGTCAATGTGTCTGTTGATGGAGTTTGGGGATGAATGCCATGCTTCTAGGAATTCTCTGGCTGTTCTCTGTCTGTCTTGTCCTATGATAGTGGTGTTTTCCAGACCTAGCCATCCCTCATTACATAGGCCTGCACAAAGGTGTTGTGGAGAGGATACTGTTCTGAAAATAAATGCTTCCAATCCAGTTTAGGATGATAACACTGATGTTACTAAAAACATCAGTTATTGCAATGGCACGAGGTTGTAGATGACACACCGGGAGAGACCATAATGACACAGGCTTAGATTATGATCACCACAAAACTAGCTGCAAAGGAGCAGAAGGGATAGATGCGATATAAATAATTCCAAATACCAACTGCAGTTCCCTATACTTCATTTTGGAAGTCCCTTCAACTGTTTCTTTCCCAAATATTCATTAACTGTTCTAAATCCATTGATAATTGATGGTATCGAATAGTATATTATTCGTTTGGGAATACCTAATGCATTTCAATCAACCTCTCTTAACAATATACTCTCCAGTGTGCCGGTAGTCTACTTTCATACAAGCCCTACTTATAGAAACAGTCCATTCTGCCCGCTAAGTCCACACCTGAAAAACGCTTCCCATCCACTCATACCATGCAAATCTATCCCTGAAACCCTGTGTTTCCCATGGTTAATCCATCTCGGCGACACACTGCTGAGCACTATGGTCAATTTAGCTGGCCAATCTATTCCTAATCTGCACATCGTTGATATGTGTTTGGAAAACGTGAGCTCAGAGTAAGCCATGCAGGCACGAGGAGAATGTGCAAACTCCACACAGACAGTCGCCCAAGAATGGGTTTGAATCTGGGCCGGTGGTGCTGCCAAGTACCAGTGCTAAACATTTAGCCATCAAGCTGCCTTGAAGGGACAGTTGTTCTGTGTCACTTCTCTTAGAGACTGGTGTTGTCACACTTTGCTAGAATGGCTGTTTCAGAAGCAGTGGGTAAATTACTGGGAATTTCTTGAGCGTTTCTTTATTGAATGAGACGAAGGAAATATGAGTGGCTGAAGTCAGGCTCGCGGAGACCTGCGATTTAAATTTTGCTTTCAGTTGGAATTTCGAGTTGGCTGTTGAAGCTGATTGATACAGTTCTCTCTCTCTGTCTCTCTCTCTCTCTCTTTATCTCTCTCTCTCTCTGTCTCTCTCTCTCTCTCTCTCTCAGAGAGAGCACGTGAGGAAAGTGTGTTCGGCTGTTTTGCCTTAGACTAGTTTGCATTTATGGGATACTGCTGTACACGACCGGTTGATGATTACTGCTTAAATAATAAATTATTTTATTAAGTTTGTCCATAGAGTTAAAGGTATGCCAATTCTCCCTTTCCTGTTTTACTCTTGCTGTGTAGTTAGAATAAAGTATACTTTGCTTAAAGCCTAGTGGTGGAGATATTAAATTACATCTGGAACACAACGTCTTGCAGTTGCGTTTGTTTAAATAAAGTGTTAAGTGCTAGGCTATTTCCTTAAAATAATTTGAAGGTGTTTGGCACGGTCCACAGCGCTAGTCACTGAGTCAATCCTCCACGCATTCAGTTTATTGTCAACTGGAGCATTTCTTGACCAACCCCTTATTTATCGATCCATCGACTAACAGTTTGTCCGGATCGTCTCATTTTCTGATAACGTTTCAGTTTACAAAAACATTTACTCTTAGAATTGTCCAAATAGATCCACAGTTTTGGCACCGATACAAAGCCCAGGGATCAAAGTGAACATCCAGTTATGTCCCTCCGTATAGCTCTGTTACGAACCATTTTATCAGCGCTGTTGTTTTGTGTTTTGCTGTTTGCCACATTAACAATACCAATGATTCCAATGAACCTTAATGTCTTCATTGTCCACACGTCTTCACCACGTTCTTTCTGATCTAACACATCGATCAAACATTTGTGCATCTGCCTTGATATTTCCTTATTTCAACTGGTATCAAATAGTCTGACCATATACACTGTACAAGCTGAGGAAACAAATGTGATTTGCACATTCGTAAATGCTAAGTAGGAATGAGCAAAACTTTGAATTGCTGGTAACAACCACATACCATTCAAAATTTAGAACTAGTATCAACAAATGTAAAATCCAAATGTAAAAGACCTATTATCGCAGAAAACAAAATATATGCGATTTGAAATATTGCACCTTCGTTGAATTTATTCAAACGTTTCCGTTATTAATTCTGAAGATCGCATTAACAACAAGGGCTGCGCAGTGGGATCCCGCTCTGCTGCAACAATTACATTCACATTAATGTCTCACTCTAGATTTCTATTATCACTACATGTATTTTATACTTTAACACAGCTATTCTAATAATAGTGCTAAATAATTCATTTTGCAAAATAATTATAAAATCAGTGCTTGAAAATTCCATTTTACTACATTGTCATATGTCATGATGATAAGCATTACAAAACAAAAGAGTATTTCAAAAAGTTATAATAAAGCTTAATAATCAGTAACATGACAAATTAAAACTCAAGATATTACAATACGTATTTCATCAACGTAAAAACATGCAGAATGGTAAGTTTGTAACTTTTTTTCATATTCCATGATGAAAGTGCAAAGATTGCACTCTAATCCAGCAAATACTGCATAATGTGGCATTATCAATTTCATAATATTATAACACATGTAAACTTCATTATGCTCAGACACCTCTGATTATTCACAATATTCAGCCCATTCTGCAAGGGAAGATACAAAATATCTGAAGGTTAGAAAAGCTATATAATTTACTTGGGATCCATGACTTACCAGGCGCACCAATAGCAGGGAGAATCGGATAGCAAACAGCAAAGACTGGGCCATCGTTTGGGAAAAACAAGGAATTACTAATGCTATAGAATTTAACTTAGAGAACCTGTCAAATCCTCCTTTATTTACTCCGAGTCAGATCCCCCAGAAGTAGAAATGAGTATCTTCGATGCAGTTCACTGAACAAACAGATTAACTCATGGGTTTATGACATCTGTTTGCAACTTCAAGGATGGCAATGATTCCATTGTGGACTTGTTTCCATTGGATAATTATTGCTACGTGAGAGGCCCAGCCTAAAGTGTATTCAAATATAAATGTTCCATTCAATCCACATTTAAGAAAACTGATAAACAATAAATATTTATCTCACCACATAGGATCTTGAGGGAAGATAGTGAACTATGCTCCCTCTGTTGTGTGCTCTTAGAAATGTTCATGTGGTTGTGGATGAGGGAATGAGATCTTCTGATTGTATTCCTAGTCAGTCTGCAATTCCACTTTATGGGAGCCGGATGTTGTGATACTTTGGACCTCATATGCCAAGCAATAACGACAATTTGTATTATTAACCCACGCCATTTCACTGTGCAATTACCAGGGTAAGCTTCAATCGAATTTTGTATCTGCCATTTGCCTGAGGAATGAGAATGAAAGTTACTGGAGTAGTTCAGGAGGAATTTGGGAAATACAGCGGCACAGATAGTTTTCTGGTGTTCGTTGCTTTCCTATATTCGTCCTGAACTCACAGACAGATACAAGCAATAGACATGCAAGCATGAAGCCTAAAAACCAGCCACTGCGGAGAGTGCCAGAAATGACGCAAACCATCATAACCGACCGGCTCAGATAAATAATGAGTGGAGTAGAATAATAACCCTTCATCAGAAGTTGCTCTTGACGGTGTCACCCAGCAGGGTAATGAAATGTCTGCATACAAACCAACCAGCTCAGCCGGCAAAGCAACAATCGCATCCACAACCCGAGCTACAAATCTTCGCAAAATGATATAATTCTTCAAGTAAAGTTGAACGTTTCGTCTTGAGTTCTGTCCTTGTCCCTTTAAGAAAGTTCTTCTTGAATCCCGCTGGAGCTACATTGTTTCTGTTTATTGTTGTGATGATGTCATCTAGTGCATTTTACCTGCAAGCTTGAGAGTGAGTTTTGTTCAGAATCTTGTCATCTTTGAATTATCGTCTGGCTCATGGCCCTTAAAAAACATGGTAGAGTCAGAGACGAGGGCCTTGTAGATCTTTAACTGGGCAATCTTCACAGTTTTATTAAATGTCACAGAGAATAACTCATGAAAGTTACGATAAAAACCAGAAGAACTGTGGAACATGAAAAACTCAATAGTTCACAGTGACGGATGCAATAATCGAACAAGTACTTGACAACAGGAAGGGTAGTTAGGTGAGAGCCAGAACATCAAGCGGAAGCTGAAGATGGCGCTGCAGCACACCTGGGTCTGAGTGAACTCACGGTTCCCTGTGAAAATTGAAATTGCACAGCGTTGCTGGGTTTCATTGGGAACTGATAGATGGTGAGAGTTCTGTGACCACCTTACTCTCTCAGTAACACAGTATCTGAGGACGCACAAAGGATCATTTACCATGTAAACCTTCCATGAAAAACGAGGGTATTGGATCATTGTGCTTGTGCCTGTTCTTTGAAGGGGGTATGTAATTAGTTTCAATCCTATCGTTCTTTTCATATTATTTCGCTTTTCAAGTTTAATCCCTGTCCGAATCTTTTTACATCATTCTGAAATTTAGCATTTAAAAACCGCTACCAACGTCCTCTCACATAGAGAATTATAAATTAGAAGACAGTAAAATTTCACAAAAAGCTTGTTGTTTTTTTTTTAATCAATCAATCCTGATCTCGTTCATCATATTATCAGACCTCTTGCTAATCAAGCCGATATGGCATGCTCTATTCTATCAAAACCCCTGGTAACTTTGAGAAGCTCAGTGAAAATATCCTTAACCTTACAATGATACTGGCAATCAAATCTTGTCTTCCGTGAAACCTGACATAACAGTCTCCTTTTATGCTCTCATATTCTCATAATCTGCAAATCTCGGTTCCACACAATCATACTACTTCTTAGGCAGAAATCAAGGTCTATCACCCAATTTCAAGCATGCCCTCCTTGCATTCCCAGTCCCCAGTCCGTCACATTCACTCCCTTCCTTTGTCTGGCTTCACTGCTACAGCTATTACCTGCAGGCTGCGAATCAAACCAATGAGTCTGCTTTCGGTTTTGGGAACTTCAGCGCTTCTTTGTGAATTCGCCCTGCCCAATTCCAGCGGTTTCGTTCATGATCACACAGTGGAGAATAGCTGAATTCCCATCAGTGGGAAACTCTTATTTATCGTCTTCTCCTCCACATTCTCTGATTTGAACTGTCCTCCGATCGCTGTCTCATGTTTTGAGTTCTTCATCCGAAATCTGTTTCGTCCTTCAGCTTTTCTATCTTGATGCCTTTTATGGACGCCATAATACGTAATTAAGTATTTTTACATTGTAAAATTTCCGTATCCAGTGCCTTGGTATTGAAAAGATATTTGTCAAAGTTTATCTAATATTAAAGGGAAACACAGTGATGTTGGAATAGGAAGTTGTTGTGGTGAGAACCATCAATAACTGAAGTCACTAAGCTTCTCTCACAATATTACCGCTCTTAATCCATAATTTGACATAGAATGTGGTCACTATTTATCTTTTCCTTGTTATACTTCATATAAAACAATTCATTGAGCATCCGGTAACTCAGAGATTATGTGTTTGATTGGATATACATATTCTGATTTTTGATACTTTTTATATGCTTGTTCAGGAATGAGCGCCCAAGATTCAGTTTTCCAGGATCCACTTGAATAGACGGTTCAGGAAGGCCACACTACAACACTGAACTGTCATTACACAACAGCAGCATTAATGCAAGAATATGACGTTAATTTTAGAATTGACATTTCACCTTAAATCGAGAGAAGGATAAACCTGTCAAAAACACTAAGCAGAGCCCTTCTCATGGAAAAAGAAGACAGTTTGAACGAGATGGAACACCTGAAAATGTGAGAATGAACAAGGGAATGAGAAAGTAACAAAAATAACAAAATATGCAATTGGAACGAATATTGTCTTTCATCGTCAACTGTTTCTGTTTCCCCTATAGTTGACGTCACATTTGAAAACACAACCAATCGCAGCAAAGAGAACCTCTATTCAATTTCCCAAGGAGTGAGGTCATCTTCCGAGTAAAGATTGAATATAAGAGTCAGCAGACCATTTATAGGATGTTGTTTACGGTCGAAGCAGATATCATGCATTTACTGTATTTTTTATTGGTACTAATGGCCGTGGTGCCCGGTACGTCACAGTAAAATTTGAGATGGTGTGTTTAATTGGGTATACCTATACAGGTTTTTGAAATTTTTTTATATATTTGTTGCAGGAACGGGAGGCCAAGATTCAGTTTCACAGGATCCATCTGAATGGACCGTTCAGGAAGGCCATACTACAATACTAAACTGTCGTTACACAGCAGCAGCGTTATTTGGGGAAACTCTCTTTTGGTACATCCAGTATCCTGGGGAAGCTCCGAGATATTTACTGCAGAGATAGGATAAGCAGCAAGGTGCCAGATCTATAGATTTCACTGACCGGTTTTCTGCTAATTTGGACAAGGAGAAGAAAATAGTTCCTTTAAATATCTCCGATACTCAATTCTCCAACTCTGACGTCTACTACTGTGCACGGAGCTCCACATTGACACAGCGAAGAAGCCAGCGTGTGCATAAAACCGGCAAGACACCCTTACATCTCTTTCTGCATAACATCACTGAGCAGAATTATAAATTGTTAGCATAATAAAAACAACATTTTATGATTGCCTTGCCCAACTGTTTCCTTTTTTCCATATTGATTCCAGTACATTCTGTTTAAATTCCTCTCTATATTAGGTTAGTGTTTTTTACTTACAGTGAGCAGTTGTGTAAACGGCAGATTCTCGTCCTAAATTTGCAACAGGACTTATCACATCAGCGACGACTTATCATTCCTCATTTCTCAAAACAGAGATTGATCCCAATAAAGAAGTTAAAATACTATTAAACATGTCAGATACCTTCCTGTACCTCTCCACCTCCACCTCCTGCGACTAACTATACATGGATATTTACTACAAACCCACAGACTCCCACACTTACCTGGCGTACATCTCTTCCCACCCTACCTCCTGTTAGAACGCCATCTCTTGTTTCCAATTATTCAGCCTCCACTTCGTCTGCTCCCAGGAGAATCAATTCTACCATAGAACATTCCAGATGGCTGCCTTCTTCAAAGACCGCAATTTCTGCTCTGATGTAGTCGACGATGTCCTCTAGTGCATCTGCTTCACTTTCCACACCTCCACACTTGGACGCACCTCCAATCGCAACAAGAACATAACAGCCCTGTTCCTCACCTTCCACCCCACCAACCTCCTGGTACACTACATCATCCTCTGCCAAGTCTGCCAACTGCAAACAAATCCCAGCACTAAGGATATATTTTCCTGCTCACCCGCATGTGCGTCTTGGAGAGACCATTCCCTTGTCAGATCCACGCCTCACACCAGCCTAATCATACTCCCAGAACTGTCCCCTGCCACCAGAAGAGGTGCAAAACCTGAGTACACACCTTCCCACTCACATCTGCCCAAGATCCTTCAACATTCTACAGAAAATTATCTGTACTTCCACATAGGTCATCTACTATATCTGTTGCACACGCTATGGTCCCCTCTACATCAGGGAGACAAGCCACCATTACGTGGATTGTTTCAGATAACATCTCTTGGAAACCCGCACCAGCGAACACCATTATCCCTTGGCTGAAAACGTCAACTCCCCATCCCAATCTCCAAGGACATGCAGGTCCTGGGTCTCCTCCGCCGCCAAACTCTCATCACCAGATGCCTGGAGGTAGAATGCCTCACCGTCCACCATGGGACACTGCAACAACACAGGATCAATGCGGATTTCACCAGTTTCCCCATTTCCCCTCCCCAACTTTATCCCATTCCCAAGCATCTAAATTGGCACCACTCTGTAACCTGTCCATCTTCCATCCCACCTATCCGCTCTACCCTGTACTTCAACCGATCACTTTTACCACCATCTTCATCTACCTATCACATTCCAAGCTACCTCTCCCCAAGACCGACACCCCAGCCATTTATCTCTCAGCACTCTACCCTCCCCCGGCCCACAACCCTCATTCTTGATGAAGAGCTTATGCCCGAAATATCGATTATCCTGCTGCTTGGGTGCTGCCTGACCTGCTGCGTTTCCCTAGCACCACACTGGAGCTATATATTAACAGACAATACAAAGTCTGGTTGAGAGACTTGGGATAAGGACTTTGGAGAGCTCCAGCCTGAAAGAAATCAGTTTTGCGTCCAGAAGGATCACGTTATCCAAGTGGAAAATGAGGCATTTGTTATTTTTCTAAGTTGCACTGAGCTTCACTAGAGTGTTGCAACAAAACCTGAAACAAGGTATTGGATAGGGAAGAGCGTGGTGTGTTGAATGTTCAGGATCGTTTCATTGAGAAGAGAATATAAGCGTTCAGCATTGCAGCCACACAACCGACACTTTTTCCCCAGTGTAGATGAGACGACATTGTGAGTAATGAATGCAGTAAACTAAATTGGATGAAGTGCAGGTAAAGCACTCCTTCACCTGGAAGATATGTTTTGGCCCTTGGATAATGAGGAGAGTGGAACTAAACGGGAAGATGTTGTATCTTCTCTGACTGGAACCGAAGTTTTTGTGAGTCTGTGAGTGCTATTGGGGTTGAAGGAAGAGTTGTGCAGTGTGTCCCAGGCGGACTGGTCCATACAGAAGGCTGACTAGGAGGAGAGAAATGTCGGTCTGGAAATCCCACGTAGTAAGTTTATCAGACCTCAACCCGTCTGCACTCTCACTCTGATCAGAGACAATGAATGAAAGTGGAAATTCTCAATCTAATTTCAAAATGAATTTCTTTTATTCACATCGTTGTTTCGATCATTTAATGCCTGAGCTTTGCTTGAAATCACTCAGAGTTTAAATTGTTTCTGCATTCAGTTGGCCATCAAACTTCGCTTACGTCAATTAAAAGCAAACTTTCCACATTTGGTCATCCTTTTCTGAGCAACAGAGTGAGCTTCTAATGTTTCTCTTTTCTAACATAAACAGGAACTTGTGGTTATCGACGTTATCAGAACGTCAGTTCAAGGTCGTCCTATCGCACGACTTGCAGGAAATGACAAAAAACTAAACGTAATCCAAGCTGACAGCGTTTTCTTCTTGGATGTTCTGCAGACTTTTGAGACACAAAATTTGACATCGAATTCCAAACCAGCAACGATGTTACTGTCCGTTCTCTCTCTGACCTGCATTACCTCCATTGTTGGTAAGGAGTTTAAAAAGAAGTTAAATTGACGGTTTAATGTATTTGAGAGACAGAGTGCACGGATTTAACGAATATTAGAGCTACTTCAAAGCAAGCTTTGTACTTGCACGCAATTCTGGTCTCTGTCTTCCACAAAAAAGTAGGGATACAAAGTGCAACAGAAAAGTAATTTATACAGAAGTTACTGGAATTGAAATTAGGACAGAAATCAACATCTCCGCTTGCGTCCATTTCTCCCCTAAAAGGAACACTACAGGGTATCTAGATTGATGTCTTTATAATGGTGAAAGGATCTTATGTTCGGGTCACGAAGCAACATAGTACAGTTGAGGAGGATTCCAGGTTTATACATATAAATAAGCAAGGTTAAACGGCACAAAATTATCTATTGAGGATGTTAGGGGAAAAATAATAACAGCTGTTTATCCGGAGAACAGGTACAATAGGTTTTTATTAGCACAAGGGGTAGTTAGAGTGACGAAAAAAGATGCACTTAAAAGGAAAGCAGATAAGCAGGAGAGGGAGAAAGGGATTGAGAGACCCACTTTTAAAATGAAAGGGAGAAATAAGTGAGTATGCTTGTGGTTATTATGCACACAGCCATGAGGCCAACGACCTGAACGAGCCACTTCTCCTCTAAATTATATCTATTTTGAAGATATCATCAATTTCTAAGTTTAGTTTACCTTAATCGAACATTTAATCTTTGTTTTCTGCTTTCCCTAATCTTGTGTTCTAGATCTGAGCGATGCAGTTCCTGTTAATCAACGGTATCTTTCGTTAACGCAGACAGAGGGACAAGATGTCACGTTAAATTGCAACTACACTGAAGATGGTTATTACATATTCTGGTACCGTCAGTACTCAGGCAGAGAGCCAGAGTTTGCAGTTCGGAGGCACAAGAGCGGTGGTGCTGAATTGAAGGCAGATTTTGCTAGGACCGGGTTTTCTGTTACCTTCCAGAAGACAGAGAAGTTGTGCCAATTGACCATCTCGCAGCTTCTGCTGTCTGACACCGCCGTCTATTACTGTGCAATCAGCCTCACAGTGACAGAAAGGAGTGAAAGCCTTGTATAATAACTGCCGCGTGTTTCCGGGTCACAGCTGCTGTTGTTGAGGGCTGTTTGTAACAGTAGGTTGCAGAATTAATCTTCATCTTCATGTGCAGGATATGTCCCAGAGGACTGATCCCGTCATCAGCATTTACACTTGTTCACTTCGCATGTTGTTTCTGATTCTTTCATTGTGTGAGGACCGAGTATCCTGCTGTTTATTTGGGAATGTCAAGAGACACCTCATTCAAATTCATTGAGAATCAAATATATGCAGTTGGCCTGGCACTAACCATTTCCGTGTACCACCCTTTTCGAAATGAAATGGAACAAATAACTTTCAATGTGAAATTTCTTAATGGGGAGTAGAAAGTAGTGAGAAGAATCTTAATATTTAAACAAATCCAATTGAACAACTATTATAATACTAACAATAAAGGTTACATTCTACAACGTAACAAGTTAAAGGGCGTTATTTTCAGAATATGATGAGACGATAAGAACAATGATATTGACGGCAATAATCTGGAAGGACAGGCGTGGGGTTCTCTTGGATTACCTTTTATATTCGAGGGAATATAAAAGCCTTTTAATTTTTAAATGTGCTAATTGTGCAGAACATTTGAAGGACGTTTAGATATCTGCACTCGCCAGCTAAGGCTGAATTAATACTTGAATAACAATAATTATTTCATTTTTCCTCTTATCTATCCGGTGATTCTTTCCTGTTTCAGTAAAATATTCAGGAATGACTGGAAGAGTCAGGTCAGATAGTTTTGGAGTCTTGTCTCTCACAAATCTTTTGAGGTATAAAATGGCATAAAATCCCCAATCACATTTTAAATGAAGTTCAGAATACACCTTATGTAGGTGGAGCAGAGGAACCCATTTTCAATGCAGCGATTATATGGTCATTTCTCAATTCAGTTATTTTTCAGAAAACACATGGAAAGACCTGTTTTTCTACATTCTGCACCTCCCGCGCAAACCCTGATATCTATTCTGTTCAGTTTATCACATTACATGTCTGTTTTGTTATCGGCTCCCACTGGTTTGCATTACCATAACCCTTAGCTTGCAGTAATACACGACGTTGTTGGGACCCTCCAACCCCATGGCATCAATGTGGATTTCACCAGTTTCCTCATTTCCTCATTTCCTCATTTCCTCTCACTCAACCAATCCAGATCCAAATTTAAAACTCGGCCCTGCCCTCCTGACCTGTCCTACCCGTCCATCTTTCTTCCCACTTATCCACTCCACGCTCTCCTCCGACCTATCACCTTCACCCCACCTCCATCTACCTATGCACACTCATCTCCCTTCACCCTCACACCCACTTCACTCCCATTTATCCCACCACCATCTCGGTTCACAGCCTCATTAATGAAGAAGGGTTCTTGCTGAAAGGTCGATCTTTCCTGCTCCTCGGATGCTGCCTGGCCTGATATGCTTTTTCAGCTTCCTCGACTCTAATCTCCAGCCTCTGCCATCCTACGTTCTCCTACGTTGTCAGACAGCTCAGGTTACCTATAGTAAACTTCCACTTATATTTCTAAACATCCATCGATGCAGACAATCGAGCACGAGTGCAGTTTGCTGTAAAAGCATGCCCATATTTTAAAAAATCGATGAATAATATTGCATCAGTTACCCGACTCCTGACGGCACAATTCCAAGGGCTCTTTTACTGAATGAATATTCACCACATATCTTTAGAACTGTGTCACTGTAACCAGCTCCTGTGATATCATATGTGCGCAAGTAATATCTAAGGAAATATAGACAGAAAATGAAGTCAAAATAACGATGATAATCAATGTTATGTAGTTAAAGCTTATATTGCAAGACCAAGAAACATAGCTGAACAGGTGATTGTCATAACCATGCTCACAAGCAGTGATCGTATTACAACATACGAACTTACCATTTAAAGGAGTTGCAGCAGAACAAATAATAAAAGCCAATATGTTTTTAGAGCGGATGGTGACTGGAACAAGGGATCGAAGCTGAATAGCTTCATTTAAGCATCAATGATATGTCACGTCCAGTCTCCATGCTAATTAGTTCATTTCTGACATAGTCACCCAATCGCCTTTCAGCTCCATTGTACTCCAATTCTAGAGACCAACGTTTGGTTATGTGTACCCCTAATGGGAGCTGGAGGAGTCAATTTAGTCTGTCGAAATTTCCGCACCAGATAATGAAGCCGTGGTTGACTTGCCTCACTGTGAAAAGAATCCTCAAATAACTCCTGCCCTTTAGGACTCACTAACCCTTCGACGTTGTCTGAAATATATTCAGTACAATGGCTGAAATATTTTGTGATAACAGAATTAAGTTTGGAATGAGCATTAATTTGAATTTGTGTTTTTATATAGAGTAACTGTGGGTCGTTCATTGGTAATATTTAATATTGTGGTACGAGTATTACGCTCTGTCATTAATTGTGCTGCCCACTGATCAGAAAAACCCACACAACAATTCTTTCAAAGAAATGTACTGAAGTGTCAGTATGTGATAAGCTGTAATGAACAGAAATCAGTGGGTAGCATCTGTCACCAAGAAAACTGGGGCATTTCTTCTTCGAGGATTTTACTCATTTCCAGCACTGAATTGCAGTTAGAGATCACGCAGTCACTCTGCAGCAGCTCTGATATGATTAATTGGTACAACCAATCTGCTTGCTGGAAAGCATGAGCGCTTTAACCTAAGTGAAATCCGCCTTCAACTCAGCAGCACACATCGTGCGACTCCAGAATGCGACCTCAGATTCTGTGACTGGTCACGGAACATGCAAAAACAAGGCATCAGCGTTACCAGTGTACGTGCAGTTCAAAGTGACATCTTCTCTGTGTTTGTGTGTGAGGGAGGGCTCACTCTTATTGACATGAACTGCATCGATCAGGTCAGGAACAAGAGAGGAGGAAATGGAAATCCAGAAATTAAACGTTCGCTCGATTGAAGTTGAAGATGGAAGTTCACGGGTTAGCAACAACAATTGATCGCAGTAACCACAAGCGTCATGCCTTTTTCCTCGCTCATTCTACCTACGAATCAGTCCATCCTTTCTCCCACCCAAGTTTTTTCTTGTCTTCTTTTAAATGCATCTTTGTTGCCCTCTCCAAACACTCCTGGTAGTGATGACATACTCGTTCTACTTGTTCTCAGCTAAATAATAAATGGTGATGAACTGATTAAGCAAATTCAATATTGTTTTGTTACCATTGCTGGAATATGAGTCACGATTCTTCTCTCACTTTGCTTGCATTACCTATTTTAATACATAGCCACGATTGCATTTGTTTACCAATTAACTGACGAATCGTGACTATATTCAACTTCTTTTATTAATATGGTTGAAAGCTGAGTCAGGATTATTCAGACAATTTATCGGGATTATTAGCTCGAGAGCATAACCACGATGTTATATAATCCATAGTTAATTTGGTGAAATCACAGACACGATGACAGAGTTCCCACTTGTGGTGATGAGAGAAACATGATCTGTCTCTGCAAAATTACTGAATTTCCAAATAATTGAAAGAGGTTAGTGTCTGGTTCCGCAAATTATTGTTATTATTATTATTAATAGTATTCGAATTGTTATTATCATCATCATCATTGTCATCATCATCATCATCATCATCGCTATCATCACCATTATCAATGTCGTCATCACCATCATCGCTATCATCACCATCATCATCATCATCATAATTATTATCATACATCTTAATGCAGATGCACAATTGCTCGGAAAAATATCAACTTGTGTTGTTTCACACCTTCTACTGTTTATTTATTTTCAATATCCCAAACGGATCCTTCCAACCAAAGTAGAACGGCAGTGGTCACCACAATTTCCACAAGTTCACGCAAATCAAGTCGATAGATGTGATCCTAGTTGTTATGTTCGATGTTTTTCGTTCCAGTTGAAACTTAACGAAGCACAGTGGGTTGTGACTTCTGTGTCAATTATAACAGCTCACATGATTTCACTTCTGCGTTGAAAAATGGAGTATCAGTTGCCGAAATCTGCAGATCGTCGATTTAGGAAAGCATGACAGAGATTCCTGGGTAGAGGACAAAATAGAATTACGCAGAAAGTTTCAGTTTCCATTGAACAGCAAGTTTTATTAACTGCAAACTGCAGTTTGGAAGGACTGCAGATGCTGGCAATCAGAGTCCATAAGTTGTGGAGATGGGACGAGACAGCTGGTCAGATAGTATCAGAGGAGCAGGAAAAACTACATTGCATGTCGGGACCCTTCATCTTGACTGATGAAATGTAGAAAATGCGACGTGCATCCAGGATAAATGCTCCTAGAAAACAGAACTAATGCTTTTATCAATCACTCAAGTGTTAGTTACTAACTAAATTACTTTCCCAGAACTTTACCCGCGAGCTGCAAGGACGGGACCAAAACTGGCAAGCACCAGACCTGTTAGTTATCATTGCATTTCGATATAAAAAAGTTTCGAAGCAAAATTTGTGCTACTCGGAGAAAATCTCAAATTGTTGGTAGCATGTTAGATTGCCTAGCATGGAGGTGAAACGTCTGAGAGCATACTCACCAGCTCAGCGAGCAAACCAACAACTTGATCCACAACCTGAGCTACAAATCTTCGGCAAACTCTTAATATCAAACATTGTTTAAGAACAATCTCAAGCAGTCTGATTCACAGGTTGTCTGTAGCTTTGATGTTCGCTACTTTGTTGACAGATTTTCAAGAGAGACACGATCTTATTGAGAGTCATTGTCACGCGCATTTTCCTGGTGTCATGTCGTAGTCTCTACCATAGAGATATGCAGAGCTTTATGGCACTATATTGTGAAGGTGGAATGTACTTTATCTGATTTCAGAAGCATTCAGCGTGAGGTGCTGTATAAATGTAAGTCAGGAAATCGGGTAGCACAAAGTACAGTTCCCACCCCAAAAGTATGCAACAGGAATAGCAATGAACTGGCATCCATTATTACATCCATTGGCGAGAGTGCCATCTGTTCTGACACTAATCTCATTCTTATGCATCTTGCATGAAATTTTTAACATAAAGTTGGAACGTCCAGGATGTTTCAAGTTAAAAGCACTTTTCATCGATTAATTTTCACTGGGAAACCATCATGATCAGAAGCAAGCCGTTTGCTGTATTTTACGAAGAAGGTTCGATGTCTCAGTGCATCCCACATTGAACACCAACGTTTTTGCTCATCCCCAAATCTGGGTTCTTGTTTTCTTTTATCTCGTGAACGAATTTACAAAGGATTAGTTTCTTGTGCCTGGTTTATGGGGTGAATCAACGCCCAATGGAATAGCGTAGTTTGAGAATGCAGCTCACCAACGTTTTCTTTAGGGGAAATATAAGTAGACAATAATTGCTGCCATAGTTAGTGTTGTCTGTATCCCATGAACTATTTCTATAAATCATATTGGAACCATCTCAGAATTCTTGTTTAAAACAATCAAGATACAAAATCAACCAAGCGTCAACAGCACTGCTCTTTTACTTAAAATAGTTCCAATTGAA
Source organism: Hemiscyllium ocellatum (assembly GCF_020745735.1). NCBI lineage: Eukaryota > Metazoa > Chordata > Chondrichthyes > Orectolobiformes > Hemiscylliidae > Hemiscyllium > Hemiscyllium ocellatum. The sequence continues at coordinate 4,364,004 of NW_026867487.1, forward strand.
TTAAAATATCAAACAATCTAAATATGTCTCTGAAACTCAGCATAAAGCATAAAGTTGGGACTTTGGAATAGCACTTTGGAATAGATTGTGCTTCGAGATCATGATGGAAATGCACAGATCAGTAACAGTGCTTTCTATTTTCGGCCCCATCTTTGCAGCTATCTGGATTCTGAGTCATGTATTGCAGTTCTGTCGTAGTCTTGAATGATTGGTGACTGAATTAGTTCTATTTTCCAGTAGCATAAATCCTTGATAGACATCTCATTTCAAATATTTAATTATCTATATTTCACCCTTCAACAACGTTGTTTTCTTGTTAGCTGGCGTACTTTCTCCTCTTTCACGGAATAATTCAACATTATTGACCTGTCATTTCGAACAATTATTTCTTCCAATTACTGAACAACTTCGTTTGACTTAAGTGCATGGTCCTGTTTTTGTCATCAATTGTATGTTTATATCTTGGCTTCAGCAATGTTACGCAATTCTTTTATCATTAGGTTAATTACGTTGGCCGTGCTAAATTGCTTGATAGTGTCCAAGGATGTACGTGCAATCACAGTGCATTATTTATAATTCATTAATGCCAAGAAATTAGCGCACAATCCTGGTCTGAAATGTTGGTTAGCTATACATTTGACATTCCCATTCATACTCTGAGTGAATTCATGCACTATTTCGGATGATTAACGCATGTCTTGATGCAATTTTCAAACTGTTCTAACCGTGAATAAGCAATGGCTATCGTTGTCAAAATGTTAATCTATTGCATTGTTACACAGCGCTTCTGTAAAATGCATTTACTGATCTGTCATGGTTTTGTGACTATGATTGTAAACAAATTACTATCTGTTTGTGAATGTGATTTTGTCATGTGATTAATTGCGACAGTCACAGAAAATTACCCAGAGCGGATTTCCTGACTGGAAGCTTGAAATCATATAATTCCCATCTGAATGTAAAAAATATATTTACTGACGGAATATTTCTGAAGCAAGATGCTGGCAAGTGGCAAGCACTGTTAACTTGGCCATTTCAAAAACGTCCATTATTTTCTCCACATTAGAGGGCGCAGTGTTTCTGTTGTCAACATGTGACATTTTCTGTTCCAACTTTGCTCCTAAAATGGTTCTAAACTGAGGACTGCTCAATGCAGAATTTCTTTCTGCAAACACCCAACAACATGGTGAATTTCGACCATTAGAAGGGATGACACTTTTCCACAATTGAAGAAAAAAATTGTTGGTGGCAATTCAGACGAGGGTCACTCACTTGATTCTTGACATGATGTGGTTGTCTTATGAAGAAAGATTGTTTCTAAAATGTACTGGAATACTCCCAGTTACCTGTACGAGTGCAGCCCAACAACACTTGTGAAATTCGACAAAATCCAGGACAAAGGACAACTATAGATTTTCAGGATTTCTGCAAGTATCCACTCCCTTCAGCGCCGATGCTGAGAAGCAAAAGTATGCATTATCCACAAGATGCATTGCAAAAATTTGCCTTCGACATATTCTTAGACAGCACCTTCCAAATTCACGACCGCATGAGTTAAGAAGGGAAAGGACAGCAGATATTGGGATTACCAACACCCGAAAGTTCCCATCTGAGTCATTCACCATCCTGAATTGAAAACACGTCGCAGTTCCTTCATTGTCGCTTGGTGAGAGCGTGAAAGTCCTTCGCGAGTGGCATTGTTGGTCTACCTACAGCACGAGCATTGCCGTGGTTTAAGAAGGCCACCTTCACTACCTCCTACTGGAGGACAACCTTTTTGGATTAGCAATGAATTTACTCCAATGCAAACACATCCCGCCTCAGCTGAGGACCAAACACTCAAAGTTCTACCTGTGGTCTCGCTGATGCCTTGCATCGTTGAAGAAAGGTTTTGCAGTTGTTGCGACAGATGGGCTGATGAACTGCAAGTGGAATTCTATTTAGATAAGTCTGTGGTTGTGTTCTTTGGTACGACAAACAAGGCAAGGGAATCAATAATAAATGGTAATAACCCATGAAAGTTCCTTGGATCGGGGGTATCTCAGTATGCATGTGCACCGAGAACTAAGGGAATGGGAAAGAATGCATATGGGATTCATTGCTTTGTCAGTCATGGTGAAATTATGAAAGACATAGATCGGGTATCGAGAGACGAACTTTCAACTTGGTGAAAAGATCAGTGGCCGAGGGCATAAATCATAAATGTGAAACACAACTGGTTTAGAGGGATGTGAGGAAATGTATTTTCATCGACAGGATGGGGGAGAATCTAGAATTAACTGCCTTTCATGGAATTAGAGGCAGACACACCCATTTAGATATGTTCTTGCTGCACCAAAGTACACATGCGAGAACAGTTAGTTTTTCTGACCAGCGTTTATTCGATTGGATAAAATTATTTTTAATTAGAGAAAGAAAAAAACAAAGGTAGAGGTTTCAAATAAGGATCATCGTCTCTCAGGCGAGGTGAGAGGTTAAGATGGCGAGTGATTCGTGGTAACCTAAGCTGGCCTATGAATTGAACTCACATGTTTGTCATCAATTTGCATTCCAAACCAGCCAACCAGCCAAGTGAACGGACCAATCCCCCGAGAATAAGAGCACTACATAATTTATTGAATTAAAAGAGTTTTCAAGATATATGGTCAGCGAAGTGAAGAAGGGACTTTGATAGCAATGAAACGTTCTGAGAAGATACGAAATGAAGCATGACCTCTTGCATTTCCATATAATCCGGTGTGGTTCATGCTGGATCATCAAACATTTGTAGTTATTTTAGTTTTGCATAATTATTTGGAAGCAAAGAACTTGAAAATTGCTTGAAAAAAAATAGGATCAGCAGATATATGGTATTCAGCGATCAGGATCTGATATAGATATTCCACTGTACAAATAATTTTACAGCATTTCTTAATATAGCACATAATTTACGGTTTGGGAGGTTGAGCCCAGAGATGATTGCCAATAATGCTGCTTATATCCATACTGTTAGGAAGGACGAGTGTTAGGTGTTGGAAAGTCAAAGAAAGAATGAAAGAAAGAAAGAGAGAAAGAGAGAAAGAAAGAAAGAAAGAAAGAAAGAAAGAAAGAAAGAAAGAAAGAAAGAAAGAAAGAAAGAAAAAAGGAAGAAAGAAAGAAAGAAAGAAAGAAAGAAAGAAAGAAAGAAAGAAAGAAAGAAAGAAAGAAAGAAAGAAAGAAAGAAAGAAAGAAACAGGACAAGGAAAGATGGAAAGTAAGAGAGAAAGAGAGAAAGAAAGAGATAGAGAAAGAAAGAAGAGAGACAGAGAGAAAGCAAGAAAGCAAGCAAGAAAGAAAGAAGGAAAGAAAGAGTGAGAAAGAAAAATTAGAGAAAGAAACAAAGGAGAGAAAAAATAGAGAGCGAGAAAGACAGAGAGAAAGAAATAAAGAAAGAAAGAAACAAGTTTTAAATGATACCTAAAAGTGGCAAATATCGGGAAAAAAAACCTGAAGATATCCCTTCTTGTTCCTTTCTTTTCCGAAATAGTGACATTGTGATATCACAATTCTCTTGAAGGCATTGACACAAACAACAAACTTGATATTTCTGGTTCTATTGTTGCTGCGATGTACCAATCTGAAATAAGCATTGCACAGTCTGCTTTACTGTCGAGTGAGGGCATTTCAGCATCTTCAACTTCTCTCCAAACTTTTTCTTAGCTATTCATCGATGAAGACATTATTGCAGGAACACAGAAACTGCAGCATGCTTTTTTTGTTTCTTGAACGATAGACTGAGTGTCATTGAAATCCAAGCTGCTGACACATCCATGACCTGTAACCTGATTGTGCAGAAAGTACACAACATAGGTGGCCAGCAAGAGGAGAAAGGTGATCAATATAGCGAAGAGAAGAACAATGGAGTTATTACGATGAGCCATCTCCTGATCTTTATCATTCTCAGAGCCCCGGCGCTTTGGCGGGCTCTGCTGGCCGCTAAGATATGTCTTACAGTCAGGACATTGAGCAAAGAAATTCGGAAGAAAGGGAAATGGGGACTAGGATGTGATACAGCCAGTCATCTGCCTGCCAGATGAGCGAAGTGTAGAAACTGGATTTGGTCACACAGAACCGCAGCACCCTGTCCACAGTGCAAAAATGTTTGAAGACGATGTAGAAAGGAACATTATTGCTGTATCTCACGAAGCAGACCATTCCTATAACTAGCGATCAGTTTTCTCTCTGCAGTGTCAGGTCTTGAGGCTTTGGCAGGAGATGGGCACAAAATGGCCAATGGCAAAGACAACAGTCAGCCAAACTTAGCCTTCCCTCATTACATAGGCCTGCACAAAGGTGTTGTGGAGAGTACACTGTTCCGAAAATAAATGCTTCCAATTCGGTTTAGGATGATAACATTGATGTTACTAAACACATCAGTTGTCCCTATTGCCACGAGCTGGTAGGCGACGCACTGTGAAAGACCATAATGACACAGGCTTAGATTATGATCACCACGAATCTAGCTGCAAAGGGGCAGAAGGGATAGATGCGATATAAATGATTCCAAATCCCAGCTGCAGTTTGCTTTGCTTCATTTTGGAAGTCCCTTCAACTGTTCCTTTTCCATCTATTCATTAACTGTTCTAAATCCCTTGGTAATTGATGGTATCGAATAGTGGATTATTCGTTTGTGAATGCCTAATGCATGTCAATCAACCTCTCTGAACAATTATTCTCTCCAGTGTGGCAGTAGTCTACTTTCATACAAGCCCTACGTATAGAAACAGTCCATTCTGCCCGCCAAGTCCACACCAACCTGAAAATCGCTTTCCATCCACTCACATCACACAAATCTATCCCTGCAACCCTGCGTTTCCCATGGTTAATCCATCACGGCTACACACTGCTGAGCACTAAGGTCAATTTAGCATGGCCAATCGACTTCTAATCTGCATATCGTTGATATGTGGGAGGAAAGCGTGAGTACAGAGTAAGCCATGCAGGCACGAGGAGAATTAGCAAACTCCACACAGACAGTCGCCCAAGAATGGGTTTGAACCTGGGCCGCTGGTGCTGCCAAGTACCAGTGCTAATCATTGAGCCATCATGCTGCCTTGAAGGGACACTTGTTCTGTGTAATTTCTCTTAGAGACTGGTGTTGTCACACTGTGCTAGAATGGCTGTTTCAGAACCAATGATCAAATAACTAGGAATTTCTTGAGCGTTTCTTTATTGAATTAGACGAAGGAAATATAAGTGGCTGAAGTCAGGCTCATGGAGACCTGCGATTTTAATTTTGCTTTCAGTTGGGATTTGGAGTTGGCTGTTGAAGCTGATTGATACAGTTCTCTCTCTCTCTCTCTCTCTCTCTCTCTCTCTCCCCCGCCCCCCCCCCCCCCCCCCACTCTCTCGTGTTCTCTTTATGTTGGTAGATTCAGTATTACTTTCTCCTGTACAGGAGAGAGCACGTGAGGAAGGTGTGTTCTGCTGTTTTGCCTTAGCCTCGTTTGCATTTTTGGGATACTGCTGTACACGACCGGTTGATGATGACTGCTTAAATAATAAATTATTTTATTACGTTTGTCCATAGAGTTAAAGCTATGCCAATTCTCCCTTTCCTGTTTCACTCTTGCTGTGTACTTAGAATAAAGTATGCTTTGCTTAAAGCCTAGTGGTGGAGAAATTAAATTACATCTGGAACAAAACGTCTTGCAGTTGCTTTTGTTTAAATAAAGTGTTCAGTGCTAGGCTATTTCCTTAAAATAATTTGAAGGTGTTTGGCACGGTCCACAGCACTAGTCACTGAGTCAATCCTCCACGCATCCAGTTTATTGTCAACTGGAGCATATCTTGAGCAACTCCTTATTTATCGATCCATCCACCAACACTTTGTTCGGAACATCTCGTTTTCTGGCAACGATTCAGCTTACAAAAACATTTACTCTTATAATTGTCCAAATAGCTCCATAGTTTTGGCAACTACACAACGCCCAGGGAGCAGAGTGAACATGCAGTTATGTCCCTCCGTATAGCTCTGATACGAATCATTCTATCAGCGCTGTTGTTTTGTGTTTTGCTGTTTGCCACATTAACAAGACCAATGATTCCAATGAACGTTAATGTCATCATTTGTCCACACGTCTTCACCACCTTCTTTCTGATCTAACACATCGATCAACCTTTTGTTCATCTGCCTTGATATTTCCTTATTTCATCAGGTATCAAATAGTCTGACCGTATACACTGTACAAGCTGAGGAAACAAATGGGACTTGCACATTTGTAACTGCTAAGTAGGAATGCGCAAAAAATTGAATTGCCGATAACTACCACATACCACTCAATATTAAGAACTACTATCAGGAAATGTAAAACCCACATATAAAAGACCTATCATCACGGAACACAATATATAAGCGATTTCAAATATTGCACCTTCGTTGAATTTGTTCAAACGTTTCCATTATGAATTCTGAAGATCACATTAACAACAAGGGCTGCTCAGTAGGATCTCGCTCTGCTGCAACAATTACATTCATTTTAATGTCTCACTCTAGATTTCTATTATCACTGCATGTATTTTAGACTCTATTCTAATAATAGTGCTAAATAATTCATTTTGCAAAATAATTATAAAATCAGTGCTTGAAAATTCCATTTTACTACATTGTCATATATAATGATGATAAGCATTACAAAAACACGAGAATATTTCAATAAGTTAGAGTAAAGCTTAATGATCAGTAACAAGACAAATTAAAATTCAATATATTACAATACGTATTTCATCAACGTAAAAACGTGCAGAATGGTAAGTTTGTAACATTTTTAATACTCTATGATGAAAGCGCAAAGATTGCACTCTAATCCAGCAAATCATTATCAATTTCATAATATTGTAACACATGTAAAGTTCATTATGCTCAGGCACCTCTGATTATTCACAATATTCAGCCCATTCTGCAAGGGAATGTACAAAATATCTGAAGGTTTAGAAAAGCTAGATAACTTACTTGGCATCCATGACTTACCAGGCGCACCAATATCAGGGAGAATCGGATAGCAAACAGCAAAGACTGGACCATCTTTTGGGAAAGATAAGGAATTACTAATGCTATAGAATTTAACACAGAGAACCTGCCAAATCCTCCTTTATTTATTCCGAGTCAGATCCCCCCGAGGTAGAAATGAGTATCTTCGATGCAGTTCACGGAACAAACAGATTAATTCATGGGTTTATGACATCTGTTTGCAACTTCAACGATGGCAATCATTCCATTATGGACTTGTTTCCACTGGATAATTATTGCTACATGAGAGACCCAGCCTAAAGTGTATTCAAATATAAATCTTCCGTTCAATCCACATTTAAGACAACTGATAAACAATCAACATTTATCTCACCACATAGGATCTTGAGGGAAGATGGTGAACTATGCTACCTCTGTTGTGTGCTCTTAGAACTGTCCACGTGATTGTGGATGAGGGAGTGAGACCTTCTTATTGTATTCGCTATTCAGTCTGCAATTCCACTTTATGGGAGTCGGATGTTGTGATACTTTGGATCTCATATGCCGAGTAGTAACAATAATTTGTATTATTAAGCCACCCCATTTCACTGTGCAATTACCAGGGGCAGCTTCAATAGTATTTTGTATCTGCCATTGGCCTGAGGAATGAGAATGGAAGTTACTGGAGAAGTTCAGGAGGAGTTTGGGAAGTACAGCGGCACAGATAATTTTCTGGTGTTCGTTGCTGTCCCATATTCGTCCTGAACTCACAGACAGATACAAGCAATAGACATGTAAACATGAACCCTAAAAACCAGCCACTGCGCAGAGGGCTAGAAATGACACAAACCATCATAACAGACTGGCTCAGATAAATAATGAGTGGAGTAGAATAATAACCCATCATCGGAAATTGCACTTGACGGTGTCACCCAGCAGGGTAATGAAATGTCTGCATACAAACCAACCAGCTCAGTCGGCAAAGCAACAATCGCATTCACAACCTGAGCTAAAAACCGTCGCAAAATGATATAATTCTTCAAGTAAAGTTGAACGTTTGGTCTTGAGCTCTGTCCTTGTACCTTTAAGAAAGTTCTTTTTGACTCCAGCAGGAGCTTCATTGTTTCTGTTTATTGTTGTCATAGTGTCATCTTGTGCATTTTACCTGCAAGCTTGAGAGTGAGTTTTGTTCAGAACCTTGTCATATTTGAATTAGCGTCGGGCTCATGGCACTTAAGAAAATGGTAGAGTCAGAGACGATGGCCTTATAGATTTTTAACTGGGCAATCTTCGCAGTTTCATTCAATGTTACAGAGAATAACTCATGAAAGTTACTATAAAAACCAGAAGAACTGTGAAACATGAAAACCTCAATGGTTCACAGTGACTGATGCAATAATCGAACAAGTAACTTGGAAACAGGAAGAGTAGTTAGGTGAGAGCCAGAACAGCAAGCGGAAGCTGAAGACGGCGCTGCAGCACACTTGGCTCTGAGTGAACTCCAGGTTCCCTGTGAAAATTGAAATTGCACAGCGTTGCTGGGTTTCATTGGGAACTGATAGATGGTGAGAGTTCTGTGACCATCTTACTCTCTCAGTAACACAGTATCTGAGGTATAAATGGGAAGAGTTGAGAGGACGCACAAAGGATCATTTACCATGTAAACCTTCCATGCAAAACGAGGGTATTGGATCATTGTGTTTGTGCCTGTTCCTGGAAGGGGGCATGTAATTAGTTTCAATCCCATCGTTCTTTTCACATTCTGTCGCTTTTCAAGTTTAATCCGTGTCCGAGTCTTTTAACACCATTCTGAACGTTAGAATTTAAACTGCTACCACCATTCTCTCACATAGTGAATTATAAATTAGAAAACTGTACAATTTGTCAAAAAGCTAACTTTTTTTTTCAATTAATCAAACCTGATCTCGTTCATCATACTGTCAGACCTCTTGCTCATCAAGCCGATATGGCATGCTCTATTCTATCAAACCCCCTGGTAACTTAGAGAAGCTCAGTGAAATTATCCTTAACCTTACATCGATACGGGCAATCAAACCTTGTCTTACGTGAAACCCAACATAACAGTCTCCTTTTATGCTCATTTATTCTCTCATAATCTGTAAATCTAGTTTCCACACAATCATAATCCTCCTCAGGCAGAAATCAAGGTCATTATATCACCCCATTTCAAGCATGTACTCCTTGCATTCCCAGTCCCCAGTCCGGCACACTCACTCCCTTCCTTTCTCTGGCTTCACTGCTACAGCTATCATCTGCAGACTGTGAATCAAACCAATGAGTCTACTTTGGGTTTTGGGAACTTCAGCGTTTCTTTGTGAATTCGCCCTGCCCGATTCCAGCGGTTTTGTTCATGATCACACAGTGGAGAGTAGCTGAATTCCCATCAGTGGGGAACCTCTTATTCTTCGTCTTCTCCTCCACATTCTCTGATTTGAAATGTCCTCAGATCGCTGTCTCATGTTTTGAGTTCTTCATCCGAGGTCTGTTTCGTCCTTCAGCTTAATTATTTTTACCTGTAAAATTTCCGTGTCCAGTGCCTATTATTAAAAAGATATTTGTCAAAGCTTATCTAATCTCAAAGGCAAACCCAGTGATGTTGGAATCGGAAGTTGTTGTGGTGAGAACCATGAATAACTGAAGTCACTAAGATTCTCTCACAATATTACAGCTCTTAATCCATAATTTGACTTAGAATGTGGTCACTATTTATCTTTTCCTTGTTATGCTTCATATAAAACAATTCATTGAGCATCCGGAAACTCAGAGATTATGTGTTTGATTGGATAGACTTATTCAGACTGTTGATACTTTTTATATGTTTTGTTCAGGAACGAGCGCCCAAGATTCAGTTTCCCAGCATCCACTTGAATAGACTGTTCAGGAAGGCCATAATACAACACTGAACTATCGTTACACAACAGCAGCATTAATGCCTGAGTATGACGTTAATTTCTGAATTGACTTTCCACCATAAATCGAGAGAAGGATAAACCTCTCAATAAAAACAGAGACCTTGCGATGGATAAAGAAGTAAGTTCGAACGAGATGTAACACCTGAAAATGTGAGACTGAACAAGGGAATGAGAAAGATACGAAAACAACAAAATATGCAATTTGAACGAATATTGTCTTTCATCGTCAACTGTTTCTGTTTCCCCTATAGTTGACGTCACATTTGAAAACACAGCCAATCGCAGCAAAGGGAAGCTCTATTCAATTTCCCAAGGAGTGAGGTCATCTCCCGAGGTAAGATTAAATATAAGAGTCAGCAGAACATTTATAGTATGTTGTTTATGGTCGAAGCAGATATCATGTGTTTACTGCATTTTTTATTGATAATAATGGCCGTGGTGCCTGGTAAGTCACAGTACAATTTGAGATTGTGTGTTTAATTGGATATACCTATTCAGATTTTTAATATTTTTTTCATGTATTTGTTGCAGGAACGAGAGGCCAAGATTCAGTTTCACAGGATCCATCTGAATGGACCGTTCAGGAAGGCCATACTACATTACTAAACTGTCGTTACACAGCAGCAGCATCATTTGGAGAAACTCTCTTTTGGTACATCCAGTATCGTCGGGAAGCTCCGAGATATTTACTGCAGAGATACGATAAGCAGCAAGGTGCCAGATCTATAGATTTCACTGACCGATTTTCTGCTAATTTGGACAAGGAGAAGAAAACGGTTCATTTAAATATCTCCGAGGCTCAAATCTCCGACTCTGCCGTCTACTACTGTGCACTGAGCTCCACATTGATACAGCGAAGCAGCCAGCCTGTGCAAAAACCGGCAAGAAAACCCTTACATCTCTTTCTGCATAAGATCACTGAGCAGAATTATGAATTGTTAGCATAATAAAAACAACATTTCATGATTGCCTTGCCCAATTGTTTTCTTTTTTCCATACTGATTCCACTACATTCTGTTTAAATTCCTCTTTATATTAAGTTCGTCTTTTTTTTATTACTTACAGTGAGCAGGTGAGTAAATGGCAGATTCTGGTACTAAAATTTCAACAGGACTTATCATTCCTTATTTCCCAAAATAGATATTGATCCCGATAAAGTAGTCAAACTAGTATTCATGCCCAGTTCATTATTCTTTTGTACATCAGCGAGGTGACGTTGTTCTGATGCTGATTTTTTTTTATTATTCAGAGCAAGGTCGATTGATTTGTGAATCGTCTTCGATATACGAGAGTTGGGGATAATGCAGAAAGGCGGATACACGATAAATCACTTTACAAAGTGGAGAAACAGGACTGAAGTTTCAAATCAAGCCATCCAACTTCTCCTCACGGGATCTTGGCTCACATTGTCTCTGAAGAAAAGGGCTATGAGTTGATCTGGCCCCACCTGGTGGCACTTCCATAAATTAACCAATCGGCATTGTCAGTGGATATGACACATCTGAACTTCTGCTCAAATCTGCCATTAGTTGTGTGCAGAATCACTTCAGCTTCATCTCCCTCTGCTCAAAACCACCATTAGTTCGGAGCAGTCTCAGACACGGTGATACAAACGTGTAGCAAACCTTGTGCAGAAGCAAATCCTCAACATGAGCGAGATTGTAGATCACCTTATATCGAGTAACATCACTTTAAAAATGGGCACCGGAAAGAAAGTCTCGGCGTGTGTCCTATTAATGCTGAAAAGAGGAGTGAGATTTCAAATTTCGTCTATTCCATAATAAGTAAATGATAGGAAAAAAACACGGTGTAGTTATTTACAGTACATTTTAATAACGTATTTTGCTCATCGGCATCTTCAGCCAAAAATGCTTGACACACACTTCACCATCACCCCCAGCCCACACCAACCAAACCTCCTCACAACCCACGTTGTTTAGATGTTTAGATGCATAATGCTTAAAATCTCAGAGAAAAATATAAATTGTTGGAAAGGCTCAGCACATCTAGCAGCATCTGTAGAGAGAAGTCAGAGTTAACGTTCCTGCTTGAGGGAAATTTCCTCTGAAAAGGTTGTAGCTCTGAAAATGCTGTCTGATGTGCAGAAATTAGGATGGTGTTAGTGTGTGAGAAGGAAACGATAAGTGGTGATAAAGCCCAAAGACAAAGAAGAGCAATTGGACAGCCCTAGCAGATGATAACGATCTGACTATGCGGGTGAAAGTAGCGTTAATGGGGATTTTTAGTGGCGAACACTATGTGTTGTATATTAATAACAAGAGTGCGGTGCTGGAAAAAAGCAAGGCAGGTCAGGCAGCATTGAAGGAGCAGTAAATTCGAGGTCTTCGGCATGAGCAGTTCATCAGGAATAAGGCTTATGGGGCGAAGGACTAAGAGATAAATGGGAGAGGTGTGGAGCTGGGGCAACTTAGCTGGGAATGTGATAGTTAGATGAAGGTGAGGTGAAAGTGATAGATTGGAGAGTTGGTTGGATTGGGTAGGTGGGAAGGAAGATGGACAGTTTAAGAGGGCGATACCTTGTTGGACACTTGAGACTGGGCTAAAGTGGGGGAGGGTAAATGTGGAAACTGGTGAAATCTACATTGATCCTATGTGGTTGCCGGGTCTAAGGCGGAAGATGAGACATTCGTTCTCCAGGCGTCAGGCGGTTCGGCTTTGGAAATGGAGAAGGCCCAAGGTCTGCATGGTCTTGGTGGAGTAGGAGAGGGTGTTGAAGTTTTCAGCCACGGGGCGGAGGGGTTGGTTGGTGCGGGTGTCCGAGAGATGTTCTCTGAAGCAATTTGCACTTTGGGGTCCTGTCTTCCAAAAGTAAAGGCGACCATATCGGGTGCAACGGATACAGTAGATGACGTGTGTGGAAGTGCAGGTAAATTTCTGTGGAATGTAGAAAGATCCGTGGAAGCCTTGAACGGAGGTTTGGAGGAGGTTTGGGTGCACGGTTTGCAATTCTGCTCGTGGCAGTGGAGGTTGTGGTCTTTAAAGATGGAATCCATCTGGGATTTTCTCTGGTGAAATGCAGAGCCTTCCACTCCCTCCACCCCAATCACAATCAATTCAGCAGACAAGGTGCGGGGGTGTTGTGGGAGTTTGAAGCGCCGACCTCACACTGCTGAAGCCAGGTGCCAACTCGCAGACCACTCCTCTTATTGCCCCCTCAACCACGATCTCACCTTCCATTACCAAACTATTAATTCCCAGATCATTCACAAAATCATCACCTCTGAGTATCTCCCATCCACAGTCTCCAACCTCATAGTCTAAGAATGCCACACTGTCCAATTCTACCTCTGACCCAAGATTCACAAACCTGAATGCACCGGTCACCACATTGTGTTAGTCTGCTCCAACCACACTGAATTCATCTCTGCAGAACTAGGCACGGTCCTAACCCCTTCATCCAAGAACATCAGGACACCATCCGCGCCCTTCACTGTCTCCAAGACCTTAGTTTCCCCGGCCTGAACATCTTATCTTTGCCATGAATATTCAGTCCCTGTACACGTCCTTCCGCCATGACAAAGTCTTCCAAGTCCTCTGTTCTCTTTTTCCTCTCACACCGACCAAACCAGTAACATTTCACTGACACTCTCATTGAGCTGGCTTAAATGGTCCTGACCATCAACAATTTCTCATTCCAATTCCCCCACTTCCTCTGAACCATGGTGTCCCGATTGGGCGTCAGCTACTCCTGCCTTTTCGTCGGATATGTGGAACAGTCCATCTTTCACAACTACGCTGGCACCATTCCATACCAGTTCTTCTATTGTATTGATGACTGTATTGGCACGACCTCTTGCTCCCATGAGGACATTGACTTCAACTTCTCAAGCACCTTCCACCCGATCTCAAATTCATCTTAACCATCTCAGATACCTCCTTCCCCTTCCTATACCTCTCCACCTCCATCTCCTGCGACCAACTATACATGGATATTTACTACAAACCCATAGATACCCACACCTAACTGGAGTACACCTCCTCCCACCCTGCCTCCTGTTAGAACGTCATCTCTAGTTTCTAATTCCTCAGCCTCCACTTCCTCTGCTCCCAGGAGACTCAATTCTACCATAGAACATCCCAAATGGCCACCTTCTTCAAAGACTGCAATTTCTGCTCTGACGTAGTCGACGATATCCTCTAGTGCATCTGCTTCACTTTCCACACCTCCACCCTTGGACGCACCTCCAATCACAACAAGGTCAGAACACCCCTGGTCCTCACCTTCCACCCCACCAACCTCCTGGTACATTACACCATCCTCTGCCACGCCTGACAACTGCAAACAATTCCCAGCGCTAAAGGCATATTTTCCTGCTCACCCACATGTGCGTTTTGGAGAGACCATTCCCTCCACGACTCCCTTGTCAGGTCCACACCTCACACCAGCCCAGCCATACTCCCAGTACCGTCCCCTGTCCCGAAAGAAGTGAGATATCTGGGTACACACGTCCCCACTCACATCTGCACAAGATCCTTCCACATTCTACAGAAATTCACCTGTACTTCCGCATACGTCATCTACTGTATCTGTTGCACACGCTGTGGTCTCCTCTACATCAGGGAGACAAGTCACCAAAACGTGGATTGTTTCAAATAACATCTCTTGGACAGTCGCATCACCGACCACCATTATCTGTTGGCTGAAAACTTCAAGTCCCCGCCCCAATCTCCAAGGACATGCAGGTCCTGGGTTTCCTCCGTCGCCAAACTCTAATTACCAGATGCCTGTGGAAGAATGCCTCAACCGTCTGCCTTGGGACAGGCAACCAGACAGGATCAATGTGGATTTCACCAGTTTCCGCATTTCTCCTCCCCAACTTTATCCCATTCCCAAGCATGTTATTTGGCACCGCTCTGTAACCTATCCATTTTCCATCCCACCAATCCGCTCTACCCTCAACTCCAACCGACCACTTTTACCACCATCTTCATCTACCTATCACATTCAAAGCTACCCCTCCCCTAGAACGACACCCCAGCCATTTATATCTCAGCAGCACTCTACCCTCCCCCGTCCCACAACTCTCATTCTTGATGAAGAGCTTATTATCGAAATATCGATTATCCTGCTGCTTGGATGCTGCCTGACCTGCTGTGTTTCTCTAGCACCACACTGGACCTATAAATTAACAGACAATACAAAGTCTGGTTGTGAGACCTGGGATAGGGACTTGGGAGAGCTCCAGCCCAAAATAAATCAGTATTCCGTCCAGAAGGCTCACGTTATCCAAGTGGAAAATGAGGCGTTTGTTATTTTTCTAAGTTGCACTGAGCTTCACTAGACTGTTGCAGTAAAACCTGAACCAAGGTATTGGATAGGGAACAGCGTGGTGTGTTGAATGTGCAGGATCATTTCATTGCGAAGAGAATACAAGTCTTCTGCATAGCGGCCACACAGCCTACACTGTTTCCCCAGTTAGAGTAGACGACATTGTGAGTCATGAATGCAGCAAATGAAATTGGATGAAGTGCAGGTATAGCACTGCTTCACCTGGAAGATATGTTTTGCTCCTTGGGTAATGAGAAGAGTGGAACTGAACGGAAAGGTGTTGCATCTTCTCTTACTGTAACCGAAGTTTTTGTGAGTCTGTGAGTGCTATTGGGATTGAAGGAAGAGTTGGGCAGTGTGTTCCAGGCGGACTGGTCCATGCAGAAGGCTGACAAGGAGGAGGAGGAAAATGTATGTCTGGAAATCCCACGTAGAAAGTTTATCAGACCTCAACCCCTCTGCACTCTCACAATGAATGAATACGGAAATTCTCAACCTAATTTCAAAATCGAATTGCTTTTATTCACATAGTTGTTTCGATCATTTAATGCCTGAGCTTTGCTTAAAATCACTCAGAGTTTAAATTGTTTCTGCATTCCGTTGGCGATCAAACTTCTCTTATGTCATTCAAAAGCAAGCTTTCTACATTCGGTCATCCTTTTCTGTGCAACAGACTGAGATTCTAATGTTTCTCTTTTCTAACATAAACAGCAACTTGTGGTTATCGACGTTATCAGAACGTCAGTTCAAGGTCGTCCTATCGCACGACTTGCAGGAAATGACATAAAATTAAACGTAATCCAAGCTGACAGCGCGTTCATCTTGGGTGTTCTGCAGACTTTTGAGATACAAAATTTGACATCGAATTCCAAACCAGCAGCGATGTTGCTGTCGGTTCTCTCTCTGACCTGCATTATCTCCATTGTTGGTAAGGAGTTTAAAAAGAAGTTTAATTGAAGGATTAATATATTTGAGAAACAGAGTGCAAGGATTTGACGAATTTTAGAGCTACATCAAAGCACGCTTCATACTTGCACGCAATTCTGGTCTCTGTCTTCCACAAAAAATGAAGGGATACAAACTGCAAGAGAAAAGCGATTTATCCAGATGTTGCTGGAATTGAAAGTTGGACAGAAATCAACGTGTCGGCTTGCGTCCATTTCTCCCCTAATGGGAACACTAAAGGGTATCTAGATTAATGTCTTTACAATGGTGAAAGGATCTTATGTTCGGGTCACGAAGCAACATAGTAGAGTTGAGGAGGATTTCAGGTTTATACATCTAAATATGCAAGGTTAAACGGCACAAAATTATCTAATGAGGATGTTAGGGGAAAAAGAATAACAGTTGCTTATCAGGAGAACAGGTACAACAGGTTTTTATTAGCACAAGGAGTAGTTAGAGTGACGAACAAATATGCACTTAAAAGGAAAGCAGATAAGCAGGAGAGGTAGAAAGGGATGGAGAGACCCACGATTAAAATGAAAGGAGAAATAAATGAGTATGCTTGTGGTTATTATGCACACAGCCATAAGGCCAACGACCTGAACGAGCCTCTTCTCCTCTAAATTCTATATATTTTGAAGATATCATGAATTTCTAAGTTCAGTTTATCTTAATCGAACATTTAATATTTTTTTCTGCTTTCCCTAATCTTGTGTTCTAGATCTGAGCGATGCAGTTTCTGTTACTCAACCGTATCTTTCGTTAACGCAGACAGAGGGACAAGATGTCACGTTAAAATGCACCTACACTGAAGATGGTTATTACTTGTACTGGTACCGTCAGTACTCAGGCAGAGAGCCAGAGTTTGCAGTTCGGAGGCACACGAGCGGTGGTGCTGACTTGAAGGCAGATTTCGCTCAGACCCGGTTTTCTGATACCCTCCAGAAGACAGAGAAGTTGTACCAATTGACCATCTCGCAGCTTCTGCTGTCTGACACTGCCGTCTATTACTGTGCAATCAGCCTCACAGTGACAGAAAGGAGTGAAAGCCTTGTACAATAACTGCCGCGTGTTTCTGGGTCACAGCTGCTGTGGTTGATGGCTGTTTGTAACAGTAGGTTACAGACTTAGGCTTCATTTTCCTGTGAAGAATATGTGCCAGAGGACAGATCCCGTCATCAGCATTTACACTTGTTCACTTGGAATGTTGCTTCTGATTCTTGCATCGTGTGATGACCGATTACCCTATTGTTTATTTGGGAATGTCAAGGAACTCCTCACTCAATTTCATTGAGAATAAAATAAGTGCAGTTGACCAGGCACTAACCATTTCCATGTACCGCCCTTTTTGAAATGAAATGGAACAAATAATTTTCAACGTGAAATTGCTTAATGGGGAGTAGAAAGTAGTCATCATGTCAGAACAATCTTAACATTTAAACAAACCCAACGGAGCAACTATTAAAATACTAACAATAAAGATTACATTCTACAACGTAACAAGGTAAAAGGGCGATATTCTCAGGATATGATGAGAGGATAATAACAATGATATTGACAGCAATAATCTGGAAGGACAGGCGTGGGGTTCTCTTGGAATACCTGTTCAGAAATCCGAGGGAATATAAAAGCCTTTTAATTTTTAAATGTACTAACTGTGCAGAACATTGGAAGGACGTTTAGATGTTTGCACTCACCAGGTAAGGCTGATTAAATAATTGAATAACAATAATTATTTCATTTTTCCGCTTATCAATCCGGTGGTTCTTTCCTGTTTCAGTGAAATATTCAGGAATGACTGGAAAAGAGTCAGGTCAGATATTTTTGGAGTCTACTCTCTCACAAATCTTTTGAAGTATAAAATGGCATAAAATCCCGAATCATATTTCAACTGAGGTTCAGAATACATCTTATGTAGGTGGAGCAGAGGAACCCATTTCCAATGCAGCGAGTGTATGGTCATTTCTCAATTCAGTCATTTTCCCGAAAACACATGGAAAAACACAGTAGGTTACAGATTTAATCTTCATCTTCCCGTGAAGGATATGTCCCTGAGGACAGATCCCGTCATCAGCATTTACACTTGTTCATTTCGAATGCTGTTTCTGATTCTTGCATCGTGTGAGGACCGAATACCCTATTGTTTATTTGGGAATGTCAAGGAACACCTCATTCAATTTCATTGAGAATAAAATATGCGCAGTTTGCCTGGCACTAACCATTTCCGTGTACCGCCCCTTTTTCAATGTGTAATTGCTTCATGGGGAATAGAAAGCAGTCATCCATGTGAGAAGAATCTTGATATTTAAACAAACCCAGTTGAACAACTATTATAATATTAACAATAAAGGTTACCTTCTCCAACGTAACAATGTAAACGTGCAATATTTTCAGGATATGATGAGAGGATAAGAACAATGATATTGACAGCAATAATCTGGAAGGATAGGCGTGGGGTTCTCTTGGAATACCTGGTCAGAAAACCGAGGGAATATAAAATCCCTTTGAATTTAAAATGTAATAATTTTGCAGAATATTGGAAGGACGTTTAGATATCTGCACTCACCAGGTAAGTCTGAATTAATAATTGAATAACAATAATTATTTAATATTTTCATCTTATCTATCCGGTGATTCTTTCCTGTTTCAGTTAAATATTCAGGAATGATTGGAAAAGTGTCAGGTCAGATATTTTTGGATTCTAGTCTCTCACAAATCTTTTGAGGTATAAATTGGCATGAAATCCCGAATCACACTTTAAAGGAAGTTCAGAATACACCTTATGTAGGTAGAGCAGAGGAACCCATCTCCAATGCAGCGATTATATGGTCATTTCTCAATTCAATTATTTTCCAGAAAACACATGGAAAGACCCGGTTTTTCTGCATTCTGCACCTCCCGTGCAACCCCTGATATCTGTTCTGTTCAGTTTGTCACATTACACGTGTGTTTTTTTATTATTGGCTCCCACTGGTTTGCATTACCAGATCCCTTAGCTTGGAGTATTACACGACGTTGTTGGGACTCTCCAACCCCATGGCATCAATGTGGATTTCACCAATTTCCTCATTTCCTCTTCCTCAACCTATCCCAGTTCCAAGTGTCAAACTCGGCACTGCCCTCATGATCTGTCCTACCCGTCCATCTTTATTATCCACCTATCCACTCCACCCTACCCTCCGACCAATCATTGTCACCCCACCTCCATCTACCGATGCACACAGAACTGCCTCCCCCACCCCACCCCCTCCCACAACCAATTCACTCCCATTTATCCCACCACCTTCTCGGCTCACAGCCTGATTTCTGAAGAAGGGTCCTTGCCTGAAACGTCAATTTTTCCTGCTCCTTCGATGCTGCCTGGCCTGCTGTGTTTTCAGCTTCCCCGATTTTAATCTCCAGCCTCTGCCATCCTCCGTTCACCTACGTTGTCAGAGAGCTCAACTTACCTATAGTAAAGTTCTCCTTATATTTCTAAACATCCATCAATGCAGACAATCGAGCACGAATGCAGTTTGCTGTAACAGCATTCCCATATTTACAAATGTCGATGAAGAATATTGCATCAGTTAGCCGACTCCTGATGGCACATTTCCAAGGGGTCTTTTACTGAAATAATACTCACAACACATCTTTAGAACTGTGTCACTGTAACCAGCTCCTGTGATATCATATGTGCACAAGTATTATCTAAGGAAAAAAGAAAGGAAATGATCAAAATAAAGATGATGATCAATGTTATGTAGTTAAAGCTAATATTGCAAGACTAAGAAACATAGCTGAACAGATGATTGTCATAACCATGTTCCCAAGCAGTGATCGTATTACAACATACGAACCTACCATTTAAAGGATTTACAGCAGAACAAATAATAAAAGCCAATATGATTTTAGAGCGGATGGAGAATGGAACAAGGGATCGAAGCTGAATTGCTTCATTTAAGAATCAATGATGTGTCATGTCCAGTCTCCATGCTAATTAGTTCATTTCTGACACAGTCACCCAATCGCCTTTCAGCTCCATTGTACGCCAATTCCAGAGACCAACGTGTTGGTAATGTGTACCCCTAATGGGAGCTGGAGGAGTCAATTTAGTCTGTCGAAATTTCCGCACCAGAAAATGAAGTCGTGGAAGAAATGTTCTCAAGTGTCAGTGTGTGATAAGCTGTAAGGAACAGACATCAATGAGTAGCAGCTGTCACCAAGAAAACTGGGGCATTTCTTCTACGATGACTTTACTCATTTCCACCACTGAATTGCGCAGTTAGAGATCACGTGGTCACTCAGCAGGAGCTCCGATATAATTAACTGGTACAACCCATCTGCTTGCTGGAAAGCTTGAGCGCATTAACCTGAGCGAAACCCGCCTTAAACTCAGCAGCACAGCTCGTGCGCCTCCAGAATGCGACCTCAGACTCTGTGACTGGTCACTGAACATGCAAAAACAAGGCATCAGCGTTACCAGTGTGTGCAGTTAAAAGTGACATCTTCTCCCTCTGTGTGTGTGAGGGAGGGTTCACTCTGATTGGCATGAACTGCATAGATCAGGTCAGGAGCAAGAGAGGAGGAAATGGAAATCCAGAAATTAAACGTTCAGTCGATTCAAGTTGAAGATGGAGGTTCATGGGTTACCAACAACAATTGATCGCAGAAAACATCTCATTTGGACAATCAAATCTGTGTCCATGCATGCAATAACCACAAGCATCATACCTAATTCATCGCTCATTCTATCTACGAATCAGTCCATCCTTTTCTCCCTGCCAGGTTTTTTTCTTGTCTTCTTTTAACTGCATTTTTGTTGCTCTCCAAAAACTCCTGGTAGTTATGTCATACTCGTTCTACTTGTTCTCAGCTAAATAATGAATGGTGATGAACTGATTAAGCAAATTCAATATTGTTTTGTAACCCTTGCTGGAATATGAGTCACGATTATTCACTCACTTTGCTTGCATTACCTATTTGAATGCAGAGCCACGATTGCACTTGTATACCAATTAACTGATGAATCGTGACTAAATTCAACTTCTTTTATTACTATGGTTGAAATCTGAGTCAGGATTACTTAGACAATTTGTCGGGATTATTAGCTTGAGAGCATAACTACGATGTTGTATAATCCATAGCTAATTTGGTGAAATCACAGACACGATGACAGAGCTCCCACTTGTGGTGAGGACAGAAACATGGCCTGTCTCTGCAAAATTACTGAATCTTCAAATAATTGAAAGGGGTTAGTGTCTGGTTCCACAAATTATTGTTATTATTGTTAATATTCGAATTGTTATTATCATCATTATCATCATCATCACTATCATCACCATTATCATTGTCATCATCACCAACATCACTATCATCACCATCATCATCAAAATAATAATAATTATTATACATCTTAATGCAGATGCACAATTGCTCGGAAAAATATCAACTTGTTTTGATTTCCATCTTCTACTGTTTACTTACTTTCAATATCCCAAACGGATCCTTCCAACCAAAGTAGAACCGCAGTGGTCACCACAATTTCCACATGTTCACACAAATCAAGGCGATAGATGTGATCCTAGTAGTTATGATCAATGTTTTTCCTTACAGTTGAAACTTATCCAAGCACCGTGGGTTGTGACTTCTGTGTCAATTATAAGAGCTGACATGATTTCACATCTGCGTTAAAAAGTGAAGCATCAGTCGCTGGAATCTGCAGATCGTCGATTTAGGAAAGCGTGTCAGAGATTCCTGGGTAGAGGACAAAATAGAAATACGCAGAAAGTTTCAGTTTCCATTGAACAGCAAGTTTGATTAACTGCGAGCTGCAGTTTGGAAGGACTGCAGATGCTGGCAGTCAGAGTCCATTAGATGTGGAGATGGGACGAGGCAGGAGGTCAGACAGCATCAGAGGAGCCAGGAAAAACTATATTGCATGTCGGGCCCCTTCATCTTGACTGATGAAATGTGGAAAATACGACGTACATCCAGGAAAAATGCTACTAGATAACAGAACTAATGCTTTTATCAATCACTCAAGTATTAGTACCTAACTGAAGTGCTTTCCCAGAACTTTACCCGCGAGCTGCAAGGACGGGACCAAAACTGGCAAGCACCAGACCTGTTAGTCATCATTGCATTTCGATAAAAAAAACTCGAAGCACAATTTGTGTTACTCGGAGAAAATCTCAAATTGTTGGTAGCATGTTAGATTGCCAAGCATGGAGATGAAATGTCTGAGAGCAAACTCACCAGCTCAGCGAGGAAACCCACAAATTTATCCACGACCTGAGCTACAAATCTTCTGCAAAGTCTTAATATCAAACATTGTTTAAGATCAATCTCAAGCAGTCTGATTCACAGGTTGTCTGTAGCTTTGACGTTCGCTATTTTTTTGACAGATTTCCAAAAAGACACACGATCTTATTGAGAGTCACTGTCACGTACATTTTCCTGGTGTCATGTCGTAGTCTCTACCGTAGAGATATACAAAGCTTTTTGGCACGATATTGTGGATGTGGAAGGTACTTTATCTGATTTCAGAAGCATTCAGTGTGAGGTGCCATTTTCTCCATGGAGAAAGGAAAGGTATACCTGTAAGTCAGGAAAACGGGTAGCACAAAGTAGAGTTCCCACCCCAAAAGTTGTTACGACAGATGGGCTGCTCAACGGCAAATGGAATTCAATTTGGACAAGTCTGCGGTTGTGTTCTTTGTTACGACAAACAAGGCAAGGGAATCAATAATAAATGGTAATAGCCCATGAAAGTACCATGGATCAGGGGTATCTCAGTGTGCATGTGCTCCCAGGCCTAAGGGAATGGTTAAGAATGCAAATGGGATTCGTAGCTTTGTGAGTCACGGTGAAGTTATGAAAGACATAGATCGGGGATAGAGAGACGAACTTTCAACTTGGTGAAAAGGTCAATGGCCGGGGACATAAATCTAAAGTGAAACACAACTGGTTTAGAGGGTTGTGAGGAAATGTATTTACATCGACAGAATGGGGGAGAATCTAGAATTAACTGCCTTTAATGGAATTAGAGGCAGGCACACCCATTTAGATGTGCCCTTGCTCCACCAAGGTACACATGCGAGAATAGTTAGTTTTTCTGGCCAGCGTTTATTCGATTGGATAAAATTATTTTTAATTAGAGAGAGAAAGACAAAAACGAAGGTAGAGGTTTAAAATAAGGATCATCATCTCTTAGGCGAGGTGAGAGGTTAAGAAGGCGAGTCATTCGTCGTAGTAACCTAAGCTGGTCTATGAATTGAACTCACACGTTTGTAATAAAGTTGCATTGCAAACCTGCCAACCAGCCACCTGAACACACCAATCCCCCGAGAATAAGAACACTACATTAATTTATTGAATTAAATACGTTTTCAAGGTATATGTTCAGCGAAGTGAAGAAGGGACTTTGATAGCTATGCCATGTTCTGAGAAGATCCGAAATGAAGCATGACTTCTTGCATTGCTGTATAATCCGGTGTGGTTCATGCCGGATCATCAAACATTTGTAGTTATTTTATTTTTGCATAATTATTATGAAGCAAAGAACTTGAAAATTGCGTGAAAAAAGCAAGATCAGCAAATATATGGTATTCAGTGACCAGGATCTGATATAGATTTTCCACTGTACAAATAATTTTGCGGCATTTCTTAATACAGCACATAATTTACGGTTGAGCCCATAGATGATTGCCAATAATGCTGCTTACATCTATACTGTAAAGAAGGATGAGTGTTAATCTCGGCGTGTGTGGCAGGTGTTGGAACGACAAAGAAAGAAAGAAAGAAAGAGAGAGTGAAAGAAAGAAAGAAAGAAACAGGAGAAGGAAAAATGGAAAGAAATAGAGAAAGAAAGAGAGACAAAGAGAAGAGAGACTGAAAGAAAGCAAGAAAGAAAGAAAGAAGGAAAGAAAGGGAGAGAGAAAGAAAAATTAGAGAAAGAAACAGAAAGAGAGAAAGAAATAGAGAGTGAGCAAGGCAGAGAGAAAGAAAGAAATAAAGAAAGAAATAAGTTTTAAATGGTAACTAAAAGTGGCAAATATCGGAAAAGAACCTGAAGATATCTCTTCTTGTTCCTTTCTTTACCAAAATAGAGACATTGAGATATCATAATTCTCTTTTAGGGATAGACACAAACAACAAACCTGTTATTTCTGGTTCTAGAGAGCGAGTGTTGCGATATACCAATTTGAAATAAGCATTGCCCAGTCTACTTTACTGTCGAGTGAGGGCATTTCAGCATCTCCAACTTCTCTCCAAACTTTTTCTTGGCTATTGTATAGATGTTATTGCAGGAACACAGAAACTGCAGCATGTTTTTTTTTTTGTTTCTTGAACGATAGACTGAGTGTCATTGAAATCCAAGCTGCTGACACATCCATGATCTGTAACCTGATTGTGCAGAAAGTACACAACATAGGTGGCCTGCAAGAGGAGAAAGGTGATCAATATAGTGAAGAGAAGAACAATGGAATTCTTGCGATGAGCCATCTTCTGATCTTTACGATTCTCCGAGCCCCGGAGCTTTTGGCGGGCTCTGCTGGCCGCTAAGATATGTCTTACAGTCAGGACATTGAGCAAAGAAATTCGGAAGAAAGGGAGATGGGGACTAGGATGTGATCCAGCCAGTCATCTGCCTGCCGGATGAACGTAGTGTAGAAACTGGATTTGATCACGCAGAACCGCAGCACCCTGTCCACAGTGCACAAATGTTTGAAGACGATGTAGAACAGAACATTCTTGATGCAGCTCAAGAAGCAGACGACTCCTATAACTAGCAATCGGTTTTCTCTCTGCAGTATCTGGTCTTGAGGCTTTGGCAGCAGATGGACACAAAATGGCCAGTGGTAAAGACAACAGTCAGCCGACTTAGCCATCCCTCATTATATAGGCCTGCACAAAGGTTTTGTGGAGAGTACACTGTTCCGAAAATAAATGCTTCCAATCCGGTTTAGGATGATAACATTGATGTTACTAAACACACATCAGTTGTCCTTATTGCCAGGAGGTGCTGGGTGACGCACTGTGAGAGACCATAATGACACAGGCTTAGATTATGATCACCACGAATCTAGCTGCAAAGGGGCAGAAGGGATAGATGCGATATAAATGATTCCAAATCCCAACTGCAGTTTCCTTTACTTCATTTTGGAAGTCCCTTCAACTGTTCCTTTTCCATCTATTCATTGACTGTTCTAAATCCCTTAGTAATTGTTGGTATCGAATAGTGGATTATTCGTTTGTGAATACCTAATGCATTTCAATCAACCTCTCTGAACAATTATACTCTCCAGTGTAACGGTAGTCTACTATCTACACGCTCTATGTATAGAAAGAGTCCCTTCTGCCCACCAAGTCCACACCAACCTGAAAAACGTTTCCCATCCACTCACACCACACAAATCTATCCCTGTAACCCTGCGTTTCCCATGGTTAATCCACCACGGCTACACACTGCTGAGCACTATGGTCAATTTAGCATGGCCAATCTGCTCCTAATCTGCACATCGTTGATATGTGGTTGGAAAACGTGAGCACAGAGTAAGCCATGCAGGCACGAGGAGAATGTGCAAACTCCACACAGACAGTCGCCCAAGAATGGGTTTGAATCTGGGCCGGTGGTGCTGCCAAGTACCAGTGCTAAACATTTAGCCATCAAGCTGCCTTGAAGGGACACTTGTTCTGTGTCACTTCTCTTAGAGACTGGTGTTGTCACAATGTGCTAGAATGGCTGTTTCAGAAGCAGTGGGTAAAGAACTTGAAATTTATTGAGCGTTTCTTTATTGAATTAGACGAAGGAAATATGAGTGGCTGAAGTCAGGCTCACGCATACCTACAATCTTAGTTTTGTTTTCAACTGGGATTTGGAGTTCACTGTTGAAGCTGATTGACACAGTTCTCTCTCTCTCTCTCTCTCTCTCTCTCTCTCTCTCGCTCTCTCGCTCTCTCTCTCTCTCTCTCTCTCTCCCTCTCTCTCTTTCTCTCTCTTTATCGTGCTCTCTTTATGCTGGTAGATTCAGTTTTACTTTCTCCGGGACTGGAGAGAGCACGTGAGGAAAGTGTCTTTGCTTCATTTGCATTTATGGGATACTGCTGTACACGACCAGTGATGATTACTGCTTAAATAATAAATTATTTTATTAAGTTTGTCCATAGAGTTAAAGCTATGCCAATTCTCTCTTTCCTGTTTCACTCTTGCTGTGTACTTAGAATAAAGTATGCTTTGCTTAAAGCCTAGTTGTGGAGAAATTAAATTACATCTGGAGCACAACGTCTTGCAGTTGCTTTTGTTTAAATAGAAAGTCAATTGCTAGGCTATTTCCTTAAAATAATTTGAATATTATATTTACTATTTATTTGTATATGCTATTCTACCCTTGAGTTCAGAAGACTGAGAGGGGGCCTGATTGAGGTATATCAGATTATGGAAGGATGAGACACTCTGGCAGCAGGAAACATGTTTCCACTGATGGGTGAGTGCCGAACCAGAGGACACAGCTTGAAAATATGGGGTAGACCATTTAGGACGGAGATGAGGAGAAACTTCTTCACCCAGAGAGTGGTGGCTGTGTGGAATGCACTGCCCCAGAGGGCAGTGGAGGCCCAGTCTCTGGATTAATTTAAGAAAGAGTTGAATAGAGCTCCCAAAGATAGTGAAATCAAGGGTTATGGAGATAAGGCAGGCAGAGGATACTAATTAGGAATGATCAGCCATGATCATGTTGAATGACGGTGCAGGCTCGAAGGGCTGAATGGTCTACTCCTGCACATATTGTCTACTGTCTATTGTATATTTTCGAAAATCTCATGTTGAACAGTAAATGTCAAGAAAGTTCAGTTTTCTTTATTCTATCAAACACCCTGGTAACTTTGAGAAGCTCAGTGAAATTATCCTTAACCTTACATCGATGCGGGCAATCAAATCTTGTCTCACGTGAAACCAACATAACAGTTTTCTTTTATGCTCACGTATTCTCTCGTAATCTGTAAATCTAGGTTCCACACAATCATACCCCTTCTTAGGCAAAATCAAAGTCTATCACACCATTTCAACCATATACTCCTTACATTCCCAGTCCCCAGTCCGTCACACTCACTCCCTTCCTTTATCTGGCTTCACTGCAACAGCTACAATTTGCAGGCTGCAAATCAAACCAATGAGTCTGCTTTGAGGTTTTGGGGATTCAGCGCTTCTTTGTGAATTCGCCCTGCCCAATTCCAGCGGTTTTATTCATGATCACACAGTGAAGAGTAGCTGAATTCCCATCAGTGGGGAACATCTTATTTATCGTCTTCTCCTCCACATTCTCTGATTTGAACTGTCCTCAGATCGTTGTCTCATGTTTTGAGTTCTTCATCCGAGGTCGGTTTCGTCCTTCAGCTTTTCTAACTTGTTGCCTTTTATAGACACCATAATACGTAATTAATTATTTTACCTGTAAAATTTCCGTATTCAGTGCCTATGTATTAAAAAGATGTTTGTCAAAGCTTATCTAATCTCAAAGGCAAACCCAGTGATGTTGGAATAGGAAGTTGTTGTGGTGAGAACCATGAATAACTGAAGTCACTGAGCTTCTCTCACAATATTACCACTCTTAATCCATAATTTGACTTAGAATGTGGTCACTATTTATCTTTTCCTTGCTATACTTCATATAAAACAATTCATTGAGCATCCGTTAGCTCATAGATTATGTGTTTTATTGGATATACTTATTCTGATTTTTGATACTTTTTATGTGTTTTGTTCAGGAACGAGCGCCCAAGATTCAGTTTCCCAGCATCCACTTGAATAGACGGTTCAGGAAGGCCATACTACAACACTGAACTGTCGATACACAACAGCAGCATTAATGCCTGAGTATGACGTTAATTTCTGAATTGCCTTTCCACCAGAAATCGTGAGAAGGATAAACTTGTCAAAAAAACAGAGCCCTTGTGATGCATAAACAAGTAAGTTCAAACGAGATGGAACACCTGAAAATGTGAGGCTGAACAAGGGAATGAGAAAGATACGAAAACAACAAAATATGCAATTGGAATGAATATTGTCTTTTATCGTCAACTGTTTCTGTTTCCCCTATAGTTGATGCCACATTTGAAAACACAGCCAATCGCAGCAAAGGAAAGCTCTATTCAATTTCCCAAGGAGTGAGGCCATCTCCCGAGGAAAGATAAGAGTCAGCAGACCATTTATTATATAATGCTTTCTGTAGAAGCAGATATCATGTGTTTACTGTATTTTTTATTGGTAATAATGGCCGTGGTGCCTGGTAAGTCACAGTACAATTTGAGATTGTATGTTTAATTGGATATACCTATTCAGATTTTTAACATTTCTTTATGTATTTGTTGCAGGAACGGGAGGCCAAGATTCAGTTTCACAGGATCCATCTGAATGGACCGTTCAGGAAGGCCATACTGTGACACTAAACTGTCGTTACAGAGCAGCAGCATCATTTGGAGAAACTCTCTTTTGGTACATCCAGTATCGTTGGGAAGCTCCGAGATATTTACTGCAGAGATACGATAAGCAGCAAGGTGCCAGATCTATAGATTTCACTGACCGATTTTCTGCTAATTTGAACAAGGAGAAGAAAACAGTTCCTTTAAATATCTCCGAGGCTCAAATCTCCGACTCTGCCGTCTACTACTGTGCACGGAGCTCCACATTGACACAGCGAAACAGCCAGCGTGTGCAAAAACCGGCAAGACAGCCTTACGTCTCTTTCTGCATAACATCACTGAGCCGAATTATAAATTGTTAACATAATAAAAACAACATTTTATGATTGCCTTGCCCAACTGTTTTCTTTTTTTCCATATTGATTCCACTGCATTCTGTTTAAATTCCTCTTTATATTAGGTTAGTGTTATTTTATTACTTACAGTGAGCATGTGTGTAAATGGCAGATTCTGGTACTAGAATTGCAACAGGACTTATCATTCCTCATTTCCCAAAACAGATATTGATCCCGATAAAGAAGTCAAACTACTATTAATGCCCAGTTCATTATTCTTTTGTACATCAGCGAGGTGACGTTGTTCTGATGCTGATTTCTTTATTCAGAGCAACGTCGATTGGTTTGTGCATCTTCTTCGATATACGAGAGTTGGGGATAATGCAGAAAGGCGTACACACGATAAATCACCTTACAGAGTAGAGAAACACGATTGAAGTTTCAAATCAAGCCATCCAACTTAGGGTGGTGATAGTGTGTGAGAAGGAAACGAGAAGTGGTGATAAAGCCAAAAGAGAAAGAAGAGCAATTGGACAGACCTACCAGATGATAACGATCTGACTATGCGGGTGAAAATAGCGTTAATGGGGACTTTTAGTGGCTAACAATATGTGTTGAATATTAATAACAAGAGAGCGGTGCTGGAAAAAGCAAGGCAGGTCAGGCAGCTTTGAAAGAGCAGTAAAATCGAGGTCTTGGGCATAAGCCGTTCATCAGGAATAAGGCTTATGGTGACGGGGCACTGAGAGATAGGTGGGAGAGGTGTGGAGCTGGGGCAAGGTAGCTGGGAATGTGATAGTTAGATGAAGGTGAAGTGAAAGTGATAGATTGGAGAGGTGGGTGGATTGGGTAGGTGGGAAGGAAGATGGACAGTTTAAGAGGGCGGTGCCGTGTTGGACACTTGGGACTGGGATAAAGTGTGGGGGGGGGTAAATGTGGAAAATGGTGAAATCTACATTGATCCTGTGTGGTTGCAGGGTCTAAGGTGGAAGATGAAGCATTCTTCCTCCAGGCGTCAGGTGGTTAGGCTTTGGAAATGGAAAAGGCCCAGGATCTGCATGTCTTGGTGGAGCAGGAAAGTGTGTTGAAGTTTTCAGCCACGGAGTGGAGGGGTTGGTTGTTGCGGGTGTCCCAGAGATGTTCTCTGAAACAATCTGCACTTTGGCGTCCTGTCTTTCCAAAGTAAAGGCGACCATACTGGGTGCAACGGATACAGTAGATGACCTGTGTGGAAGTGCAGGTAAGTTTCTGTCGAATGTAGAAAGATCCTTTGGAGCCTTGAATGGAGGTTGTGAGGAGGTTTGGGTGCAGGATTTCCACTTCTGCTCGTGGCAGTGCTTGTTGTGGTCTTTAAACAAGGAATCCATCTGGGATTTTCTCTCTTGAAATGCAGAACCTTCCACTCCCTTCATTCCAATCACAATCAACCCAGTAGACAAGGTGCGGGGTTGTTGTGGGAGTTTGGAGCACCGACCCCGCACTGCTGAAGCCAGGTGCCAACTCGCAGACTCCTCCTCTTACTGCCCCCTCAACCACGACCTCACCTCCCACGACCAAACTATCAACTCCCAGACCATTTACAAAATCATCACCTCTGAGTATCTCCCATCCACAGTCTTCAACCACATCGTCTAACAATGCCACACTGGCCGATTCTACCTCTGACCCAAGATTCACAAACTTGATTGCACCGATCACCACATTGTCTTAGCCTGCTCCATACCCACTGAATAACTTTACACGGTCCTAACCCCTTAGTCCAAGAACATCCTATTTGCATTCAGGGCACCATCCACGCCCTTCACTTTCTCCAAGAGCAAAGTATCCCCGGCCTGAACATCTTATCTTTGCCATGAATATACAGTCCCTGTACACATCCATCCGCCATAACAAAGTCTTCCAAGGCCTTTTCTCTTTTTCATCACACACCAACCAAACCAGTAACATTTCACTGACACTCTCATTGAGGTGGCTTAAATGGTCCTGACCCTCAAAAATTTCGCATTCCCATCCCCCAGCTTCCTCCAAACCATGGGCTCCCGATTGGGCCTCAGCTATTCCTGCCTTTTCGTTGGATATGTGGCACAGTCCATCTTTCACAACTACACTGGCACCATTCCATACCAGCTCCTCTGTTGTATTGATGACTGTATTGGCAAAACCTCTTGCTCCCATGAGGACATTGACTTGAACTTCTCAATCACCTTCCACCCGATTCAAATTCACCTTAAACATGTCAGATACCTTCCTCCCCTTCCTGTACCTCTCCACCTCCATTTCCTGCAACCAACTATACATGGATATTTACTACAAACCCACAGACTCCCACACTTACCTGGCGTACATCTCTTCCCACCCTGCCTCCTGTTAGAACGCGATCTCTTGTTTCCAATTATTCAGCCTCCACTTCCTCTGCTCCCAGGAGAATCAATTCTACCATAGAACATTCCAGATGGCTGCCTTCTTCAAAGACCGCAATTTCTGCTCTGACGTAGTCGACAATGTCCTCTAGTGCATCTGCTTCACTTAGACTAGATTAGATTACTTACAGTGTGGAAACAGGCCCTTCGGCCCAACAACTCCACACCGACCCGCCGAAGGGGAACCCACCCATACCCCTACATTTACCACTTACCTAACACTACGGGCAATTTAGCATGGCCAATTCACCTGATCCGCACATCTTTGGACTGTGGGAGGAAACCGGAGCACCCGGAGGAAACCCACGCAGACACGGGGAGAACGTGCAAACTCCACACAGTCAGTCACCTGAGGCGGGAATTGAACCCAGGTCCCTGGCGCTGTGAGGCAGCAGTGCGAACCACTGTGCCACCGTGCCGCCTCCACACTTGGACGCACCTCCAATCGCAACAAGAACATAACAGCCCTGTTCCTCACCTTCCACTCCACCAACCTCCTGGTACGTTACATCATCCTCTGCCATGTCTGCCAACTGCAAACAAATCACAGCACTAAGGATATATTTTCCTCCTCACCCGCATGTGCGTTTTGGAGAGACCATTCCCTCCACGACTCCCTTGTCAGATCCACGCCTCACACCAGCCTAACCATACTCCCAGCACTGTCCCCTGCCACCAGAAGAGGTGCAAAACCTGTGTACACACCTTCCCACTCACATCTGCCCAAGATCCTTCAACATTCTACAGAAATTTATCTGTACTTCCACATACGTCATCTACTATATCTGTTCCACACGCTGTGGTCTCCTCTACATCAGGGAGACAAGCCACCATTACGTGGATTGTTTCAGATAACATCCCTTGGAAACCTGCACCAGCGAACACCATTATCCCTTGGCTGAAAACTTCAACTCCCCGTCCCAATCTCCAAGGACATTCAGGTCCTGGGTCTCCTCCGCCGCCAAACCCTCATCACCAGATGCCTGGGGGTAGAATGCCTCAACGTCCACCTTGGCACACTGCAACCATGCAGGATCAATGTGTATTTCACCAGTTTGCCCATTTCTCCTCCCCAACTTTATCCCATTCCCAAGCATCTAAATTGGCACCGCTATGTAACCTGTCCATCTTCCATCCCACCTGTCCGCTCTACTCTCTACTTCAACCGATCACTTTTACCACCATCTTCATCTACCTATCACAATCCAAGCTACCTCGCCCCAAGACCGACACCCCAGCCATTTATCTCTCAGCACTCTACCCTCCCCCGGCCCACAACCCTCATTCTTGATGAAGAGCTTATTCCCGAAATATCGATTATCCTGCTGCTTGGGTGCTGCCTGAACTGTTGCGTTTCTGTAGCACCACACTGGAGCTATATATTAACAGACAATACAAGGTCTGGTTGCGAGACTTGGGATAAGGACTTTGGAGAGCTCCAGCCTGAAGGTAATCAGTTATGCAACCAGAAGGCTCACGTTATACAAGTGGAAAATGAGGCATATGTTATTTTTCTAAGTTGCACTGAGCTTCACTAGAGTGTTGCAGTAAAACCTGAAACAAGGTATTGGATAGGGAACAGCGTGGTGTGTTGCATGTTCAGGATCATTTCATTGCGAAGAGAATACAAGTGTTCTGCAGAGCGGCAACACAGCCTGTTTACCCAGTGTAGATGAGACGACATTGTGAGTAATGAATGCAGTAAACTAAATTGAATGAAGTGCAGGTAAAGCACTGCTTCACCTGGAAGATATGTTTTGGCCCTTGGGTAATGAGGAGAGTGGAACTGAACGGAAAGGTGTTGCATCTTCTCTGACTGGAACCGAAGTTTTTGTGAGTCTGTGAGTGCTTTTGGGATTGAAGGAAGAGTTGGGCAGTGTTCCCAGGCGGACTGGTCCATGCAGAAGGCTGACTAGCAGGAGCAGGGAAATGTCTGTCTGGAAATCCCACGTAGAAAGTTTATCAGACTTCAAACCGTCTGCACCCTCACTCTGATCAGAGACAATTAATGAAAGCAGAACTTCTCAATCTAATTTCAAAATCGAATTTCTTTTATTCACATCGTTGTGTCGATCATTTAATGCCTGAGCTTTGCTTGAAATCACTCAGAGTTTAAATTGTTTCTGCATTCAGTTGGCCATCAAACTTCTCTTATGTCAATTAAAAGCAAACTTTCCACATTTGGTCATCCTTTTCTGAGCAACAGAGTGAGCTCCTAATGTTTCTCTTTTCTAACATAAACAGGAACTTGTGGTTATCGACGTTATCAGAACGTCAGTTCAAGGTCGTCCTATCGCACGACTTGCAGGAAACGACAAAAAACTAAACGTAATCCAAGCTGACAGCGTTTTCTTCTTGGATGTTCTGCAGACTTTTGAGACAGAAAATTTGACATCGAATTCCAAACCAGCAGAGATGTTACTGTCCGTTCTCTCTCTGACCTGCATTACCTCCATTGTTGGTAAGGAGTTTAAAAAGAAGTTTAATTGAAGGTTTAATATATTTGAGAAACAGAGTGCACGGATTTGACGAATATTCGAGATACTTCAAAGCACGCTTCATACTTGCACGAAATTCTGGTCTCTGTCTTCCACAAAACATGAAGGGATACAAACTGCAAGGGAAAAGTGATTCATACAGATGTTGCTGGAATTGAAAGTTGGACAGAAATCAACGTGTCGGCTTGCGTCCATTTCTCCCCAAATGGGAACACTAAAGGGTATCTAGATTGATGTCTTTACAATGGTGAAAGGATCTTATGTTCGGGTCACGAAGCAACATAGTGTAGTTGAGAAGGATTCCAGGTTTATGCATCTAAATAAGCAAGGTTAAACGGCACAAAATTATCTAATGAGGATGTTTGGGAAAAAAGAATGACAGTTGTTTGTCCGGAGAACAGGTACAATAGGTTTTTATTAGCACTAGGGGCAGTTAGAGTGACGAACAAAGATGCACTTAAAAGGAAAGCAGATAAACAGGATAGTGAGAAAGGGATGGAGAGACCTACTATTAAAATGAGAGGGAGAAATAGTGAGTATGCTTGTGGTGATGATGCACACAGCCATGAGGCCAACGACCTGAACGAGCCTCTTCTCCTCGAAATTATATCTATTTTGAAGATATCATCAATTTCTAAGTTCAGTTTACTTTAATCGAACATTTAATCTTTGTTTTCTGCTTTCCCTAATCTTGTGTTCTAGGTCTGAGCGATGCAGTTTCTGTTACTCAACAGTATCTTTCGTTAACGCAGACAGAGGGACAAGATGTCACGTTAAATTGCACCTACACTGAAGTTGCTTATTACTTGTACTGGTACCGTCAGTACTCAGGCAGAGAGCCAGAGTTTGCAGTTCGGAGGCACACGGGCGGTGGTCCCGAATTGAAGGCAGATTTCGCTCAGTCCCGGTTTTCTGATTCCCTCCAGTCGACAGAGAAGTTGTACCAATTGACCATCTCGCAGCTTCTGCTGTCTGACACCGCCGTCTATTACTGTGCAATAAGCCTCACAGTGACAGAAAGGAGTGAAAGCCTTGTACAATAACTGCCGCATGTTTCTGGGTCACAGCTACTGTTGTTGCGGGCTGTTTGTAACAGTAGGTTACAGACTTAATCTTCATCGTCCTGTGAAGGATATGTCCCAGAGGACAGATCCCGTCATCAGCATTTACACTTGTTCATTTCGAATGCTGTTTCTGATTCATGCATCGTGTGAGGACCGAATACCCTATTGATTATTTGGGAATGTCAAGCAACACCTCATTCAATTTCACTGAGAATAAAATATGTGCAGTTGGCCTGGCACTAACCATTTCCATGTACCGCCCTTTTTGAAATGAAATGGAACAAATAATTTTCAACGTGAAATTGCTTAATGGTGAGTAGAAAGCAGTCATCCATGTGAGAAGAATCTTAACATTTAAACAATCCCAATTGAGCAACTATTAAAATACTAACAATGAAGGTTACATTCTACAACGAAACAGGGTAAAAGGGCGATATTTTCAGGATATGATGAGAGGATAATAACAATGATATTGACAGCAATAATCTGGAAGGACAGGCGTGGGGTTCTCTTTGAATACCTTTTATATTCGAGGGAATATGAAAGCCTTTTAATTTTTAAATGTACAAATTGTGCAGAACATTGGAAGGATGTTTAGATATTTGCACTCACCAAGTAAGGCTGAATTAATAATTGAATAACAATGATTATTTCATTTTTTTCCTTTTATCTATCCAGTGATTCTCTCCTGTTTCAGTTAAATATTCAGGAATGACTGGAAAAGAGTCAGGTCAGATATTTTTGGAGTCTAGTCTTTGACAAATCTTTTGGGGTATGAAATGGCATATAATCCTGAATCACATTTTAAAGGAAGTTCAGGATACATCTTATGTAAGTGGAGCAGAGGAACCCATTTCCAATGCAGCGAGTATATGGTCATTTCTCAATTCGGTTATTTCCCAGAAAACACATGGAAAGACCTGGTTTTTCTGCATTTTGCACCTGCCATGCAACCTCTGATATCTGTTCTGCTCACTTTGTCACATTACACGTGTGTTTTTGTTGTCGGCTCCCACTGGTTTGCATTCCCATATCCCTTAGCTTGCAGTAAGACAAGACATTGTTGGGACTCTCCAACTCCATGGCATCAATGTGGATTTCACCAGTTTCCTCATTTCCTCTCCCTCAACCTATCCCAGTTCCAAACGTCAAACTTGGCACTGCCCTTATGACCTGTCCTCCGTGCACATCTTTCTTCCCACCTATCCACTCCACCCTCCCCTCCGACCAATCACCTTCACCCCATGAGTATGACGGCATACTCATCTGCCGTACCCCCCCCACCCCCACACACACCCACCTCATTCCCATTTATCCCACCACCCTCTCGGCTCACAGCCTTATTCCTGAAGAAGGGCCCTTACCTGAAACGTCGATTTTTACTGCTCCTCGGATGCTGCCTGGCTTGCTGTGTTTGTTTCAGCTTCATCGATTCTAATCTCCAGCCTCTGCCATCCTACGTTCGCCTACGTTGTCAGAGAGCTCAGCTCACCGACAGTAAAGTTTCCCTCATATTTCTAAACATCCATCAATCCAGAAAATCGAGCACGAATGCAGTTTGCTGTTACAGCATTCCCATATTTAAAAATGTCGATGAAGAATATTGCATCAGTTAGCCGACTCCTGTCAGCACACTTCCAAGGGCTCTTTTACTGAGTGAATACTCACAACATGTCTTTAGAACTGTGTCACTGTTACCAGCTCCTGCGATATCACATGTGCACAAGTAATATCTAAGGAAGTATAGAAAGAAAATGATATCAAAATAACGATGGTAATCAATGTTATGTAGTTAAAGCTTATATTGCAAGAACAAGAAGCATAGCTGAACAGATGATTGTTATAAAACATGCTCCCTAGCAGTGATCGCATTACAACATACGAACTTACCATTTGAAGGAGTTGCAGCAGAACAAATAATAAAAGCCAATATGATTTTAGAGCGGATGGTGACTGGAACAAGGGAACGAAGCTGAATTGCTTCATTTAAGAATCAATGATGTGTCATGTCCAGTCTCCATGCTAATTAGTTCATTTCTGACACAGTCACCCAATCGCCTTTCAGCTCCATTGTACTCCAATTCTCGAGACCAACGTTTCGTTATGTGTACCCCTAATGGGAGCTGGAGGAGTCAATTTAGTCTGTCGAAATTACCGCACCGGAAAATGAAGTCGTGGTTGACTTGCCTCACGGCGAAAAGATTCCTCAAATAACTCCTGTCATTTATGACTCACTAATCTATCGACATTGTCTGAAATATATTCAGTACAATGGCTGAAATATTTTCTGATGACAGAATTAAGATTGAAATGAGCATTAATTTGAATTTGTGTTTTTAAATACAGTAACTGTGGGTCGTTCATGGGTAATATTTAATGTTGTGGTACGAGTATTACGCTCTGTAATTAATTGAGCTGCTCACTGATCAGGAAAAACCCACGCAACAATTCTTTCAAAGAAATGTACTGAAGTGTCAGTGTGTGATAAGCTGTAATGAACAGACATCAATGGGTAGCAGCTGTCACCAAGAAAACTGGTGCATTTCTTCTACGAGGATTTTACTCATTTCCAGCACTGATTTGCACAGTTGGAGATCATGTGGTCACTCTGCAGTAGCTCCGGTATGATTAATTGGTACAACCCATCTGCTTGCTGGAAAGCATGAGCGCTTTAATCTGAGCGAAACCCGCCTTCAACTCAGCAGCACAGATCGTGCGACTCCAGAATGCGACCTCAGACTCTGTGACTGGTCACTGAACATGCAAAAACAAGGCATCAGCGTGTCCAGTGTACGTGCAGTTCAAAGTGACGTCTTCTCCCTCTGTGTGTGTGAGGGAGGGCTCACTCTGATTGATATGAACTGTATCGATCAGATCAGGAACAACAGAGGAGGAAATGGAAATCCAGAAATTAAACGTTCGGTCGATTCAAGTTGAAGATGGAAGTTCATGGGTTACCAACAACAATTGATCGCAGAAAACATCTCATTAGAACCATCCAGTCTGTGTCCGTGCGTGCAATAACCACAAGCATCATACGTAATTCATCGCTCATTCTACCTACGAATCAGTCCATCCTTTCTCCCACCCAAGTTTTTTTCTTGTCTTCTAATCAATACGTCTTTGTTGCCCTCTCCAAACACTCCTGGTGGTGATGACATACTCGTTCTACTTCTTCTTAGCTAAATAATGAATGGTGATGAACTGATTGAGCAAATTCCATCTTGTTTTGTTACCACTGCTGGAATATGAGTCACAATTATTCACTCACTTTGCTTGCATTACTTATTTGAATGCATAGCCACGATTGCACTTGCTTACCCATTGACTGACCAATCGTGACTAAATTCAACTTCTTTTATTACTATGGTTGAAATCTGAGGCAGGATTATTCAGACAATTTGTCGGGATTATTAGCTTGAGAGCATACCTACGATGTTATATAATCCATAGCTAATTTGGTGAAATCACAGACACGATGACAGAGCTCCCACTTGTGGTGATGAGAGAAAAATGACCTGTCTCTGAAACATAACTGAGTTTTCAAACAATTGAAAGAGGTTAGCGTCTGGTTCCGAAAATAATTGTTATTATTATTAATGATATTCGAATTGTTATCATCATCATCGCTATCATCAACATCATCATTGTCATCATCACCATAATCATTATTATACATCTTAATGCAAATGCACAATTGCTCGGAAAAATATCAACTTGTTTTGTTTTCCACCTTCTACTGTTTATTTATTTTCAATATCCCAAACGGATACTTCCAACCAAAGTAGAACCGCAGTGGTCACCACAATTTCCACATGTTCACACAAATCAAGGCGATAGATGTGATCCTCGTTGTTATGTTCGATGTTGATCGTTCCAGTTGAAATTGAACCAAGTGCAGTGGGTTGTGACTTCTGTGGCAATTACAACAGCTCACATGATTTCACTTCTGTGTTGAAAAGTGGAGCATCAGTCGCCGGAATCTGCAGACCGTCGATTTAGGAAAGCGTGTCAGAGATTCCAGTGTAGAGGACAAAATAGAATTGCACAGAAAGTTTCAGTTTCCATTGAACAGCAAGTTTGATTAACTGCGAACTGCAGTTTGGAAGGACTGCAGATGCTGGCAGTCAGAGTCCATTAGATGTGGAGATGGGACGAGACCGCAGGTCAGACAGCATCAGAGGAGCCTGGAAAAACTATATTGCATGTCGAGACCCTTCATCTTGACTGATGAAATGTGGAAAATGCGACGTGCATCGAGGAAAAATGCTACTAGAAAACAGAACTAATGCTTTTATCAATCGCTCAAGTGTTAGTCCCGAACTAAAGTCCTTTCCCAGAACTTTACCCGCGAGCTGCAAGGACGGGACCAAAACTGGCAAGCACCAGACATGTTAGTTGTCATTGCATTTCGATAAAAAGAAATCTCGATGCACAATTTGTGCTACTCGGAGAAAATCTCAAATTGTTGGTAGCATGTTAGATTGCCTAGCATGGAGATGAAACGTCTGAGAGTATACTCACCAGCTCAGCGAGCAAACCAACAACTTGATCCACAACCTGAGCTACAAATCTTCGGCAAACTTTTAATATCAAACATCGTTTAAGAACAATCTCAAGCAGTCTGATTCACAGGTTGTCTGTTGCTTTGATGTTCGCGACTTTTTTGACAGATTTTCAAGAGAAACACAATCTTATTGAGAGTCATTGTCACACGCATTTTCCTCGTGTCATGTCGTAGTCTCTACCATAGAGATATGCAGAGCTTTATGGCACTATATTGTGAAGGTGGAATGTACTTGATCTGATTTCAGAAGCATTCAGCGTGAGGTGCCATTTTCTCCCTGGAGAAAGCAAAGGTATAAATGTAAGTCAGGAAATCGGGTAGCACAAAGTACAGTTCCCACCCCAAAAGTATGCAACAGGAATTGCAATGAACTGGCATCCATTATTACATCCATTGGCGAGAGTGCCATCTGTTCTGACACTAAACTCATTCTTATGCACCTTGCATGAAATTTTTAACATAAAGTTGGAACGTCCAGGATGTTTCAAGTTAAAAGCACTTTTCATCGATTAATTTTCGCTGGGACACCATCAATGATCAGAAGCAAGCCCTTTGCTGTATTTTACGAAGAAGGTTCGATGTCTCAGTGCATCCCACATTGAACACCAACGTGTTTGCTCATCCCCAAATCTGCGTTCTTGTTTTCTTTATCTCGTGAACGAATTTACAAAGGATTAGTTTCTTGTGCCTGGTTTATGGGGTGAATCAACGCCCAATGGAATAGCGCAGTTTGAGAATGCAGCTCACCAACGTTTTCTTTAGGGGAAATATAAGTAGACAATAAGTGCTGCCATAGTTAGTGTTGTCTGTATCCCATGAACTATTTCTATAAATCATATTGGAACCATCTCAGAATTCTTGTTTAAAACAATCAAGATACAAAATCAACCAAGCGTCAACAGCACTGCTCTTTTTCTTAAAATAGTTCCAATTGAATTAAAATATTAAACAATCTAAATATGTCTCTGAAACTCAGCATAAAGCATAAAGTTGGGACTTTGGAATAGCACTTTGGAATAGATTGTGCTTCGAGATCATGATGGAAATGCACAGATCAGTAACAGTGCTTTCTATTTTCGGCCCCATCTTTGCAGCTATCTGGATTCTGGGTCATGTATTGCAGTTCTGTCGTAGTCTTGAATGATTGGTGACTGAATTAGTTCTATTTTCCAGTAGCATAAATCCTTGATAGACATCTCATTTCAAATATTTAATTATCTATATTTCACCCTTCAACAACGTTGTTTTCTTGTTAGCTGGCGTACTTTCTCCTCTTTCACGGAATAATTCAACATTATTGACCTGTCATTTCGAACAATTATTTCTTCCAATTACTGAACAACTTCGTTTGACTTAAGTGCATGGTCCTGTTTTTGTCATCAATTGTATGTTTATATCTTGGCTTCAGCAATGTTACGCAATTCTTTTATCATTAAGTTAATTACGTTGGCCGTGCTAAATTGCTTGATACTGTCCAAGGATGTACGTGCAATCACAGTGCATTATTTATAATTCATTAATGCCAAGAAATTAGCGCACAATCCTGGTCTGAAATGTTGGTTAGCTATACATTTGACATTCCCATTCATACTCTGAGTGAATTCATGCACTATTTCGGATGATTAACGCATGTCTTGATGCAATTTTCGAACTGTTCTAACCGTGAATAAGCAATGGCTATCGTTGTCAAAATGTTAATCTATTGCATTGTTTCACAGCGCTTCTGTAAAATGCATTTACTGATCTGTCATGGTTTTG
This sequence comes from Hemiscyllium ocellatum, assembly GCF_020745735.1. Taxonomy (NCBI): domain Eukaryota; kingdom Metazoa; phylum Chordata; class Chondrichthyes; order Orectolobiformes; family Hemiscylliidae; genus Hemiscyllium; species Hemiscyllium ocellatum. The sequence continues at coordinate 4,405,183 of NW_026867487.1, forward strand.
TGACTATGATTGTAAACAAATTACTATCTGTTTGTGAATGTGATTTTGTCATGTGATTAATTGCGACAGTCACAGAAAATTACCCAGAGCGGATTTCCTGACTGGAAGCTTGAAATCATATAATTCCCATCTGAATGTAAAAAATATATTTACTGACGGAATATTTCTGAAGCAAGATGCTGGCAAGTGGCAAGCACTGTTAACTTGGCCATTTCAAAAACGTCCATTATTTTCTCCACATTAGAGGGCGCAGTGTTTCTGTTGTCAACATGTGACATTTTCTGTTCCAACTTTGCTCCTAAAATGGTTCTAAACTGAGGACTGCTCAATGCAGAATTTCTTTCTGCAAACACCCAACAACATGGTGAATTTCGACCATTAGAAGGGATGACACTTTTCCACAATTGAAGAAAAAAATTGTTGGTGGCAATTCAGACGAGGGTCACTCACTTGATTCTTGACATGATGTGGTTGTCTTATGAAGAAAGATTGTTTCTAAAATGTACTGGAATACTCCCAGTTACCTGTACGAGTGCAGCCCAACAACACTTGTGAAGTTCGACAAAATCCAGGACAAAGGACAACTATAGATTTTCAGGATTTCTGCAAGTATCCACTCCCTTCAGCGCCGATGCTGAGAAGCAAAAGTATGCATTATCTACAAGATGCATTGCAAAAATTTGCCTTCGACATATTCTTAGACACCACCTTCCAAATTCACGACCGCATGAGTTAAGAAGGGAAAGGACAGCAGATATTGGGATTACCAACACCCGAAAGTTCCCATCTGAGTCATTCACCATCCTGAATTGAAAACACGTCGCAGTTCCGTCATTGTCGCTTGTTGAGAGCGTGAAAGTCCTTCGCGAGTGGCATTGTTGGTCTACCTACAGCACGAGCATTGCCGTGGTTTAAGAAGGCCACCTTCACTACCTCCTACTGGAGGACAACCTTTTTGGATTAGCAATGAATTTACTCCAATGCAAACACATCCCGCCTCAGCTGAGGACCAAACACTCAAAGTTCTACCTGTGGTCTCGCTGATGCCTTGCATCGTTGAAGAAAGGTTTTGCAGTTGTTGCGACAGATGGGCTGATGAACTGCAAGTGGAATTCTATTTAGATAAGTCTGTGGTTGTGTTCTTTGGTACGACAAACAAGGCAAGGGAATCAATAATAAATGGTAATAACCCATGAAAGTTCCTTGGATCAGGGGTATCTCAGTATGCATGTGCACCGAGAACTAAGGGAATGGGTAAGAATGCAAATGGGATTCATAGCTTTGTCAGTCATGGTGAAATTATGAAAGACATAGATCGGGTATCGAGAGACGAACTTTCAACTTGGTGAAAAGATCAGTGGCCGAGGGCATAAATCATAAATGTGAGACACAACTGGTTTAGAGGGATGTGAGGAAATGTATTTTCATCGACAGGATGGGGGAGAATCTAGAATTAACTGCCTTTCATGGAATTAGAGGCAGACACACCCATTTAGATATGTTCTTGCTGCACCAAAGTACACATGCGAGAATAGTTAGTTTTTCTGACCAGCGTTTATTCGATTGGATAAAATTATTTTTAATTAGAGAAAGCAAAAAACGAAGGTAGAGGTTTCAAATAAGGATCATCGTCTCTCAGGCGAGGTGAGAGGTTAAGATGGCGAGTGATTCGTGGTAACCTAAGCTGGCCTATGAATTGAACTCACAAGTTTGTCATCAATTTGCATTGCAAACCAGCCAACCAGCCAACTGAACGGACCAATCCCCCGAGGATAAGAGCACTACATTAATTTATTGAATTAAAAGATTTTCAAGATATATGGTCAGCGAAGTGAAGAAGGGACTTTGATAGCAATGAAACGTTCTGAGAAGATACGAAATGAAGCATGACCTCTTGCATTTCCGTATAATCCGGTGTGGTTCATGCTGGATCATCAAACATTTGTAGTTATTTTAGTTTTGCATAATTATTTGGAAGCAAAGAACTTGAAAATTGCTTGAAAAAAAAAGGATCAGCAGATATATGGTATTCAGTGATCAGGATCTGATATAGATATTCCACTGTACAAATAATTTTACAGCATTTCTTAATATAGCACATAATTTACGGTTTTGGAAGGTTGAGCCCAGAGATGATTGCCAATAATGCTGCTTATATCCATACTGTTAGGAAGGACGAGTGTTAATCTCGTCGTGTGTGGCAGGTGTTGGAAAGTCAAAGAAAGAATGAAAGAAAGAAAGAAAGAAAGAGAAAGAAAGAAAGAAAGAAAGAAAGAAAGAAAGAAAGAAAGAAAGAAAGAAAGAAAGAAAGAAAGAAAGAAAGAAAGAAAGAAAGAAACAGGACAAGGAAAGATGGAAAGTGAGAGAGAAAGAGAGAAAGAAAGAAATAGAGAAAGAAAGAAGAGAGACAGAGAGAAAGCAAGAAAGCAAGCAAGAAACAAAGAAGCAAAGAAAGAGTGAGAAAGAAAAATTAGAGAAAGAAAGAGAAAGAGAGAAAAATAGAGAGCGAGAAAGACAGAGAGAAAGAAATAAAGAAAGAAAGAAACAAGTTTTAAATGATACCTAAAAGTGGCAAATATCGGGAAAAAAAAACCTGAAGATATCCCTTCTTGTTCCTTTCTTTTCCGAAATAGTAACAATGTGATATCATAATTCTCTTGAAGGCATTGACACAAACAACAAACTTGATATTTCTGGTTCTATTGTTGCTGCGATGTACCAATCTGAAATAAGCATTGCACAGTCTGCTTTACTGTCGAGTGAGGGCATTTCAGCATCTTCAACTTCTCTCCAAACTTCTTCTTAGCTATTCATCGATGAAGACACTATTGCAGGAACACAGAAACTGCAGCATGTTTTTTTTGTTTCTTGAACGATAGACTGAGTGTCATTGAAATCCAAACTGGTGACACATCCATGACCTGTAACCTGATTGTGCAGATAGTACACAACATAGGTGGCCTGCAAGAGGAGAAAGGTGATCAATATAGCGAAGAGAAGAACAATGGAGTTAGTACGATGAGCCATCTCCTGATCTTTATCATTCTCAGAGCCCTGGCGCTTTGGCGGGCTCTGCTGGCCGCTAAGATATGTCTTACAGTCAGGACATTGAGCAAAGAAATTCGGAAGAAAGGGAAATGGGGACTAGGATGTGATTCAGCTAGTCATCTGCTTGCCAGATGAGCGAAGTGTAGAAACTGGATTTGATCACACAGAACCGCAGCACCCTGTCCACAGTGCACAAATGTTTGAAGACGATGTAGAAAGGAACATTATTTCTGTATCTCACGAAGCAGACCATTCCTATAACTAGCGATCAGTTTTCTCTCTGCAGTGTCAGGTCTTGAGGCTTTGGCAGGAGATGGGCACAAAATGGCCAATGGTAAAGACAACAGTCAGCCAAACTTAGCCTTCCCTCATTACATAGGCCTGCACAAAGGTGTTGTGGAGAGTACACTGTTCCGAAAATAAATGCTTCCAATCCGGTTTAGGATGGTAACATTGATGTTACTAAACACATCAGTTGTCCCTATTGCCAGGAGGTGCTGGGTGACGCACTGTGAGAGACCATAATGACACAGGCTTAGATTATGATCACCACGAATCTAGCTGCAAAGGGGCAGAAGGGATAGATGCTATATAAATGATTCCAAATCCCAGCTGCAGTTTGCTTTGCTTCATTTTGGAAGTCCCTTCAACTGTTCCTTTTCCATCTATTCATTAACTGTTCTAAATCCCTTGGTAATTGATGGTATCGAATAGTGGATTATTCGTTTGTGAATGCCTAATGCATTTCAATCAACCTCTCTGAACAATTATTCTCTCCAGTGTGGCAGTAGTCTACTTTCATACAAGCCCTACGTATAGAAACAGTCCATTCTGCCCGCCAAGTCCACACCAATCTGAAAAACGCTTTCCATCCACTCACATCACACAAATCTATCCCTGCAACACTGCGTTTCCCATGGTTAAACCATCTCGGCTACACACTGCTGAGCACTATGGTCAATTTAGCATGGCCAATCGACTTCTAATGTGCACATCGTTGATATGTGGGAGGAAAACGTGAGTACAGAGTAAGCCATGCAGGCACGAGGAGAATGTGCAAACTCCACACAGACAGTCGCCCAAGAATGGGTTTGAACCTGGGCCGCTGGTGCTGCCAAGTAGCAGTGCTAATCACTGAGCCATCATGCTGCCTTGAAGGGACACTTGTTCTGTGTAGTTTCTCTTCGAGACTGTTGTTGTCACAATGTGCTAGAATGGCTATTTCAGAACCAATGGTCAAATAACTAGGAATTTCTTGAGCGTTTCTTTATTGAATGAGACGAAGGAAATATAAGTGGCTGAAGTCAGGCTCACGGAGACCTGCCATTTTAATTTTGCTTTCAGATGGGATTTGGAGTTCGCTGTTGAAGCTGATTGATACAGTTCTCTCTCTTTATCTTTCTCTCTCTCTCTCTCTCTCTCTCTCTCTCTCTCTCCCTCTCTCTCTCTCTCCCTCTCCCTCTCGTGCTATCTTTATGCTGATAGATTCAGTGATACTTTCTCCTGGACTGGAGAGAGCACGTGAGGAACGTGTGTTCGGCTGTTTTGCCTTAGCCTACTTTGCATTTATGGGATACTGCTGTACACGACCGGTTGATGATTACTGCTTAAATAATAAATTATTTTATTAAGTTTGTCCATAGAGTTAAAGGTATGCCAATTCTCCCTTTCCTGTTTTACTCTTGCCGTGTCGTTAGAATAAAGTATACTTTGCTTAAAGCCGAGTGGTGGAGATATTAAATTACATCTGGAACACAACGTCTTGCAGTTGCGTTTGTTTAAATAAAGTGTTAAGTGCTAGGCTATTTCCTTAAAATAATTTGAAGGTGTTTGGCACGGTCCACAGCAGTAGTCACTGAGTCAATCCTCCACGCATTCAGTTTATTGTCAACTGGAGCATTTCTTGACCAACCCCTTATTTATCGATCCATCGACTAACAGTTTGTCCGGATCGTCTCATTTTCTGACAACGTTTCAGTTTACAAAAACATTTACTCTTAGAGTTGTCCAAATAGATCCACAGTTTTGGCAACTATACAAAGCCCAGGGATCAGAGTGAACATCCAGTTATGTCCCTCTGTATAGCACTGTTACGAACCATTTTATCAGCGCTGTTGTTTGGTGTTTTGCTGTTTGCCACGTTAACAATACCAATGATTCCAATGAACCTTAATGTCTTCATTTGTCCACACGTCTTCACCACGTTCTTTCTGATCTAACACATCGATCAAACATTTGTTGATGTGCCTTGATATTTCCTTATTTCATCTGGTATCAAATAGTCTGACCATATACACTGTACAAGCTGAGGAAACAAATGTGATTTGCACATTTGTAACTGCTAAGTAGGAATGAGCAAAACTTTGAATTGCTGGTAACAACCACATACCATTCAACATTTAGAACTAGTATCAACAAATGTAAAATCAAAATGTAAAAGACCTATCATCACAGAAAACAAAATATATGCGATTTAAAATATTGCACCTTCGTTGAATTTATTCAAACGTTTCCATTATTAATTCTGAAGATCGCATTAACAACAAGGGCTGCTCAGTGGTATCTCGCTCTGCTGCAAAAATTACATTCACATTAATGTCTCACTCTAGATTTCTATTATCACTACATGTATTTTATACTTTAACACAGCTATTCTAATAATAGTGCTAAATAATTCATTTTGCAAAATAATTATAAAATCAGTGCTTGAAAATTCCATTTTACTACATTGTCATATGTCATGATGATAAGCATTACAAAACAAAAGAGTATTTTAAAAAGTTATAATAAAGCTTAATAATCAGTAACAGACAAATTAAAACTCACGATATTACAATACGTATTTCATCACGTAAAAACGTGCAGAATGGTAAGTTTGTAACTTTTTTCATATTCCATGATGAAAGTGCAAAGATTGCACTCTAATCCAGCAAATACTGCATAATGTGGCATTATCAATTTCATAATATTGTAACACATGTAAACTTCATTATGCTCAGACACCTCTGATTAATCACAATATTCAGCCCATTCTGCAAGGGAAGATACAAAATATCTCAGGTTAGAAAAGCTATAGAATTTACTTGGGATCCATGACATACCAGGCGCACCAATAGCAGGGAGAATCAGATAGCAAACAGCAAAGACTGGGCCATCGTTTGGGAAAAACAAGGAATTACTAATGCTATAGAATTTAACTCAGAGAACCTGTCAAATCCTCCTTTATTTACTCCGAGTCAGATCCCCCAGAAGTAGAAATGAGTATCTTCGATGCAGTTCACTGAACAAACAGATTAACTCATGGGTTTATGACATCTGTTTGCAACTTCAAGGATGGCAATGATTCTATTGTGGACTTGTTTCCATTGGATAATTATTGCTATATGACAGACCCAGCCTAAAGTGTATTCAAATATAAATGTTCCATTCAATCCACATTTAAGAAAACTGATAAACATTAAATATTTATCTCACCACATAGGATCTTGAGGGAAGATAGTGAACTATGCTCCCTCTGTTGTGTGCTCTTGGAACTGTTCATGTGTTGTGGATGAGGGAGTGAGATATTCTGATTGTATTCCTATTCAGTCTGCAATTCCACTTTATGGGAGCCGGATGTTGCGATACTTTGGACCTCATATGCCAAGCAGTAACGACAATTTGTATTATTAACCCACCACATTTCACTGTGCAATTACCAGCGGCAGCTTCAATCGAATTTTGTATCTGCCATTTGCCTGAGGAATGAGAATGGAAGTTACTGGAGTAGTTCAGGAGGAATTTGGGAAATACAGCGGCACAGATAGTTTTCTGGTGTTCGTTGCTTTCCTATATTCGTCCTGAACTCACAGACAGATACAAGCAATAGACATGCAAACATGAAGCCTAAAAACCAGCCACTGCGGAGAGGGCCAGAAATGACGCAAACCATCATAACAGACCGGCTCAGATAAATAATGAGTGGAGTAGAATAATAACCCTTCATAAGAAGTTGCACTTGACGGCGTCACCCAGCAGGGTAATGAAATGTCTGCATACAAACCAACCAGCTCAGCCGGCAAAGCAACAATCGCATCCACAACCCGAGCTACAAATCTTCGCAAAATGATATAATTCTTCAAGTAAAGTTGAACGTTTCGTCTTGAGTTCTGTCCTTGTCCCTTTAAGAAAGTTCTTCTTGAATCTCGCTGGAGCTACATTGTTTCTGTTTATTGTTGTGATAATGTCATCTTGTGCAATTTACCTGCAAGCTTGAGAGTGAGTTTTGTTCAGAATCTTGTCATCTTTGAATTATCGTCTGGCTCATGGCTCTTAAAAAACATGGTCGAGTCAGAGACGAGGGTCTTGTAGATCTTTAACTGGGCAATCTTCACAGTTTTATTAAATGTCACAGAGAATAACTCATGAAAGTTAGGATAAAAACCAGAAGAACTGTGGAACATGAAAAACTCAATAGATCACAGTGACGGATGCAATAATTGAACAAGTACTTGGCAACAGGAAGGGTAGTTAGGTGAGAGACAGAACAGCAAGAGGAAGCTGAAGATGGCGCTGCAGCACACCTGGGGCTGAGTGAACTCACGGTTCCCTGTGAAAATTGAAATTGCACAGCGTTGCTGGGTTTCATTGGGAACTGATAGATGGTGAGAGTTCTGTGACCATCTTACTCTCTCAGTAACACAGTATCTGAGGACGCACAAAGGATCATTTACCATATAAACCTTCCATGTAAAGCGAGGGTATGGGATCATTGTGCTTGTGCCTGTTCTTTGAAGGGGGCATGTAATTAGTTTCAATCCCATCGTTCTTTTCATATTATGTCGTTTTTCAAGTTTAATCCCTGTCCGAATCTTTTTACATCATTCTGAAATTTAGCATTTAAAAACCGCTACCACCGTCCTCTCACACAGAGAATTATAAATTAGAAGACAGTAAAATTTCACAAAAAGCTTGTTGTTTTTTTTAATTAATCAATCCTGATCTCGTTCATCATATTATCAGACCTCTTGCTAATCAAGCCGATATGGCATGATCTATTCTATCAAAACCCCTGGTAACTTTGAGAAGCTCAGTGAAAATATCCTTAACCTTACATTGATACTGGCAATCAAATCTTGTCTTCCGTGAATCCTGACATAACAGTCTCCTTTTATGCTCACATATTCTCTCATAATCTGTAAATCTAGGTTCCACACAATCATACTACTTCTTAGGCAGAAATCAAGGTCTATCACCCCATTTCAAGCATGTCCTCCTTGCATTCCCAGTCCCCAGTCCGTCACATTCACTCCCTTCCTTTGTCTGGCTTCACTGCTACAGCTATTACCTGCAGGCTGCGAATCAAGCCAATGAGTCTGCTTTCGGTTTTGGGAACTTCAGCGCTTCTTTGTGAATTCGCCCTGCCCAATTCCAGCGGTTTCGTTCATGATCACACAGTGGAGAATCGCTGAATTCCCATCAGTGGGGAAACTCTTATTTCTCGTCTTCTCCTCCACATTCTCTGATTTGAACTGTCCTCAGATCGCTGTCTCATGTTTTGAGTTCTTCATCCGAAATCTGTTTCGTCCTTCAGCGTTTCTATCTTGATGCCTTTTATGGACGCCATAATACGTAATTAAGTATTTTTACACTGTAAAATTTCCGTATCCAGTGCCTTGGTATTGAAAAGATATTTGTCAAAGTTTATCTAATATTAAAGGGAAACACAGTGATGTTGGAATCGGAAGTTGTTGTGGTGAGAACCATCAATAACTGAAGTCACTAAGCATCTCTCACAATATTACCGCTCTTAATCCATAATTTGACATAGAATGTGGTCACTATTTATCTTTTCCTTGTTATACTTCATATAAAACAATTCATTGAGCATCCGGTAACTCAGAGATTATGTGTTTGATTGGATATACATATTCTGATTTTTGATACTTTTTATATGTTTGTTCAGGAATGAGCGCCCAAGATTCAGTTTTCCAGGATCCACTTGAATAGACGGTTCAGGAAGGCCAAACGACAACACTGAACTGTCGTTACACAATAGCAGCATTAATGCCAGAATATGACGATAATTTTATAATATACATTTCACCTTAAATCGAGAGAAGGATAAATCTGTCAAAAACACTAAGCAGAGCCCTTCTCATGGAAAAAGAAGACAATTTGAACGAGATGGAACACCTGAAAATGTGAGACTGAACAAGGGAATGAGAAAGATACAAAAATAACAAAATATACAATTGGAACGAATATTGTCTTTTATCGTCAACTTTTGTTTCCCCTATAGTTGACGTCACATTTGAAAACACAACCAATCGCTGCAAAGGGAAGCTCTATTCAATTTCCCAAGGAGTGAGGTCATCTTCCGAGTAAAGATTGAATATAAGAGTCAGCAGACCATTTATAGGATGTTGTTTACGGTCGAAGCAGATATCATGTATTTACTGTATTTTTTATTGGTAATAATGGCCGTGGTGCCCGGTATGTCACAGTAAAATTTGAGATGGTGTGTTTAATTGGGTATACCTATTCAGGTTTTTGAAATTTTTTAATGTATTTGTTGCAGGAACGGGAGGTCAAGATTCAGTTTCACAGGATCCATCTGAATGGACCGTTGAGGAAGGCCGCACTACAATACTAAACTGTCGTTACACAACAGCAGCGTTATTTGGGGAAACTCTCTTTTGGTACATCCAGTATCCTGGGGAAGCTCCAAGATATTTACTGCAGAGATACGAAAAGCAGCAAGGTGCCAGATCTATAGATTTCACTGACCGATTTTCTGCTAATTTGGACAAGGAGAAGAAAACAGTTCCTTTAAATATCTCCGATAATCAAATCTCCAACTCTGCCGTCTACTACTGTGCACGGAGCTCCACATTGACACTGCGAAGCAGCCAGTGTGTGCAAAAACCGGCAAGACACCCTTACATCTCTTTCTGCATAGCATCACTGAGCAGAATTATAAATTGTTAGCATAATAAAAACAACATTTTATGATTGCCTTGCCCAACTGTTTTCTTTTTTCCACATTGATTCCAGTACATTCTGTTCAAATTCCTCTTTATATTACGTTAGTGTCTTTTACTTACAGTGAGCAGGTGTGTAAACGGCAGATTCTCGTCCTAAATTTGCAACAGGACTTATCACATCAGCGACGACTTATCATTCCTCATTTCTCAAAACAGAGATTGATCCCGATAAAGAAGTTAAAATACTATTAATGCCCAGTTCATTTTTATTTTGTACATCAGCGAGGTGACGTTGTTCTGATGCTGATTATTTTTTTATTCAGAGCAAGGTCGATTGATTTGTGCATCTTCTTCGATATACGAGAGTTGGGGATAATGCACAAAGGCGGATACACGATAAACCACCTTACAGAGTGGAGAAACAGGATTGAAGTTTCAAATCAAGCCATCCAGCTTCTCCTCACTGTGATCTGTGGCTCACATTGTGTCTTAACAAAAGGGGTATGAGTTGATCTAGTCCCACCTGGTGGCACTTCCATAAATTAACCAATCGGCATTGACAGTGGATATGAGAAGGTTTGAGAAGGTGACTAAGGAGGTGGATGAGGGTAAAGCAGTTGATGTGGTGTATATGGATTTTAGCAAGGCGTTCGATAAGGTACCCCATGGTAGGCTAATGCAAAAACTACGGAGGTATGGCATTGAGGGTGCATTAGAGGTTTGGATTAGGAATTGGCTGGCTGGAAGGAGACAGAGGGTAGTAGTTGTTGGACTAGGTTCATCTTGGAGTGCAGTTACTAGCGGTGTACCACTGGGATCTGTTTTGGGACCGTTGCTGTTTGTCATCTTTATAAATGATCTAGAGGAGGGGCTTGAAAGCTGGGTGAGCAAGTTTGCGGATGACACAAAGGTCGGTGGAGTTGTGGACAGTGAAGAAGGATGTGGCAGGTTACAGCGGGATATAGATAGGTTGCAGAGCTGGGCAGAAAGGTGGCAGATGGAATTCAAAGTAGCTAAGCGTGTAGTCATTCACTTTGGTAGGAGTAACAAGAAGATGGATTACTGGGCTAATGGTAGGCTACTTGGTAGTGTGGATGAGAAGAGGGATCTTGGTGTCCATGTGCACAGATCTCTGAAAGTTGCCACCCAGGTAAATAGTGCTGTGAGGAAGGCATATTGGTGTACTGGGCTTTATTGGTAGAGGAATTGAGTTCCGGAGTCCTGAGGTCATGTTGCAGTTGTATAAGACTCTGGTGCGGCCTCATCTGGAGTATTGTGTGCAGTTCTGGTCGCCATACTATAGGAAGGATGTGGAGGCATTGGAACAAGTGCAGAGGAGGTTTACCAGGATGTTGCCTGGCGTGGTAGGAAGATCGTATGAGGAAAGGCTGAGGCACTTGGGGCTGTTCTCATTGGAGAAAAGAAGGTTTAGGGGAGATTTGATAGAGGTGTATAAGATGATTAGGGGTTTAGATAGGGTAGACACTGAGAACCTTTTACCGCTAATAGAGTCAGCTGTTACTAGGGGACACAGCTTTAAATTAAGGGGTGGTAGGTATAGGACAGATGTTGGGGTAGATTCTTTTCGCAGCGGGTTGTGAGTTCATGGAATGCCCTGCCAGTAGCAGTGGTGAACTCTCCCTCTTTATTGTCATTTAAGCAGGCATTGGATAGGCATTAGGAAGTTATTGGGCTAGTGTAGGTTAGGTAGGATTTGGTCGGCGGAACATCGAGGGCCGAAGGGCCTGTACTGCGCTGTATTTTTCTATGTTCTATGTTCTATGCTCTATGACACATCTGAACTTCTGCTCAAATCTACCATTAGTTGTGTGCAGAATCACTTCAGCTTCATCTTCGTCTGCTCAAACCCACCATTAGGTCTGAGCAGTCTCAGACACGGCGATAGAAACGGGAGCACACCTTGTGCAGAAGAAAATCCTCAACATGAGAGAGGTTGCAGATAACCTTATATCGAATAACAACACTTAAAAAATGGCCAACCGGAAAGAATGTCTCGGCATATCTCCTATTAATGCTGAAAAGTGGAGTGAGATTTCAAATTTCGTTTATTCCACAATAAATGAAAGGCTGGAAAGGACCACTGTGCGGTTATTTACAATACCTGTTAATAAGTTATTTTGCTCAGCGGCATCTTCGACCAACAATGCTTGACACACATTTCACCACCCCACACCACCCCAACCAAACCTCCTCATAACCCACGTTGTTTAGATGCATAATGCTTGAAATCTCAGAGAAAAATATAAATTGTTGGAAAAGCTCAGCACGTCTGCCAGCATCTGTAGAGAGAAGTCAGAGTTCACGTTCCTGTTTGAGTGAATTTCCTCTGAACTGGTTTTAGCTCTGAAAATGCTGTTTTATGTGTAGACATTAGGGTGGTGATAGTGTATGAGAAGGAAACGATAAGTGGTGATAAAGCCCAAAGAGAAAGAAGAGCAATTGGACAGAACGCGTAGATGATAACGATCTGACTATGAGGGTGAAAATAGCGTTAATGGGGATTTTTAGTGGCTAACAATATGTGTTGTATATTAATAACAAGAGTGCGGTGCTGGAAAAAGCAAGGCAGGTCAGGCAGCATTGAGGGAGCAGTAAAATCGAGGTCTTGGGCATAAGCCACTCATCAAGAATAAGGCTTATGGGGTGGGGGACTGAGAGATCAATGGGAGAGGGGTGGAGTTGGGGCAAGGTAGCTGGGAATGTGATTCTGAGATGAAGGTGAGGTGAAAGTGATAGATTTGAGAGTTTCGTGAATTGGATAGGTGGGAAGGAAGATGGACAGTTTAAGAGGGCGGTGCCTTGTTGGACACTTCAGACTGGGCTAAAGTGGGGGAGAGTAAATGTGGAAACTGGTGAAATCTACATTGATCCTATGTGGTTGCAGGGTCTAAGGTGGAAGATGAAGCATTCTTCCTCCAGGCGTCAGGTGGTTAGGCTTTGGAAATGGAGAAGGCCCAGGATCTGCATGGTCTTGGTGGAATAGGAGAGGGTGTTGAAATTTTTAGCCACGGGGCGGAGGGGTTGGTTGGTGCGGTGTCCCAGAGATGTTCTCTGAAACAATCTGCACTTTGGCGTCCTGTCTTCCCAAAGTAAAGGCGACCATATCGGGTGCAAGGGATACAGGAGGTGACATGTGTGGAAGTGCAGGTAAATTTCTGTCGAACGTAGAAAGATCCTTTGGAACTTTGAACCGAAATTGGGAGGAGGTTAGGCTGCAGGGTTTGCACTTCTGCTCGTGGCAGTGGAGGTTGTGGTCTTTAAAGATGGAAGCCATCTGGTATTTTCTCTGGTGGAATGCAGAACCTTCCACTCCCTCCACACAAATCATAATCAACCCAGCAGACAAGGTGCAGGGGTGTTGTGGGAGTTTGGAGCACCGACCTCACACTGCTGAAGCCATGTGCCAACTCGCAGACCCCTTCTCTTACTGCCCCCTCAACCACGACCTCAACTCCCATTACCAAACTATCAACTCCCAGTCCATTTACAAAATCATCACCTCTGAGTATCTTCCATCCACAGTCTCCAACCTCATAGTCTAAGAATACCACACTGGCCGATTCTACCTCTGACACAAGATTCACAAACCTGACTGCACCGATCACCACATTGTGTTAGCCTGCTCCAACCCCACTGAATAACTTGACACGGTCCTAACCCCTTCGTCCAAGAACATCCCATTTACATTCAGGACACCATCCACGCCCTTCACTTTCTCCAAGACCAAGGTTACACCGGTCTGATCATCTTATCTTTGCCATGAATGTACAGTCCCTGTACACATCCATCCGCCATGACGAAGTCTTCCAAGGCCTGTTCTCTTTTTCATCACACACCAACCAAACCAGTAACATTTCACTGACAGTCTCATTGTGCTGGCTTAAATGATCCTGACCCTCAAATATTTCTCATTCCAATCCCCCAGCTTCCTCCAAGCCATGGGCTCCCGATTGCGTCTCAGCTATTCCTGCCTTGTCGTCGGATATGTGGAACAGTCCATCTTTCACAACTACACTGGCACCATTCCATACCAGCTCCTCTGTTGTATTGATGACTGTATTGGCAAAACCTCTTGCTCCCATGAGGACATTGACTTCAACTTCTCAAGCACCTTCCACCCGATCTCAAATTCACCTTACACATGTCAGATACCGTCCTCCCCTTCCTGTACCTCTCCACCTCCATTTCCTGTGACCAACTATACATGGATATTTACTACAAACCGACAGACTCCCACACTTACCTGGCGTACACCTCTTCCCACCCTGCCTCCTGTGAGAACGCCATTTCTTGTTTCCAATTATTCAGCCTCCACTTCCTCTGCTCCCAGGAGAATCAATTCTATCATAGAACACTCCAGATGGCCGCCTTCTTCAAAGACTGCAATTTTTGCTCTGACGTAGTCGACGATGTCCTCTAGTGCATCTGCTTCACTTTCCAAACCTCCACCCTTGGACGCACCTCCAATCGCAACAAGAACATAACAGGGGCGGCACGGTGGCACTGTGGTTAGCACTGCTGCCTCACAGCGCTGAGACCCGGGTTCAATTCCCGATTCACGCAACAGACTGTGTGGAGTTTGCACGTTCTCCCCGTGTCTGCGTGGGTTTCCTCCGGGTGCTCCGGTTTCCTCCCACAGTCCAAAGATGTGTGGGTCAGGTGAATTGGCCATGCTAAATTGCCCGTAGTGTTAGGTTAGGGGTATGGGTGGGTTTCGCTTCGGCGGGTTGGTGTGGACTTGTTGGGCCGAAGGGCCTGTTTCCACACTGTAAGTCTAATCTAAAAAAGCCCTGGTCCTCACCTTCCACCCCACCAACCTCCTGGTACATTACATCATCCTCTGCCACGTCTGCCAACTGCAAACAAATCACAGCACTAAAGATATATTTTCCTTCTCATCCACATGTGCGTTTTGGAGAGACCATTCCCTCCACGACTCCCTTGTCAAATCCACGCCTCACACCAGCCTAACCATACTCCAAGCACTGTCCCCTGCCACTGGAAGAGGTGTAAAACCTGGGTACACACCTCCCCACTCACATCTGCCCAAGATCCTTCAACATTCTACGGAAATGTATCTGTACTTCCACATACATCATCATGCACACGCTGTGGTCTCCTCTACATCAGGGAGACAAGCCACCATTACGTCGATTTTTTCAGATAACATCTCTTGGAAACCCGCAACAGCGAACACCATTATCTCTTGGCTGAAAACTTCAACTCCCTATCCCAATCTCCAAGGACATGCAGGTCCTGGGTCTCCTCCGCCGCCAAACCCTCATCACCAGATGCCTGGAGGTAGAATGCCTCAGCGTCCACCATGGGACACTGCAACCACACAGGATCAATGTGGATTTCACCAGTTTCCCCATTTCTCCTCCCCAAATTTATCCCATTGCCAAGCATCTAAATTGGCAACACTCTGTACCCTGTCCATCTTCCATCCCACCAATCCGCTCTACCCTCTACTTCAACCGATCACTTTTACCACCATCTTCATCTACCTATCACATTCCAAGCTACCTCTCCCCAAGACCGACACCCCAGCCATTTATCTCTCAGCACTCTACCCTCCCCCGGCCCACAACCCTCATTCTTGATGAAGAGCTTATTCCCGAAATATCGATTATCCTGCTGCTTGGGTGCTGCCTGACCTGCTGCGTTTCCCTAGCACCACACTGGAGCTATATATTAACAAACAGTACAAAGTCTGGTTGCGAGACTTGGGATAAGGACTTGGGAGAGCTCCAGCCTGAAAGAAATCAGTTTTGCGTCCAGAAGTCTCACGTTATCCAAGTGGAAAATGAGGCGTTTGTTATTTTTCTAAGTTGCACTGAGCTTCACTAGAGTGTTGCAGCAAAACCTGAAACAAGGTATTGGATAGGGAACAGCGTGGTGTGTTGAATGTTCAGGATCTTTTCATTGAGAAGGGAATATAAGTGTTCCGCATTGTGGGCACACAACCTACACTTTTTCCCCAGTGTAGATGAGACGACATTGTGAGTAATGAATGCAGTAAACTAAATTGGATGAAGTGCAGGTAAAGCACTCTTTCACCTGGAAGATATGTTTTGGCCCTTGGATAATGAGGAGAGTGGAACTGAACGGGAAGATGTTGTATCTTCTCTGACTGAAACCGAAGTTTTTGTGAGTCTGTGAGTGCTATTGGGGTTGAAGGAAGAGTTGTGCAGTGTGTTCCAGGCGGACTGGTCCATACAGAAGGCTGACTAGGAGGAGGGAAATGTAGGTCTGGAAATCCCACGTAGTAAGTTTATCAGATCTCAACCTGTCTGCACTCTCACTATGATCAGAGACAATGAATGAAAGTGGAAATTCTCAATCTAATTTCAAAATGAATTTCTTTTATTCACATCGTTGTTTCGATCATTTAATGCCTGAGCTTTGCTTGAAATCACTCAGAGTTTCAATTGTTTCTGCATTCAGTTGGCCATCAAACTTCTCTTAGGTCAATTAAAAGCAAACTTTCCACATTTGGTCATCCTTTTCTCAGCAACAGAGTGAGCTTCTAATGTTTCTCTTTTCTAACATTAACAGGAACTTGTCGTTATCGACGTTATCAGAACGTCAGTTCAAGGTCGTCCTATCGCACGACTTGCAGGAAATGACAAAAAACTAAACGTAATCCAAGCTGACAGCGTTTTCTTCTTGGATGTTCTGCAGACTTTTGAGACACAAAATTTGACATCGAATTCCAAACCAGCAGCGATGTTACTGTCCGTTCTCTCTCTAACCTGCATTACCTCCATTGTTGGTAAGGAGTTTAAAAAGAAGTTCAATTGAAGGTTTAATATATTTGAGAGACAGAGTGCACGGATTTGACGAATATTAGAGCTACTTCAAAGCACGCTTCGTACTTGCATGCAATTCTGGTCTCTGTCTTCCTCAAAAAAGTAGGGATACAAAGTGCAAGAGAAAAGTAATTTATACAGATGTTACTGGAATTGAAATTTGGACAGAAATCAACATCTCCGGTTGCGTCCATTTCTCCCCTAAAACGAACACTACAGGGTATCTAGATTGATGTCTTTATAATGGTGAAAGGATCTTATGTTCGGGTCACGAAGCAACATAGTACAGTTGAGTAGGATTCCAGGTTTATACATATAAATAAGCAAGGTTAAACGGCACAAAGTTATCTACTGAGGATGTGAGGGGAAAAATAATTCCAGCTGTTTATCCGGACAACAGGTACAATAGGTTTTTATTAGCACAAGGGGTAGTTAGAGTGACGAAAAAAGATGCACTTAAAAGGAAAGCAGATAAGCAGGAGAGGGAGAAAGGGATTGAGAGACCCACTTTTAAAATGAAAGGGAGAAATAAGTGAGTATGCTTGTGGTTATTATGCACACAGCCATGAGGCCAACGACCTGAACGAGCCTCTTCTCCTCTAACTTATATCTATTTTGAAGATATCATCAATTTCTAAGCTCAGTTTACCTTAATCGAACGTTTAATCTTTGTTTTCTGCTTTCCCTAATCTTGTGTTCTAGATCTGAGCGATGCAGTTTCTGTTACTCAACGGTATCTTTCGTTAACGCAGACAGAGGGACAAGATGTCACGTTAAATTGCACCTACACTGAAGATGGCTATAACTTGTACTGGTACCGTCAGTACTCAGGCAGAGAGCCAGAGTTTGCAGTTCGGAGGCACACGGCCGGTGGTACTGAATTGAAGGCAGATTTCGCTAGGACCGGGTTTTCTGTTACCTTCCAGAAGACAGAGAAGTTGTGCCAATTGACCATCTCGCAGCTTCTGCTGTCTGACACAGCCGTCTATTACTGTGCAATCAGCCTCACAGTGACAGAAAGGAGTGAAAGCCTTGTACAATAACTGCCGCATGTTTCTGGGTCACAGGTGCTGTTGTTGCGGGCTGTTTGTAACAGTAGATTACAGACTTAATCTTCATCTTCCTTTGCAGGGTATGTCCCAGAGGACAGATCCCGTCATCAGCATTTACACTTGTTCACTTCGAATGTTGTTTCTGATTCTTTCATTGTGTAAGGACCGAGTACCCTATTGTTTATTTGGGAATGTCAAGGAACACCTCATTCAAATTCATTGAGAATAAAATATATGCAGTTGGCCTGGCACTAACCATTTCCGTGTACCACCCTTTTTGAAATGAAATGGAACAAATAACTTTCAATGTGAAATTTCTTAATGGGGAGTTGAAAGTAGTGAGAAGAATCTTAATATTTAAACAAATCCAATTGAACAACTATTATAATACTAACAATAAAGGTTACATTCTACAACGTAACGAGGTAAAACGGCGTTATTTTCAGTATATGATGAGAGGATAAGAACAATGATATTGACAGCAATAATCTGGAAGGACAGGCGTGCGGTTCTTTTGGAATTCATTTCATATTCGAGTGAATATAAAAGCCTTTTAATTTTTAAATGTACTAATTGTGCAGAACATTTGAAGGACGTTTAGATATCAGCACTCACCAGATAAGGCTGAATTAATACTTGAATAACAATAATTATTTCATTTTTCCTCTTGTCTATTCGGTGATTCTTTCCTGTTTCAGTTAAATATTCAGGAATGACTCGAAGAGTCAGGTCAGATAGTTTTGGAGTCTTGCCTCTCACAAATCTTTTGAGGTATAAAATGGCATAAAATCCCCAATCACATTTTAAATGAAGTTCAGAATACAACTTATGTAGGTGGAGCAGAGGAACCTATTTTCAATGCAGCGGTTATATGGTCATTTCTCAATTCAGTTATTTTTCAGAAAACACATGGAAAGACCTGGTTTTTCTACATTCTGCACCTCCCGTGCAAACCCTGATATCTATTCTGTTCAGTTTGTCACATTACATGTGTGTTTTGTTATCGGCTCCCACTGGTTTGCATTACCATATCCCTTAGCTTGTAGTAATACACGACGCTGTTGGGACCCTCCAACCCCATGGCATCAATGTGGATTTCACCAGTTTCCTCATTTCCTCATTTCCTCTCCCTCAACCAATCCCAGTTCCAAATTTAAAACTCGGCCCTGGCCTCCTGACCTGTCCTACCCGTCCATCTTTCTTCCCACTTATCCACTCCACGCTCTCCTCCGACCTATCACCTTCACCCCACCTCCATCTACCTATGCACACTCATCTGCCTTCACCCCCACACCCACTTCACTCCTATTTATCCCACCACCATCTCGGCTCACAGCCTCATTCCTGAAGAAGGGTTCTTGCCTGAAAGGTCGATTTTTCCTGCTCCTCGGATGCTGCCTGGCCGAATATGCTTTTTCAGCTTCCTCGACTCTAATCTTCAGCCTCTGCCATCCTACGTTCTCCTACGTTGTCAGACAGCTCAGGTTACCTATACTAAAGTTCCCCTTATATTTCTAAACAGCCATCAATGCAGACAATCGAGCACGAATGCAGTTTGCTGTAAAAGCATTCCCATAATTTAAAAAATTCGATGAATATTATTGCATCAGTTAGCCGACTCCTGATGGCACACTTCCAAGGGGTCTTTTATTGATTGAATATTCACCACATATCTTTAGAACTGTGTCACTGTAACCAGCTCCTGTGATATCATATGTGCACAAGTAATATCTAAGGAAATATAGACAGAAAATGAAGTCAAAATAACGATGATAATCAATGTTATGTAGTTAAAGCTTATATTGCAAGACCAAGAAACATAGCTGAACAGGTGATTGTCATAACCATGCTCGCAAGCAGTGATCGTATTACAACATACGAACCTACCATTTAAAGGAGTTGCAGCAGAACAAATAATAAAAACCAATAAGTTTTTAGAGCGGATGGTGAATGGAACAAGGGATCGAAGCTGAATAGCTTCATTTAAGCATCAATGATGTGTCATGTCCAGTCTCCATGCTAATTAGTTCATTTCTGACATAGTCACCCGATCGCCTTTCAGCTCCATTGTACTCCAATTCTAGAGACCAGCGTTTGGTTATGTGTACGCCTAATGGGAGCTGGAGGAGTCAATTTAGTCTGTCGAAATTTCCGCATCGGAAAATGAAGTCGTGGTTGACTTGCCTCACTGTGAAAAGAATCCTCAAATAACTCCTGCCCTTTAGGACTCACTATTCCTTCGACATTGTCTGAAATATATTCAGTACAATGGCTGAAATATTTTGTGATGACAGAATTAAGTTTGAAATGAGCATTAATTTGACTTTGTGTTTTTATACCGAGTAAATGTGGGTCGCTCATGGGTAATATTTAATGTTGTGATACGAGTATTCCGCTCTGTCATTAATTGTGCTGCCCATTGATCAGGAAAACCCACACAACAATTCTCTCAAAGAAATGTACTGAAGTGTCAGTATGTGATCAGCTGTAATGAACAGAAATCAGTGGGTAGCATCTGTCACCAAGAAAACTGGGGCATTTCTTCTTCGCGGATTTTACTCATTGCCAGCACTGAATTGCAGTTAGAGATCATGCAGTCACTCTGCAGTAGCTCAGATATGATTAATTGGTACAACCCATCTGCTTGCTGGAAAGCATGAGCGCTTTAACCTGAGTGAAATCCGCCTTAAACTCAGCAGCACCGCTAGTGCGCCTCCAGAATGCGACCTCAGATTCTGTGACTGGTCACGGAATATGCAAAAACAAGGCATCAGCTTTACCAGTGTCCGTGCAGTTCAAAGTGACATCTTCTCTCTCTCTCTGTGTGAGGGAGGGCTCACTCTGATTGACATGAACTGCATCGATCAGGTCAGGAACAAGAGAGGAGGAAATGGAAATCCAGAAATTAAATGTTCGCTCGATTCAATTTGGAGATGGAAGTTCATGGGTTACTAACAACAATTGATCGCAGAAAACATCTCATTAGGACCATCCAGTCTGTGTCCGTGCGTGCAATAACCACAAGCATCATACCTATTTCATCGCTCATTTTACCTACGAATCAGTCCATCCTTTCTGCCACCCAAGTTTTTTCTTGTCTTCTTTTAAATGCATCTTTGTTGCCCTCTCCAAACAGTCCTGGTGGTGATGACATCCTCGTTCTACTTGTTCTCAGCTAAATAATAAATGGTGATGAACTGATTAAGCAAATTCAATATTGTTTTGTTACCATTGCTGGAATATGCGTCACGATTATTCATTTGCTCGCATTACTTATTTGAATGCTTAGCCATGATTTCACTTGTTTACCAATTAACTGACGAATCGTGACTAAATTCAACTTCTTTTATTACTGAGTCAGGATTATTCAGAGAATTTATCGGGATTATTAGCTTGAGAGCGTAACTACGATGTTATATAATCCATAGCTAATTTGGTGAAATCACAGACACGATGACAGAGCTCCCACTTGTGGTGATGAGAGAAACATGACCTGTCTCTGCAAAATTACTGAATTTTCAAATATTTGAAAGAGGTTAGTGTCTGGTTACGCAAATTATTGTGATTATTATTATTAATAGTATTCGAATTGTTATCATCATCAACATCATCATTGTCATCATCATCATCATCATCATTGCTACCATCACCATTATCATTGTCATCATCACCATCATCGCTATCATCACTATCATCATCATCAAAATTATTATTATACATCTTAATGCAGATGCACAATTGCTCGGAAAAATATCAACTGGTATTGTTTTCCACCTTCTACTGTTTATTTATTTTCAATATCCCAAATGGATCCTTCCAACCAAACTATATCCGCAGTGGTCACCACAATTTCCACATGTTCACACAAATCAAGGCGATAGATGTGATCCTAGTTGTTATGTTCGATGCTTTTCATTCCAGTTGAAACTTACCCAAGCACAGTGGGCTGTGACTTCTGTGGCAATTATAACAGGTCACATGATTTCACTTCTGTGTTGAAAAGTGGAGCATCAGTCGCCGGAATCTGCAGATCGTTGATTTAGGAAAGCGTGTCAGAGATTCCTGGGTAGAGGACACAATAGAATTACGCAGAAAGATTCTGCTTCCATTGAACAGCAAGTTTGATTAATTGCGAACTTCAGTTTGGAAGGACTGCAGATGCTGGCAGTCAGGGTCCATAAGATGTGGAGATGGGACGAGACAGCAGATCAGACAGCATCAGAGGAGCCTGGAAAAACTACATTGCATGTCGGGCCCCTTCATCTTGACTGATGAAATGTGGACAATACGACGTGCATCCACGATAAATGCTACTAGAAAACAGAACTAATGCCTTTATCAATCGCTCAAGTGTTAGTACCTAACTAAAGTACTTTCCCAGAACTTTACCCGCGAGCTGCAAGGACGGGACCAAAACTGACAAGCACCAGAGATGTTAGTTATTATTGCATTTCGATAAAAACATCTCGAAGCACAATTTGTGTTAGAGAAAATCTCCAATTGTTGTTATCATGTTAGATTGCCTAGCATGGAGATGAAACATCTGACAGCAAATTCAGCAGCTCAGCGAGCAAACCAACAACTTAATCCACAACCTGAGCTACAAATCTTCTGCAAATTCTTTATATCAAACATTGTTTAAGAGCAATCTCAAGCAGTCTGATTCACAGGTTCTCTGTAGCTTTGATGTTCGCTACTTTTTTGACAGATTTCCAAGAGAGACACGATCTTATTGAGAGTCACTGTCACGCGCATTTTCCTGGTGTCATGTAGTAGTCTCTACCATACAGATATCCAAAGCATTTTAGCACTATATTGTGAAGGTGGAATGTACTTTATCTGATTTCAGAAGCATTCAGCGTGAGGTGCCATTTTCTCCCTGGAGAAAGGAAAGATATAAATGTAAGTCAGGAAAACGGGTAGCACAAAGTAGACTTCCCACCCCAAAAGTATTCAACAGAAATAGCAATGAACTGGCATCCATTACATCCATTGACGCGAGTGCTATCTGTTCTGACACTAAACTCATTCTTATGCATCTTTAATAAAATTTTTAACGTCAAGTTGGAACGCCCAGGGAGTTTAAAGTTAAAAGCAATTTTCATAGATTAATTTTCGCTGGGACAACATTATGATCAGAAGCAAGCCCTTTGCTTTATTTTACTAAGAAGGTGCGATGTCTCAGTGCATCCCACATTGAACATCAACGTTTTTGCTAATCCCCAAATCTGGGTTCTTGTTTTCTTTTATCTCGTGAACGAATTTACAAAGGATTAGTCTCTCGTGCCTGGTTTGTGGGGTGAATCAACGCACAATGGAATAATGCAGTTAGAGAATGCAGCTCACCAACGTTTTCTTCAGGGGAAATATGAGCAGACAGTAAGTGCTGCCATATTTAGTGTTGTCTGTATCCCATGAACTATTTCTATACATCATATTTGAACCATGTCAGAATTCTTGTGTAAAACAATCAAGATACAAAATCAACCAATGTCAACAGCATTGCTCTTTTTATTAAAATAGTTCCAATTGAATTAAAATATCAAGCAATCTAAATAAGTCTCTGAAACTCAGTATAAGGCATAAAGTTGAGATTTTGTCGAGTGGCACCGATTGTGCTTCGAGGTCATGATCGAAATGCACAGATTAGTGACAGTGCTTTCTATTTTCAGTCCCATCTTTGCAGCTGTCTGGATTCTGGGTCATGTATTGCAGTTACGGCGTAGCTCTTGAATGATTGGTAACTGTATTAGTTCTATTTCCCAGAAGCATAAATCCTTGATAGACATCTCATTTTCAATATTTAATGATCTACATTTCACCCTTCAACAACGTTGTTTTCTTGTTAGCTGGCGTACTTTCTCCTCTTTCACTGAATAATTCAACATTATTGATCTGTCATTTCAAACAATTATTTCTTCCAATTACTGACCAACTTCCTTTGAGTTAAGTGCATGGTTCCGTTCTTGGCATCAATTGTATGTTTATATCTTGGCTTCAGCAATGTTACGCAATTCTTTTATCATTAGGTTAATTATATTGGCCGTGCTAAATTGCTTGATAGTGGCCAGGGCTGAAAATGTGTTGCTGGTTAAAGCACAGCAGGTCAGGCAGCATCCAAGGAACAAGACATTCGACGTTTCGGGCCAGAGCCCTTCATCTGGAATGAGGAGAGTGTGCCAGGCAGGCTAAGATAAAAGGTAGGAAGGAGGGACTTGGGGGAGGGGCGATGGAGATGTGATAGGTGGAAGGAGGTGAACGTGAGGGTGATAGGCTGGAGTGGGGTGGGGGCAGAGAGCTCAGGAAGAAGATTGCAGGTTAGGAGAGCGGTGCTGAGTTCGAGGGAATCGACTGAGACAAGGCGGGGGGAGTGGAAATGAGGAAACTGGAGAAATCTGAGTTCATCCCTTGTGGTTGGAGGGTTCCCAGACGGAAGATGAGGCGCTCTTCCTCCAACCGTCGTGTTGTTATGTTCTGCTGATGGAGGAGTCCAAGGACCTGCATGTCCTCGGTGGAGTCGGAGGGAGAGTTAAAGTGTTGAGCCACGGGGTGGTTGCGTTGGTTGGTCCGGGCGTCCCAGAGGTGTTCGCTGAAGCGTTCCGCAAGCATTCCACACACATCATCTATTGCATCGGCTGCACCCGATGTGGCCTCCTCTATATTGGCGAGATGGACCGCCTACTTGCCGCTAAGATATGTCTTACAGACAGGATATTGAGCAACGAAATGAGGAAGGAAGGGAGATGGGGACTAGGATGTGATCCAGGCAGTTATTTGCCTGCCAGATGAGCGAAGTGTAGAAACTGGATTTGATCACACAAAACCGCAGCAACCTGTCAACAGTGCACAAACGTTTGAAGACGATGTAGAAAAGAACATTCTTGATGCAGCTCAAGAAGCAGACCATTCCTACAACTAGCGATCAGTTTTCTCTGTGCAGTATATGATCTTGAGGCTTTGGCAGCAGATGGGCACCAAATGGCTCGTGGCAAAGAAAACAGTCAGCCAGACTTAGCCATCTCTCATTACATAGGCCTGCACAAAGGTGTTGTGGAGAGTATACTTCCGAAAATAAATGTTTCCAAGCCGGATTAGGATGTCAACACAGATGTTACAAAGCACATCAGTTGTCCTTATTGCCACGAGGTGATAGGTGACGCACCGGGAGAGACCAAAATGACACAGGCTTAGATTATGATCACCACAAAACTAGCTGCAAAGGGGCAGAAGGGATAGATGCGATATAAATGATTCCAAATCCCAACTGCAGTTTCCTTTACTTCATTTTGGAAGTCCCTTCAACTGTTTCTCTCCCAAATATTCATTAACTGTTCTAAATCCCTTGGTAATTGATGGTATCGAATAGTGAATTATTCGTTTGTGAATACCTAGTACATTTCAATCAACCTCTCCTAACAATATACTCTCCAGTGTGACGGTAGTCTACTTTCTTACAAGGCCTGCGTACAGAAACAGTCCATTCTGCCCGCCAAGTCCACACCAACCTGAAAAACGCTTCCCATCCACTCACACCACACAAATCTATCCCTGCAACCCTGCGTTTCCCATGGTTAATCCATCTCGGCTACATACTGCTGAGCACTGTGGTCAATTTAGCATGGCCAATCTATTCCTAATTGGCACATCGTTGATATGTGGTTGGAACACGTGAGCACAGGCTAAGCCATGCAGGCACGAGGACAATGTGCAAACTCCACACAGACAGTCGCCCATCAATGGGTTTGATCCTGGGACGTTGGTGCTGCCAAGCAGCAGTGCTAATCATTGAGCCATCTAGATGCCTTGAAGGGATACTTTTTCTGTGTCATTTCTTTTAGAGACTGGTGTTGTCACAATGTGCTAGAATGGCTGTTTCAGAAGCAGTGGGTAAATAACTTGGAATTTCTTGAGCGTTTCTTCATTGAATTAGACGAAGGAAACATGAGTGGCTGAACTCAGCCTCACGCAGATCTGCGATTTTAGTTTTGCTTTCAGTTGGGATTTGGAGTTGGCTGTTGAAGCTGATTGATACAGTTCTCTCTCTCTCTCTCTCTCTCTCTCTCTCTCTCTCTCTCTCTTTCTCTCTCTCTCTTTCTCTCTCTGACTCCTGCTCTCTTTAGGCTGGACTTTTGAGATCACGTGAGGAAAGTGCGTTTCTGCTGTTTTGCCTTTGTCTAGTTTGCATTTATGGGATACTGCTGTTCACGACCGTTTGATGATTACTGCTTAAACGATAAATTATTTTATTAAGTTTGTCCATAGAGTTAAAGCTATGCCAATTCTCCATTTCCTGTTTCACTCTTACTGTGTAGTTAGAATAAAGTATGCTTTCCTTAAAGCCTAGTGGCAGATAAATTAAATTACATCTGGAACACAACGTCTTGCAGTTGCTTTTGTTTAAATGAAAACTTAAGTGCGAGGCTATTTTCTTAAAATAATTTGAAGGTGTTTGGCACTTTCCACAGCACTAGTGACTGAGTCAATCCTCCACGCATTCAGTTTATTGTCAACTGGAGCATTTCTTGATCAACTCCATATTTATCGATCCATCCACTAACAGTGTGTCTGGAACGTCTCGTTTTCTGACAACGTTTCAGTTTACAAAATCATTTACTCTTAGAATTGTGCAAATAGATCCATAGTTTTGGCAACTACACAACGCCCAGCGATCAGAGTGAACATCCAGTTATGTCCCTCCGTATGGATCTGAAACAAATCATTCTATCAGCGCTGTTGTTGTGTGTTTTGCTGTTTGCCACATTAACAATACCTATGATTCCAATTACATTAATGTCTTCATTTGTCCACAAGTCTTCACCACCTTCTTCCTGATCTAACACATCGATCAAACTTTTGTGCATCTGCCTTGATATTTCCTTATTTCATCTGGTATCAAATAATCTGACCATATATACTGTACAAGCTGAGGAAACAAATGGGAATAGCACATTTGTAACTGCTAAGTAGGAATGAGCAAAAAATTAAATTGCCGGTAGCTACCACATACCACTCAACATTAAGAACTACTATCAGCAAATGTAAAATCCAAATGGAAAAGACCTATCACCACAAAACACAATGCATAAGCGTTTTAAAATATTGCACCTTCGTTGAATTTGTTCAAACGTTTCCATTATGAATTCTGAAGATCACATCAACAACAAGGGCTGCTCAGTGGGATCTCGCTCTGCTGCAACAATTACATTCATTTTAATGTCTCACTCTAGATTTCTATTATCACTACATGCATTTTATACTCTAACACAGCTATCCTAATAATAGTGCTAAATAATTCATTTTACAAAATAACTATAAAATCAGTGCTTGAAAATTCCATTTTACTACATTGTCATATATAATGATGATAAGCATGACAAAAACACAAGAATATTTCAATAAGTTAGAGTAAAGCGAAATGATCAGTAACATGACAAATTAAAATTCAAGATATTAGAATACGTATTTGATCAACGTGCAGAATGGTAAGTTTGTAACTTTTAAAATACTACATGATGAAAGTGCAAAGATTGCATTCTAATCCAGCAAACCCTGCATAATGTGAGATTATCAATTTCATTAAATTGTAACACATGTAAAGTTCATTATGCTCAGACAGCTCTGACTATTCACAATAGTCAGACCATTCTGCAAGGGAAGATACAAAATATCTGAAGGTTTAGAAAAGCTAGATAACTTACTTGGGATCCATTACTTCCCAGACGCACCAATATCAGGGAGAATCGGATAGCAAACAGCAAAGACTGGGCCATCTTTTGGAAAAAATAAGGAATTACTAATGCTATAGAATTTAACTCAGAGAACCTGTCAAATCCTCCTTTATATGTTCCAAGTCAGATCCCCCAGAGGTAGAAATGAGTATCTTCGATGCCGTTCACTGAACAAATAGACTAGCTCATAGTTTTATGACATCTGTTTGCAACTTCAAGGGTGGCAATGATTCCATTAAGGACTTGTTTCCATTGGATAATTATTGCTATATGACAGACCCAGCCTAAAGTTTATTCAAATATATATCTTCCGTTCAATCCACATTTAAGACAACTGATAAACAATCAACATTTATCTCACCACATAGGATCTTGAGGGAAGATAGTGAACTATGCTCCCTCTGTTGTGTGCTCTTGGAACTGTTCATGTGTTGTGGATGAGGGAGTGAGATATTCTGATTGTATTAGCTATTCAGTCTGCAATTCCACTTTATGGGAGCCGGATGTTGTGATAATTTGGACCTCATATGCCGAGCAGTAACAACAATGTGTATTATTAACCCACCGCATTTCACTGTGCAATTACCAGGTGCAGAATCAATTGTATTTTGTATTCGCCATTGACATGAGGAATGAGAATGGAAGTTACTGGAGTAGTTCAGGAGGAATTGGGAAGTACAGCGGCACAGATAGTTTTCTGGTGTTCGTTGCTTTCCCATATTCGTCCTGAACTCACAGACAGATACAAGCAATAGACATGTAAACAAGAAGCCTAAAAACCAGCCACTGCGGAGAGGACCTGAAATGACACAAACCACCATAGCAGACCAGCTCAGATAAATAATGAGTGGAGTAGAATAATAACTCTTTATCGGAAGGTGCAATTGACGGTGTCACCCAGCAGGGTAATGAAATGTCTGCATACAAACCAACCAGCTCAGCCGGCAAAGTAACAATCGCATCCACAACCCGAGCTACAAACCTTCGCAAAATGATACAATCCTTCAAGAAAAGTTAAACGTTTCGTCTTAAGTTCTGTCCTTGTCCCTTTAAGAAAGTTCTTCTTGACTGGAGCTTCAATGTTTCTGTTTATTGTTGTGATAGTGTCATCTTGTCCATTTTACCTGCAGGCTTGAGTGTGAGTTTTGTTCAGAATCTTGTCATCTTTGAATTAGCGTCGGGTTCATGGCATTTAAAAAAATGGTCGAGTCAGAGACGAAGGCCTCGTAGATCTTTAACTGGGCAATATTCGCAGTTTTATTAAATGTCACAGAGAATAACTCATGAAAGTTACGATAAAAACCAGAAGAACTGTGGAACATGAAAAACTCAATGGTTCACAGTGAAGGATGCACTAATCGAACAAGTAACTTGGAAACAGGAAGGGTAATTAGGTAAGAGCCAGAACAGCAAGCGGAAGCTGAAGACGGCGCTGCAGCACACTTGGCTCTGAGTGAACTCCAGGACCCCTGTGAAAATTGAAATTGCTAGGTTTCATTGGGAGCTGGTAGATGGTGAGAGTTCTGTGACCATCTTACTGTCTCAGTGGCACAGTATCTGAGGTATAAATGGGAACAGTTGAGAGGACGAACAAAGGATCATTTATCATGTAAACCTTCCATGCATAACGTGGGTATTGGATCATTGTGCTTGTGCCTGTTCTTTGAATGGGGCATGAAATTAGTTTCAAGCCCATCGTACTTTTCACATTCTGTCGCTTTTCAAGTTTAATCCCTGTCCGAGTCTTTTAAAATCATTCCGAAATTTAGCATTTAAACTGCTACCACTGTCCTCTCATATAATGAATTATAAATTCGAAGACAGTACAATTTGTCAAAAAGCTTACTTTTGTTTCAATTATTCAATCCTGATCTCGTTCATCATACTATCAGACCTCTTGCTCATCAAGCCGTTATGGCATGCTCTATTCTATCAAACCCCCTGGTAACTTTGAGATGCTCAGTGAAATTATCCTTAACCTTACATCGATACGGGCAATCAAATCTTGTCTTACGTGAAACCAAACATAACAGTCTCCTTTTATGCTCACGTTTTCTCTCATAATCTGTAAATCTAGGTTCCACCCAATCAAACTCCTTCTTAGGCAGAAATCAAAGTCTATCACGCCATTTCAACCGTGTACTCCTTCCATTCCCAGTCCCCAGTCCGTCACACTCACTCCCTTCCTTTGTCTGGCTTCACTGCTACAGCTACTATCTGCAGACTGCGAATCAAACCAATGAGTTTGCTTTGGATTTTGGGGACTTCAGCGCTTCTTTGTGAATTCGCCCTGCCCAATTCCAGCGGTTTTGTTCATGATCGCACAGTGGGGAGTAGCTGAATTCCCATCAGTGGGGCACCTCTTATCTATCGTCTTCTCCTCCACATACTCTGATTTGAACTGTCCTCAGATCACTGTCTCATGTTTTGAGTTCTTCATCTGAGGTCTGTTTCGTCCTTCAGCTTTTCTATCTTATTGCCTTTTATAGACTCCATAATACGTAATTAATTATTTTTACCTGCAAAATTTCCGTATCCAGTGCCTGTGTATTGAAAAGATATTTGTCAAAGCTTATCTAATCTCAAATGGAAACCAGTGATGTTGGAATCGGAAGTTGTTGTGAAGAGAACCATGAATAACTGAAGTCAGTAGGCTTCTCTCACAATATTACCGTTCTTAATCCATAATTTGACATAGAATGTGGTCACTATTTATCTTTTCCTTGTTATACATCGTACAAAACAATTCATTGAGCATCCGGAAACTCAGAGATTATGTGTTTTATTGGATAAACTTATTCAGATTTTTTTATACTTTTAATATGTTTGTTCAGGAACGAGCGCCCAAGATTCAGTTTCCCATGATCCACTTGAATAGACAGTTCAGGAAGGTGTACTACAACACTGAACAGTCGTCACACAACAGTAGCATTAATGCCTGAGTATGACGTTAATTTTTCAATTGACATTTCACCTTAAATCGAGAGAAGGATAAACCTGTCAAAAAGAAACAGAGCCCTTGCGATGAATAAAGAAGTAAGTTCGAACGAGATGGAACATCTGAAAATGTGAGACTGAACAAGGGAATGAAAAAGATCCTAAAACAACAAAATATGCAATTGGAAGGAATATTGTCTTTCATCGTCAACTGTTTCTGTTTCACCTACAGTCGACGTCACATTTGAAAACACAGCCAATCGCAGCAAAGGGAAGCTCTATTCAATTTCCCAAGGAGTGAGGTCATCTCCCGAGTAAAGATTAAATATAAGAGTCAGCAGAACATTTATAGGATGTTGTTTACGGTCGAAGCAGATATCATGTGTTTACTGTATTTTTTATTGGTAATAATGGCCGTGGTGCCTGGAAAGTCACAGTACAATTTGAGATTGTGTGTTTTATTGGATATACCTATTCAGATTTTTAACATTTTTTAATGTATTTGTTGCAGGAACGAGAGGCCAAGATTCAGTTTCACAGGATCCATCTGAATGGACCGTTGAGGAAGGCCGCACTACAATACTAAAGTGTTGTTACACAGCAGCAGCATCATTTGGAGAAACTCTCTTTTGGTACATGCAGTATCCTGGGGAATCTTCGAGATATTTACTGCAAAGATATGATAAGCAGCAAGGTGCCAGATCTATAGATTTCACTGACCGATTTTCTGCTAATTTAGACAAGGAGAAGAAAACAGTTCCTTTAAATATCCCCGAGGCTCAAATCTCCGATTCTGCCGTCTTCTACTGTGCACGGAGCTCCACATTGACACAGCGAAGCATCCAGCCAGTGCAAAAACCGGCAAGACACCCTTACATCACTCTCTGCATAAGTTCACTGAGCAGAATTCTGAATTGTTAGAATAATAAAAACAATATTTCATGATTGCCTTGCCCAACTATTTTCTTTTTTCCATATTGATTCCACTACATTCTGTTTAAAATCCTCTTTATATTAGGTTAGTTTTTTTTTATTATTACTTACAGTGAGCAGGTGTGTAAACGGCAGATTCTCATGCTAGAATTGCAACAGGACTTATCATTCCTCATTTCCCAAACCAGATATTGAGCCCGATAAAGAAGTCAAACTACTATTAATGCCCAGTTCATTATTCTTTTGTACATCAGCGAGGTGACGTTGCTCTGATGCTGATTTTTTAATTCAGAGCAACATCGATTGGTTTGTGCGATATACGAGAGTTGGGGATAATGCAGAAAGGGGGATGCACGATAAATCACCTTACAGAGTGGAGAAACAGGATTGAAGTTTCAAATCAAGCCAACCAACTTCTCCTCACTGTGATCTGTGGCTCACATTGTGTCTGAACAAAAGGGGTATGAGTTGATCTAGTCCCATCTAGTGACACTTCTATAAATTAACCAATCGGCATTGACATTGGATATGACACATCTGAACTTCTGCTCAAATCTGCCATTAGTTGTGTGCAGAATCACTTCTGCTTCATCTCCCTCTGTTCAAACCCACCATTAGTTCTGAGCAGTCTCAGACATGGTGATAGAAACGGGAGCAAACCTTGTGCAGAAGAAAATCCTCAACATGAGAGAGGTTGTAGATAATCTTATATCGAGTAACATCACTTTAAAAATGGCCACCCGGAAAGAATGTCTCGGCATATCTCCTATTAACGCTGAAAAGAGGAATGAGGTTTCAAATTTCGTTTACTCCACAATAAGTAAATGGCAGGAAAAAATCACGGTGTAGTTATTTACAGTACATTTTAATAACTCATTTTGCTCAGCGGCATCTTTGGCCAACAATGCTTGACACACACTTCACCATCGCCCCCAGCCCACGCCAACCAAACCTCCTCACGTTGTTTAGATGCATAATGCTTAAAATCTCAGAGAAAAATATAAATTGTTGGAAAAGCTCAGCACATCTAGCAGCATCTAGCAGAGAGAAGTCAGAGTTCACGTTCCTGCTTGAGTGACATTTCCTCTTAACTGGTTGTAGTTTAAGAGGGCGGTGCCGTGTTGGACACTTGGGGCTGGGATAAAGTGGGGGAGGGTAAATGTGGAAACGGTGAAATCTATATTGATCCTGTGTTGTTGCAGGGTCTAAGGTGGAAGATGAAGCATTCTTCCTCCAGGCGTCAGGTGGTTAGGTTTTGGAAATGTAGAAGGCCCAGGATCTGCATGGTCTTGGTGGAGTAGGAGAGGGTGTTGAAGTTTTCAGCCACGGAGTGGAGGGGTTGGTTGGTGCGGGTGTCCCAGAGAAGTTCTCTGAAACAATCTGCACTTTGGCGTCCTGTCTTCCCAAAGTAAAGGCGACCGTACTGTGTGCAACGGTTACAGTAGATGACCTGTGTGGAAGTGCAGGTAATTTTCTGTCGAATGTAGAAAGATCCTTTGGAGCCTTGAATGGAGGTTGTGAGGAGGTTTGGGTGCAGGGTTTCCACTTCTGCTCGTGGCAGTGGAGGTTGTGGTCTTTAAAGATGGAAGCCATCTGGTATTTTCTCTGGTGAAATGCAGAACCTTCCACTCCCACCATTCCAATCACAATCAACCCAGCAGACAAGGTGCGGGGGTGTTGTGGGAGGTTGGAGCACCGACCTCACACTGCTGAAGCCATGTGCCAACTCGCAGACCCCTTCTCTTACTGCCCCCT
This sequence comes from Hemiscyllium ocellatum, assembly GCF_020745735.1. Classification (NCBI taxonomy): domain Eukaryota; kingdom Metazoa; phylum Chordata; class Chondrichthyes; order Orectolobiformes; family Hemiscylliidae; genus Hemiscyllium; species Hemiscyllium ocellatum. The sequence goes on from NW_026867487.1 coordinate 4,438,434, forward strand.
CAACCACGACCTCAACTCCCATTACCAAACTATCAACTCCCAGTCCATTTACAAAATCATCACCTCTGAGTATCTTCCATCCACAGTCTCCAACCTCATAGTCTAAGAATACCACACTGGCCGATTCTACCTCTGACCCAAGATTCACAAACCGGACTGCACCGATCACCACATTGTGTTAACCTGCTCCGTACCCACTGAATAACTTTACACGGTCCTAACCCCTTAGTCCAAGAAAATCGCATTTACATTCAGATACCATCCACGCCCTTCACTTTCTCCAAGACCAAATTTTCCCCGGCCTGAACATCTTATCTTTGCCATGAATATTCAGTCCCTGTGCACATCCATCCGCCATGACAAAGTCTTCCAAGTCCTCTGTTCTCTTTTTCCTCACACACCGACCAAACCCTAACATTTCACTGACACTCTCATTGAGCTGGTTTAAATGGTCCTGACCCTCAACAATTTCTCATTCCAATCCCCCACGTCCTCCAAACCATGGGCTCCCGATTGGGCCTCGGCTATTCCTGCCTTTTCGTCGGACATGTGGTACAGACCATCTTTCGCAACTACACTGGCACAATTCCATACCAGTTCCTCTGTTGTATTGATGACTGTATTGGCAAAACCTCTTGCTCCCATGAGGACATTGACTTCAACTTCTCAAGCACTTTCCACCCGATCGCAAATTCACCTTAACCATCTCAGATACCTCCCTCACCTTCCTGTACCTCTCCACCTCCACCTTCTGCGACCAACTATACATGGATATTTGTTACATGCCCATAGACTCCCACACCTACCTGGAGTACTCCTCCTCCCACCGTGGCTCCTGTTAGAACGCCATCTCTTGTTTTCAATTCCTCAGCCTCCAATTCCTCTGCTCCCAGGAGAATCCATTCTCCCATAGAACATCCCAAATGGCCGCCTTCCTCAAAGACTGCAATTTCTGGTGTGACGTAGTCGATGATGTCCTCTATTGCATCTGCTTCACTTTCCACACTCCACCCTTGGACGCACCTCCAATCGCAACAAGGACAGAACACCCCTGATCCTCACCTTCCATGCCACCAACCTCCTGGTACATTACATCATCCTCTGCCCCGTCTGCCAACGGCAAACAAATCCCAGCACTAAAGATATATTTTCCCGCTCACCTGCATGTGCGTTTTGGAAAGACCATTCCCTCCACGACTCCCTTGTCAGATCCACGCCTCACACCAGCTAACCATACCCCCAGCACCGTCCCCTGTCACCGAAAGAAGTGCAGAACCTAGGTACACACCTCCCCACTCACATCTGCCCAAGATCCTTCCACATTCGACAGACATTTACCTGTACTTCCGCATACGTCATCTACTGCATCTGTTGCACACGCTGTGATCTCCTCTACATCAGGGAGACAACTCACCAAAACGTGGAGTGTTTCTGATAACATCTTTTGGACACCCGGACCAGCGAACACCATTATCCCTTCGCTGAAAACTTCAACTCCCCGTCCCAATCTCCAAGGAAATGCAGGTCCTGGGTCTCCTCCACCGCCAAACACTAATCACCAGATACCTGCAGGAAGAATGCCTCACCGTCTGCCTTGGGACACTGCAAACACACAGGATCAATGTGGAATTCACCAGTTTCCCCATTTCTCCTCCACAATTTCATCCCATTCCCAAGCATCTAAATTGGCACCGCTCTTAAATTGTCTATCTTCCATCCCACCTATCCGCTCTACCCTCAACTCCAACCGATCACTTTTACCATCATTCCCATCTACCTATCACATTCCCAGCTACCTCTCGCCATTCCGACACCCCAGCCATTTATCTCTCAGCAGAACTCTACCCTCCCCCGGCCCACAACCCTCATTCCTGATGAAGACCTTATTCCCGAATTATCGATTATCCTGCTGTCAGGATGCTGCCTGATCTGCTGTGTTTCTCTGGCACCACACTGGAGTTATAAATTAACAGACAATACAAAGTCTGGTTGTGAGACTTGGGATAAGGACTTGGGAGAGCTCCAGCATTAAAGATATCAGTTTTGCGTCCAGAAGGCTCAGGTTATCCAAGAGGAAAATGAGGCGTTTGTAATTTTCCAAGTTGCACTGAGCTTCACTAGAGTGTTGCAAGGTAATGGAGAGGGAACAGCGTGGTGTGTTAACTGTTCAGGATCGTTTCATTGAGAAGAGAATGCAAGTGTTCTGCATAGGGGCCACACAGCCTACACTGTTTCCCCAGTGCAGAGAAGACGACATTGTGAGTAACGAATGCAGAAAACTAAATTGGATGAAGTGCAGGTAAAGCACTGCTTCACCGGGAAGCTATGTTTTGACCATGGATAATGAGGAGAGTGGAACTGAACGGAAAGGAGTTGCATCTTCTCTGACTGTAACCGAAGTTTTTGTGAGTCTGTGTGTGCTATTGGCGTTGAAGGAAGAGTTGGGCCGTGTGTCCCAGGCGGACTGATCCATGCAGAAGGCTGACTAGGAGGAGGAGGGAAATGTATGTCTGCAAATCCCACGTAGACAATTTATCAGACCTCAACCCGTCTGCACCCTCACAGTGAATGAATACAGAACTTCTCAACCTACTTTCAAAATCGAATTGCTTTTATTCACATAGTTGTTTCGATCATTTCATGCCTGAGCTTTGCTTGAAATCAAACAGAGTTGAAATTGTTCCTACATTCAGTTGGCCATCAAATTTCTCTTAGGTCAATTAAAAGCAAACTTTCCACATTTGGTCATCCTTTTCTCAGCAACAAAGTGAGCTTCTACTGTTTCTCTTTTCTAACATAAACAGGAACCTGTGGTTATTGACGTTATCAGTTCAAGGTCGTCCTATCGCACGACTTGCAGGAAGTGACATAAAATTAAACGTAACCCAAGCTGACAGCGTTTTCATCTTGGGTGTTCTGCAGACTTTTGAGACACAAAATTTGACATCGAATTCCAAACCAGCAGCGATTTTGCTGTCCGTTCTCTCTCTGACCTGCATTACCTCCATTGTTGGTAAGGAGTTTCAAAAGAAGTTTAATTGAAGGTTTTATATATTTGAGAAACAGAGTGCACGGATTTGACGAATATTAGAGCTACTTCAAAGCACGCTTCGTACTTGCACGCAATTCTGCTCTCTGTCTTCCGCAAAAAATGAAGGGATGCAAACTGTAAGAGAAAAGTGATTTATACAGATGCTGCTGGAATTGAAAGTTGGACAGAAATCAACGTGTCAGCTTGCGTCCATTTCTCCCCTAATGGGAACACTAAAGTGCATCGAGATTGATGTCTTTACAATGGTGCAAATGTGTTGCTGGTCAAAGCACAGCAGGTTAGGCAGCATCTCAGGAATAGAGAATTCGACGTTTCGAGCATAAGCCCTTGCTCGAAACGTCGAATTCTCTATTCCTGAGATGCTGCCTAACCTGCTGTGCTTTGACCAGCAACACATTTGCAGCTGTGATCTCCAGCATCTGCAGACCTCATTTTTTACTCGGTCTTTACAATGGTGAAAGGATCTTATGTTCGGGTCACGAAGCAACATAGTGCATTTGAGGAGGATTCCAGGTTTATGCATCTAAATAAGCAAGGTTAAACGGCACAAAATTATCTAATGAGGATGTTTGGGGAAAAAGAATAACAGCTGTTTATCCGGAGAACAGGTACAATAGGTTTTTATTAGCACAAGGTGGTAGTTAGAGTGACGAACAAAGATGCACTGAAAAGGAAAGCAGATAAGCAGGAGAGGGAGAAAGGGATGGAGAGATCCACTATTAAAATGAGAGGGAGAAATAAGTGAGTATGCTTGTGGTTATTATGCACACAGCCATGAGGCCAACGACCTGAACGAGCTTCTTCTCCTCTAAATTCTACCTATTTTGAAGATATCACGAATTTCCACATTCAGTTTACCTTAAACGAGCGTTTAATCTTTGTTTTCTGCTTTCCTTAATCTTGAGTTCTAGATCTGAGCGATGCAATTTCTGTTACTCAACGGTATCTTTCGTTAACGCAGACAGAGGGACAAGATGTCACGTTAAATTGCACCTACACTGAAGATGGTTATTACTTGTACTGGTACCGTCAGTACTCGGGCAGAGAGCCAGAGTTTGCAGTTCGGAGGGACACGGGCGGTGGTGCTGACGTGAAGGCAGATTTCGCTCAGTCCCGGTTTTCTGATACCCTCCAGAAGACAGAGAAGTTGTACCAATTGACCATCTCGCAGCTTCTGCTGTCTGACACCGCCGTCTATTACTGTGCAATCAGCCTCACAGTGACAGAAAGGAGTGAAAGCCTTGTACAATAACTGCCGCATGTTTCTGGCCACAGCTGCTGTTGTTGCGGGCTGTTTGTAACAGTAGGTTACAGATTTAAGCTTCATCTTCCTGTGAAGGAAATGTCCCAGAGGACAGATCACACCATCAGCATTTACACTTGTTCACTTCGAATGCTGTTTCTGATTATTGCATCGTGTGAGGACCGAGTACCCTGTTGTTTATTTGGGAATGTCAAGGAACACCTCATTCAATTTCATTGAGAATAAAATATGTGGATTTGGCCTGGCACTAACCATTTCCATGTACCGCCCTTTTTGAAATGAAATGGAACAAATAATTTTCAACGTGAAATTGCTAAATGAGGAGTAGAAAGCAGTCATCCATGTGAGAAGAATCTTAACATTTAAACAAACCCAACTGAGCAACTATTAAAATACTAAAAATAAAGGTTACATTCTACAACGTAACAAGGTAAAAGGGCGTTATTTTCAGGATATGATGAGAGGATAAGAACAATGATATTGACAGCAATAATCTGGAAGGACAGGCGTGGGGTTCTCTTGGAATACCTTTTATATTCGAGGGAATATAAACGCCTTTTAATTCTTAAACGTACTAATTTTGCAGAACATGGGAAGGACGTTTAGATATTTGCACTCACCAGGTAAGGCTGAATTAATAATTGAATAACAATAATTATTTCATTTTTCCTCTTATCTATCCGGTGATTCTTTCCTGTTTCAGTTAAATATTCAGGAATGACTGGAAAAGAGTCAGGTCAGATATTTTTGGACTCTAGTCTCTCACAAATCTTTTGAGGTATAAAATGGCATAAAATCCCGAATCACATTTCAACTGAAGTTCAGAATACATCTTATGTAAGTGGAGCAGACGAACCCACCTCCAATGCAGCGATTATATGGTCATTTCTCAATTCAGTTATTTTCCAGAAAACACATGGAAAGACCTGGGTTTTTTCTACATTCTGCACCTCCCATGCAACCCCTGATATCTATTCTTTTCATTTTGTCTCATTACACGTGTGTTTTTGTTATCGGCTCCCACTGGTTTGCATGACCATATCCCTTAGCTTGCAGTAATACACGACGTTCTTGGGACCCTCCAATCCCTTGGCATCAATGTGGATTTCACCAGTTTCCCCATTTTCTCTCCCTAAGCCTATCCCAGTTCCAAATTTCAAACTTGGCACTGCCCTCATGACCTGTCCTACCCGTCCATCTTTCTTCCCACCTATCCAATCCACCATCCCCTCTGACCTATCACCTTCACCCCACCTCCATCTACCTATGCACACTCATCTGGCTTCCCCCCAACACACACTCACACACCCACCTCATTCCCATTTATCCCACCACCCTCTCGGCTCACAGCCTCATTCCTGAAGAAGGGTTCTTGCATGAAATATCGATTTTACCTGCTCCTCGGGTGCTGCCTGACCTGCTGTGCTTTTTCAGCTTCCTCGACTCTAATCTCCAGCCTCTGCCATCCTACGTTAACCTACGTTGTCAGAGAGCTCAGCTCACCTATAGTGAAGTTTCCCTCATATTTCTAAACATCCATCGATGCCGAAAATCGAGCACGAATGTCGATTGCTGGAGTAGCATTCACAAATTCTAAAATGTCAATGAAGAATATTGCATCAGTTAGCCGACTCCTGATGGCACACGTCTAAGGGGTCTTTTATTGAATGAATTCTCACCACATATCTTTAGAACTGTGTCACTGTAACCAGCTCCTGTGCTATCATATGTGCACAAGTAATATCTAAGGAAATATAGAAAAAAAAGATATCAAAATAACGATGATAATCAATGTTATGTAGATAAAGCTTATATTGCAACACTGAGAAACATAGCTGAACAGATTCTTTACTCAGCGAGTCGTGAGTTCATGGAATGCCCTGCCAGTAGCTGTGGTGATCTCTCTCTTTTTATGGGCACTTAAACGGGCATTGGAAAGGCATATGGAGGAAAGTGGGCGAGTGTAGGTTAGGTGGGATTGGATCGGTGCAACATCGAGGGCCGAAGGGCCTGTATTGCGCTGTATTTTACTATGTTCTATATTCTATGTTCTAGATGATTGTTATTACTATGTTCCTGAGCAGTGATCGTATTACAACATTCGAACTTCCCATTTAAATGAGTTGCAGCAGAACAAATGATAAAAGCCAATATGTTTTTAGAGCGGATGGTGAATGAAACATGGGATTGAAGCTGAATTGCTTCATTTAAGGATCAATGACGTGTCATGTCCAGTCTCCATGCTAATTAGTTCATTACTGGCACAGTCACCAAATCGCCTTTCAGCTCCATTGTACTCCATTCTAGAGACCAACGTGTTGGTTATGTGTACCCCTAATGGGAGATGGAGGAGTCAATTTAGTCTGTCGAAATTTCCGCACCTGCAAATGAAGTCGTGTTTGACTTGCCTCACTGTGAAAAGAATCCTCAAATAACGTCTGTCCTTTAGGACTCACTAATCTATCGACATTGCCTGAAATATATTCAGTACAATGGCTGAAATATTTTTGATGACGGCATTAAGCTTGAAATGAGCAATAATTTTATTTTTTTATATATAGAGTAACTGTGGGTCACTCATGGGTAATATTTAATGTTGTGGTACGAGTATTACGCTCTGTCATTAATTGTGCTGCTCACTGATCAGGAAAAACCCACACAACAATTCTTTCAAAGAAATGTACTGAAGTGTCAGCATGTGATAAGCTGTAATGAACAGACATCAATGGGTAGCCGCTGTCACCAAGAAAACTGGGGCATTTCTTCTACGAGGATTTTACTCATTTCCAGCACTGAATTGCACAGTTAGAGATCATGTGGTCACTCTGCAGTAGCTCAGATATGATTAATTGGTACAAACCATCTGCTTGCTGGAAAGCATGTGCGCTTTAACCTGAGCGCAACCTGCCTTCAACTCAGCAGCACCGCTCGTGCGCCTCCAGAATGCGACCTCAGACTCTGTGTCTGGTCACTGAACATGCAAAAACAAGGCATCAGCGTTACCAGTGTACATGCAGTTCAGAGTGAATTCTTCTCCCTCTGTGTGTGTGAGCGAGGGTTCACTCTGATTGACATGAACTGCATAGATCAGGTCAGGAACAAGAGAGGAGGAAATGGAAATCCAGAAATTAAACGTTCGGTCGATTCAAGTTGAAGATGGAAGTTCATGGGTTACCAACAACAATTGATCGCAGAAAACATCTCATTAGGATAATCAAATCTGTGTTCATGCGTGCAATAACCACAAGCATCACACCTATTTCATCACTCAGTTTACCTACGACTCAGTCCATCCTTTTCTCCATCCCAAGTTTTTTTTTGTCTTCTTTTAAATGCATCTTTGTTGCTCTCTCCAAACTGTCCTGGTGGTGATGACATACTCGTTCTACTTGTTCTCAGCTAAATAATGAATGGTGATGAACTGATTAAGCAAATTCAATATTGGAATATGAGTCACGATTATTCACTCACTTTGCTCGCAGTACTTATTTGAATGCATAGTCACGATTGCACTTGTTTACCAATTAACTGACGAATCGTGACTAAATTCAACTTCTTTTATTACTATGGTTGAAATCTGAGTCAGGATTATTCAGACAATTTGTCGGGATTATTTGCTTGAGGACATAACAACGATGTTATATAATCCATAGCTAATTTGGTGAAATCACAGACACGATGACAGAGCTCCCACTTGTGGTGATGAGAGAAACGTGACCTGTCTCTGAAAAATTGCTGAGTTTTCAAATAATTGAAAGAGGTTAGTGTCTGGTTCTGAAAACTGTTGTTATTATTATTAAGAGTATTCGAATTGTTATCATCATCATCATCATCATCATTGTCATCATCATCATCATCATCATCATCGCTATCATCACCATTATCATTGTCATCATCACCATCATCACTGTCATCACCATCATCATCATCATAATTATTATTATACATCTTAATGCAGATGCACAATTGCTCGGAAAAATATCAACTTGCTTTGTTTTCCACCTTCTAACGTTTATTTATTTTCACTATCCCAAACGAATCCTTTCAACCAAAGTAGAACTGCAGTGGTCACCACAATTTCCACACGTTCACACAAATCAAGTCGATAGATGTGATCCTAGTTGTTATGTTCGATGTTTTTCATTCCAGTTGAAACTTACCCAAGCACAGTGGGTTGTGACTTCTGTGTCAATTATAACTGCTCACATGATTTCACTTCTGCGTTGAAAAGTGCCGGAATCAGTCGCCGGAATCTGCAGATCGTTGATTTAGGAAAGCGTGTCAGAGATTCCTGGGTAGAGGACACAATAGAATTCCGCAGAAATTTTCAGTTTCCATTGAACAGCAAGTTTGATTAACTGCGAACTGCAGTTTGGAAGGACTGCAGATGCTGGCATTCAGAGTCCATAAGATGTGGGGATGGGACGAGACAGCAGGTCAGACAGCATCAGAGGAGCCGGAAAAACTACATTGCATGTCTGGCCCTTCATCTTGACTGATGAAATGTGGAAAATACGACGTGCATCCAGGATAAATGCTACTAGAAAACAGAACTAATGCTTTTATCAATCACTCAAGTGTTAGACCCAACTGAAGTACTTTCCCAGAACTTTACCCGCGAGCTGCCAGTACGGGACCAAAACTGGCAAGCACCAGACCTGTTAGTTGTCATTGCATTTCGATAAAAAAAAATCTCGAAGCACAATTTGTGCTACTCGGAAAAAAATTCAAATTGTTGGTAAAATGTTAGATTGCCTAGCATGGAGATGAAACGTCTGAAAACAAATCCCTCTCTCTCTCTCCCTCCCTCCCTACGTCTTTCTCTCCCTCCCTCACTCAGCGAGCAAACCAACAACTTGATCCACAACCTGAGCTACAAATCTTCCGCAAACTCTTGATATCAAACATTGTTCTAGAACATTCTCAAGCAGTCTGATTCACGGATTGTCTGTAGCTTTGACGTTCGCTACTTTTTTCACAGATTTCCAAGAGAGACATGATCTTATTGAGAGTCACTGTCACGCTCATTTTCCTGGTGTCATGTCGTAGTTATACAAAGCTTTTTGGCACTGTATTGTGGGAGGAATATACTAAATCTGATTTCAGAAGGATTCAGTGTGAGGTGCCATGTTCGCCCTGGAGAATGGAAAGGTATACCTGTAAGTCAGGAAAACGGGTAGCACAAAGTAGAGTTCCATCCCAAAAGTATTCAACAGAAATGGCAATGAACTGGCATTCATTATTACATCCATTGACGCGAGTGCCATCTGTCCTGACACTAAACTCATTCTTATGCATCTTGCATAAAATTTTTAACATAAAGTTGGACGCCCAGGGTGTTTCAAGTTAGAAGCACTTTTCACAGATTAATTTTCGCTGGGACACCATAAAGATCAGAAGCAAGCCCTTTGCTTTATTTTACTAAGAAGGTTCGATGTCTCAGTGCATCCCACATTGAACACCAACGGTTTTGCAAATCCCCAAATCTGGATTCTTGTTTTCTTTTATCTCGTGAACGAATTCATAAAGGATTAGTTTCTCGCGCCTGGTTTGTGGGGTGAATCAACGCCCAATGGAATAGCGCAGTTTGAGAATGCAGCTCACCAATGTTTTCTTTAGGGGAAATATAAGTAGACAATAAGTGCTGCCATAGTTAGTGTGGTCTGTATCCCATGAACTATTTCTATAAATCATATTGGAACCATCTCAGAATTCTTGTGTAAAACAATCAAGATACAAAATCAACCAAGCGTCAACAGCGCTGCCCTTTTTATTAAAATAGTTCCAATTGAATTAAAATATCAAACAATCTAAATATGTCTCTGAAACTCAGCATAAGGCATAAAGTTGAGACTTTGTCGAATAGCACCGATTGTGCTTCGAGATCATGATCGAAATGCACAGATCAGTAACAGTGCTTTCTATTTTCGGCACCATCTTTGCAGCTAAAAGAATTCTGTGTCATGTATTGCAGTTACGTCGTAGCTCTTGAATGATTGGTAACTGTATTAGTTCTATTTCCCAGTAGCACAAATCCTTGATAGACCTCTCATTTTCAATATTTAATGATCTACATTTCACCCTTCAACAACGTTGTTTTCTTGTTAGCTGGCATACTTTCTCCTTTTTCGCAGAATAATTCAACATTATTGACCTGTCATTTCAAACAATTATTTCTTCCAATTACTGACCAACTTCCTTTGAGTTAAGTGCATGGTTCTGTTCTTGGCATCAATTGTATGTTTATATCTTGGCTTCAGCAATGTTACGCAATTCTTTTATCATTAGGTTAATTATATTGGCCGTGCTAAATTGCTTGATAGTGTCCAGTGATGTGTTGGTTAGGTCGATTAGGCTATGGAATTTACAGGGTTAGAGGGATAGGGTAATTGGCTTTGTCAATGCGGGTTGTTCTTCGGAGGGTCGGTTTGGACTTCATGGGCCGAATGGCCTGCTTCCACACTGTCAGAACTCTCCGATTCTATTAAATTGCCAGTATAATTTCTCCATGATCATGTTAAAACATCTTCTGATGACAAATACCTCTCTACCTTCTGTATTATTTCTGTACCTGATTTATTACGGTCTTCTCGTGTTGTCAACATTTATCTGGTATGAGGTTGGCAATCAGAATGTGAATCATGTGTCTAACTGTTATAACGTTGTACGTACAATCACATTGCATTATTTGTAATCCATTAATGCCAAGAAATTAGCGCACAATCCTGATGTGAAATGATGGTACGTTATATGTTTGACATTCCCATTCATACTCTGAGTTAATTCATGCACTATTTTGCATCGTTGAAGAAAGGTTTTGCAGTTGTTGCAACAGATGGGCTACTCAACGACAAATGGAATTCAATTTAGATAAGTCTGCGGTCGTGCTCTTTGGTACAACAAACAAGGCAAGGGAATCAATAATAAATGGTAACAGCCCACGAAAGTACCATGAATCAGGGGTATCTCAGTGTGCATGTGCACCGAGACGTAAGGTGAAGAATGCAAATGGGATTCATAGCTTTGTCAGTCATGCTGAAATTATGAAAGACATAGATCGGCTATGGAGAGACGAACTTTCAACTTGGCTGGCGGCATAAATCTAAAGAGAAACAGAACTGGTTTAGAGGGATGTGAGGAAATGTATTTACATCGACAGGATGGGGAGAATAAAGAATTGACTGCCTTTAATGGAATTCGAGGCAGACACACGCATTTAGATGTGCTGTTGCTACACCAAGGTATACATGCAAGAATAGTTAGTTTTTCTGACCAGCGGTTATACGATTGGATAAAATTATTTTTAATTAGAGAAAGAAAAAAACGAAGGTAGAGGTTTAAAATAAGGATCATCATCTCTCAGGCGAGGTGAGAGGTTAAGAAGGCGAGTCATTCGTGATAACCTACGCTGGTCTATGAATTTAACACACACGTTTGTCATCAATTGCAAACCAGCCAACAAGTCACCTGAACGCACCAATCCCCCGAGAATAAGAACACTACATTAATTTGTTGAATTAAATGCGTTTTCAAGGTATATGGTCAGCGAAATGAAGAAGGGACTTTGATAGCAATGGCACGTTCTGAGTTGATACGAAATGAAGCATGACTTCTTGCATTTCTGTATAATCCAGTGTGGTTCATGCTGGATCATCAAACATTTGTAGTTATTTTACTTTTGCATCATTACTTGGAAACAAAGAACTTCAAAATTTCGTGAAAAAAACAAGATCAGCAGATATATGGTATTCAGTGACCAGGATCTGATATAGATTTTCCACTGTACAATTAATTTTGCAGGATTTCATAATATAGCACATAATTTTCGGTTTTGGAAGTTTGAGCCCACAGATGATTGCCAATAATGCTGCTTGTATACATACTGTAAGGAAGGACGAGAGTTAATCTCGGCGTTTGTGGTAGGTGTTGGAAAAAGAAAGAAAGAAAGAAGGAAAGATAGCAAGAAAGAAAGAAAGGAAGAAAGGAAGGAAGAAAGGAAGAAAGAAAAAAGAAACAAAAGAAAAGAAAGAGAGAAAGAAAGAGAGAAAGAGAAAGAGAGAAAGAGAGAAAGAAAGAAAAAGAAAGAAAGAAAGAAAGAAAGAAAGAAAGAAAGAAAGAAAGAAAGAGAAACTGGAGAAGGAAAGATGGAAAGAAATAGAGAAAGAGAAAGAATGAAGAGAGACAGAAAGAAAGCAAGAAAGCAAGCAATAGAGATTGAAAGAAAAATTATAGAAAGAAAGAGAAAGAGAGAAAGAAATAGAGAGCAAGAAAGGCACAGAGAACGAAAGAAATAAAGAAAGAAGTTTAAATGGTACCTAAAAGTGGCAAATATCGGAAAAAAACCTGAAGGAATCTCTTCTTGTTCCTTTCTTTACCGAAGTAGTGACATTGAGATATCATAATTCTCTTTAAGGCATTGACACAAATAACAAACTTGTTATTTCTGTTTCTGGAGAGGGAGTGCTGCGATGTACCAATCTGAAATAAGCATTGCACAGTCTGTTTTACTGTCGAGTAAGGGCATTTCAGCATCTTCAAATTCTCTCCAAACTTTTTCTTGGCTATTGCATAGATGAAGACATGATTGCAAGAACAAGAAACTGCAGCATGTTTTTCTGTTTCTTGAACGATAGACTGAGTGCCATTGAAATCGAAGCTGGTGACATATCCATGACCTGTAGCCTGATTGTGCAGAAAGTACACAACATAGGTGGCTTGCAAGAGGAGAAAGATGATCAATGTCGTGAAGAGAAGAACAATGGAGTTCTTGCGATGAGCCATCTCCTGATCTTTACGAATCTCAGAGCCCCGGAGCTTTTGGTGGGCTCTATTGGCCGCTAAGATATGTCTTACAGTCAGGACATTGAGCAACGAAATGAGGAAGAAAGGGAGATGGGGACTAGAATGTGATCCAGCCAGTCATCTGCCTGCCAGATGAGCGAAGTATAGAAACTGGATTTGATCACACAGATCCGCAGCAACCTGTCCACAGTGCACAATCGTTTGATGACAATGTAGAAAAGGACATTCTTGATGCAGCTCAAGAAGCAGACCATTCCTACAACTAGCGATCAGTTTTCTCTGTGCAGTTACTGGTCTTGAGGCTTTGGCAGCAGATGGGCACAAAATGGCTAGTGGTAAAGACAACAGTCAGCCAGACATAGCTATCTCTCATTACATAGGCCTGCACAAAGGTGTTGTGGAGAGTACACTTTCGAAAATAAATGCTTCCAATCCGGTTCAGGATGTTAACATTGATGTTACTAAACACATCAGTTGTCCCTATTGCCACGAGGTGGTAGGTGACGCACCGGGAGAGACCAAAATGACACAGGCTTAGATTATGATCACCACAAGACTAGCTGCAAAGGGGCAGAAGGGATAGATGCGATATAAATGATTCCAAATCCCAACTGCAGTTTGCTTTGCTTCATTTTGGAAGTCCCTTCAACTGTTTCTTTCCCATCTATTCATTACCTGTTCTAAATCCCTTGGTAATTGATGGTATCGAATAGTGGATTATTCGTTTGTGATTACCTAATACATTTCAATCAACCTCTCTTCACAATATACTCTCCAGTGTGACGGTAGTCTACTTTCATACAAGCTCTACGTATAGAAACAGTCCATTTTTCCCGCCAAGTCCACACCACAAAAACGCTTCCCATCCACTCACATCACACAAATCTATTCCTGTAACCCTGCGTTTCATATGGTTAATCCATCTCAGCTTCACACTGCTGAGCACTATGGTCAATCGACTCCTAATCTGCACATCGTTGATATGTGGGAGGGAAACGTTAGCACAGAGTAAGCCATGCAGGCACGAGGAGAATGTACAAACTCCACACAGACAGTCGCCCATGAATGGGTTTGAACCTGGGCCGCTGGTGCTGCCAAGTAGCAGTGCTAATCATTGAGCCATCATGCTGCCTTGAAGGGACACTTGTTCTGTGTCATTTCTCTTAGAGACTGGTGTTGTCACAATGTGCTAGAATGGTCAAAGCACAGCAGGTTAGGCAGCATCTCAGGAATAGAGAATTCAACGTTTCGAGCATAAGCCCTTATGCTCGAAACGTTGAATTCTCTATTCCTGAGATGCTGCCTAACCTGCTGTGCTTTGACCAGCAACACATTTGCAGCTGTGATCTCCAGCATCTGCAGACCTCATTTTTTACACAATGTGCTAGAATGGCTGTTTCAGAAGCATTGGGAAAATAACTTGGAATTTCTTGAGCGTTTCTTTATTGAATTAGACGAAGGAAATATGAGTGGCTGAAGTCAGGCTCGCGGAGACCTGCGATTTAAATTTTGCTTTCAGTTGGGGTTTGGAGTTTGCTCTCTCTCTCTCTCTCTCTCTCTCTCTCTCTCGTGTTCTCTTTATGCTGGTAGATTCAGTATGACTTTCTCCTGGACTGGAGAGAACATGTGAGGAAAGTGTGTTCTGCTGTTTTGCCTTAGCCTAGTTTGCATGTACACGACCGGTTGATGATTACTGCTTAAATAATAAATTATTTTTATTCAGTTTGTCCATAGAGTTAAAGCTATGCCAATTCTCCCTTTCCTGTTTCACTCTTGCTGTGTGGTTAGAATAAAGTATGTTTTGCTTAAAGCCTAGTGGTGGAGAAATTAAATTACATCTGGAACACAATGTCTTGCAGTTGCTTTTGTTTAAATAATGTGTTAAGTGCTAGGCTATTTCCTGAAAATAGTTTGAAGGTGTTTGGCACGGTCCACAGCACTAGTCACTGAGTAAATCCTCCGCGCATTCGGTTGCTTGTCAACTGGAGCATTTCTTGACCAACTCCTTATTTATCGATCCATACACTAATAGTTTGTCCGGATCGTCTCGTTTTCTGATAACGTTTCAGTTTACAAAAACATTTAATCTTAGAATTGTCCAAATAGATCCATAGCTTTGGCACCTATACAAAGCCCAGTGATCAAAGTGAGCATCCAGTTATGTCCCTCCGTATAGCTCTGATACGAATCATTCTATCAGAGTTTTGCGTTTTGCTGTTTGCCACATTAACAATACCAATGATTCCAATGAATCTTAATGTCTTCATTTGTCCACAAGTCTTCACCACCTTCTTTCTGATCTAACACATCGATCAAACTTTTGTGCATCTGCCTTGATATTTCCTTATTTCATCTGGTATCAAATAGTCTGACCATATACACTGTACAAGCTGAGGAAACAAATGTGACTTGCACATTTGTAACTGCTAAGTAGGAATGAGCTAAAAATTGAATTGCCAATAGCTACCACATACCACTCAACATTAAGAACTACTATCAGCAAACGTAAAATCCAAATGTAAAAGGCATATTATCACAGAACACAATATATAAGCGATTTAAAATATTGCACCTTCGTTGAATTTGTTCAAAGGTTTCCATTATGAATTCTGAAGATCACATTAACATCAATAGCTGCTCGGTGGGATCTCGCTCTGCTGCAACAATTACATTCATTTTAATGTCTCACTCTAGATTTCTATTATCACTACGTGTATTTTATACTCTAACACAGCTATTGCAATAATAGTGCTAAATAATTCATTTTGCAAAATAACTATAAAATCAGTGCTTGAAAATTCCATTGTCATATATAGTGATGATAGGCATTAAAAAACACAAGAATATTTCAATAAGTTAGAGTAAAGTTTCATGATCAGTAACATGACAAATTAAAATTCAA
The DNA here is from genome assembly GCF_020745735.1 of Hemiscyllium ocellatum. NCBI lineage: Eukaryota > Metazoa > Chordata > Chondrichthyes > Orectolobiformes > Hemiscylliidae > Hemiscyllium > Hemiscyllium ocellatum. The sequence continues at coordinate 4,454,454 of NW_026867487.1, forward strand.
TATATTACAAGACGTATTTCATCAACGTAAAAACGTAAATACTCCATGATGAAAGTGCAACGATTGCACTCTAATCCAGCAAATCCTGCATAATGTGTCATTATCAATTTCATCATATTGTAACACATATAAAGTTCATTATGCTCAGACACCTCTGATTATTCACAATATTCAGCCCATTCTGCAAGGGAAGATACAAAATATTTACATTAGATTAGATTTACAGTGTGGAAACAGGCCCTTCGGGGCAACAAGTCCACACCGACCCGCCGAAGCGAAACCCACCCATACCCCTACATTTACCCCTTACCTAACACTACGGGCAATTTAGCATGGCCAATTCACCTGACCCGCACATCTTTGGACTGTGGGAGGAAACCGGAGCACCCGGAGGAAACCCACACTGACACGGGGAGAACGTGCAAACTCCACACAGTCAGTCGCCTGAGTCGGGAATTGAACCCGGGTCTTCAGGCGCTGTGAGGCAGCAGTGCTAACCACTGTGCCACCGTGCCGCCCACAAGGTTTAGAAGGTTATCTCAAGGTTTAGAAAAGCTATATATCTTACTTGGGATCCATCACTTGCCAGTCGCACCAAGAGCATGGAGAATCGGATAGCAAACAGCAAAGACTGGGCCATCTTTTGGGAAACATAAGGAGTTACTAATGCTATAGAATTTAACTCAGAGAACCTGTCAGATCCTCCTTTGTTTATTCCGAGTCAGATCCCCCAGAAGTAGAAATGAGTATCTTCGATGCAGTTCACTGAACAAACAGATGAACTCATGGTTTGGTGACATCTGTTTGCAACTTCAAGGATGGCAATGATTCCATTATAGACTTATTTCCATTGGGTAATTATTGCTACATGAGAGACCCAGCCAAAAGCGTATTCAAATATAAATCTTCCGTTCAATCCACATTTAAGACAACTGATAAACAATCAATATTTATCTCACCACATAGGATCTTGAGGGAAGATAGTGAACTATGCTCCCTCTGTTGTGTGCTCTTAGAACTGTTCATGTGGTTGTGGATGACGGAGTGAGACCTTTTGATTGTATTCGATATTCAGTCTGCAATTCCAATTTATGGGAGCCGGATGTTGTGATACTTTGGACCTCATATGCCGAGCAGTAACAACAATTTGTATTATTAATCCACCTCATTTCACTGTGCAATTACCAGGTGCATGTTCAATTGTACTTTGTATTCGCCATTGGCCTGAGGAATGAGAATGGAAGTTACTGGAGTAGTTCAGGAGGAACTTGGGAAGTAAAGCGGCACAGATAGTTTTGTGGTGTTCGTTGCTTTCCGATATTCGTCCTGAACTCACAGACAGATACAAGCAATAGACAGGTAAACATGAACCCTAAAAACCAGCCACTGTGGAGAGGGCCAGAAATGACACAATCCATCATAAACAGACCGGCTCAGATAAACAATGAGTGGAGTAGAATAATAACCCTTCATCGGAAGTTGCACTTGACGGTTTCAAGTTTCAATCCCATCGTTCTTTTCACATTCTATCGCTTTTCAAGTTTAATCCCTGTCCGAGTCTTTTAACACCATTCTGAAAGTTAGCATTTAAACTGCTACCACCGTCCTCTCACATGGTGAATTATAAATTAGAAGACAGTACAATTTGTCAAAAAGCTTACTGTTTCTTTTCAATTAATCAATCCTGATCTCGTTCATCATACTATCAGACCTCTTGCTAATCCAGCCGATATGGCATGTTCTATTCGATCAAACCCCCTGGTAACTTTGTGAAGCTCAGTGAAATTATCCTTAACTTTACATCGATCCGGCCAATCAAATCTTGTCTTACGTGAAACCCAACATAACAGTCTCCTTTTATGCTCATTTATTCTCTCATAATCTGTTAATCTAGGTTCCACACAATCTAACTCGTCCTCAGGCAGAAATCATGGTCATCATATCACCCCATTTCAAGCATGTACACCTTGCATTCCCAGTCCCCAGTCCAGCACACTCACTCCCCTCCTTTCTCTGGCTTCACTGCTACAGCTATCATCTGCAGACTGTGAATCAAACCAATGAGTCTACTTTGGATTTTGGGGACTTCAGCGTTTCTTTGGAATTCACCCTGCCCAATTCCAGCGGTTTTGTTCATGATCACACAGTGGAGAGTAGCTGAATTCCCATCAGTGGGGAACCTCTTATTCATCGTATTCTCCTCCACATTCTCTGATTTGAAATGTCCTCAGATCGCTGTCTCATGTTTTGAGTTCTTCATCCGAGGCCTGTTTCGTCCTTCAGCTTTCCTATCTTGTTGCCTTTTATAGACGCCATAATACGTAATTAATTATTTTAACGGTAAAATTTCGTTATCCGGTGCCTATGTATTGAAAAGATATTTGTCAAAGCTTATCTAATCTCAAAGGCAAACCCAGTGATTTTGGAATCGGAAGTTGTTGTGGTGAGAACCATGAATAACTGAAGTCACTGAGCTTTTCTCACAATATTACGGCTCTTAATCCATAATTTTTTTAGAATGTGGTCACTATTTATCTTTTCCTTGTTATGCTTCATATAAAACAATTCATTGAGCATCCGGAAACTCAGAGATTATGTGTTTTATTGGATAGACTTATTCAGATTGTTGATACTTTTTATATGTTTTGTTCAGGAACGAGCGCCCAAGATTCAGTTTCCCAGCATCCACTTGAATAGACGGTTCAGGAAGGCCATACTACAACACTGAACTGTCGTTACATAAGAGCAGCATTAATGCCTGAGTATGACGTTAATTTCTGAATTGACTTTCCACCATAAATCGAGAGAAGGATAAACCTCTCAATAAAAACAGAGACCTTGCGATGGATAAAGAAGTAAGTTCGAACGAGATGTAACACCTGAAAATGTGAGACTGACCAAGGAAATGAGAAAGATAAGAAAACAACAAAATATGCAACTGGAACGAATATTGTCTTTCATCGTCAACTGTTTCTGTTTCCCCTATAGTTGACGTCACATTTGAAAACACAGCCAATCGCAGCAAAGGGAAGCCCTATTCAATTTCCCAAGGAGTGAGGTCATCTCCCGAGGTAAGATTAAATATAAGAGTCAGCAGAACATTTATAGTATGTTGTTTATGGTCGAAGCAGATATCATGTGTTTACTGCATTTTTTATTGGTAATAATGGCCGTGGTGCCTGGTAAGTCACAGTACAATTTGAGATTGTGTGTTTAATTGGATATACCTATTCAGATTTTTAACATTTTTTTCATGTATTTGTTGCAGGAACGAGAGGCCAAGATTCAGTTTCACAGGATCCATCTGAATGGACCGTTAAAGAAGGCCATACTACATTACTAAACTGTCGTTACACAACAGCAGCATCAGTTGGAGAAACTCTCTTTTGGTACATCCAGTATCCTGGGGAAGCTCCGAGATATTTACTGCAGAGATACGATAAGCAGCAAGGTGCCAGATCTACAGATTTCACTGACCGATTTTCTGCTAATTTGGACAAGGAGAAGAAAACGGTTCATTTAAATATCTCCGAGGCTCAAATCTCCGACTCTGCCGTCTACTACTGTGCACTGAGCTCCACATTGATACAGCGAAACAGCCAGCCTGTGCAAAAACCGGCAAGACACCCTTACATCTCTTTCTGCATAAGATCACTGAACAGAATTATGAATTGTTAGCATAATAAAAACAACATTTCATGATTGCCTTGCCCAATTGTTTTCTTTTTTCCATATTGATTCCACTACATTCTGTTTAAATTCCTCTTTATATTAAGTTAGTTTTTTTTTATTACTTACAGTGAGCAGGTGAGTAAATGGCAGATTCTGGTACTAAAATTTCAACAGGACATATCATTCCTCATTTCCCAAAATAGATATTGATCCCGATAAAGAAGTCAAACTACTATTAATGCCCAGTTCATTATTCTTTTGTACATCAGCGAGGTGACGTTGTTCGGATGCTGATTTTTTTTATATTCAGAGCAAGGTCGATTGATTTGTGAATCTTCTTCGATATACGAGAGTTGGGGATAATGCAGAAAGGCGGATACACGATAAATCGTGGAGAAACAGGATTGAAGTTTCAAATCAAGTCATCCAGCTTCTCCTCACTGTGATCTGTGGCTTACATTGTGTCTTAACAAAAGGGGTATGAGTTGATCTAGTCCCACCTGGTGACACTTCCATAAATTAACCAATCGGCATTGACAGTGGATATGACACATCTGAATTTCTTCTCAAATCTGCCATTAGTTGTGTGCAGAATCACTTCAGCTTCATCTCCCTCTGCTCAAACCCACCATTATTTCTGAGCAGTCTCAGACACGGTGATAGAAACGGGAGCAAACCTTGTGCAGAAGCAAATCCTCAACATGAGAGAGGTTGTAGATAACCGTATATCGAGTAACATCACTTAAAAAATGGCCACCCGAAAATAATGTCTCGGAATATCTTCTGTTCATGCTGAAAAGAGGAGTGAGATTTCAAATTTCGTTTACTCCGCAATATGTAAATGGCAGGAAAAATGCACGGTGCAGTTATTTACAGTACATTTTAATAACTCATTTTGCTCATCGGCATCTTCGGCCAACAATGCTTGACACACACTTCACCATCGCCCCCACCCCACCCCAACCAAACTTCCTCACAACCCATGTTGTTTAGATGCATAATGCTTAAAATCTCAGAGAAAAATATAAATTGTTGAAAAAGCTCGGCACGTCTGGCAGCATCTGTAGAGAGAAGTCGGAGTTAACGTTCCTGCTTGAGTGACATTTCCTCTGAACTAGTTGTAGCTCTGAAAATGCTGTTTTATGTGTAGAAATTAGGGTGGTGATAGTGTGTGAGAAGGAAACGATAAGTGGTGATAAAGCCCAAAGAGAAAGAAGAGCAATTGCACAGACCAAGCAGATGATAACGATCTGACTTTGCGGTTGAAAAGAGCATTAATGGGGACTTTTAGTGGCGAACAATATGTGTTGTATATTAATAACAAGAGTGCGGTGCAGGAAAAAGCAAGGCAGGTCAGGCAGCATTGAAGGAGCAGTAAAATCGAGGTCTTGGGCATAAGCCGTTCATCAGGAATAAGGCTTATGAGGCGGGGGACTGAGAGATAAATGGGAGAGGTGTGGAGCTGGGGCAAGGTAGTTGGGAATGTGACAGTTAGATGAAGGTGAGGTGAAAGTGATAGATTGGAGAGGTGGGTGGAGTAGGTCAGTGGGAAGGAAGATGGACAGTTTAAGATGGCGGTGCAGTGTTGGACACTTGACACTGGGATAAAATGGGGGAGGATAATTGTGGAAACTGGTGAAATCTACGTTGATCCTGTGTGGTTGCATGATCTAAGGTGGAAGATGAGGCATTCTTCCTCCAGGCGTCAGGTGGTTAGGATTTGGAAATGGAGAAGGCCCAGGATCTGCATGGTCTTGGTGGAGTAGGAGAGGATGTGGAATTTTTCAGCCAAGGGGCGGAGGGGTTGATTGGTGCGGGTGTCCCAGAGATGTTCTCTGAAACAATCTGCACTTTGGCGTCCTGTCTTCCCAAAGTAAAGGCGACCATATCGGGTGCAATGGATACAGTAGATGACGTGTGTGGAAGTGCAGGTAAATTTCTGTTGAACGTAGAAAGATCCTTTGGAGCCTTGAACGGAGGTTGGGAGGAGGTTTGGGTGCAGGGTTTGCACTTCTGCTTGTGGCAGAGGAGGTTGTGGTCTTTAAAGAAGAAAGCCGTCTGGGATTTTCTCTGGTGGAATGCAGAGCCTTCCACTCCCTCCACTCTAATCCCAACATCACAATCAACCCAGGAGACAAGGTGCTGGGGTGTTGTGGGAGTTTGTAGCACCTACCTCACACTGCTGAAGCCAGGTGCCAACTCGCAGACCCTCCTCTTACTGCCCCCTCTACCACGACCTCACCTCCCATTACCAAACCATCAAGTCCCAGACCATTTACAAAATCATCACCTCTGAGTATCTCCCATCCACAGTGTCCAACCACATAGTCTAAAAATGCCACGCTGTCCGATTCTACATCTGACCCAAGATTCACAAACCTGACTGCACCGGTCACCACATTGTGTTAGCCTGCTCCAACCCCACTGAATTCATCTCTGCATAAGTAGGCACGGTCCTAACCCTTAGTCCAAGAACATCTCATTTACATTCAAGACACCATCCACGCCCTTCAGTTTCTCCAAGACTTTACTTTCCCCGGTCTGATCATCTTATCTTTACCATGAATATTCAGTCCCTGTACACATCCATACGCCATGACAAAGTCTTCCAAGGCCTCTGTTCTCTTTTTCCTCTCACACCGACCAAACAAGTAACATTTCACTGACACTCTCATCGAGCTGGCTTAAATGGTCCTGAAGCTCAACAATTTCTCATTTCAATCTCCCCACTTCCTCCAAACCATGGGCTCCCGATTGGGCCTCAGCTATACCTGCCTCTTCGTCGGGTATGCGGAACAGCACATCTTTCACAACTACGCTGGCACCATTCCATATCAGTTCCTCTGTTGTACTGATGACAGTATTGGCGCTACCTCTTGCTCCTATGGGGACATTGACATCAACTACTCAAGCACCTTCCACCTGATCTCAAATCCACCTTAACCATCTCAGATACCACCCTCCCCTCCCTGTACCTCTCCACCTCCATCTCCTGCAACCAACTATACATGGATATTTACTAGAAACCCACAGACTCTCACACCTACCTGGAGTGCACCTCGGCCCACCCTGTCTCCTGTTAGAACGCCATATCTTGTTTCCAATTCGTCAACCTCCACTTCCTCTGCTCCCAGGAGAATCGATTTTACCATGCAATATTCCAGATGGCCGCCTTCTTCAAAGACTGGAATTTCTGCTCTGACGTAGTCGACAATGTCCTCTAGCGCATCTGCCTCACTTTCCACACTTCCACCCTTGGTCGCACCTCCAATCGCAAGATGGACCGAACACCCCTGGTCCTCACCTTCCACGCCACCAACCTCCTGGTATATTACTTCATCCTCTGCCAAGTCTGCCAACTGCAAACAAATCCCTGCACATATTTTCCTGCTCACCTGCATGTGCGTTTTGGAGAGTCCATTCCCTCCATGACTCCCTTGTCTGATCCACGCCTCACACCAGCCCAAACATATTCCCAGCACCGTCCCCTGTCGCCGAAAGAAGTGCAAAACATGGGTACACACCACCCCACTCACATCTGATCAAGATCCTTCTACATTCGACAGAAATTTACCTGTACTTATGCATACGTCATCTGCTGTATCTGTTGCACACGTTATGGTCTCCTCTACAACAGGGAGACAAGCCACCAAAACGTGGATTGTTTCAGATAACATCTCCTAGACACCCGCACCAGCGAACACCATTATCCCTTCGCTGAAAACCTCAACTCCCTATCCCAATCTCCAAGAACATGCAGGTCCTGTGACTCCTCCGCCGCCAAACCCTAATCACCAGATGGCTGGAGGAAGAATGCCTCACCGTCCGCCTTGGGACACTGCAACCACACAGGATCAATGTGGATTTCAACAGTTTCCCCATTTCTCTTCCCCAACTTTATCCCATTCCCAAGCATCTAAATTGCACCGCTCTGTAACCTGTCCATCTTCCATCCCACCTTTCCACTCTACCCTCAACTCCAAATGGCCAGTTTACCACCATCTTCATCAACCTATCACATTCCCAGCTACCCCTCCCCTTGACCGACTCCCCAGCCATTTATCTCTCAGCAGCAATCTACCCTCCCCCGGCCAACAGCCCTTATTCTTCATGAAGAGCTTATTCCTGAAATAGCAATTATCCTGTTGCTTGGGTGCTGCCTGACCTGCTGCGTTCTCTAGCACCACACTGGAGCTATAAATTAACAGACAATACAAAGTCTGGTTGTGAGACTTGGGATAAAGACCTAGGAGAGCTCTAGCACGAAAGAAATCAGTATTGCGTCCAGAAGGCTCACGTTATCCAAGTGGAAAATGAGGCGTTTGTTATTTTTCTAAGTTGTACTGAGCTTCACTAGAGTGTTGTAGTAAAACCTGAACCAAGTTATTGGATAGGGAAAAGCGTGGTGTGTTGAATGTTCAAGATCGTTTCCTTGTGAAGAGAATACAAGTGTTCTGCATAGCGGGCACACAGCCGACACTGCTTCCCCATTTAGAGGAGAAGACATTGTGAGTAATGAATGCAGTAAACTAAATTGGATGAAGTGCAGGTAAAGCACTGCTTCACCTGGAAGATATGTTTTGGCCATTGGATAATGAGGAGAGTGGAACTGAACGAAAAGGAGTTGCATCTTCTCTGACTATAACCGAAGCTTTTGTGAGTCTGTGAGTGCTATTGGGGTTGAAGGGAGAGTTGGGCAGTGTGTCCAAGGCGGACTGGTCCATGCAGAAGGCTGACCAGGAGGAGGAAAGAAATGTCTGTCTGGAAATCCCACGTAGAATGTTTATCAGTCCTCAACCCGTCTGCACCCTCACTCTGATCAGAGACAATGAATGAAAGCAGAACTTCTCGATCTAATTTCAAAAATCGAATTTATTTTATTCACATAGTTGTTTCGATTATTTAATGCCTGAGCTTTGCTTGAAATCACTCAGAGTTTAAATTGTTTCTACATTCAGTTGGCCACCAAACTTCTCTTAGGTCAATTAAAAGCAAACTTTCCACATTTGGTCATTCTTTTCTGAGCAACAGAGTGAGCTTCTAATGTTTCTCTTTTCTAACATAAACAGGAACCTGTGGTTATTGACGTTATCAGTTCAAGGTCGTCCTATCTCACGACTTGCAGGAAGTGACATAAAATTAAACGTAATCCAAGCTGACAGCATTTTCTTTTTGGATGTTCTGCAGACTTTTGAGACACAAAATTTGACAACGAATTCCAAACCAGCAGAGATGTTGCTGTCCGTTCTCTCTCTGACCTGCATTACCTCCATTGTTGGTAAGGAGTTTCAAAAGAGGTTTAATTGTAGGTTTAATATATTTGAGAAACATAGTGCACGGATTTGACGAATATTAGAGATACTTCAAAGCACGCTTCGTACTTGCACGAAATTCTGGTCTCTGTCTTCCACAAAAAAGAAGGGACACAAACTGCAAGAGAAAAGTGATCTATACAGGTACTGCTGGAATTGAAAGTTGGACAGAAATCAACATGTCCGCTTGTATCCATTTCTCCCTTAATTGGAACACTAAAGGGTATCTAGATTAATGTCTTCACGGTGGTGAAAGGATCTTATGTTCGGGTCACGAAGCAACATAGTATTGTTGAGGAGGATTCCAGGTTTATACATCTAAATAAGCAAGGTCAAACGGCACAAAGTTATCTAATGAGGATGTTGGGGAACAAGAATAACAGCTGTTTTTCCGGAGAACAGGTACAATAGGTTTTTATTAGCACAAGGGGTAGTTAGAGTGACGAACAAAGATGCACTGAAAAGTTAAGCAGATAAGCAGGAGAGGGAGAAAGGGATGGAGAGATCCACTATAAAAATGAGAGGGAGAAATAAGTGAGTATGCTTGTGGTTATTATGCACACAGCCATGAGGCCAACGACCTGAACGAGCCTCTTCTCCTCTAAATTATATCTATTTTGAAGATATCATAAAATTCTAAGTTCAGTTTACCTTAATCGAACATTTAATCTTTGTTTTCTGCTTTCCCTAATCTTGTGTTCTAGATCTGAGCGATGCAGTTTCTGTTACTCAACGGTATCTTTCGTTAACGCAGACAGAGGGACAAGATGTCACGTTAAATTGCACCTACACTGAAGATGGTTATTACTTGTACTGGTACCGTCAGTACTCAGGCAGAGAGCCAGAGTTTGCAGTTCGAAGGCACACGGGCGGTGGTGCTGTATTGAAGGCAGATTTCGCTCAGACCCGGTTTTCTGATTCCCTCCAGTCGACAGAGAAGTTGTACCAATTGACCATCTCGCAGCTTCTGCTGTCTGACACTGCCGTCTATTACTGTGCAATAAGCCGCACAGTGACAGAAGGGAGTGAAAGCCTTGTACAATAACTGCCGCGTGTTTCTGGGTCACAGCTGCTGTTGTTGCGGGCTGTTTGTAACAGTAGGTTACAGACTTAATCTTCATCTTCCTGTGAAGGATATGTCCCAGAGGACAGATCCCGTCATCAGCATTTACACTTGTTCACTTCGAATGCTGTTTCTGATTATTGCATCGTGTGAGGACCGAGTACCCTGTGTATATTTGGGAATGTCAAGGAACACCTCATTCAATTTCATTGAGAATAAAATAAGTGCAGTTGACCAGGCACTAACCATTTCCATGTGTCGCCTTTTTTGAAATGAAATGCAACAAATAATTTTCAACGTGAAATTGCTTAATGGGGAGTAGAAAGCAGTCATCCATGTGAGAAGAATCTTAACATTTAAACAATCCCAATTGAGCAAGTATTAAAATATTAACAATAAAGGTTACATTCTACAACGAAACAAGGTAAAAGGGCGATATTTTCAGGATATGATGAGAGGATAATAACAATGATATTGACAGCAACAATCTGGAAGGACAGGCGTGGGGTTCTTTTGGAATTCCTTTCATATTCGAGGGAATATGAAAGCCTTTTAATTTTTAAATGTACTAATTGTGCAGAACATTGGAAGGGCTTTTAGATATTTGCACTCACCAAGAAAGGCTGAATTAATAATTGAATAACAATTTTTTTTTCTTTTTTTCCTCTTGTCTATTCGGTGATTCTTTCCTGTTTCAGTTAAATATTCAGGAATGACTGGAAAAGAGTCAGGTCAGATATTTTTGGAGTCCAGTCTCTCACAAATCTTTTGAGGTATAAAATGGCATATAATCCCGAATCACATTTTAAAGGAAGTTCAGAATACATCTTATGTAAGTGGAGCAGAGGAACCCATTTCCAATGCAGCGAGTATATGGTCATTTCTCAATTAGGTTATTTTCCAGAAAACACATGGAAAGACCTGGTTTTTCTGCATTCTGCACCTCCCGTGCAACCCCTGATATCTGTTCTGTTCACTTTGTCACATTACACGTGTGTTTTTGTTTTCGGCTCCCACTGGTTTGCATGACCATATCCCTTAGCTTGCAGTAATACACGACGTTGTTGGGACTCTCCAACTCCATGGCATCAATGTGGATTTCACCAGTTTCCTCATTTCCTCTCCCTCAACCTATCCCAGTTCCAAACGTCAAACTCGGCACTGCCCTCAAGACCTGTCCTACCTGCCCATCTTTCTTCCCACCTATCCACTCCACCCTCCCCTCCGACCAATCACCTTCACCCCATGAGTATGACGGCATACTCACCTGCCGTCCCCCCCCCCCCCACACACACCCACCTCATTCCATTTATCCCACCACCCTCTTGGCTCACAGCCTTATTCCTGAAGAAGGGCCCTTACCTGAAACGTCGATTTTTACTGCTCCTCGGATGCTGCCTGGCTTGTTGTGTTTTTTTTCAGCTTCCTCCATTCTCATCTCCACCCTCTGCCATCCTACTTTCGCCTACGTTATCAGAGAGCTCAGCTCACCGACAGTAAAGTTCCCCTCATATTTCTAAACATCCATCAATCCAGAAAATCGAGTATGAATGCAGTTTGCTGTTACAGCATTCCCATATTTAAAAATGTCGATGAAGAATATTGCATCAGTTAGCCGACTCCTGACGGCACACTTTCAAGGGCTCTTTTACTGAGTGAATACTCACAACATATCTTTAGAACTGTGTCACTGTTACCAGCTCCTGCGATATCACATGTGCACAAGTAATATCTAAGGAAGTATAGAAAGAAAATGATATCAAAATAACGATGGTAATCAATGTTATGTAGTTAAAGCTTATATTGCAAGAACAAGAAGCATAGCTGAACAGATGATTGTCATAACCATGCTCCCTAGCAGTGATCGTATTACAACATACGAACTTATCATTTGAAGGAGTTGCAGCAGAACAAATAATAAAAGCCAATATGATTTTAGAGCGGATGGTGAATGGAACAAGAGATCGAAGCTGAATTGTTTCATTTAAGAATCAATGATGTGTCATGTCCAGTCTCCATGCTAATTAGTTTATTTCTGACACAGTCACCCAATCGCCTTTCAGCTCCATTGTATTCCAATTCTAGGGACCAACGTTTCGTTATGTTTACCCCTAATGGGAGCTGGAGGAGTCAATTTAGTCTGTCGAAATTACCGCACCGGAAAATGAAGTCGTGGTTGACTTACCTCACGGCAAAAAGATTCCTCAAATAACTCCTGTCATTTACGACTCACCAATCTATCGACATTGTCTGAAATACTTTCTGACGACAGAATTAAGATTGAAATGAGCATTAATTTGAAATTGTGTTTTTATATAGAGTAACTGTGGGTCGTTCATGGGTAATATTTAATGTTGTGGTACGAGTATTACGCTCTGTCATTAACTGTGCAGCTCACTGATCAGGAATAACCCACACAACAATTCTTTCAAAGAAATTCACTGAAGTGTCAGTGTGTGATAAGCTGTAATGAACAGACATCAATGGGTAGCAGCTGTCACCAAGAAAACTGGGGCATTTCTTCTACGAGGATTTTACTTAGTTCCAGCACTGAAATGCACAGTTAGAGATCACGTGGTCACTCTGCATTAGCTCCGATATGATTAATTGGTACAACCCATCTGCTTGCTGGAAAGCATGAGCGCTTTAACCTGAGCGAAACCCGCCTTAAACTCAGCAGCACAGCTCGTGCGCCTCCAGAATGCGACCACAGACTCTGTGACTGGTCACTGAACATGCAAAAACAAGGCATCAGCGTTTCCAGTGTACATGCAGTTCAATGTGAATTCTTCTACATCTGTGTGTGTGAGCGAGGGTTCACTCTGATTGACATGAACTGCATAGATCAGTTCATGACCAAGAGAGGAGGAAATGGAAATCCAGAAATTAAACGTTCAGTCGATTCAAGTTGAAGATTAAAGTTCATGGGTTACCAACAACAATTGATCGCAGAAAAAAATCTCATTAGAACCATCCAGTCTGTGTCCGTGCGTGCAATAACCACAAGCATCATACCCATTTCATCCCTTATTCTACCTACGAATCAGTCCATCCTTTTCTCCCTCCCAAGTTTTTTTCTTGTCTTCTTTTAAATACATCTTTGTTGCCATCTCCAAACACTCCTGGTGGTGATGACATACTCGTTCTACTTGTTCTCAGCTAAATAATGAATGGCGATGAACTGATTAAGCAATTTCAATATTGTTTTGCTGTCATTGCTGGAATATGAGTCACGATTATTCAGTCACTTTGCTCGCATTACTTATTTGAATGCATAGCCATGATTGCACTTGTTTACCAAATAACTGACGAATCGTGACTAAATTCAACTTCTTTTATTACAGTGGTTGAAATCTGAGTCAAGATTATTCAGAAAATTTGTCGGGATTATTTGCTTGAGAGCATAACTATGATGTTATATAATCCATAGCTAATTTGGTGAAATCACAGACACGATGACAGAGCTCCCACTAGTGGTGAGGACAGAAACATGACCTGCCTCTGCAAAATTACTGAATTTTCAATTAATTGAAAGAGGTTAGTGTCTGGTTTCGCAAATTATTGTTATTATTATTATTAATATTCGAATTGTTATCATCATCATCATCATCACCATCATCATCATAATTATTATTATACATCTTAATGCAGATGCACAATTGCTCGGAAAAATATCAACTTGTTTGGTTTTCCATCTTCTACTGTTTACTTATTTTCAATATCCCAAACGGATCCTTCCAACCAAAGTAGAACCGCAGTGGTCACCAAAATTTCCATATGTTCACACAAATCAAGGCGATAGATGTGATCCTAGTTTTTATGTTCAATGTTTTTCATTCCAGTTGAAACTTACCCAAGCACAATGGGTTGTGACTACTGTGTCAATTATAACAGCTCACATGATTTCACTTCTGCGTTGAAAAGTGGAGCATCAGTCGCCGGAATCTGCAGATCATCGATTTAGGAAAGCGTGTCAGAGATTCCAGGGTAGAGGACAAAATAGAATTACGCAGAAATTTTCAGTTTCCATTGAACATCAAGGTTGATAAATTGCAAACTGCAGTTTGGAAGGACTGCAGATGCTGGCAGTCAGAGTCCATAAGTTATGGAGATGGGACGAATCAGTGGGTCGAACAGCGTCAGAGGAGCCTGGAAAAACTGCATTGTATGTCGGGACCCTTCATCTTGACTGATGAAATGTGGAAAATACGACGTGCATCCAGGATAAATGCTACTAGAAAACAGAACTAATGCTTTTATCAATCGCTCAAGTGTTCGTACCTAACTAAAGTACCTTCCCAGAAATTTACCGCGAGCTGCAAGGACGGGACCAAAACTGGCAAGCACCAGACCTGTTAGTTATCATTGCATTTCGATAAAAAAAATCTCGAAGTACAATTTGTGCTAATCGGAGAAAAATCTCAAGTTGTTGGTAGCATGTTAGATTGCCTAGCATGGAGATGAAACGTCTGAGAGCAAATCTCTCTCTCTCTACCTCTCTCCCTATGTCTTTCTCTCCCTCCCTCACTCAGCGAGCAAACCAACAACTTGATCCACAACCTGAGCTACAAAACTTCTGCAACTTCTTAATATCAAACATTGTAGGTGTTGGAAAGACAAAGAAAGAAAGAAAGAAAGAAAGAAAGAAAGAAAGAAGAAAGAAAGAGAGAAAGAAAGAAAGAAAGAAAGAAAGAAAGAAAGAAAGAAAGAGAAGAAAGAAAGAAAGAAAGAAAGAAGGAAAGAAAGAAACAGGAGAAGGAAAGATGGAAAGAAATAGAGAAAAAGGGAAAGAAAGAGGGAGAGAGAAAGAAGAGAGACAGAAAGAAAGCAAGAAAGCAAGCAAGAAAGAAAGAAGGAAGGAAAGAAAAAGCGAGAGAAAGAAAAATTCGAGAAAGAAACAGAAAGAGAGAAAGAAATAGACAGCGAGAAAGACGGAGAGAAATAAATAAATAAATAAGTTTTAAATGGTAACTAAAAGTGGCAAACATCGGAAAAGAAACTGAAGATATCTCTTCTTGTTCCTTTCTTTTCCGAAATAGTAACAATGTGATATCATAATTCTCTTTAAGGCATTGACACAAACAACAAACTTGTTATTTCTGGTTCTAGAGAGCGAGTGCTGCGGTGTACCAATCTGAAATAAGCATTGTACAGTCTGCTTTACAGTCGAGTGAGGGCATTCCAGCATCTTCAACTTCTCTCCAAACTTTTTCTTTGCTATTCAACGATGAAGACATTATTGCAGGAACACAGAAACTGCAGCATGTTTTTTTTGTTTCTTGAACGATAGACTGATTGTCACTGAAATCCAAGCTGGTGACATATCCATGATCTGTTACCTGGTTGCGCAGAAAGTACACAACATAGGTGGCCTGCAAGAGGAGAAAGATGATCAATATCGTGAAGAGAAGAACAATGGAGTTCTTGCGATGAACCATTAGATTAGAATGTGGAAACAGACCCTTTGGCCCAACAAGTCCACGCCGACCCGCCGAAGCGCAACCCACCCATACCCCTACATTTACCTCTTACCTAAGACTTCGGGTAATTTAGCATGACCAATTCACCTAACCCGCACATCTTTGGACTGTGGGAGGAAACCGGTGCACCCGGAGAAAACCCACGCAGACCGTGCAAACTCCACACAGTCAGTCGCCTGAGTCGGTAATTGAACCCGCGTCTCAGATGCTGTGAAACAGCAGTGCTAACCACTGTGCCACCATGCCGCCCACTGCTGATCTTCACGATTCTCCGAGACTCCGAGCTTTTGGTGGGCTCTGTTGGCCGCTAAGATATGTCTTACAGTCAGGACATTGAACAACGAAATGAGGAAGAAAGGGAGATGGGGACTAGGATGTGATCCAACCAGTCATTTGCCTGCCGGAAGTGTAGAAACTGGATTTGATCACACAGAACCGCAGCACCCTGTCCATAGTGCACAAATGTTTGAAGACGATGTAGAAAGGAACGTTCTTGATGCATCTCAAGAAGCAGACCATTCCATCAACTAGCGATCAGGTTTCTCTGTGCAGTATCTGGTCTTGAGGCTTTGGCAGCAGATGGGCACAAAATGGCCAGTGGTAAAGACAACAGTCAGCCAGACTTAGCCATCCTTCATTACATAGGCCTGCGCAAAAGTGTTCCGAAAATAAATGTTTCCAATCCGGTTTAGGATGATAACACTGATGTTACTAAACACATCAGTTGTCCCTATTGCCATGAGGTGGTAGGTGACGCACCGGGAGAGACCATAATGACACAGGCTTAGATTATGATCACCACCAAACCAGCTGCAAAGGGACAGAAGAGATAGATGCGATATAAATGATTCCAAATCCCAATTGCAGTTTCCTTTCCTTCATTTTGGAAGTCCCTTCAACTGTTCCTTTCTCATCTATTAATTAACTGCTCTAAATCCCTTGGCAATTGACGGTATCATATAGTGGATTATTCATTTGTGAATACCTAATGCATTTCAATCAATCTCTCTTAACAATTATTCTCTCCAGTGTGACGGGAGTCTACTTTCATACAAGTCCTACGTATAGAAACATTCCATTCTGCCCGCCAAGTCCACACCAACCTGAAAAACGCTTCCTATCCACTCACATCACACAAATCTATCCCTGTAACCCTGCGTTTCCCATGGTTAATCCATCTCGGCTATACACTGCTGAGTACAATGGTCAATTTAGCATGGCCAATCTACTCCTAATCTGCACATCGTTGATATGTGGGAGCAAAACGAGAGCACAGATTAAGCCATGCAGGCACGAGGAGAATACGCAAACTCCAGTCGCCCATGAATGGGTTTGAACCTGGGCCGCTGGTGCTGCCAAGTAGCAGTGCTAATCAATGAGCCATCATGCTGCCTTGAAGGGACACTTGTTCTGTGTCATTTCTCTTAGAGACTGGTGTTGTCACACTGTGCTAGAATGGCTGTTTCAGAAGCAATGGTTAAATAACTTGGAATTTCGTGAGCGTTTCTTTATTGAATTAGACGAAGGAAATATGAGTGGCTGAAGTCAGGCTCACGGAGACCTGCGATTTTAATTTTGCGCACAGTAGGGATTTGGTGTTGGCTGTTGAAGCTGATTGATACAGTTCTCTCTCTCTCTCTCTCTGTTGAAACTGATTGATACAGTTCTCTCTCTCTCACTCTCTTTCTCTCTCTCTCTCGTGCTCTCTTTATGCTGGTACATTCAGTATTACTTTCGCCTGGAATGGAGAGGGCACGTGAGGAAAGTGTGTTCTACTGTTTAGCCTTAGACTAGTTTGCATTTATGGGATACTGCTGTACACGACCGGTTGATTAGACTAGATTAGACTTACAGTGTGGAAACAGGCCCTTCGGCCCAACAAGTCCACACCGACCCGCCGAAGCGCAACCCACCCATACCCCTACATTTACCCCTACCTAACACTACGGGCAATTTAGCATGGTCAATTCACCTGACCCGCACATCTTTGGACTGTGGGAGGAAACCGGAGCACCCGGAGGAAACCCACGCAGACACGGGGAGAACGTGCAAACTCCACACAGTCAGTCGCCTGAGTCGGGAATTGAACCCGGGTCTCAGGCGCTGTGAGGCAGCAGTGCTAACCACTGGGCCACCGTGCCGCCCACTGATTACTGGTTAAATAATAAATTATTTTATTAAGTTTCTCCATAGTGTTAAAGCTATGCCAATTCTCTCTTTCCTGTTTCACTATTGCTGTGTAGTTAGAATACAGTATGCTTTGCTTAAAGCCTAGTAGTGGAGAAATTAAATTACATCTGGAACACAACGTGTTGCAGTTGCTTTTGTTTAAATAAAAGGTTAAGTGCTAGGCTATTTCCTTAAAGTAATTTGAAGGTGTTTGGCACAGTCCACAGCACTAGTAAACTGAGTCAATCCTCCACGCATTCAGTTTATTGTCAACTGGAGCATTTCTTGACAAACCCCTTATTTATCGATCCATCCACGAACAGTTTGTCCGGATCGTCTCATTTTCTGACAACGTTTCAGTTTACAAAAACATTTACTCTTACAATTGTCCAAATAGATCCATAGTTTTAGCACGTATACAAAGACCAGGGATCAGAGTAGCATCCTGTTATGTCCCTCCGTACAGCTCTGATACGAATCATTCTATCAGCGTTGTTATTTTGTGTTTTGCTGTTTGCCACATGAACAATACCAATGATTCCAATGAACCTTAATGTCTTCATTTATCCACACGTCTTCACCACGTTCTTTCTGATCTAACACATCGACCAAACGTTTGTTCATCTGTCTTGATATTTCCTTATTTCATCTGGTGTCAAATAGCCTGACCATATACACTGTGAAAACTGCGGAAATAAATGTGACTTGCACATTTGTAACTGCTAAGTAGGAATGAGCTAAAAATTGAATTGCCGGTAGCTACCACATACCACTCAACATTAAGAACTACTATCAGCAAATGTAAAATCCAAATGTAAAAGACCAATCGTCACAGAACACAATGTATAAGCGATTTAAAATATTGCACTTTCGTTGAATTTGTTCAAACGTTTCCATTATTAATTCTGACGATCACATTAACAACAAGGGCTGCTCAGTAGGATCTCGCTCTGCTTCAACAATTACATTCATCTTAATGTCTCACTCTAGATTTCTAGTATCACTACATGTATTTTATACTCTAATACAGCTATTCTAATAATAGTGCCAAATAATTCATTTTGCAAAATAATTATAAAATCAGTGCTTGAAAGTTCCACTTTACTACATTGTCATATGTAATGATGATAAGCATTACAAAAACACAAGAATATTTCAATAAGTTAGATTAAAGCTTCATGATCAGTAACATGACAAATTAAAATTCAATATATTACAATACGTATTTCATCAACGTACAAACGTGCAGAATGGTAAGTCTGAAAGTTTTTAATATCCCATGATGAAAGTGCAAAGATTGCACTCTAATTCAGCAAATACTGCATAATGTGGCATTATCAATTTCATAGTATTGTAACACATGTAAAGTTCATTATGCTCAGACACCTCTGATTAATCACAATATTCAGCCCATTCTGCAAGGGAAGATACAAAATATCTGAAGGTTTAGAAGAGCTATATAACTTACTTGTGATCCATGACTTACCAGGCCCACCAAGGGCAGTGAGAATCGGAAAGCAAACAGCAAAGACTGGGCCATCTTTTGGGGAAAATAAGGAATTACTAATGCTATAGAATTTAACTCAGAGAACCTGTCAAATCCTCCTTTATTTTCTCCGAGTCAGATCCCCCAGAGGTAGAAATGAGTATCTTCGATGCAGTTCACTGAACAAACAGATTAACTCATGGGTTTATGACATCTGTTTGCAACTTCATGGCTGACAATGATTCCATTGTGGACTTGTTTCCATTGGATAATTATTGCTACATGAGACACCCAGCCTAAAGTGTATGCAAATATAAATCTTCCGTTCAATCCACATTTAAGACATCTGATAAACAACCAATATTTATCTCACCACATAGGATCTTGAGGGAAGATAGTGAACTATGCTCCCTCTCTTATGTGCTCTTAGTACTGTTCATGTGGTTGTGGATGAGGGAGTGAGATCTTCTGATTGTATTTTCGATTCAGTCTGCAATTCCACGTTATGGGAGCCGGATGTTGTGATACTTTGGATCTCATATGCCGAGCAGTAACAACTATTTGTATTATTAATCCACCCATTTCACTGTGCAATTACCAGGGGCAGATTCAATAGTATTTTGTATTCGCCATTGGCCTGAGGAATGGGAATGGAAGTTACTGGAGAAGATCAGGAGGAATTTGGGAAGTACAGCGGCACAGATAGTTTTCTGGCGTTCGTTGTTTCCCATATTCGTCCTGAACTCACAGACAGATACAAGAAATAGACATGAAAACATGAATCCTAAAAAACAGCCACTGCGGAGAGGACCTGAAATGGCACAAACCATCATAACAGACCTGCTCAGACAAGTAATGAGTCGAGTAGAATAATAACCCCTCATCAGAAGTTGCACTTCACGGTGTCACCCAGCAGGGTAATGAAATGTCTGCATACAAACCAATCAGCTCAGCCGGCAAAGCAACAATCGCATCCACAACCCGAGCTACACACTTTCGCAAAATGATATAATCCTTCAAGTAGAGTTGACCGTTTCGTCTTGAGTTCTGTCCTTGTCCCTTTAAGAAAGTTCTTCTCGACTCCTGCTGGAGCTACATTGTTTCTGTTTATTGTTGTGATAATGTCATCTTGTCCATTTTATCTGCAAGTTGAGAGTGAGTTTTGTTCAGAATCTTGTCATCTTTGAATTAGCGTCGGGCTTATGGCACTTAAAAAAATGGTAGAGTCGGAGACGAGGGCCTTGTGGATCTTTAACTGTGCAATCTTCACAGTTTTATTAAATGTTACAGAGAACAACTCATGAAAGTTACGATATAAACCAGACGAACGGTGGAACATGAGAAACTCAATGGTTCACAGTGACTGATGCAATAATCGAACAAGGAACTTGGTAACATGAAGGGTAGTTAGGTGAGAGCCAGAACAGCAAGCGGAAACTGAAGACGGCGCTGCAGCACACTTGGCACTGAATGAACTCCCGGTTCCTTGTGAAAATTGAAATTGCACAGCGCTGCTAGGTTTCACTGGGATCTGGTAGATGACGAGAGTTCTGTGACCATCTTACTCTCTCAGTAACACAGTATCTGAGGTAAAAATGGGAAGAGTTGAGAGGATGAACAAAGGATCATTTATCATGTAAACCTTCCATGCATAACGAGGGTATTGGATCATTGTGCTTGTCCCTGTTCTTTGAAGGGGGCATGTAATGAGTTTCAATTCCTTCGTTCTTTTCACATTCTGTCGCTTGTCAAGTTTAATCCCTGCCCGAGTCATTTAACACCATTCTGAAAGTTAGCAGTTAAACTGCTATCATCATCCTCTCATATAGTGAATTATAAATTAGAAGACAGTACAATTTGTCAAAAAGCTTTCTGTTTTGTTTTCAATTAATCAAACCTGACCTCTTGCTAATCAAGCCGATATGGCATGCTCTATTCTATCTAAACCCCTGGTAACTTTGGGAAGGTCAGTGAAATTATCCTTAACCTTACATTAATACTGGCAATCAAATCTTGACTGACGTGAAACCAAACATAACAGTCTTCTTTTATGCTCACATATTCTCTCATAATCTGTAAATCTAGGTTCCACACAATCATACCCCTTCTTAGGCAAAATCAAAGTCTATCACATCATTTCAACCATATACTCCTTACATTCCCAGTCCCCAGTCCGTCACACTCACTCCCTTCCTTTGTCTGGCTTCACTGCTATAGCTACTATCTGCAGGCTGCGAATCAAACCAATGAGTCTGCTTTGGGTTTTGGGGACTTCAGCGCTTCTTTGTGAATTCGCCCTGCCCAATTCCAGCGGTTTTATTCATGATCACACAGTGGAGAGTAGCTGAGTTCCAATCAGTGGGGAACATCTTATTTATCGTCTTCTCCTCCACTTCTCTGATTTGAACTGTCCTCAGATTTGAGTTCTCATGTTTTGAGTTCTTCATCCGAGGTCAGTTTCGCCCTTCAGCTTTCCTAACTTGTTGCATTTTATAGACACCATAATACGTAATTAATTATTTTTACCTGTAAAATTTCTGTATCCAGTGCCTATGTATTAAAAAGATGTTTGTCAAAGCTTATCCAATCTCAAAGGGAAATACAGCGATGTTGGAATCGGAAGTTGTTGTGATGAGAACCATGAATAACTGAAGTCACTAAGCTTCTCTCATAATATTACCGCTCTTAATCCAATATTTGACTTAGAATGTGGTCACTATTTATCTTTTCCTTGTTATAATTCATATAAAACAATTTATTGAGTATCCGGTAACTCAGAGATTATGTGTTTTATTCGAGAGTCTTATTCAGATTTTTGATACTTCTTATATGTTTGTTCAGGTACGAGCGCCCAAGATTCAGTTTCCCAGCATCCACTTGAACAGACGGTTCAGGAAGGCCATACTACAACACTGAACTGTCGTGAACAACAGCAGCATTAATGCCTGAGTATGACTTTAATTTTGAATTGACTTTTCACCTTAACTCGAGAAAAGGATAAACCTGTTAAAAAAAAACAGAGCCCTTGCGATGGATAAAGAAGTAAGTTCGAACGAGATGGAACACCTGAAAATGTGAGACTGAACAAGGGAATGAGAAAGTTATAAAAATAACAACATGTGCAATTGGAGCGAATATTGTCTTTTATCGTCAACTGTTTCTGTTTCCCCTACCGTTGACGTCACATTTGAAAACACAGCCAATCGCAGCAAAGGGAAGCTCTATTCAATTTCCAAAGGAGTGAGGCCATCTCCCGAGTAAAGATTAAATATAAGAGTCAGCAGATCATTTATAGTATGGTGTTTACGGTCAAAGCAGATATCATGAGTTTACTGTATTTTTTATTGGTAATAATGGCCGTGGTGCCCGGTAGGACCCAGCAAAATTTGCGATTGTGTTTTTAATTGGATATACCTATTCAGATTTTTAACATTTTTTGATGTATTTTTTGCAGGAACGAGAGGCCAAGATTCAGTTTCACAGGATCCATCTGAATGAACCGTTCAGGAAGGCCATACTACAATACTAAACTGTCGTTACATAACAGCAGCATCATTTGGAGAAACTCTCTTTTGGTACATCCAGTATCCTGGGGAAGCTCCGAGATATTTACTGCAGAGATACGATAAGCAGCAAGGTGCCAGATCTATACATTTCACTGACCGATTTTCTGCTAATTTGGACAAGGAGAAGAAAACAGTTCCTTTAAATATCTCCGAGGCTAAAATCTCCGATTCTGCCGTCTACTACTGTGCACGGAGCTCCACATTGATACAGCGAAACAGCCAGCGTGTACAAAAATCGGCAAGATAGCCTTACGTCTCTTTCTGCATAAGATCACTGAGCAGAATTATAAATTGTTAGCTAAATAAAAACAACATTTCATGATTGCCTTGCCCAATTGTTTTCTTTTTTTCATTATTGATTCCACTACATTCTGTTTAAACTCCTCTTCATATTAAGTTAGTTTTTTTTATTACCTACAGTGAATAGGTGTGTAAATGGCAGATTCTGGTACTAAAATTGCAACAGGACTTATCATTCCTCATTTCCCAAAACAGATATTGATCCCGATAAAGAAGTCAAAAAACTATTAATGCCCAGTTCATTATTCTTTTGTACATCAGCGAGGTGTCGTTGTTCTGATGCTGATTTTTTATTATTCAGAGCAACGTCGATTGGTTTGTGCATCTTCTTCGATTATACGAGAGTTGGGGATAATGCACAAAGGTGGATACACGATAAATCACCTTACAGAGTGGAGAAACAGGATTGAAGTTTCAAATCAAGCCATCTAACTTCTCCTCACTGTGATCTGTGGCTCACATTGTGTCTGAACAAAAGGGGTATGAGTTGATCTAGTCCCACCTGGTGACACTTCCATAAATTAACCAATCGGCATTGACAGTGGATATGACACATCTGAACTTCTGCTCAAATCTGCCATTAGTTGTGTGCAGAATCACTTCAGCTTCATCTCCCTCTGTTCAAACCCACCATTAGTTCTAAGCAGTCTCAGACATGGTGATAGAAACGAGAGCAAACCTTGTGCAGAAGCAAATCCCCAACCTGAGAGAGGTTGTAGATAACTTTATATCGAGTAACATCACTTTAAAAATGGCCACCCGGAAAGAATGTCTCGGCATGTCTCCTATTAATTCGGAAAAGAGGAGTGAGATTTTAAATTTCGTTTATTCCATAATAAGTAAATGGCAGGAAAAAATCACGGTGCAGTTATTTACAGTACCTTTTAATAAGTCATTTTGCTCAGCGGCATCTTCGGCCAACAATGCTTGATACACATTTCACCACCCCACACCACCCCAACCAAACCTCCTCACAACCCATGTTGTTTAGACGCATACTGCTTGAAATCTCAGAGAAAAATATAAATTGTTGGAAAAGCTCAGCACGTCTGCCAGCATCTGGAGAGAGAAGTCAGAGTTAACGTTCCTGTTTGAGTGAATTTCCTCTGAACTGGTTTTAGCTCTGAAAATGCTGTTTTATGTGTAGAAATTAGGGTGGTGATATTGTGTGCGAAAGGAACGATAAGTGGTGATAAAGCCCAAAGAGAAAGAAGAGCAATTGTACAGACCTAGCAGATAATAACGATCTGACTTTGCGGGTGAAAATACCGTTAATGGGGACTTTTAGTGGCTAACAATATGTGTTGTATATTAATAACAAGAGTTCGGAGCTGGAAAAAGCAATGCAGGTCAGGCAGCATTGAAGGAACAGTAAAATTGAGGTTTTGGGCATAAGCCGTTCATCAGGAATAAGGCTTATGGGGCGGGTGACTGAGAGATAAATGGGAGAGGGGTGGAGCTGGGGCATCTTAGCTGGGAATGTGATAGTTAGATGAAGGTGAGGTGAAAGTGGTAGATTGGAGAGGTGGGTGAATTGGGTAGGTGGGCAGGAAGATGGGCAGTTTAAGATGGCGGTGCCTTGTTGGACACTTCAGGCTGGGCTAAAGTGAGGGAGGGTAAATGTGGAAACTGGTGAAATCTACATTGATCCTGTGTGGTTGCAGGGTCTCAGGTGGAAGATGAGGCATTTTTCCTACAGGCGTCAGGCGGTTCGGTTTGGAAATGGAGAAGGCCCAGGATCTGCATGGTCCTGGTGGAGTAGGAGAGGGTGTTGAAATTTTCAGCCACGGGGCAGAAGGGTTTGTTGGTGCAGGTGTCCCAGAGATGTTCTCTGAAACAATCTGCACTTTGGCGTCCTGTCTTCCCAAAGTAAAGGCGACCATATCGTGTGCAACGGATTCAGTAGATGACGTGTGTGGAAGTGCAGGTAAATTTCTGTCGATCCTTGAACGGAGTTTGGGAGGAGGTTTGGGTACAGGGTTTGTACTTCTGCTCGTGGCAGTGGAGGTTGTGGTCTTTAAAGGTGGAAGCCATCTGGATTTTTTTCTGATGGAATGCAGAGCCTTCCACTCCCTCCACTCCAACCCCAACATCACAATCAACACAGCAGACAAGGTGCGGGGGTGTTGTGGGAGTTTGGAGCACCAACCTCACACTGCTGAAGCTAGGTGCCAACTCGCAGACCCCTCCTCTTTCTGCCCCCTCAACCACGACCTCACCTCCCATTACCAAACTATCAACTCCCAGACCATTCACAAAATCTCCCATCCACAGTCTCCAACCTCATCGTCTAAGAACACCACACTGTCCGATTCTACCTCTGACCCAAGATTCACAAACCTGACTGCACCAGTCACCACAACCTGACTCCAACCCCACTGAATAACTTGACACGGTCCTAACCCCTTAGTCCAAGAACATCCTATTTACATTCAGGGCACCATCCACCCCCTTCACTTTCTCCAGGACCTTAGTTTCCCCAGCCTGAACATCATACCTTTGCCATGAATATTCCGTCCCTGTACACATCCATCCGCCATGAAAAGGTCTTCCACGTCCTCTGTTTTCTTTTTCCTCTCACACCGACCAAACCAGTAACATTTCATGAAAATCTCATTGAGCTGGCTTAAATGATCCTGACCCTCAAAAATTTCTCATTCCAATCCCCCAGCTAACTCCAAACCATGGGCTCCCGATTGGGCCTCAGCTATTCCTCGGATATGTGGAACAGTCCATCTTTCACAACTACGCTGGCACCAATCCATACCAGTTCCTCTGTTGTATTGATGACTGTATTTGCACTACCTCTTGCTCCCATGAGGACATTAACTTCAACGTCTCGAGCACCTTCCACCCGATCTCCAATTCACCTTAACCATCTCAGATACCTCCCTCCCCTTCCTATACCTCTCCATCTCCATCTCCTGCGACCAACTATACATGGATATTTACTACAAACCCACGGACTCTCACACTTACCTGGAGTACACCTCCTCCCACCCTACCTCCTGTGAGAACGCTATCTCTTGTTTCTAATTGCTCACCCTCCACTTCCACTGCTCGCAGGAGAATCAATTCTGCCATAGAACATTTCAGATGGCCGCCTTCTTCAAAGACTGCAATTTCTGCTCTGACGTAGTCGACGATGTCCTCTAGTGCATCTGCTTCACTTTCCACACTTCCACCCTTGGAAGCACCTCCAATCTCAACAAGGACAGAACACCCCTGGTCCTCACCTTCCACGTCACCAAACTCCTGGTACATTATATCATCCTCTGCCATGTCTGCCAACTGCAAACAAATCCCAGCACTAAAGATATTCCTGCTCACCCGCATGTTTGTTTTGGAAAGACCATTCCCTCCACGACTCCCTTGTCAGATCCATGCCTCACACCAGCCTAACCATACTCCCAGCACTGTCCCCTGTCACCGAAAGAAGTGCAAAACCTGGGTACACACCTCCCCACTCAGATCTGCCCAAGATCCTTTCACTTTCGACAGAAATTTACCTGTACTTCCGCGTACGTCATCTACTGTATCTGTTGCACACGCTGCAGTCTCCTCTAGATCAGGGAGACAAGCCACCAAAACGTGGATTGTTTCAGATAACATCACCAGGACACCCGCACCAGCGAAAACCATTATCCCTTGGCTGAAAACGTCAACTCCCCGTCCCAATCTCCGAGGACATGCAGGTCCTGGGCCTCCTCCGCCGCCAAACCCTAATCACCAGATGCCTGGAGGAAGAATGCCTCACCGTCCGCCTTGGGACATTGCAACCACGAAGGATCAATGTGGATTTCACCAGTTTCCCCATTTCTCTTCCCCAACTTTATCCCATTCCAAAGCATCTAAATTGGCACGGCTCTGTAACCTGTCCATCCTCCATCCCACCTATCCGCTCTACCCTCAAAATATCGATTATCCTGCTGCTTGGGTGCTGCCTGACCTACTGTGTTTCTCTGGCACCACACTGGAGCTATAAATTAACAGACAATACAAAGTCTGGTTGTGAGACTTTGGATAAGGACTTGCGAGATCTCCAGCCCGAAAGAAATCAATATTGCGTCCAGAAGGCTCACGTTATCCAAGTGGAAAATGAGGCGTTTGTTATTTTTCTAAGTTGCACTGAGCTTCACTAGAGTATTGCAGTAAAGCCTGAACCAAGGTATTGGATAGGGAACAGCGTGGTGTGTTGAATGTTCAGGATCATTTCATTCTGAAGAGAATACAAGTGTTCTGCATAGCGGCCACCCAACGAACACTGTTTCCCCAGCTAGAGGAGACGACATTGTGAGTCATAAATGCAGTCAAAAAAAATATATGAAGTGCAGGTAAAGCACTGCTGCACCTGGAAGATATGTTTTGGCACTTGGATAATGAGGAGAGTGGAACTGAACGGAAAGGTGTTGCATCTTCTCTGACTGTAACCGAAGATTTTGTGAGTCTGTGTGTGCTATTGGGGTTGAAGGAAGAGTTGGGCAGTGTGTCCCAGGCGGACTGGTCCATGCCGAAGGCTGACTAGGAGGAGGAGGGAAATGTATGTCTGGAAATCCCACGTAGGAAGTTTATCAGACGTCAACTCGTCTTCACTCTCGCTCTGATTAGAGACAATGAATGAAAGCGGAACTTCTCAATCTTATTTCAAAATCGAATTTCTTTTATTCACATCGTTGTCTCGATCATTTAATGCCTGAGCTTTGCTTGAAATCACTCAGAGTTTAAATTGTTTCTACATTCAGTTGGCCACCAAACTTCTCTTAGGTCAATTAAAAACAAACTTTCCACATTTGGTCATCCTTTACTGAGCAACAGAGTGAGCTTCTAATGTTTCTCTTTTCTAACATAAACAGGAACCTGTGGTTATTGACGTTATCAGTACAAGGCCGTCCTATCGCACGACTTTCCGGAAATGACATAAAACTAAACGTAATCCAAGCTGACAGCGCTTTCATCTTGGGTGTTCTGCAGACTTTTGAGACGCAAAATTTGACATCGAATTCCAAACCAGCAGCGATGTTGCTGTCCGTTCTCTCTCTGACCTGCATTACCTCCATTGTTGGTAAGGAGTTTAAAAAGAAGTTAAATTGAAGGTTTAATATATTTGAGAGACAGAGTGCATGGATTTGACGAATATTAGAGCTACTTCAAAGCACGCTTCGTACTTGCAAGCAATTCTGGTCTCTGTCTTCCACAAAAAAAAATGAAGGGATAAAAACTGCAAGAGAAAAGTGATTTATACAGATGTTGCTGGAATTGAAAGTTTGACAGAAATCAACGTGTCGGCTTGCGTCCATTTCTCCCCTAATGGGAACACTAAAGTGTATCTAAATTGATGTCTTTACAATGGTGAAAGGATCTTATGTTCGGGTCACGAAGCAACATAGTACAGTTGAGGAGGATTCCAGGTTTAATAAGCAAGGTTAAACGGCACAAAGTTATCTAATGAGGATGTTGGGAAAAAGAATAACAGCTGTTTTTCCGGACAACAGGTACAATAGGTTTTTATTAGCACAAGGGGTAGTTGGAGTGACGAACAAAGATGCACTTAAAAGGAAAGCAGATAAGCAGGAGAGGGAGAAAGGGATTGAGAGACACACTATTAAAATGAGAGGGAGAAATAAGTGAGTATGCTTGTGGTTATTATGCACACAGCCATGAGGCCAACGACCTGAACGAGCCTCTTCTCCTCTGAATTCTATCTATTTTGAAGATATCATCAATTTCTAAGTTCGGTTTACCTTAATCGAACATTTAATCTTTGTTTTCTGCTTTCCCTAAACTTGTGTTCTAGATCTGAGCGATGCAGTTTCTGTTACTCAACGATATCTTTCGTTAAGGCAGACAGAGGGACAAGATGTCACGTTAAATTGCACCTACACTGAAGAGGCTAATTACTTGTACTGGTACCGTCAGTACTCGGGCAGAGAGCCAGAGTTTGCAGTTCGGAGGCACACGGGCGGTGGTGCTGACGTGAAGGCAAATTTCGCTCAGTCCCGGTTTTCTGATACCCTCCAGAAGACAGAGAAGTTGTACCAATTGACCATCTCGCAGCTCCTGCTGTCTGACACAGCCGTCTATTACTGTGCAATGAGCCTCACAGTGACAGAAAGGAGTGAAAGCCTTGTACAATAACTGCCGCATGTTTCTGGGTCACAGCTGCTGTTGTTGCGGGCCGTTTGTAACAGTAGGTTACAGACTTAAGCTTCATTTTCCTGTGAAGGATATGTCCCAGAGGACAGATCCCATCATCAGCATTTACACTTGTTCACCTCGAATGCTGTTTCTGATTATTGCATCGTGTGAGGACCGAGTATCTGTTGTTTATTTGGGAATGTCAAGGAACACCTCACTCAATTTCATTGAGAATAAAATATGCGCAGTTGGCTTGGCACTACCCATTTCCATGTACCGCCCTTTTTGAAATGAAATGGAACAAATAATTTTCAATGTGAAATTGCTTAATGAGGAGTAGAAAGCAGTCATCCATGTGAGAAGAACCTTAATATTTAAACAAACCCAATTTAACAACTATTAATATAGTCACAATAAATGTTACATTCTACAACGTAACAAGGTAAAAGGGCGATATTTTCAGGATATGATGACAGGATAAGAACAATGATATTGACAGCAATAATCTGGAAGGACATGCGTGGGCTTCTCTTGGAATACCTGGTCAGAAAACTGAGGGAATAGAAAAGCCTTTTAATTTTTCAATGTACTAATTGTGCAGAACATTGGAAGGAAGTTTAGATATCCGCACTCACCAGGTAAGGCTGAATTAATAATTGAATAACAATAATTATTTCTTTTTTTCCTCTTATCTATCCGGTGATAGATATCCTGTTTCAGTTAAATATTCAGGAATGACTGGAAAAGAGTCAGGTCAGATATTTTTGGAGTCCAGTCTCTCACAAATCTTTTGAGGCATAAAATGGCATAAAATGACCAATCACATTTTAAATGAAGTTCAGAATACATCTTATGTAAGTGGAGCACAGGAACCCATCTCCAATGCAGCGATTATATGGTCATTTCTCAATTCGGTTATTTTCCACAAAACACATGGAAAGACCTGGTTTTTCTGCATTCTGCACCTCCCGTGCAACCCCTGATATCTATTCTGTTCACTTTGTCACATTACACGTATGTTTTTGTTGTCGGCTCCCACTGGTTTTCATTACCATATCCCTCAGCTTGCAGTTCCCATGGACCCTCCAACGCCATGGCATCAATATGGATTTCACCAGTTTCCTCATTTCCTCTCCCTCAACCTATCCCAGTTCCAAATGTCAAACTCGGCACTATCCCTATGAACTGTCCTACCCGTCCATCTTTATTCCCACCTATCCACTCCACCCTCCCCTCCAACCTATCATTGTCACCCCACCTCCATCTAACGATGCACACACAACTGCCTTCACCAACCCCCCTCCCACAACCAACTCACTCCCATTTATCCCACCACCATCTCTGCTCACAGCCTCATTGCTGAAAAAGGGCCCTTGCCTGAAACGTCAATTTTTCCTGCTCCGTGGATGCTGCCTGGCCTGCTGTGTTTTTCAGCTTCCTCGATTCTAATCTCCAGCCTCTGCCATCCTACGTTCACCTCCGTTGTTAGGCAGCTCAGCTTACCTATAGTAAAGTTCCCCTTATATTTCTAAACATCCATCAATGTAGACAATCGAGCACGAATGCAGTTTGCTGTAACAGCATTCCCATATTTAAAAATGTCGATGAAGAATATTGCATCAGTTAGCCGACTCCTGACGGCACACTTCCAAGAGGTATTTTACTGAAATAACGCTCACAACATATCTTTAGAACTGTGTCACTGTAACCAGCTCCTGTGATATCATATGTGCACAAGTAATAAATAAGGAAATATAGAAAGGAAATGATATCAAAATAACGATGATGATCAATGTTATGTAGTTAAAGCTAATATTGCAAGACCAAGAAACATAGCTGAACAGATGATTATCATAAGCATGTTCCCTATCAGTGATCGTTTTACAACATACGAACCTACCATTTAAAGGAGTTGCAGCAGAAGAAATAATCAAAGCTAATATGTTTTTCGAGCGGATGGTGAATGGAACAAGGGATCGAAGCTGAATTGCTTGTTTTAAGAATCAATGATCTGTCATGTCCAGTCTCCATGCCAATTAGTTCATTTCGGACACACAGTCACCCAATCGCCTTTCAGCTCCATTGTACTCCAATTATAGAGACCAACGTGTTGGTTATGTGTACCCCTAATGGGAGCTGGAGGAGTCAATTTAGTCTGTCGAAATTTCCGCACCGGAAAATGAAGTCGTGGTTGAATTACCTCACGGCGAAAAAATTACTCAAATAATTCCTGTCATTTACGACTCACTAATCTATCGACATTGTCTGAAATATATTCAGGACAATGGCTGAAATATTTTCTGATGACAGAATTAAGTTTGAAATGAGCATTAATTTGAATTTGTGTTTTTACGTTGAGTAACTGTGGGTCGCTCAAGGGTAATATTTAATGTTGTGGTACGAGTATTACGCTCTGTCATTAATTGTGCTGCTCACCGATCAGGAAAAACGTGCACAACAATTCTTTCAAAGAAATGTACTGAAGTGTCAGTGTGTGATAAGCTGTAATGAACAGACATCAATGGGTAGCAGCTATCATCAAGAAAACTGGGGCATTTCTTCTGATTTTACTCATTTCCAGCACTGAATTGCACAGTTGGAGATCATGTGGTCACTCTGCAGTTACTCCGATATAATTAATTGGTACAACCCATCTGCTTGCTGGAAAGCATGAGCGCATTAACCTGAGCGAAACCCGCCTTAAACACAACAGCACAGCTCGTGCACCATCTGAATTCGACCTCAGATTCTGTGACTGGTCACTGAACATGCAAAAACAAGGCATCAGCGTTACCAGTGTACATGCAGTTCAAAGTGAATTCTTCTCCCTCTGTGTGTGTGAGCGAGGGTTCACTCTGATTGACATGAACTGCATAGATCAGGTCAGGAACAAGAGAGGAGGAAATGGAAATCCAGAAATTAAACGTTCGTTCGATTCAAGTTGAAGATGGAAGTTCATGGGTTACCAACAACAATTGATCGCAGAAAACATCTCATTAGGACCATCCAGTCTGTGCCCATGCGTACAATAACCACAAGCATCATATCTATTTCATCGCTCATTCTGCCTACGAATCAGTCCATCCTTTTCTCCCTCCCAAGTTTTTTCTTGTCTTCTTTTAAATGCACCTTTGTTGCTCTCTCCAAACACTCCTGGTGGTTATGACATACTCGTTCTACTTGTTCTCAGCTGAACAATGAATGGTGATGAACTGATTAAGCAACTTCAATATTGTTTTGTTAACATTGCTGGAATATGCGTCACGATTATTCAGTCACTTTGCTTGCATTATTTATTTGAATGCATAGCCATGATTGCACTTGTTTACCAATTAACTGATGAATCGTGACTAAATTCAACTTCTTTTATTACTCTGGTTGAAATCTGATTCAGGATTATTCAGACAATTTATCGGGATTATTAGCTTGAGAGTTTAACTACGATGTTATATAATCCATAGCTAATTTGGTGAAATCACAGACAAGATGACAGAGCTCCCACTTGTGGTGATGAGAGAAACATGACCTGTCTCTGAAAAATTACTGAGTTTTCAAATAATTGAAAGAGGTTAGTGTCTGGTTCCGAAAATTATTGTTATTATTATTAATAGTATTCGAATTGTTATCATCATCTTCATCATCACCATCATTGTCATCATCATCATCGCTATCATCACCATTATCATTGTCATCATCGCCATCACCGCTGTCATCACCATCATCATCATCAAAATTAGTATTATACATCTTCATGCAGATGCACAATTGCTCGGAAAAAATATCAACTACTTTTGTTTTCCACCTTCTACTGTTTATTTATTTTCAATATCCCAAACGGATCCTTCCAATCAATGTAGAACCGCAGTGGTCACCACAATTCCCACATGTTCACGCAAATGATGGCAATAGATGTGATCCGAGTTGTTGTGTTCAACGTTTTTCATTCCAGTTGAAAATTACCCAAGCACAGTGGGTTGTGACTACTGTGTCAATTATAACAGCTCACATGATTTCGCTACTGCGTTGAAAGGTGCTGGAATCAGTCGCTGGAATCTGCAGATCGTCGATTTAGGAAAACGTGTCAGAGATTCCAGGGTAGAGGACAAAATAGAATTACGCAGAAAGTTTCAGCTTTGATTGAACAGCAAGTTTGATTAACTGCGAGCTGCAGTTTGGAAGGACTGCAGACGCTGGCAGTCAGAGTCCATAAGATGTGGAGATGTGACGAGGTAGCAGATCAGATAGTATCAGAGGAGCCGGAAAAAACTATATTGCATGTCGCGACCCTTCATCTTGACTGATGAAATGTGGAAAATAATAGGACGTGCATCCAGGATAAATGCGACTAGAAAACAGAACTAATGCTTTTATCAATCACTCAAGTGTTAGTACCTAACTGAAGTACTTTCCCAGAACTTTCCCCGCGAGCTGCAAGGACGGGACCAAAACTGGCAAGCACCAGACCTGTTAGTTGTCATTGCATTTCGATAAAAGAAATCTCGAAGCACTATTTGTGCTCCTCGGAGAAAAATCTCAAATTGTTGGTAGCATGTTAGATTGCCGAGCATGGATTTGAAACGTCTGAGAGCAATCTCACCAGCTCAGCGAGCAAACCAACAACTTGATCCACAACCTGAGTTACAAATCCTCTGCAAAATCTTAATATCAAACATTGTTTAAGAACACTCTCAAGCAGTCTGATTCACAGGTTGTCTGTAGCTTTGATGTTCGCTACTTTTTTGACAGATTTCCAAGAGAGACACGATCTTATTGAGAGTCACTGTCACGCGCATTTTCCTGGTGTCATGTATTAGTCTCTACCATAGAGATATACAAAGCCTTTTGGCACTATATCGTGGGTGGTGATTTCAGAAGCATTCAGTGTGGGGTGCCATGTTCTCCCTGGAGAAAGGAAAGGTATACCTGTCAGTCAGGAAAACGGGTAACACAAACTAGCGTTCCAATCTCAAAAGTATTCAATAGAAATAACAATGAACTGGCATTCATTATTACATCCATTGACGCGAGTGCCATCAGTCCTGACACTAAACTCATTCTTATGCATCTTGAATAAAATTTTTAACATAAAGTTGGAACGCCCAGGGTTTTTCAAGTTAAAAGCAATGTTCACAGATTAAATTTCGCTGTGACACCATAATGATCAGATGCAAGCTCTTTGCTTTATTTTACGATGAAGGTTCGATGTCTCAGCGCATCCCACATTGAACACCAACGTTTTTGATAATTCCCAAATCTGGGTTCTTGTTTTCTTTTATCTCGTGAACGAATTTACAAAGGATTAGTTTCTTGCGCCTGGTTTGTGGGGTGAATCAACGCCCAGTGGAATAGCGCAGTTTGAAAATGCAGCTCACCAACGTTTTCTTTAGGGGAAATATAAGTAGGCAATAAGTGCTGCCATAGTTAGTGTTGTCTGTATCCCATGAATTATTTCTATGCATCATATTGGAAACATCTCAGAATTCTTGTTTAAAACAATCAAGATACAAAATCAACCAAGCGTCAACAGCTCTTTTTATTAAAATAGTTCCAATTGAATTCAAATATCAAACAATCTAAAAAAGTCTCTGAAACTCAGTATAAGGCATAAAGTTGAGATTTTGTCGAGAGGCACGAATTGTGCTTCGAGATCATGATCAAAATGCATAGATCAGTAACAGTGCTTTCTATTTTCGGCCCCAACTTTGCAGCTGTCTTGATTCTGGGTCATGTATTGCAGTTACGTCGTAGCTCTTGAATGATTAGTAACTGTATTAGTTCTATTTCCCAGTAGCATGAATCGTTGATAGACATCTCATTTTCAATATTTAATGATCTACATTTCACCCTTCAACAACGTTGTTTTCTTGTTAGCTGACGTACTTTCTCCTCTTTCTTGGAATAATTCAACATTATTGACCTGTCATTTCGAACAATTATTTCTTCCAATTACTGACCAACTTCCATTGAGTTAAGTGCATGGTTCTGTTTTTGGCATCAATTGTATGTTTATATCTTGGCTTCAGCAATGTTACACAATTCTTTTTTCATTAGGTTAATTATATTGGCCGTGCAAAATTGCTTGATAGTGTCCAGGGATGTGTTGGTTAGGTCGATTAGCCTATGGAATTTACAGGGTTAGAGGGAGATGGTAATTGGATGTGTCAATGTGGGTTGCTCTTCGGAGTGTCGGTTTGGACCTCATGGAGCGAATGGCCTGCTTCCACACTGGCAGAATCCTCAGATTCTATTAAATTGCAAGTATAATTTCTCCACGATCATGTTAAAACATCTTCTGATGACAAATACCTCTCTACCGTCTGTATTATATCGGTACCTGATTTATTACGGTCTTCTCGTGATGTCAACATTTATCTGGTATGAAGTTGACAATGAGACTGTGAATCATTTATCTAACTGTTATAACGTTGTACGTACAATCACATTGCATTATTTACCATTCATTAATGCCAATAAATTAGCGCACAATCCTGATCTGAAATAATGGTACGTAATATATTTAACATTCCCATTCATACTCTGAGTAAATTCATGCACTATTTTGGAAGATTAACGCATGCCTTGATGCAATTTTCGAACTGTTCTAATGGTGAATTAGCAATGCCTAACGTTGTCAAAATGTAAATCTATTGCGTTGTTTCACAGCGCTACTGTAAAATGCATTTATGATCAGTGATGGTTTTGTGACTATGATTGCAAACAAATCATTATCTATTTGTGAATGTGAATTTGTCATGTGATTAATTATGACAGTCACTGAAAATTTGCCAGAGCAGATTTCCTGCCTGGAAGCTTTAAATCATATAATTCCCAACTGAATGTAATAAATATATTTACTGACGGAATATTTCTGAAGCAAGATGCTGGCAAGTGTCAAGCACTGTTAACTTGGCCATTTCAAAAACGTCCATTATTTTCTCTACATTAGAAGGCATAGTGATTCTGTTGTCAACATTTGACATTAACTTTCAACGCAACCTTTCTTTTCCAACTTTGCTCCTAAAATGGTTCTAATCTGAGGACTGCTCAATGCAGAATTTCTTTCTGCAATCACCCAACAACATGATGGATTTCGACCATTAGAAGGGAAGACACTTTTCCACAACTGAAGAAAGACCTAGTTGTATTGGTGGCAATTCAGACGAGGTTCACTCAATTAATTCTTGACATGATGTGGTTGTCTTGTGAAGAAATATTGTTTCTAAAATGTAATGGAATACTCCCACTTACCTGTACGAGTGCAGCCCAACAACACTTGTGAAGTTCGACACCATCCAGGACAAAGGACAACTATTGATTGTCAGGACTTCTGCAAGCATCCACTCCCTTCAGCGCCGATGCTGAGAAGCAATAGTATGAATTATCTACAAGATGCATTGCAAAAATTTGCCTTCGACATATTCTTAGACAGCACCTTCCAAATCCACGACCACGTGTGTTAAGAAGGGAAAGGACAGCAGATAATGGGATTACCAACACCCAAAAGTTCGCATCTGAGTCATTCCCCATCCTGAATTGACAACATATTGCAGCTCCTTCATTGTCGCTTGGTGAGAGTGTGAAAGTCCTTCACTAACGGCATTGTTGGTCTATGTACTGCACAAACATTGCCGTGGTTTAAGAAGGCCACCTTCACTACCTCCTTCTGGAGGACAACCTTTATGGATTGGCAATGAATTACCTCCAATGAAAACACATCCCTCCCCAGCGAAGGACCAAACACTCAATGTTCTAGCTGTGGTCTCGCTGATGCCTTACATCGTTGAAGAAATGTTTTGCAGTTGTTGCGACAGATGGGCTGCTCAACGGCAAATGGAATTCAATTTAGATAAGTCTGCGGTTGTGCTCTTTGGTACGACAAACAAGGCAAGGGAATCAATAATAAATGGTAATAGCAAAAAGCAAATTGGATTCATTGCTTTGTCAGTCATGGTGAAATTATGAAAGACAGAAATCGGATATAGAAAGACGAACTTCCAACTTGGTGAAAAGATCAGTGGCCGGGAGCATAAGTCTAAAGTGAAACACAACTGGTTAAGAGGGATGTGAGGAAATTTATTTTAATCAACAGGATGGGGGAGAATCTAGAATTAACTGCCTTTAATGGAATTAGAGGCAGACACATCCATTTCGATATGCTCTTGCTGCACCAAGGTACACATGCGAGAATAGTTCGTTTTTCTGACCAGCGTTTTTTCGATTGGATAAAATTATTTTTAATTAGAGAGGGAAAGCAAGAAACGTAGGTAGAGGTTTAAAATTAGGATCATCATCTCTCAGGCGAGGTGAGAGGTTAAGAAGGCGAGTCATTCATGATAACCTAAGCTATCATCAATTTGCAATGCAGCCACCTGAACGCACCAATCCCCGAGAATAAGAGCACTACATTAATTTGTTGAATTAAATGCGTTTTCAAGGTATATGGTCAGCGAAATGAAGAAGGGACTTTGATAGCAATGGCACGTTCTGAGAAGATATGAAATGAAGCATGACTTCTTGCAGTTCTGTATAATCCGGTGTGGCTCATGCCGGTTCATCAAACATTTATAGTTATTTTATTTTTGCATAATTATTTGAAAGCAAAGAACTTGAAAATTGCGTGAAAAAAAAACAAGATCAGCAGATACATGGTATTCAGTTATCAGGATCTGATATAGATTTTCCACTGTACAATTAATTTTGCAGCATTTCTTAATATGGCTCATATTTCACGGTTTTGGAAGGTTGAGCGCACAGATGATTGCCAATAATGCTGCTTTTATCTATACTGTAAAGAAGGACGAGTGTTAATCTCGGCGTGTGTGGCTGGTGTTGAAAAGGCAAAGAAAGAAAGAAAGAAAGAAAGAAAGAAAGAAAGAAAGAAAGAAAGAAAGAAAGAAAGAAAGAAAGAAACAGGAGAAGAAAAGATGGAAAGAAATAGAGAAAGAAAGAAAGAGAGAGAGTGAGAAAGAAGAGAGACAGAAAGAAAGAAAGCAAGAAAGAAAGAAAGAAAGAAGGAAATAAAGAGCGAGAGAAAGAAAAATTAGAGAAAGAAACAGAAAGAGAGAAAGAAATAGAGAGGGAGAAAGACAGAGAGAAAGAAAGAAATAAAGAAAGAAAGAAGTTTTAAATGCTAACTAAAAGTGGCAAATATCGGAAAAGAACCTGAAGATATCCCTTCTTGTTCCTTTCTTTTACGAAATAGTGACCTTGCGATATCATAATTCTCTTTAAGGCATTGACAGAAACAACAAACTTTTTATTTCTGGTTCTGGAGAGCAAGGGCTGCGATGTACCAATCTGAAATAAGCATTGCACAGTCTGCTTTACTGTTGAGTGAGGGCCTTTCAACATCTTCAACTTCTCTCCAAACTTTTTCTTGGCTATTGCATAAACGAAGACATTATTGCAGGAACACAGAAACTGCAGCATGTTTTTTCTGTTTCTTGAACGATAGACTAAGTGTCATTGAAATCGAAGCTGGTGACATATCCATGACCTGTAACCTGATTGTGCAGTAAGTACACAACATAGGAGGCCTGGAAGAGGAGAAAGATGATCAATGTCGTGAAGAGAAGAACAATGGAGTTCTTGCGATCAGCCATCTCCTTATTTTCATCATTCTCAGAGCCCCAGAGCTTTTGGCGGGCTCTGCTGGCCAGTAAAATATGTCTTACAGTCAAGACATTGAACAAAGAAATGAGGAAGAAAGGGAGATGGGGACTAGGATGTGATCCAGCCAGTCATTTCCCTGCCAGATGAGCGAAGTGTCGAAACTGGATTTGATCACACAAAACCGCAGCACCCTGTCCACAGTGCACAAATGTTTGAAGACGATGTAGAAAGGAACATTCTTGATGCATCTCAAGAAGCAGACCATTCCTATAACTAGCTATCAGTTTTCTCTGTGCAGTATCTGGTCTTGAGGCTTTGGCAGCAGATGGGCACAAAATGGCCAGTGGTAAAGACAACAGTCAGCCAGACCTAGCCATCCCTCATTACATTGGCCTGCACAAAGGTGTTGTGGAGAGTACACTGTTCGGAAAATAAATGCTTCCAATCCCGTTTAGGATGATAACATTGATGTTACTAAACACATCAGTTGTCCCTGTTGCCACGAGGTGGTAGGTGACGCACCAGGAGAGACCATAATAACACAGGCTTAGATTATGATCACCACAAAACTAGCTGCAAAGGGGCAGAAGGGATAGATGAAATATACACGATTCCAAATCCCAACTGCAGTTTCCTTTGCTTCATTTCAGAAGTCCCTTCAACTGTTACTTTCCCATCTATTCATTAACTGCTCTAAATCCATTGGTAATTGATGGTATCATATAGTGGATTATTCGTTTGTGAATACCTAATGAATTTCAATCAAAATCTCTTCACAATTATATTCTCCAGTGTGACGGGAGCCTACTTTCATATAAGCCCAACATATAGATCAGTCCGTTCTGCCAGCCAAGCTCACACCAACCTGAAAAACACTTCCCATCCACTCACACCACACAAATCTATCCCTGTAACCCTGCGTTTCACATGATTAATACATTTCGGCTTCACATTACTGAGCACTATGGTCAATTTAGCATGGCTAATCTACTCCTAATCTGCACATCGTTGATATGTGGTAGGAAAACGAGAGCTCAGAGTAAGCCATGCAAGCACGAGGAGAATGTGCAAACTCCACACAGACAGTCGGCCAAGAATGGGTTTGAACCTGGGCCGCTGGTGCTGCCAAGTAGCAGTGCTAAACATCGAGCCATCATGCTGCCTTGAAGGGACACTTGTTCTGTGTCATTTCTCTTAGAGACTGGTGTTGTCACAATGTGCTAGAATGGCTGTTTCAGAACCAGTGGGTCAATAACTTGGAATTACTTGAGCATTTCTTTCTTGAATTAGACGAAGGAAATATGAGTGGCTGAAGTCAGGCTCACGCAGACCTGCGATCTTAGTTTCGTTTTCAGTTGGGATTTGGAGTTGATTGATACAGTTTTCTCTCTCTCTCTCTCTCTCTCTCTCTCTGTCTCGTGCTCACTTTATGCTGATAGATTCAGTATTACTTTCTCCTGGACCGGTGAGATCACGTGAGGGAATTGCATTCTGCTGTTTTGCCTTTGCCTAGTTTGCACTTACTGTACACGACCGGTTGATGATACATGCTTAAATAATAATTTTTTAAAAATTTGTCCATCGAGTTAAAGCATGCCAATTCTCCCTTTCCTGTTTCACTCTTGCTGAGTAGTTAGAATAAAGTATGTTTGCTTAAAGCCTAGTGGCGAAGAAATTAAATTACATCTGGAACACAACGTCTTGCAGTTGCTTTTGTTTAAATAAAAAGTTAAGTGCTCGGCTATTTTCTTAAAATAATTTAAAGGTGTTTGGCACGGTCCACAGCACTAGTCACTGAGTCAATCCTCCACGCAGTCAGTTAACTGTCAACTGGAGCATTTCTTGACCAACTCCTTATTTATCCATCCATCCACTAACAGTTTGTCCGGATCGTCTCGTTGTCTGACAACGTTTCAGTTTACAAAACTATTTACTCTTAGAATTGTCCAACTAGCTCCATAGTTTTGGCACCTATACAAAGCCCAGGGATCAGAGTGAACATCCAGTTATGTCCCTCTGTATACCTCTGATACGAATCAGCGCTATTGTTTTGTGTTTTACTGTTTTCCACATTAACAATACCAATGATTCCAATGAACCTTAATGTCTTCATTTGTCCACAAGTCTTCACCACCTACTTTCTGATCTAACACATCGATCAAACTTTTGTTCATCTGCCTTGATATTTCCTCATTTCATCTGGTATCAAATAGTCTGACCATATACACTGTACAAGCTGAGGAAACGAATGCGATTTGCAGATTTGTAACTGCTAAGTAGGAATGAGCAAAAAATTGAATAGCTGGTAGACACCACATACCACTCAACATTAAGAACTACTGTCAGCAAATGTAAAATCCAAATGGAAAAGACCTATCATCACAGAGCACATTATATGAGCGATTTAAAATATTGCACCTTCGTTGAATTTATTCAAACGTTTCCGTTATTAATTCTGAAGATCACATTAACAATAAGGGCTGCTCAGTGTGATCTCGCTCTGCTGCAACAATTACATTCATCTTAATGTCTCACGCTAGATTTCTATTATCACTACATGTATTTTATACTCGAACACAGCTATTCTAACAATAGTGCTAAATAATTCATTTTGCAACATAATTATAAAATCAGTGCTTCAAAATTCCACTTTACTACATTGTCATATGTCATGATGATAAGCATTACAAAAACACAAGAATATTTCAATAAGTTAGAGTAAAGCTGATTGATCAGTAACATGACAAATTGAGATTCAATATATTACAAAGCGTATTTCATCATAGTAAAAACGTGCAGAATGGTAAGTTTGTAACTTTTTTCATATTTCATGATGAAAGTGCAAAGGTTGCACTCTAATTCAGCAAATACTGCATAATGTGGCATTATCAATTTCATAATATTGTAACACACGTAAAGTTCATTATGCTCAGACACCTCTGATTATTCACAATATTCAGCCCATTCTGCAAGGGAAGATAGAAAATACCTGAAGGTTTAGAAAAGCTATATAACTTACTTGGGATCCATGACTTACCAGGCCCACCAAGGGCAATGAGAATTGGATAGGAAACAGCAAAGATTGGGCCATCTTTGGGGAAAAACAAGGAATTACTAATGCTTTATAATTTATCGCAGAGAACCTGTCAAATCCTCCTTTATTTATTCCGATTCAGATCCCCCAGAGGTAGAAATGAGTACCTTCGATGCAGTTCACTGAACAAACAGATTAACTCATGGGTTTATGACATCTGTTTGCAACTTCAAGGATGGCAATGATTCCATTATGGACTTGTTTCGATTGGATAATTATTGCTACATGAGAGACCAGCCTACAGTGCATTCAAATATAAATCTTCTGAACAATCCACATTTAAGACAACTGATAAACAATCAATATTTATCTCACCACATAATATCTTGAGGGAAGATAGTGAACTATCCTCCCTCTGTTGTGTGCTCTTAGAACTGTTCATGTGTTTGTGGATGAGGGAGTGAGACCTTCTGATTGTATTCGCTATTCAGTCTGCAATTCCACTTTATGGGACCCGGATGTTGTGATACTTTGGACCTCATATGCCGAGCAGGAACAACAATTTGTATTATTAATCCACGCCAGTTCACTGTGCAATTACCAGGGGCAGCTTCAATAGTATTTTGTATCTCCATTGGCCTGAGGAATGAGAATGGAAGTTACTGGAGTAGTTCAGGAGGAATATGGAAAGTACAGCGGCACAGATAGTTTTCTGGTGTTCGTTGCTTTCCCATATTCGTCCTGAACTCGCAGACAGATACAATCAATGGACATGTGAACATGAATACTAAAAAACAGCCACTGCGGAGAAGACCAGAAATGACGCAAACCATCATAACAGACCAGCTCAGATAAATATTGAGTGGTGTAGAATAATAACCCTTCATCGGAAGTTGCACTTCACGGTGTCACCCAGCAGGGTAATGAAATGTCTGCATACAAACCAACCAGCTCAGCCGGCAAAACAACAATCGCATCCACAACCCGAGCTACACACCTTCGCAAAATGATATAATCCTTCAAGTAAAGTTGAACGTTTCATCTTGAGTTCTGTCCTTGTCCCTTTAAGAAAGTTCTTCTTGACTCCCGCTGGAGCTACATTGTTTCTTATTATTGTTGTGATAATATCATCTTGTGCATTTTACCTGCAAGTTGAGAGTGAGTTTTGTTCAGAACCTTGTCATCTTTGAATTAGCGTCGGGCTCATGGCACTTAAAAAAATGATAGAGTCGGAGACGAGGGCCTTGTAGATCATTAACTGGGCAATCTTCGCAGTTTTATTAAATGTCACACAGAATAACTCATGAAAGTTACGATAAAAGCCAGAAGAACTGTGGAACATGGTCAAAGCTTATCTAATCTCAAAGGGAAACCCACTGATGTTGGAATCTGAAGTTGTTGTGGTGAGAACCGTGAATAACTGAAGTCACTAAGCTTCTCTCACAATGTTACCGCTCTTAATCCATAATTTGACTTAGAATGTCGTCACTATTTATCTTTTCCTTGCTATACTTCATTGAAAACAATTCATTGAGCATCCGTTAACTCATAGATTATGTGTTTTATTGGATATACTTATTCTGATTTTTGATACTTTTTATATGTTTGTGCAGGAACGAGCACCCAAGATTCAGTTTCCACTTGAATAGACGGTTCAGGAAGGCCATACTACAACACTGAACTGTCGTGAACAACAGCAGCATTAATGCCTGAGGATGACGTTAATTTCTGAATTGCCTTTCCACCAGAAATCGTGAGAAGGATAAAACTGTCAGAAAAAAACAGCCCTTGCGATAGATAAAGAAGTAAGTTCGAACGAGATGGAACACCTGAAAATGTGAGACTGAACAAGGGAATGAGAAAGATACAAAAATAACAAAATATGCAATTTGAACGAATATTGTCTTTTATCGTCAACTGCATCTGTTTCCCCTAAAGTTGACGTCACATTTGAAAACACAACCAATCGCAGCAAAGGGAAGCTCGATTCAATTTCCCAAGGAGTGAGGTCATCTTCCGACGAAAGATTGAATATAAGAGTCAGCAGACCATTTATTGGATGTTGTTTACGGTCGAAGCAGATATCATGTGTTTACTGTATTTTTTATTGGTAATAATGGCCGTGTGGCCCGGTAAGTCACAGTAAAATTTGAGATTGTATGTTTAATTGGATATACCTATTCAGGTTTTGAACATTTTTTATATGTATTTGTTGAAGGACCGGGATGCCAAGATTCAGTTTCACAGGATCCATCTGAATGGATCGTTCAGGAAGGCCATACTACAATACTAAACTGTCGTTACGCAGCAGCAGCAGCAGCATCATTTGGAGAAACTCTCTTTTAGTACATCCAGTATCCTGGGGAAGCTCCGAGATATTTACGATAAGCAGCAAGGTGCCAGATCTATAGATTTCACTGACCGATTTTCTGCTAATTTGGACAAGGAGAAGAAAACAGTTCATTTATATATCTCCCAGGCTCAAATCTCCAACTCTGCCATCTACTACTGTGCACTGAGCTCCACATTGAAACAGCGAAGCAGGCTGTGTGTGCAAAAACCGGCAAGACAGCCTTACATCTCTTTCTGCATAAGATCACTGAGAAGAATTATGAACTGTTAGCATAATAAAAACAACTTTTTATGCTTGCCTTGCCCAACTATTTTCTTTATTCCCTATTGATTCCTCTACATTCTGTTTAAAGTCCTCTATATATTCCGTTAGTTTTTTTTATTATTACTTACAGTGAGCAGATGTGTAAACGGCAGATTCTCGTACTACAATTGCAACGGGACTTATCATTCCTCATTTCCCAAAACAGATATTGAT
Organism: Hemiscyllium ocellatum; assembly: GCF_020745735.1. Taxonomy (NCBI): domain Eukaryota; kingdom Metazoa; phylum Chordata; class Chondrichthyes; order Orectolobiformes; family Hemiscylliidae; genus Hemiscyllium; species Hemiscyllium ocellatum. The sequence goes on from NW_026867487.1 coordinate 4,499,113, forward strand.
CCCGATAAAGAAGTCAAACTACTATTAATGCCCAGTTCATTATTCTTTTGTACATCAGCGCGGTGACGTTGTTCTGATGCTGACTTTTTTAATTCAGAGCAACGTCGATTGGTTTGTGCGATTATACGAGAGTTGCGGATAATGAAGTAAGGGGGATACAGGATAAATCACCTTACAGAGTGGAGAAACAGGATTGACGTTTCAAATCAAGCCATCCAGCTTCTCCTCACTGTGATCTGTGGCTCACATTGTGTCTAAACAAAAGGAGTATGAGTTGATCTAGTCCCATCTAGTGACACTTCCATAAATTAACCAATCGGCATTGACATTGGATATGACACATCTGAACTTCTGCTCAAATCTGCCATTAGTTGTGTGCAGAATCACTTCAGCTTCATCTCCCTCTGCTCAAGCCCACCATTAGTTCTGAGCAGCCTCAGACATGGTGATAGAAACGGGAGCAAATCTTGTGCAGAAGCAAATCCTCAACATGAGAGAGATTGTAGATAAACCTATATCGAGTAACATCACTTTAAAAATGGCCACCCGGAAAGAATGTCTCGGCATATCTCCTATTAATGCTGAAAAGAGGAGTGAAATTTCAAATTTCGTTTACTCCACAGTAAGTAAATGGCAGGAAAATAAACAGGGTGCAGTTATTTACAGTACATTTTAATAACTCATTTTGCTCATCGGCATCTTCGGCCAACAATGCTTGACACACACTTCACCATCGCCCTCAGCCCACCCTAACCAAACCTCCTCACGTTGTTTAGATGCATAATGCTTAAAATCTCAGAGTAAAATATAAATTGTTGGAAAAGCTCAGCACATCTAGCAGCATCTGTAGAGAGAAGTCAGAGTTAACGTTCCTGCTTGAGTGACATTTCCTCTTAACTGGTTGTAGCTCTGAAAATGCTGTTTGATGTGTCGAAATTAGGGTGGTGATAGTGTGTGAGAAGGAAACGATAAGTGGTGATAATGGCCAAAGAGAAAGAAGAGCAATTCGACAGGCTGAGCAGATGATAACGATCTGACTATGCGTGTGAAAATAGCGTTAATGGGGACTTTTAGTGGCTAACAATATATGTTGTATATTAATAACAAGAGAGCGGTGCTGGAAAAAGCAAGGCAGGTCAGGCAGCTTTGAAGGAGCAGTAAAATCGAGGTCTTGGGCATAAGCCATTCATCAGGAATAAAGCTTATGGGGCGGGGCACTGAGAGATAGATGGGAGACGTGTGGAGCTGGGGGGGCAAGGTAGCTGGGAATGTGATAGTTAGATGAAGGTGAAGTGAAGGTGATAGATTGGAGAGGTGGGTGGAGTGGATAGGTGGGAAGGAAGAAAGACAGTTTAAGAGGGCGGTGCCGTGTTGGACACTTGGGACTGGGATAAAGTGGGGGAGGGTAAATGTGGAAACTGGTGAAATCTACATTGATCCTGTGTGGTTGCAGGATCTAAGGTGGAAGATGAAGCATTCTTCCTCCAGGCGTCAGGTGGTTAGGCTTTGGAAATGGAGAAGGCCCAGGATCTGCATGGTCTTGGTGGAGCAGGAGAGGGTGTTGAAGTTTTCAGCCACGGGGCGTAGGAGTTGCTTGGTGCGGGTGTCCCAGAGATGTTCTCTGAAACAATTTGCAGTTTGGCTTCCTGTCTTCCCAAAGTAAAGGCGACCATACTGGGTGCAACGGATACAGTGGATGACGTGTGTGGATGTGCAGGTAAGTTTCTGTCAAATGTAGAAAGATCCTTTGGAGACTTGAATGGAGTTTGGGAGGAGGTTTGGATGCAGGATTTGCACTTCTGCTCGTGGCAGAGGAGGTTGTGGTCTTTAAAGATGGAATCCATCTGGGATTTTTGTTTGGTGAAATGCAGAACCTTCAATCCCAACATCACAATCAACCCAGCAGACTAGTTATGGGGTGTTATGGGAGTTTGGAGCACCGACCTCACACTGCTGAAACCAGGTGCCAACTCGCAGACCCCACCTCTTACTGCCCCCTCTACCACGACCTCACCTCCCATTACCAAACTATCAACTCCCAGACCATTCACAAAATCATCACCTCTGAGTATCTCCCATCCACAGTCTCCAACCTCATTGTCTAAGAATACCATACTGTCCAATTCTACCTCTGACCCAAGATTCACAAACCTGGCTGCACCGGTCACCACATTGTGATAGCCTGCTCCAACCCCACTGAATTCATCTCTGCATAACTTGACACGGTCCTAAACCCTTAGTCCAAGAACATCCTATTTACATTCAGGACACCATCCACGCCCTTCATTGTCTCCAAGACCTTAGTTTCCCCGGCCTGAATATCGTATCTTTGCCATGAATATTCAGTCCCTGTACACATCCGTCCGCCATGACAAAGTCTTCCAAGTCCTCTGTTCTCTTTTTCCTCTCACACCGACCAAACCAGTAACATATCACTGAAACTCTCATTGAGTTGGATTAAATGGTCCTGACACTCAACAATTTCTCATTCCACTTCCTCCAAACCATGGGATCCCGAATGGGACTCAGCTATACCTGCCTTTTCGTCGTATATATGGAACGGTCCATCTTTCACAACTACACTGGCACCATTCCATACCAGTTCCTCTGTTGTATTGATGACTGTATTGGCACTACCTCTTGCTCCCATGAGGACATTGACTTCAACTTCTCAAGCACCTTCCACCCGATCTCAAATTCACCTTAACCATCTCAGATACATCTCTCCCCTTCCTGTACCTCTCCACCTCCATCTCCTGCGATCAACTATACATGGATATTTACTACAAACCCACGGACTCCCACACCTACCTGGAGTACACCTCCTCCCACCCTGCCTCCTGTTAGAACGTCATCTCTTGTTTCTAATTCCTTAGCCTCCACTTCCTCTGCTCGCAGGAGAATCAATTCTACCATAGAACATCCCAGATGGCCGCCTTCTTCAAAGACTGCAATGTCTGCTCTGACATAGTCGATGATGTCCTCTAGTGCATCTGCTTCACTTTCCACACTTTCACCCTTGGATGCATCTCTAATCACACTAAGGACAGAACACCCCTGGTCCTCACCTTCGACGCCAACAACGTCCTGGTACATTACATCAATCTCTGCCACGTCTGCCAACTGCAAACAAATCCGAGCACTAAAGGTATATTTTCCTGCTCACCCGCATGTGCGTTTTGGAGAGACCATTCCCTCCATGACTCCCTTGTCAGATCCACGCCTCACACCAGCCCAACCATACTCCCAGCACCGTTCCCTGTCACAGAAAGAAGTGCAAAACCTGGGTACACATCCTCCAACTCACATCTGCCCAAATCCTTCCACATTCGACAGAAATTTACCTGTACTTCCGCATATGTCATCTGCTGTATCTGTTGCACACGCTGTCGTCTCCTCAACATCAGGGAGATAAGCCACCAAAACGTGGGTTGTTTCAGATAATATCTCCTGTACACCCGCACTAGCAAACACCATTATCCCTTGGCTGAAAACTTCAACTCCCCATCACAATCTCCAAGGACATGCAGGTCCTTGGAGGAAGAATGCCTCACCGTCCACCATGGGACACTGCAACAACACAGGATCAATGCGGATTTCACCAGTTTCCCCATTTCCCCTCCCCAACTTTATCCCATTCCCAAGCATCTAAATTGGCATCGCTCTGTAACCTGTCCATCTTCCATCCCACCTATCCACTCTACCCTCAACTCCAACCGACCACTTTTTCCACCATCGTCACCTACCTATCACATTGCCAGCTACCTCTCCCCTACACCGACACCACAGCCATTTATCTCTCAGCAGCACTCTACCCTCCCCCGGCCCACAACCCTCATTCATGATGAAGAGCTTATTCCCAAAATATCGAATATCCTGCTGCTTGAGTGCTGCCTGACCTACTGTGTTTCTCTAGCACCACACTGGAGCTATAAATTAACAGACAATACAACGTTTGATTGTGAGACTTGGGATAAGGACTTGGGAGAGATCCAGCTCTAAAGAAATCAGTATTGCCTCCAGAAGGTTCACGTTATCCAACTGGAAAATGAGACTTATATTATTTTTCTAAGTTGCACTAAGCTTCACTAGAGTGTTGCAGTAAAACCTGAACCAAGGTATTGGATCGGCAACTGCGTGGTGTGTTGCATGTTCAGGATCATTTCATTGCGAAGAGAATACAAGTGTTCTGCATAGCGGCCACACAGCCTGTTTCCCCAGTGTAGAGGAGACGACGTTGTGAGTAATGAATGCAGTAAACTAAATTGGATGAAGTGCAGGTAAAGCACTACTTCACCTGGAAGATATGTTTTGCCCCTTGGATAATGAGGAGAGTGGAATTCAATGGAAAGGTGTTGCATCTTCTCTGACTGTAACCGAAGTTTTTGTGAGTCTGTGAGTGCTTTTGGGATTGAAGGAAGAGTTGTGCAGGGTGTCCCAGGCGGACTGGTCCATGCAGAAGGCTGACTAGGAGGAGGAGGGAAATGGATGTCTGGAAATCCCACGTAGAAAGTAGATCAGACCTCAACCCGTCTGCACCCTCACTCTGATCAGAGACAATGAATGAAAACAGAACTTCTCAATATAATTTCGAAATCGAATTTCTTTTATTCACACAGTTGTTTCGATCATTTAATGCCTAAAGTTTGCTTGAAATCACTCAGAGTTCAAATTGTTTCTCCATTCAGTTGGCGATCAAACTTCTCTTAGGTCAATTAAAAGCAAACTTCCCACATTTGATCATCCTTTTCTGAGCATAAAAAGGAACCTGTGGTTATTGACATTATCAGTTCAAGGTCGTCCTATAGCACAACTTGCAGGAAGTGACATAAAATTAAACGTAATCCAAGCTGACAGCGTTTTCTTCTTGGATGTTCTGCAAAGTTTTGAGGCACAAAATTTAACATCGAATTCCAAACCAGCAGCGATGTTGCTGTCCGTTCTCTCTCTGACCTGCATTACCTCCATTGTTGGTAAGGACTTTAAAAAGAAGTTTAATTGGAGGTTTAATATTTTTGAGAAACAGAGTGCACGGATTTAAGGAATATTAGAGATACTTCAAAGCACGCTTCGTGCTTGCACGCAATTCTGGTCTCTGTCTTCCACAAAAAAATGAAGGGATACAAACTGCCTGCGAAAAGTGATTTATACAGATGTTGCTGGAATTGAAAGTTGGACAGAAATCAACGTGTCGGCTTGCGTCCATTTCTCCCCTAATGGGAACACTAAAGGGTATCTAAATTGATGTCTTTACAATGGTGAAAGGATCTTATGTTCGGGTCACGAAGCAACATAGTACAGTTGAGGAGGATTCCAGGTTTATACATCGAAATACGCAAGGTTAAACGGCACAAAATTATCTAATGAGGATGTTAGGAGAAAAAGAATAACAGCGATTTATCTGGAGAACAGGTACAACAGGTTTTTATGAGCAGAAGGGGCAGTTAGAGTGACGAAAAAAGATGTACTTAAAAGGAAAGCAGATAAGCAGGAGAGGGAGAAAGCGATGGAGAGACACACTATTAAAATGAAAGGAGAAATAAGTGAGTATGCTTGCGGTTATTATGCACACAGCTATGAGGCCAACGACCCGAACGAGCTTCTTCTCCTCTGAATTCTATCTATTTTGAATATATCATGAATTTCTAAGTTCAGTTTACCTTAATCGAACGTTTATTCTTTGTTTTCTGCTTTCCCTAATCTTGTGTTCCAGATCTGAGCGATGCAGTTTCTGTTACTCAACGGTATCTTTCGTTAACGCAGACAGAGGGACAAGATGTCACGTTAAATTGCATCTACACTGAAGATGGTTATTACTTGTACTGGTACCGTCAGTACTCGGGCAGAGAGCCAGAGTTTGCAGTTCAGAGGCACACGGGCGGATTTGGTGAATTGGAGGCAGATTTCGCTCAGACCCGGTTTTCTGTTACCTTCCAGACGACAGAGAAGTTGTGCCAATTGACCATCTTGCAGCTTCTGCTGTCTGACACAGCCGTCTATTACTGTGCAATAAGCCTCACAGTGACAGAAAGGAGTGAAAGCCTTGTACAATAACAGCCGCATGTTTGTGGGTCACAGCTGCTGTTGTTGCGGGCTGTTTGTAACAGTAGGTTACAGACTTAAGCTTCATCTTCCTGTGAAGGATATGTCCCAGAGGAGACATATCCTTCACAGCCTTTTAATTTTTAAATGTACTAATAATGCAGAACATTGGAAGGATGTTTAGATATTTGCACTCACCAGGTAAGCCTGAATTAATAATTGAATAACAATAATTATTTCATTTTTCCTCTTGTCTATCCGGTGATTCTTTCCTGTTTCAGTTATATATTCAGGAATGACTGGAAAAGAGTCAGGTCAGATATTTTTGGAGTCTAGTCTCTCACAAATCTTTTGAGGTATAAAATGGCATAAAATCCCGAATCACATTTCAACTGAAGTTCAGAATACATCTTATGTAAGTGGAGCACAGGAACCCATTTCCAATGCAGCGAGTATATGGTCATTTCTCAATTCAGTTATTTTCCAGAAAACACATGGAAAGACCTGGTTTTTCTGCATTTTGCACCTCCCGTGCAACCCCTGATATCTATTCTGTTCACTTTGTCACATTACACGTATGTTTTTGTTATCGACTCCAACTGGTTTGCATTACCATATCCCTTAGCTTGCAGTATTACACGACGTTGTTGGGACCCTCCAACGTCATGGCATCAATGTGGATTTCACCAGTTTCCTCATTTCCTCTCCCTCAACCTAACCCAGTTCCAAATGTCAAACTCGGCACTGCCCTCATGACATGTCCTACCCGTCCATCTTTATGCCCACCTATCCACTCCATTCTCCCCTCTGGCCTATCACTGTCACCCCACCTCCACCCACCGATGCACACACATCTGCCTTCCACCTCCCCACACCCACCTCACTCCCATTTATCCCACCACCCTCTCGGCTCACAGCGTCATTCCTGAAGAAGGGTTCTTGCCTGAAACGTCGATTTTTCCTGCTCCTTGGATGCTGCCTGGCCTGCTGTGTTTTTCAGCTTCCTCTACTCTAAACTCCAGCCTCTGCCATCCTACGTTCACCTACGCTGTCAGACAGCTCCGCTCACCAATAGTAAAGACCCCTCATATTTCGAAACATCCATCGATGCAGAAAATCGAGCACGAATGTAGTTTGCTGTAACAGCATTCCCATATTTAAAAATGTCGATGAAGAATATTGCATCAGTTAGCCGACTCCTGACGGCACACTTCCAAGGACTTTTTTACTGAATGAATACTCACCACATATCGTTCGAACTGTGTCACTGTGACCAGCTCCTGCGATATCATATGTGCACAAGTAATATCTAAGGAAATATAGAAAGGAAATGATCAAAATAACGATGATGATCAAAGTTATGTAGTTAAAGCTTATATTGCAAGACCAAGAAACATCGCTGAACAGATGATTGTCATAACCATGTTCCCTAGCAGTGATCGTATTACAACATTCGAACTTACCATTTAAAGGAGTTGCAGCAGAAGAAATAAGAAAAGCCAATACGTTTTTAGAGTGGATGGTGAATGGAACAAGGGATCGAAGCTGAATTGCTTCATTTCAGAATCAATGATGTGTCATGTCCAGTCTCCGTGCTTTAGTTCATTTCTGACACAGTCACCCAATCGCCTTTCAGCTCCATTGTACTCCAATTCTAGAGACCAACGTGTTGGTTATGTGTACCCCTAATGGGAGCTGGAGGAGTCAATTTAGACTGTCGAAATTTCCGCACCAGAAAATGAAGTTGTGGTTGACTAACCTCATGGCGAAAAGATTCCTCAAATAACTCCTGTCATTTACGACTCACTAATCTATCGACATTGTCTGAAATATATTCAGTACAATGTCTGAAATATTTTCTGATGACAGAATTAAGTTTGAAATGAGCATTAATTTGAATTTGTGTTTTTATATCGAGTAACTCTGGGTCACTCATGGGTAATATTTAGTGTTGTGGTACGAGTATTACGCTCTGTCATTAATTGTGCTGCTCACTGATCTGGAATAACCCACACAACAATTCTTTCAAAGAAATGTGCTGAAGTGACAGTGTGTGATAAGCTGTAATGAACAGACAACAATGGGTAGCAGCTGTCACCAAGAAAACTGGGGCATTTCTTCTACGCGGATTTTACTCATTTCCAGCACTGAAATGCACAGTTAGAGATCACGTGGTCACTCTGCAGTAGCTCGGATATGATTAATAGGTACAACCCATCTGCTTGCTGGAAAGCATGAGCGCTTTAACCGGAGCGAAACCCGCCGTAACTTCAGCAGCACCGCTCGTGCGGCTCCAGAAAGCGACCTCAGGCTCTGTGACTGGTCACTGATCATGCAAAAACAAGGCATCAGCGTTACCAGTGTACGTGCAGTTCAAAGTGACATCTTCTCCCTGTGTGTGTGTGAGCGAGGGCTCACTCTGATTGACATGAACTGCATAGATCAGGTCAGGAACAAGAGAGGAGGAAATGAAAATCCAGAAATTAAATGATCAGTCGATTCAAGTTGAAGATGGAAGTTCATGGGTTCCAAACAACAATTAAACGGAGAAAACATCTCATTGGGACAATCCTGTCTGTGTCCGTGCGTACAATAACCACAAGCATCATAACTATTTCATCGCACATTCTACCTACGAATGAGTCCATCCTTTTCTCCCTCCTAAGGTTTTTCTTGTCTTCTTTTAAATTCATCTTTGTTGCTCTCTCCAAACACTCCTGGTGGTGATGACATACTCGTTCTACTTTTTCTCAGCTAAACAATGAATGGTGATAAACTGATTAAGCAAATTCGATACTGTTTTGTTACCATTGCTGGAATATGAGTCACGATTATTCAGTCACTTTGCTTGCATTACTTATTTGAATGCATAGCCATGATTGCACTTGCTTACCAATTAACTGATGAATCGTGACTAATTTCAACTTCTTTTATTACTATGATTGAAATCTTAGTCAGGATTATTCAGACAATTTGTCGGGATTACTTGCTTGAGAGCATAACAACGATGGTATATAATCCATAGCTAATTTGTTGAAATTACAGACACAATGACAGAGCTCCCGCTTGTGGTGATGAGAGAAACATGACATGTCTCTGAAAAATTGCTGAGTTTTCAAATAATTGAAAGAGGCTAGTGTCTGGTTCCGAAAATTATTGTTATTATTATTAATAGTATTCGAATTGTTATCATCATCTTCATCATCATCATCATTGTCATCATCATCATCGCTATCATCACCATTATCATTGTCATCATCATCATCATCATAATTATTATTATACATTTTAATGCAGATGAACAATTGCTCGGAAAAATATCAACTTGTTTTGTTTTCCACCTTCTACTGTTTATTTATTTTCAATATCCCAAACGGATCCTTTCAACCAAAGTAGAACCGCAGTGGTCACCACAATTTCCACATGTTCACGCAAATCAAGGCAATAGATGTGATCCTAGTAGTTTTGTTCAATGTTATTCATTCCAGTTGAAACTTACCCAAGCACAGTGGGTTGTGACTTCTGTAGCAATTATAACAGCTCACATGATTTCACTTCTGCGTTGAAAAGTGGAGCATCAGTCGCCTGAATCTGCCGATCATCGATTTAAGAAAACGTGTCAGAGATTCCTGGGTAGAGGACAAAATAGAATTCCGCAGAAAGTTTCAGTTTCCATTGAACAGCAAGTTTGGTTAACCGCGAACTGCAGTTTGGAAGGACTGCAGATGCTGGCAGTCAGAGTCCATAAGATGTGGAGATGGGACGAGACAGCAGGTCAGACAGCATCAGAGGAGCCGGAAAAACTACATTGCATTTCGGGACCCTTCATCTTGATTGATGAATTGTGGAAAATACGACGTGCATCCAGGATAAATGCTACTAGAAAATCGAACTAATGCTTTTATCAATCACTCAAGTGTGAGTCCCTAACTGAAGTACTTTCCCAGAAATATACCTGCGAGCTGCAAGTACGGGACCAAAATTGGCAAGCACCAGACCTGTTAGTTGTCATTGCATTTCGATGAAAAAAAATCTAGAAGCACAATTTGTGCTACTCGGAGAAAATCTCAAATTGTGGGTAGCATGTCAGATTGCCGAGCATGGAGATGAAACGTCTAAGAGCAAATCTCTCTCTCTCTCTTCCTCCCTCCCTATGTCTTTCTCTCCCTCCCTCACTCAGCGAGCAAACCAACAACTTGATCCACAACCTGAGCTACAAATCTTCTGCAAACTCTTAATATCAAACATTGTTCAAGAACAATCTCAAGCAGTCTGATTCACAGGTTGTCTGTACCTTTGACGTTCGCAACTTCTTTGACAGATTTCCAAGAGAGACATGACCTTATTGAGAATCACAGTCACGAGCATTTTCCTGTTGTCATGTCGTAGTCATACAAATCTTTTTGGCACTATATTGTGGATGGAATGTACTTTATCTGATTTCAGAAGGATTCAGTGTGAGGTGCCATGTTCTCCCTGGAGAAAGGAAAGGTATACCTGTAAGTCACCTAAACAGGTAGCACAAAGTAGAGTTCCCACCCAAAAGTATTCAACAGAAATCGCAATGAACTGGCATCCATTACATCCATTGACGCGAGTGCCATCTGTCCTGACACTGAACTCATGCTTATGCACCTTGAATAAAATTTTTTACGTCAAGTTGGAACGCCTAGGGTGTTTCAAGTTAAAAGCAATTTTCACAGATTAATTTTCGCTGTGACACTAATATGATCAGAATCAAGCCATTTGCTTTATTTTTCTAAGAAGGTTCGATGTCTCAGTGCATCCCACATTGAGGACCAACGTTTTTGCTAATCCCCAAATCTGGGTTCCTGTTTTCTTTTATCTCGTGAACGAATTTACAAATGATTAGTTTCTCGTGCCTGGTTTGTGGGGTGAATCAACGCCCAATGGAATAGTGCAGTTTGAGAATGCAGCTCACCAACGTTTTCTTTAGGGGAAATATAGGTAGACAATAAGTGCTGCCATAGTTCGTGTTGTCTGTATCCCATGAATTATTTCTATAAATCATATTGGAAACATCTCAGAATTCTTGTGTAAAACAATCAAGACACAAAATCAATCAAGCGTCAAGAGCACTGCTCTTTTGTTTTTAAAATAGTTCCAATTGAATTAAAATATCAAACAATCTAAATATGTCTCTGAAACTCAGCATAAGGCATAACGTTGAAATTTTGTCGAATAGCACCGATTGTGCTTCGAGATCATGATCGAAATGCGTAGATCAGTAACACTGCTTTCTATTTTTGGCCCCATCCTTGCAGCTATCTGGATTCTGGGTCATGTATTGCAGTTACGTCTTAGCTCTTGACTGATTGGTAACTGTATTAGTTCGATTTCCCAGCAGCATAAATCCTTGATAGACATCCCATTTTCAATATTTAATGATCTACATTTCACCCTTCAACAACGTTGTTTTCTTGTTAGCTGGCGTACTTTCTCCTCTTTCACGGAATAATTCAAAATTATTGACTTGTCATTTCAAACAAATATTTCTTCCAATTACTGACCAACTTCCTTTGCGTTAAGCGTATGGTTCTGTTCCTGGCGTCAATTGTATGTTTATATCTTGGCTTCAGCAATCATACACAATTCTTTTTTCATTAGGTTAAATACATTGGCCGTGCTAAATTGCTTGATAGTGTCCAGGGATGTGTTGGTTAGGTCGATTAGCCTGTGAAATTTACAGGGTTAGAGGGAGAGGGTAATTGGCTGTGTCAATGTGGGTTGCTCTTCGGAGTGTCGGTTTGCACTTCATGGGCCGAATGGCCTGCTTCCAAACTGTCAGAATTCTCCGATTCTATTAAATTGCCAGTATAATTTCTCGATGATTATGTCAAAACATCTTCTGATGGCAAATACCTCTCCACCTTCTGTATTATATCGGTACCTGATTTATTCCGGTCTTCTCGTGTTGTCAACATTTATCTGATATGAAGTTGACAATGACACTGTGAATCATTTATCTAACTGCTATAACGTTGTACGTAAAATCACATTGCATTATGTATAATTCATTAATGCCAAGAAATTACCGCACAATCCTGATCTGAAATGATGGTACGTTATATATTTGACATTCCCATTCATACTCTGAGTGAATTCATGCACTGTTTTGGAAGATTTACACATGTCTTGATGCAATTTTCGAACGGTTCTAATCGTGAATTAGCAATGCCTAACGTTGTCAAAATGTAAATCTATTGCATTGTTTCACAGCGCTTCTGTGAAATGCATTTACTGATTAGTGATGGTTTTGTGACGATGATTGCAAACAAATCATTATCTATTTGTGAATGTGAATTTGTCATGTGATTAATTACGACAGTCACTGAAAATTTCCCAGAGCAGATATCCTGACTGGAAGCTTAAAATCATATAATTCCCAACTGAATGTAATAAATATATTTACTGACGGAATATTTCTGAAGCAAGATGCTGGCAAGTGGCAAGCACTGTTAACTTGGCCATTTCAAAAATGTCCATTATTTTCTCTACATTAGAGAGCACAGTGCTTCTGTTGTCAACATCTGACATTAAGTTTCAACGCAACATTTTTGTTCCAACTTTGCTACTAAAATGGTTCTAAATTGAGTACAGCACAATGCAGAATTTCTCTCTGCAAACACCCAACAACATGATGGATTTCGACCGTAAGAAGGGATGACACTTTTCCACAATTGAAGAAAGGCCTCGTTGTATTAGTGGCAATTCAGGCGAGGTTCACTCAGTTGATTCTAGACATGATGGGGTTGTCTTATGAAGAAAGATTGCTTCTAAAATGTACTGGAATACTCCCACTTACCTGTACGAGTGCAGCCAAACAACACATGTGATGTTGGACACCATCCAGGACAAAGGACAACTATTGATTGTCAGGACGTCTGCAAGTATCCATTCCCTTCAGCGCCGGTGCTGAGAAGCAATAGTATGCATTATCTACAAGATGCAGTGCAGAAATTTGTCTTAGACATATTCTTAGACAGCACCTTCCAAATCCACGACCACGTGTGTTAAGAAGGGAAAGGACAGCAGATAATTGGATTACCAACACCCAAAAGTTCCCATCTGAGTCATTCCCCATCCTGAATTGAAAACATATCGCAGTTCCTTCATTGTCGCTTGGTGACAGCGTGAAAGTCCTTCGCTAGCGGCATTGTTGGTCTACCTACTGCACGAGCATTGCCTAAGAAGGCCACCTTCACTCACTCCTTCTGGAGGACAACCTTTTTGGATTGGCAATGAATTACCTTCAATGAAAACACATCCCTCCTCAGATAAGGACCAAACACTCAATGTTCTAGCTGTGGTCTCGCTGATGCCTTGCATCGTTGAAGAAATGTTTTGTAGTTGTTGCGACAGATGGGCTGCTCAATGGCAAATGGAATTCAATTTGGATAAGTTTGCGGTTGTGCTCTTTGGTACGACCAACAAGGCAAGGGAATCAATAATAAATGGTAATATCCCATGAAAGTACCTTGGATCAGGGGAATCTCAGTGTGCATGTGCACCGAGACCTAAGGGAATGGTGAAGAATGCAAATGGGATTCATAGCTTTGTGAGTCATGGTGAAATTATGAAAGACATAGATCGGGTATAGAGAGACGAACTTCCAACTTGGTGAAAAGATCAGTGGCCGCGAGCATAAGTCTAAAGTGAAACACAACTGGTTTAGAGGGATGTGAGGAAATGAATTTTCATCGACAGGATGGGGGAGAATCTAGAATTAACTGCCTTTAATGGAATTAGAGGCAGGCACACCCATTTAGATGTGCTCTTGATGCACCGAGGTACACATGCGAGAAGTTAGTTTTTCTGACCAGCGTTTATTCGATTGGATAAAATTATTTTTAATTAGAGAAAGAAAAAAACGAAAGTAGAGGTTTAAAACAAGGATCATCATCCCTCAAGCGAGGTGAGAGTTTAAGAAGGCGACTCATTCGTGCTAACCTAAGCTGGTCTACGAATTGAACTCACACGTATGTCATAAATTTGCATTGCATACCTGCCAACCAGCCAGCTGAACGCAGCAATCCCCCGAGAATAAGAGCACTACATTAATTTATTGAATTCAATGCGTTTTCAAGGAATATGGTCAACGAAATGAAGAAGGGACGTTTATAGAAATGGCACGTTGTGAGAAGATACGAAATGAAGCATGACTTCTTGCATTTCTGTATAATCCTGTGTGGTTCATGCTGGATCATCAAACATTTGTAGTTATTTTATTTTTGTATATTTATTTGGAAGCAAAGAACTTGAAAATTGCGTGAAAAAAGAAAGATCAGCAGATGTATGGTATTCAGTGACCAGGATCTGATATAGATTTTCCACTGTACAATTAATCTTGCAGCATTTCTTAATAAAGCACACAATTTACGCTTTTGGAAGGTTGAGCCCACAGATGATTGCCAATAATGCTGCTTATATCCATACTGTCAAGAAGGACGAGTGTTAATCTCGGCGTGTGTGGCAGGTGTTGGAAAGGCAAAGAAAGAAAGAAAGAAAGAAAGAAAGAAAGAAAGAAAGAAAGAAAGAACGAAAGAAAGAAAGAAAGAAAGTAAGTAAGAAACAGAAAGAAAGAGAAAGAAAGAAAGAAAGAAAGAAAGAAAGAAAGAAAGAAAGAAAGAAAGAAAGAAAGAAAGAAAGAAAGAAAGAAACAGAAGGAAAGATGGAAAGAAAGAGAGAAAGAAAGAAAGCAAGCAAGAAAGAAAGAAGGAAAGAAAGAGTGAGAAAGAAACATAAAGAGAGAAAAAATAGAGAGCGAGAAAGACAGAGAGAAAGAAAGAAATAAAGAAAGAAAGAAGTTTAAAATGATACCTAAAAGTTGAAAATATCAGGAAAAAACATGAAGATATCTCTTCTTGTTCCTTTCTTTTACGAAATAGTGGCATTGCGATATCATAATTCTCTTTAAGGCATTGACACAAATAACAAACTTGTTATTTCTGGTTCTAGAGAGCGAGTGCTGCGATGTACCAATCTGAAATAAGCATTGAACAGTCTGCTTTACTGTCAAGTGAGGGCATTTCAGCATCTTCAACTTCTCTCCAAACTTTTTTCTTGGTTATTGCATAGATGAAAACATTATTGCAGGAACACAGAAACTGCAGCATGTTTTTTTTGTTTCTTGAACGTTGGACTGAGTGTCATTGAAATCCAAACTGGTGACATATCCATGACTTGCAAACTGGTTGTGCAGTAAGTACACAACATAGGTGGCCTGCAAGAGGAGAAAGGTGATCAATATAGTGAAGAGAAGAACAATGGAATTCTTGCAATCAGCCATCTCCTGATCCTTACGATTCTCAGAGCCCCGGAGCTTTTGGCGGGCTCTGCTGGCCTCTATGATATGACTTGCAGTCAGGACATTGAGCAAAGAAATGAGGAAGAAAGGGAGATGGGGACTAGGATGTGATCCAGCCAGTCATCTGCCTGCCAGATGAGCGTAGTGTAGAAACTGGATTTGATCACACAGAACTGCAGAACCCTGTCCACAGTGCACAAATGTTTGAAGACGATGTAGAAAGGAACATTCTTGGTGCATCTCAAGAAGCAGACCATTCCATCAACGAGCGATCAGGTTTCTCTGTGCAGTATCAGGTCTTGAGGCTTTGGCAGCAGATGGGCACAAAATGGCAAATGGTAAAGACAACAGTCAGCCAGACCTAGCCATCCCTCATTAAATAGTCCTGCACAAAGGTGTTGTGGAGAGTACACTGCTCCGAAAATAAATGCTTCCAATCCGGGTTAGGTGTTAAACACTGATGTTACGAAACACATCAGTTGTCCCTATTGCCACGAGGTGGTAGGCGACGCACCGGGAGAGACCATAATGACACAGGCTTAGATTATGATCACCACGAAACTACCTGCAAAGGGGCAGAAGGGATAGATACGATGTAAATGATTCCAAATCCCAACTACTGTTTCCTTTGCTTCATTTTGGAAGTCCCTTCAACTGTTCCTTTCCCATCTATTCATTACTGCTCTAAATCCCTTGGTAATTGATGGTATCGAATAGTGGATTATTCGTTTGTGAATACCTAATACATTTCAATCAACCTCTCTTAACAATATACTCTCCAGTGTGACAGTAGTCTACTCTCATACAAGCCCTACATATAGAAACAGTCCATTCTGCCCGCTAAGTCCACACCTGAAAAACGCTTCCCATCCACTCATACCACACAAATCTATCCCTGTAACCCTGCGTTTCCCATGGTTAATCCATCTTGGCTACACACTGCTGAGCACTATGGTCAATTTAGCATGGCCAATCTGCTCCTAATCTGCACATCGTTGATATGTGGTAGGAAAACGAGAGCATAGTGTAAGCCATGCAATCACGAGGAGAATGTGCAAACTCCACACAGACAGTCGCCCAAGAATGGGTTTGAACCTGGGCCGCTGGTGCTGCCAAGTAGCAGTGCTAAACATTGAGCCATCATGCTGCCTTGAAGGGACACTTGTTCTGTGTCATTTCTCTTAGAGACT
Organism: Hemiscyllium ocellatum; assembly: GCF_020745735.1. Lineage (NCBI taxonomy): Eukaryota > Metazoa > Chordata > Chondrichthyes > Orectolobiformes > Hemiscylliidae > Hemiscyllium > Hemiscyllium ocellatum. The sequence goes on from NW_026867487.1 coordinate 4,515,673, forward strand.
GGTGTTGTCACAATGTGCTAGAATGGCTGTTTCAGAGGCAGTGGGTTAGTAACTTGGAATTTCTTGAGCGTTTCTTTATTGAATGAGATGAAGGAAATATGAGTGGCTGAAGTCAGGCTGACGCAGCCCTACGATTTTAGTTTTGCTTTCAGTTGGGAATTGGAGTTGGCTGTTAGAGCTGATTGATAGAGTTCTCTCTCTCTCTCGCTCTCTCTCACTCACTCTCTCTCTCTCTCTCTCTCGTGTTCTCTTTATGCTAGTAGATTCAGTATTACTTTCTCCTGGACTGGAGAGAGCACGTGAGGAAAGTGTGTTCTGCTGTTTTGCCTTAGCCTAGTTTGCATTTATGGGAAACTGCTGTACACGACCGGTTGATGACTACTGCTGAAATAATAAATCATTTTATTAAGTTTCTCCATAGTGTTAAAGCTATGCCAATTCTCCCTTTTCTTTTTCACTCTTGCTGTGTAGTTTGAATAAAGGATGCTTTGCTTAAAGCCTTGTGGTGGAGAAATTAAATTGCATCTGGAACACAACGTCTTGCAGTTGCTTTTGCTTAAAGAAAAATTAATTGCGATGCTATTATCTTAAAATAATTTGAGGGTGTTTGGCACGCTCCACAGCACTAGTCACTGAGTCCATCCTCCACACTTTCAGTTTATATCAACTGGAGCATTTCTTGACCAACTCCTTATTTATCGATTATTCCACTAACACTTTGTCCGGACCATCTCGTTTTCTGATAACGTTTCAGTTTACAAAAACATTTACTCTTAGAATTGTCCAAATAGATCCATAGTTTTGGCACCTACACAAAGCCCAGGGATCAGAGTGAACAACCAGTTATGTCCCTCTGTATAGCTCTGATACGAATCATTCTATCAGCTCTGTTGTTTTGTGTTTTGCTGTTTGCCACATGAACAATACCAATGATTACAATGAACCTTAATGTCTTCATTTATTCACACGTCTTCACCACGTTCTTTCTGATCTAACACATCGATCAAACGTTTGTTCATCTGCCTTGATATTTCTTTCTTCCATCTGGTATCAAATAGTCTGACCATATACCCTGTACAAGCTGAGGAAACAAATGTGACTCGCACATTTCTAACTGCTAAATAGGAATGAGCAAACAATTGAATTGCCGGTAGATACCACATAGCACTCAAAATTAAAAACTACTATCAGCAAATGTAAAATCCAAATGTAAAAGACCTATCATCACAGAACACAATATAAAACTGATTTAAAATATCGCACCTTCATTGAATTTCTTCAAACGTTTCCGTTATTAATTCTGAAGATCACATTAACAACAAGGGCTGCTCTGCTGCAACAATTACATTCATCTTAATGTCTCACTCTAGATTTCTATTATCACTACATGTATTTTATACTCTAACACAGCAATATTAATAAAAGAGCTAAATAATTCATTTTGCAAAATAATTTCACAATCAGTGCTTGAAAATTCCATTTTACTACATTGTCATATGTAGTGATGATAAGCACTACAAAAACACAAGAATATTTTAATATGTTAGAGTAAAGCTTAATGATCAGTAACATGACAAATTAAAATTCACTATATTACAATACGTATTTTATCAACGTAAAAACGTGCAGTATGGTAAGTTTGTAACTTTTTTAATACTCCATGATGAAAGTGCAAAGATTGCACTCTAATCCAGCAAATCCTGCATAATGTGGCATTATCAATTTCATAATATTGCAATACATGTAAAGTTCATTATGCTCAGACACCTCTGATTATTCACAATATTCAGCCCATTCTGCAAGGGAAGATACAAAATATCTGAAGGTTAGAAAAGCTAGATAACTTACTTGGGATCCGTGACTTACCAGGCGCACCAATAGCAGGGAGAATCGGAGAGCAAACAGCGAAGACTTGGCCATCCTTTGGAAAAAACAAGGAATTACTAATGCTATAGAAATTAACTTAGAGAACCTGTCAAATCCACCTTTACTTATTCCGAGTCAGATCCCCCAGAGGTAGAAATGAGTATCTTCGATGCAGTTCACTGAACAAACAGATTAATTCATGGGTTTATGACATCTGTTTGCAATTTCAAGTATGCAATGATTCCATTATGGACTTGTTTCCATTGGATAATTATTGCTACATGAGAGACCCAGCCTAAAGTGTATTAAAATACAATTCTTCCTTCAATCCACATTTAAGACAACTGATGAACAATCAATATTCATCTCACCACATAGGATCTTGAGGGAAGATAGCGAACTATGCTCCCTCTGTTGTGTGCTCTTAGAACTGTTCATGTGGCTGTGGGTGATGGAGTGAGACTTTCTGATTGTATTCGCTATTCAGTCTGCAATTCCACTTTATGGGAGCCGCATGTTGTGAAACTTTGGACCTCATATGCCGAGCACTAACAACAATTTCTATTATTAATCAACCCTATTTCACTCTGCAATAACTAGGGGCAATACAATAGTATTTTGTATCCGCCATTGGACTGTGGAATGAGAATGAAAGTTACTGGAGTAGTTCAGGAGGAATTTGGGAAGTACAGCGGCACAGATAATTTTCTGGTGTTCGTTGCTTTCCCATATTCGTCCTGAACTCACAGACAGATACAAGCAAAAGACATGTAAACATGAATCCTAAAAAAAATAGCCACCGCGGAGAAGGCCAAAAATGGCACAAACCATCATAACAGACCGGCTCAGATAAATAATAAGTGGTGTAGAATAATAACCCTTCATCGGAAGGTGCACTTGACGGTGTCACCCAGCCGGGTAATGAAATGTCTGCATACAAACCAATCAGCTCAGGGGGCAAAGCAACAATCGCATCCATAACCTGAGCTACAAACCATCGCAAAAAGATATAGTCCTTCAAGTAAAGTTGACCGTTTCATCTTGAGCTCTGTACTTGTCCCTTTAAGAAAGTTATTCATGACTCCTGCTGGAGCTACATTGTTTCTTATTATTGTTGTGATAATATCATCTTGTGCATTTTACCTGCAAGCTTGAGAGTGAGTTTTGTTCAGAACCTTGTCATCCTTGAATTAGCGTCGGGCTCATGGCACTTAAAAGAATGATAGAGTCAGAGACGAGGGCCTTGTAGATCTTTAACTGGGCAATCTTCACAGTTGTATTAAATGTCACAGAGAATAACTCATGAAAGTTACGATAAAAAGCAGAAGAACTGTGGAACTTGAAAAACTCAATAGTTCACAGTGACGGATGCAATAATCGAAAAAGTACTTGATAACAGGAAGGGTAGTTATGTGAGAGCCAGAACAGCAAGCGGAAACTGTAGACGGCGCGGCAGCACACCTGGGTCTGAGTGAACTCCCGGTTCCCTGTGAAAATTGAAATTGCACAGCGTTGCTGGGTTTCATTGTTAACTGATAGATGGTGAGAGTTCTGTGACCATCTTACTCTCTCAGTAACACAGTATCTGAGGTATAAATGGGAAGAGTTGAGAGGACGCACAAAGGATGATTTATCATGTAAAACGAGGGTATTGGATCATTGTGCTTGTCCCTGTTCTTTGAAGGGGACATGCAATTAGTTTCAATTCCTTCGTTCTTTTCACATTCTTCACTTTTCAAGTTTAATCCCTGTCCGAGTCTTTTAACACCACTCTGAAAGTTAACATCTAAACTGCTACCACCGTCCTCTCACTTAGTGAATTATAAATTAGAAGACAGTACAATTTGTCAAAAAGCTTACTGTTTTTTTTTCAATTAATCAATCCTGATCTCGTTCATCATGCCATCAGACCTCTTGCTAATCAAGCCGATATGGCATGCTCTATTCTATCAAAGCCCCTGGTAACTTTGAGATGCTCAGTGAAATTACCCTTAACCTTACATCGATACGGGCAATCAAATCTTGTCTTACGTGAAACCCAACATAACAGTCTCCTTTTATGCTCAAGTAGTCTCTCATAGTCTGTAAACCTGGGTTCCACACAATCATACTCCTTCTTAGGCAGAAATCAAGGTCTATCACCCCATTTCAAGCATGCACTCCTTACATTCCCAGTCCCCCGTCCGTCACACTCACTGGCTTCCTTTGTCTGGCTTCACTGCTACAGCTACTATCTGCAGGCTGCAAATGAAACCAATGAGTCTGCTTTGGGTTTAGGGGACGTCAGCACTTCTTTGTGAATTCGCCCTGCCCAATTCCAGCGGTTTTGTTCATGATCACACAGTGGAGAGTAGCTGAATTCCCATCAGTGGGGAACCTCTTATTTATCGTCTTCTCCTCCACATTCTCTGATTTGAACTGTCCTCAGATCGCTGTCTCGCGTTTTGAGTTCTTCATCCGAGGTCTGTTTCGTCCTTCAGCTTTTCTATCTTGTTGCCTTTTATAGACGCCATAATACGTAATTAATTATTTTTACCTGTAACGTTTCCGTATCCAGTGCCTATGTATTAAAAAGATATTTGTCAAAGCTTATCTAATCTCAAATGGAAACCCAGTGATGTTGGAATCGGAAGTTGTTGTGGTGAGAACCATGAATAACTGAAGTCACTGAGCTTCTCTCAATATTACCGCTCTTAATCCATAATTTGACTCCGAATGTGTCACGATATATCTTTTCCTTTTTATACTACATATAAAACAATTCATTGAGCATCCAGTAACTCATAGATTATGTGTTTTATTGAATATACTTATTCAGATTTTTGATACTTTTTATATTTTTGTTCAGGAATGAGCGCCCAAGATTCAGTTTCCCAGAATCAACTTGAATAGACGGTTCAGGAAGGCCATACTACAACACTGAACTGTCGTTACACAACAGCAGCATTAATGCCTGAGTATGACGTTAATTTTTGAATTGGCATTTCACCTTAAATCGAGAGAAGGATGAACCTGTCAAAAAGAAACAGAGCTCTTGTGATAGATAAAGAAGTAAGTTCGAACGAGATGGAACACCTGAAAATGTGAGACTGAATAAGGGAATGAGTAAGATACAAAAATAACAAAGTATACAATTGCAACGAATATTGTCTTTTATCGTCAACTGCTTTTGTTTCACCTATAGTTGACGTCACATTTGAAAACACAACCAACCGCAGCAAAGGGAAGCTCTATTCAATTTCCCAAGGAGTGAGGCCATCTCCCGAGGAAAGATTGAATATAAGAGTCAGCAGACCATTTATAGGATGCTGTTTACTGTCGAAGCAGATATCATGTGTTTACTGTATTTTTTATTGGTAATAATGGCCGTGGTACCTGGTAAGTCACAGTAAAATTTGAGATTGTGTGTTTAATTGGATATACCTGTTCAGGTTTTTAACATTTTTTTATGTATTTGTTGCAGGAACGGGAGGCCAAGATTCAGTTTCACAGGATCCATCTGAATGGACCGTTCAGGAAGGCCATACTGTGACACTAAACTGTCGTTACATAGCAGCAGCATTATTTGGAGAAACTCTCTTTTGGTACATCCAGTATCCTGGGGAAGCTCCGAGATATTTACTGCAAAGATACGATAAGCAGCAAGGTGCCAGATCTATAGATTTCACTGACCGATTTTCTGCTAATTTGGACAAGGAGAAGAAAACAGTTCCTTTAAATATCTCCGAGGCTCAAATCTCCGACTCTGCCGTCTACTACTGTGCACGGAGCTCCACATTGACACAGCGAAGCAGCCAGCGTGTAAAAAAAACCGTCAAGACACCCTTACGTCTCTTTCTGCATAACATCGCTGAGCAGAATTATAAATTGTTAGCATAATAAACACAGCATTTTATGATTGCCTTGCCCAACTGTTTTCTTTTTTCCATATTGATTCCACTACATTCTGTTTAAATTCCCCTTTATATTAGGTTAGTGTTTTTTACTTACAGTAAGCAGATGTATAAACGGCAGATTCTGGTCGTAAATTTGCAACAGGACTTATCACATCAGCGAGGTGACGTGGTTATGATGCTTTTTTTTAATTCAGAGCAAGGTCAATTGATTCGTGCATCTTCTTCGATATACGAGACTTGGGGATAATGCAGAAAGGCGGATACATGATAAATCACCTTACAGAGTGGAGAAACAGGATTGAAGTTTCAAATCAAGCCATCCAGCTTCTCCTCACTGTGATCTGTGGCTTACGTTGTGTCTTAACAAAAGTTGTATGCGTTGATCTAGTCCCACCTGGTGGCACTTCCATAAATTAACCAATCGGCATTGACAGTGGATATGACACATCTGAACTTGTGCTCAAAACTGCCATTAGTTGTGTGCAAAATCACTTCAGCTTCATCTCCCTCTGCTCAAACCCACCATTAGTTCTGAGAAGTCTCAGACACGGTGATAGAAACGGGAGCAAACCTTGTGCAGAAGAAAATCCTCAACATGAGAGAAGTTGTAGATAATCTTATATCGAGTAACATCACTTTAAAAATGGCCCCCGAAAAGTGGAGTGAGATTTCAAGTTTCGTTTACTCCACAATAAATAAAAGGCCGGAAAGAAACAGGGTGCAGTTATTTACCGTACCTTTTAATAAGTCATTTTGCTCAGCGGCATCTTCGGCCAACAATGCTTGACACACATTTCACCAACCCACACCACTCCAACCAAACCTCCTCACAACCCACGTTGTTTAGATGCATAATACTTAAAATCTCAGAGAAAAGTATAAATTGTTGGAAAAGCTCAGCACATCTGCCAGCATCTGTAGAGAGAAGTCAGAGTTCACGTTCCTGTTTGAGTGAATTTCCTCTGAACTGGTTTTAGCTCCGAAAATGCTGTTTTATGTGTAGAAATTAGGGTGGTGATAGTGTGTGAGAAGGAAACGATAAGTGGTGATAAAGCCCAAACAGAAAGAAGAGCAATTGGACAGACCTAGCAGATGATAACGATCTGACTATGCGAGTGAAAATAGCATTAATGGGGATTTTTAGTGGCTAACAATATGTGTTGTATATTAATAACAAGAGTGCGGTGCAGGAAAAAGCAAGGCAGGTCAGGTAGCATTGAAGGAGCAGTAAAATTGAGGTCTTGGGCATAAGCCGTTCATCAGGAATAAGGCTTATGGGGCGGGAGACTGAGAGATAAATGGGAGAGGGGTGGAGCTGGGGCAAGGTAGCTGGGAATGTGATAGTTACATGAAGATGAGGTGAAAGTGATAGATTGGAGAGGTTCGTGGATTGGGTAGATGGGAAGGAAGATGGACAGTTTAAGAGGGCGGTGCCTTGTTGGACACTTCAGACTGGGCTAAAGTAAGGGAGGGTAAATGTGGAATCTGGTGAAATCTACGTTGATCCTGTGTGGTTGCAGGGTCTAAGATGGAAGATGAGGCATTCTTCATCCAGGTGTCAGGCGGTTCAGCTTTGGAAATGGAGAAGGCCCAGGATCTGCATGGTCCTGGTGGAGTAGGAGAGGGTGTTTTAAATTTTCAGCCACGGGGCAGAGGGGCTGGTTGATGCGGTGTCCCAGAGATGTCCTCTGAAACAATTTGCACTTTGGCGTCCTGTCTTCCCAAAGTAAAGGCGACCATATTGGGTGCAACAGATACAGTAGATGACGTGTGTGAAAGTGCAGGAAAATTTCTGTCGAATGTAGAAAGATCCTTTGGAGCCTTGAACGGAGGTTGGGAGGAGGTTTGGGTGCAGGGTTTGCACTTCTGCTCGTGGCAGTGGAGGTAATGGCCTTTAAAGATGGAATCCAGCTTGGATTTTTTCTGGTGAAATGCACAGCCTCCCACTCCCTCCACTCCAATCACAATCAGCCCAGCAGACAACGTGCGGGGGTGTTGTGGAAGTTTGGAGCATTGACCTCACACTGCTGAAGCCAGGTGCCAACTCGCAGACCCCTCCTATTACTGCCCCCTCAACCACGACCTCACCTCCCATTATCAAACCATCAACTCTCGGACCATTTACAAAATCATCCCCTCTGACTATCTCCCATCCCCAGTCTCCAACCTCATAGTCTAAGAATACTGCACTGTCTGAATCTACATCTGACCAAAGATTCACAAACCTGACGGCACCGGTCGCCACATTGTGTTAGCCTGCTCCAAACCCACTGAATTCATCTCTGCATAACTAGACACGGTCCTCACCCTTTAGTCCAAGAACATCCCATTTACATTCAGGACACCATCCACGCCCTTCACTTTCTCCAAGACTTTAGTTTCCCCGGTCTGAACATCTTATCTTTGCCATGAATATTCAGTCCCTGTAAACATCCATCCGCCATGACAAAGTCTTCCAAGGCCTCTGTTCTCTTTTTCCTCTTACGCCGACCAAACCAGTAACATTTCACTGACACTCTCATTGAGCTGGCTTAAATGATCCTGACCATCAACAATTTCTCATTCCAACCTCCCCACTTCCTCCAAACCATGGGCTCCCGATTGGGCCTCGGCTATTCCTGCCTTTTCGTCGTACATGTGGAACAGTCCATCTTTCACAACTACGCTGGCACCATTCCATACCAGTTCCTCTGCTGTACTGTTGACTGTATTAGCACTACCTCTTGCTCCCATGAGGACATTGACTTCAACTTCTCAAGCACCCTCCACCCGATCTCAAGTTCACCTTAACCATCTCAGATACCTACCTCCCCTTTCTGTACCTCTCCACCTCCATGTCCAGCGACCAACTATACATGGATATTTACTACAAACCCACAGACTCCCACACTTACCCAGAGTACACCTCCTCCTACCTGCCTCCTGTTAAAACGCCATCTCTTGTTTTCAATTCCTCAGCCTGCACCTCCTCTGCTCCCAGGAGAATCAATTCTACCATAGAACATCCCAAATGGCCGCCTTCTTCAAAAACTGCAATTTCTGCTCTGACGTAGTCGACCATGTCCTCTAGTGCATCTGCTTCACTTTCCACACCTCCACCCTTGGACGCACCTCCAATTGCAACAAAGAGAGAACACCCCGGTCCTCACCTTCCACCCCACCAACCTCCTGGTACATTACATCATCCTCTACCACGTCTGTCAACTGCAAACAAATCACAGCACTAAAGATATATTTTCTTGCTCACCCACATATGCGTTTTGGAATGACCATTCCCTCCACGAGTCCCTTGTCAGATCCACGCCTCACACCAGCCCAACCATACTCCCAGCACCGTCCTCTTTCACCGAAAGAAGTACAAAACCTAGGTACACACCTCCCCACTCACATCTGCCCAAGCTCCTTCCACATTCGACAGAAATTTACCTGTACTTCTGCATACGTCATCTAGTGTATCTGTTGCACACGCTGTGGTCTCCTCTACATCAGGGAGACAAGTCACCAAAACGTGAATTGTTTCAGATAACATCTCTTGGACACACGCAACAGCGAACACCATTATCCCTTGGCTGTAAACTTCAACTCCCTGTCCCAATCTCCAAGGACATGCAGGTCCTGGATCTCTTCCACCGCCAAATCACCAGATGCCTGGAGGAAGAATGCCTCACTTTCCGCCTTGGGACACTGCAACCACACAGTATCAATGTGGATTTCAACAGTTTCCCCGTTTCTCTTCCTCAAATTTATCCGATTCCCAACCATCTAAATTGGCACCGCTCTGTAACCTGTCCATCTTTCATCCCACCTATCCGCTCTACCCTCAACTCCAACCGACCACTTTTACCACCATCTTCATCTACCTATCACGATCCCAGCTACCTCTTCCCTAGACCGCCACCCCAGCCATTTATCTCTCAGCAGCACTCTACCCTCCCCCGGCCCACAACCCTCATTCTTGATGAAGAGCTTATTCCCGAAATATTGATTATTCTGCTGCTTGGGTGCTGCCTGACCTGCTGTCTTTCTCTAGCACCACACTGGAGCTATAAATTAACAGACAATACAAAGTCTGGTTGTGAGACTTGGGATAAGGGCTTGGGAGAGCTCCAGCCCGAAAGAAATCAGTATTGCGTCCAGAAGGCTCACATTATCCATGAGGAAAATGAGGCATTTGTTATTTTACTAAGTTGCACTGAGCTTCACTGGAGTGTTGCAGTAACACCTGAACCAAGGTATTGGATAGGGAACAGCGTGGTGTGTTGCATGTTCAGGATCATTTCATTCTGAAGAGAATACAAGTGTTCTGCATTGCGGCCACCCAACGAACACTGTTTCCCCAGTTAGAGGAGACGACATTGTGAGTAATGAATGCAGTAAACAAAATTATATGAAGTGCAGGTAAAGCACTGCTTCACCTGGAAGATATGTTTTGGCCCTTGGATAATGAGGACAGAGGAACTGAACGGAAAGGTGTTGCATCTTCTCTGACTGTAACCGAAGATTTTGTGAGTCTGTGTGTACTGTCGGGGTTGAAGGAAGAGTTGGGCAGTGTGTCCCAGGCGGACTGGTCCATGCCGAAGGCTGACTAGGAGGAGGAGGGAAATGGATGTCTGGAAATCCCACATAGAAAGTTTATCAGACCTCAACTCGTCTGCACCCTCACTCAGATCAGAGACAATGAATGAAAGCGGAACTTCTCAATCTAATTTCAAATTCGAATTTCTTTTATTCACATAGTTGTTTCGATCATTTAATGCCTGAGCTTTGCTTGAAATCACTCAGAGTTTAAATTGTTTCTACATTCAGTTGGCCACCAAACTTCTCTTAGGTCAATTAAAAACAAACTTTCCACATTTGGTCATCCTTTTCTGAGCAACAGAGTGAACTTCTAATATTTCTCTTTGCTAACATAAACAGGAACCTGTGGTTATTGACGTTATCAGTTCAAGGTCGTCCTATCGCACGACTTTCCGGAAATGACATAAAACGAAACGTAATCCAAGCTGACAGCGCTTTCATCTTGGGTGTTCTGCAAACTTTTGAGACGCAAAATTTGACATCGAATTCCAAACCAGCAGCGATGTTGCTGTCCATTCTTTCTCTGACCTGCATTACCTCCATTGTTGGTAAGGAGTTTAAACAGAAGTTTAATTGAAGGTTTAATATATTTGAGAAACAGAGTGCACGGATTTGACGAATATTAGAGCTACTTCAAAGCACAGCTTCGTACTTGCACGCAATTCTGGTCTCTGTCTTCCACAAAAAAATGAAGGGATACAAACTGCAAGAGAAAAGTGACTTATACAGATGTTGCTGGAATTGAAAGTTGGACAGAAATCAACGTGTCCGCTTGCATCCATTTCTCCCCTAATGGGAACACTAAAGGGTATCTAGATTGATGTCTTTACAATGTTGAAAGGATCTTAAGCTCAGGTCACGAAGCAACATAGTACAGTTGAGGAGGATTCCAGGTTTACACATCTAAATAAGCAAGGTTAAACGGCACAAAATTATCTAATGAGGATGTTAGCGAAAAAGAATAACAGCTGTTTATTCGGAGAACAGGTACAATAGGTTTTTATTACCACGAGGGGGTAGTTAGAGTGACGAACAAAGATGCAGTTAAAATGAGAGGGAGAAATAAGTGAGTATGCTTGTGGTTATTATGCACACAGCAATGAGGCCAACGACCTGAACGAGCCTCTTCTCCTCTATATTCTATCTATTTTGAAGATATCATCAATTTCTAAGTTCAGTTTATCATAATCGAACATTTAATCTTTATTTTTTGCTTTCCCTAATCTTGTGTTCTAGATCTGAGCAATGCAGTTTCTGTTACGCAACGGTATCTTTCGTTAACGCAGACAGAGGGACAAGATGTCACGTTAAATTGCACCTTCACTGAAGATGGTTATTACTTGTACTGGTACCGTCAATATTCAGGCAGAGAGCCAGAGTTTGCAGTTCGGAGGCAAACGGGCGGTGGTGCTGTATTGAAGGCAGATTTCGCTCAGTCCCGGTTTTCTGATACCCTCCAGAAGACAGAGAAGTTGTACCAATTGACCATCTCGCAGCTTCTGCTGTCTGACACCGCCGTCTATTACTGTGCAATAAGCCTCACAGTGACAGAAAGGAGTGAAAGCCTTGTACAATAACTGCCGCATGTTTCTGGGTCACAGCTGCTGTTGTTGCGGGCCGTTTGTAACAGTAGCTTGCAGACTTAAGCATCATCTTCCTGTGAAGGATATGTCCCAGAGGACAGATCCCACCATCAGCATTTACACTTGTTCACTTCGAATGCTGTTTCTGATTATTGCATCGTGTGAGGACCGAGTACCCTGTTGTTTATTTGGGAATGTCAAGGAACACCTCATTCAATTTCATTGAGAATAAAATATGTGCAGTTGGCCTGGCACTAACCATTTGCATGTACCGCCCGTTTTGAAATGAAATGGAACAAATAATTTTCAACGTGAAATTGCTTAATGGGGAGTAGAAAGCAGCCATCCATGTGAGAAGGATCTTAACATTTAAACAAACCCAATTGAGCAACTATTAAAATACTAAAAATAAAGGTTACATTCTACAACGTAACCAGGTAAAAGGGCGATATTTTCAGGATATGATGAGAGGATAAGAACTATGATATCGACAGCAATAATCTGGAAGGACAGGCGTGGGGTTCTCTTGGAATACCTGGTCAGAAAAACGAGGGAATATATAAGCCTTTTAATTTTTAAATGTACTAATTGTGCAGAACATTGGAAGGACGTTTCGATATCTGCACTCACCAGGTAAGGCTGAAATAATACTTGAATAACAATAATTATTTCATTTTTTCCTCGTATCTATGCGATGATTCTTTCCTGTTTCAGTTAAATATTCAGGAATGACTGGAAAAGAGTCAGGTCAGATATTTTTGGAGTCTAGTCTTTGACAAATCTTTTGAGGTATAAAATGGCATAAAATCCCGAATCACATTTCAACTGAAGTTCAGAATACATCTTATGTAAGTGGAGCACAGGAATCCATTTCCAATGCAGCGAGTACATGGTCATTTCTCAATTCAGTTATTTTCCAGAAAACACACGGAAAGATCTGGTTTTTCTGTATTCTGCCCCTCCCGTGCAACCCCTGAGATCTGTTCTGTTCACTTTGCCACATTACACGTGTGTTTTTGTTATCAGCTCCCACTGGTTTGCATTACCATAACCCTTAGCTTGCAGTAATACACGACGTTGTTGGGACCCTCCGACCCCATGGCATCAATATGGATTTCACCAGTTTCCTCATTTCCTCTCACTCAACCTATCCCAGTTCCAAATGTCAAACTCGGCACTGCCCTCATGACCTGTCCTACCCGTCCATCTTTCTTCCCACCTATACACTCCACCCTTCCCTCTGACCTATCATTGTCACCCCACCTCCACCTACCGATGCACACACAACTGCCTTGCCCCCACCCTCCAACAACCAACTCACTCCCATTTATCCCACCACCCTCTCAGCTCACAGCCTCATTCCTGAAGAAGGGTTCTTGCCTGAAACATCGATTTTTCCTGCTCCTCAGATGCTGCCTGGCCTTCTGTGCTTTTTCAGCCTCCTCGACTCTAATCTCCAGTCTCTGCCATCCTACGTTCACCTCCGTTGTCCGACAGCTCAGCTCACCGATAGTAAAGTTCCCCTCATATTTCGAAACATCCAACAATGCCGAAAAACGAGCACGAATGTAGTTTGTTGTAACAGCATTGCCAAATTCAAAAATGTCAATGAAGAATATTGCATCAGTTAGCCGACTCCTGACGGCACACTTCCAAGGGATCTTTTACTGAATGAATACTCACCACATATCTTTAGAACTGTGTCACTGTAACCAGCTCCTGTGATATCATATGTGCAAAAGTAATATCTAAGGAAATACAGGAAGAAAATGATATCAAACCAATGATGATAATCAATGTAATGTAGTTAAAGATTATATTGCAAGACCAAGAAACATAGCTGAACAGATGATTGTCATAATCATACTCCCTAGCAGTGATCTTATTACAACATACAAAAGTACGATTTACAGGAGTTGCAGCAGAACAAATAATAAAAGCCAATGTTTTTAGAGCGGATGGTGAATGGAATGAGGGATCGAAGCTGAATTGCTTCATTTAAGAAACAATGATGTGTCATGCCCAGTCTCCATGCTAATTAGTTCATCTCTGACACAGTCACCCAATCGCCTTTCAGCTCTATTGTACTCCAATTCTAGAGACCAACGTGTTGGTTATGTATACCCCTAATGGGCTGCTCAGTGGGATCTCGCTCTGATGCAACAATTACATTCATCTTAATGTCTCACTCTAGATTTCTATTATCACTACATGTATTTTATACTCTTAACACAGCTAATCTAACAATAGTGCTAAATATTTCATTTTGCAAAATAATTATAAAATCAGTGCTTGAAAATTCCATTTTACTACATTGTATACGTAATGATGATAAGCATTACAAAAACACAAGAATATTTCAATAAGTTAGATTAAAGCTTAATGATCAGTAACATGACAAATTAAAATTCAATATATTACAATACATATTTCATCAACGTAAAAACGTGCAGACTTGTAAGTTTGCAACTTTTTTAATACTCCATGATGAAAGTGCAAAGATTGCACTCTAATCCAGCAAATACTGCATCATGTGGTATTATCAATTTCATAATATTTCAACATATGTAAAGTTCATTGTGCTCAGACACCTCTGATTATTCACAATATTCAGCCCCTTCTGCAAGGGAAGGTACAAAATATCTGAAGGTTTAAAAAAGCTAGATAACTTACTTGGGATCCATGACTTACCAGGCGCACCAATGGCAGTGAGAATCGGATAGGAAACACCAAAGACTGGGCCATCTTTTGGGAAAAATAAGGAATTACTGATGCTATAGAATTTAACTCAGAGAACCTGTCAAATCCTCCTTAATTTACTCTGAGTCAGATCCCCCGAGGTAGAAATGAGTATCTTTGATGCAGTTCACTAAAAAAAACAGATTAACTCATGCTTTTATGACATCTGTTTGCAACTTCAAGGATGGCAATGATTCCATTATGGACTTGTCATCCTTCTGACTTCAGACACTTCGGAAAACCCAACCCATCTGTTTCCATCATGTGGTGTCCCCAATGGTATATACTAAGTTTAGTTCCATCATATAACCTAAAATGTATATGGACTTCTACCCTTGAGTTTAGAAGACTGAGAGGGGATCTGATTGAGACATATAAGATTATGAAAGGATTGGACACTCTGGCCGCAGGAAACATGTTTCCGCTGATGGGTGAGTGCCGAACCAGAGGACACAGCTTAAAAATACGGGGTAGACCATTTAGGACAGAGATGAGGAGAAACTTCTTCACCTAGAGAGTGGTGGCTGTGTGGAATGCTCTGCCCCAAAGGGCAGTGGAGGCCCAGTCTCTGGATTCATTGAAGAAAGAGTTGGATAGACCTCTCAAAGATAGTAGAATCCAGGGTTATGGAGATAAGGCAGGAAGAGGATACTAATTAGCAATGATCAGCCATGATCATATTGAATGGCGGTGAAGGCTCGAAGGGCTGAATGGCCTACTCCTGCACCTATTGTCTACTGTCTATTGCATATTGTCTGAAATCTTACCCGTGCATCATTTCTGTTACTTCTCAATTATGTAGTGCTTTTAGGTATCACATTTATGAGTGCACTTTATTTGTTATTAAGCGTTCTATATCAATTCCTTTCATGACACCCATTTTCAAAATTGATTTCCCACAGAAACAGCTGAACCCACTATGAACTTGCACAGAAGGTAACCTGAGGTGAGAACATCACTTGAAAATTATTGCTCGTGTGGAAACTGCATATTGTTTCATTTGTTCAGCTCAACCTAAAATACACAAAGGACTTGCAAAAGTTTTCGTACCGATGTTCTGATGCAAACCATTTATCATCGTTGACGTTAATGTCGTTAGAAACGCAAAGTGTAGTCTAGTACGTTTAAATCAGAGGGTGAATTCATTCTACATGGATATTATATGTATACGCTTCGATTTTGCCACTGGATGGTCTTCAATTGCAATGACTTTGTCAGGTGCTGTACTGAGGAACGCTATCCGGGCCTGAGGCATCATCCTTCTGAACAAACGTTGAAACTTTAACCCATCAGCGTGTTCAAGCAGATGGTCAGAACTGTCTGTACTATTGGAAGAAGAACAAAGGGTGGGACACTAGGCGTGGGGTCATTGCTAGATGATTCTGCTGGCAGCGTAAGCCCGTGTTCCGTCATCAGAAAACACTCAGTAGAAGCACATCGGCCGAGCTTCCAATTAAATGTTTTAGTGGTAACGTCGGTGGCTAAAACTGCAAACTGAACTACATCCATCCTCCGTTCCAGAAAGTCAAATTTTCAAAAGGAGCAATTGTGACATCGATCTCACAGAACTGGTTAAAAGACAGCTTCTTCTTTGAACCTCCCCCTCAGAGAACATATAGCTATGACATGATTATGTGCAGCTCACCAATGATCTCCCAGGAACAGCCATGTTCAAATAAACTCGAGAACCTCTGAGGTATTTCGCACTGTGAACCTTCAAATGCCAATTCCATAAACCCTCATACCAGACAACAAAACGATAGAAATCCTCTTTTTTATCCTTGGTGTCTGTTTACAATATGAGTGTATGCAAATCTGGTGAGAATGTGTGAATGTAATATAAAGCAGTCCGATTCCAGTGAGCTTCGTGCTTCCTTATTTCGCAATGTCGTTCAGTTCATCTATTTAGTGGTAACCATGAAGTGCTTTCTCTCTCTCTCTCTCTATTTCTCTCTCTCTCTATCTCTCTCTCTATTTCTCTCTCTCTCTCTCTCTCTCTCTCTCTGTCTCTCTCTCTCTGTCTCTCTCTCTCTCTCTCTCTCTCTCTCTCTCCCCCCCCCCCCCTTGAATTTCCAGACGTTTTTGGTTAGTCAGTAACCACAGAGTCCCGCAGCAGTTACCAGGAAGGAGTACTAATCTCCCACTATTACCTGTTCTCTTTGGCGCTGTATTTCATTATTTTCGAAGTGGTTATTTCTTCAGCCAAACAGTGAGCAGTCCACGGTGCCAGCACATCTCCATTGAAGTTCGAACGTCTGTAAGGACCAATAGAACAGAAAATACTCTTGCGCTCGTAATTCGAGGTATAAAACTTGAAGGCACCACCATCTACTCCTGTGAAGCGAATTACACGTCTAAGCATTTCATCGGCTTGATTATGTACAATATACAATCGAAACTTGATACTGCAGACTGCAACGACGAATGGCAACATCCCTTCATTCTAAGTGAATTTCGAGGTAATTTGCTCTTCTTTGTCATACTGCTGGCGCATTTTCCTCAGCTTTAATGATCTGTCCAATTTTTAGCTGGCATTCCTGAACTACCCCATTAATATCAATAAGTCTCACAGACAACCACTTGGGTGGATAGAATCTGCGAATCAGTGAATATTGCTTATTTATCTAAATCTGTTGAAATAGCCACAAAGAGTTAAGTATGAGGCTGTGTTTTCCCATTGAATTGAAGGATCAGCAGTTTTTGTATCAGGATAACTGAAAGCTGAATCACTACAGTTGTTTTCATAAACATGTGACTAGATCTGCGAAGGTGGAGATAGTCACAGCCGCTGAGTATCCTCATATCTCATTATAGAGTCATAGAGATGTACAGCATGGAAACTGACGCTTCGGAGGAACCCGTCTATGCCGACCAGATATCCCAACCAAATCTTTTCCCACCTGCCAGCACACAGCCCATATCCCTCCAAATCCTTCCTATTTGTAAACCATCCAAATGCCTCTTAAGTGTTGCAATTGTACCAGCCTCCACCACTTCGAGCTCATTCCATACCTGTACAATCCTCTGTGTGAACACATTGTCCCTTAGGTCTCGTTTATATCTTGCCCCTCTCACCCTGAACCTATGCCTCTAGTTCTGGACTCTCCGTCACCAGGGAAAAGACTTTGCCTATTTACCCTATCCATTCCCCTCATAATTTTGTTAACCTCTATAAGGTCACCCCTCAGCCTGTATTGCTCCAGGGAAAACAGACCCAGCCTGTTCAGCCTCTCCCTATAGCTCAAAGCCTCCAGCGCTGGCAACATCCTTGTAAATCTTTTTCTGAACCCTTTCAAGTTTCCGATAGGGAGGAGACCAGAATTGCACGCAATATTCCAACAGTGGCCTAACCAATGTCCTGTACAGCCGCAACATGACCTCCCAACTCCTGTACTCAAGACTCTGACCAATAAAGGAAAGCATACCAAACTCCTTCTTCCCCATCCCATCTACCTGCGACTCCACTTTCAAAGAGCTATGAACCTGCACTCCAAGGTGTCTTTGTTCAGTACACTCCCCAGGACCTTAGCATTAAGTGTATAAGTCCTGCTAAAATCAGTAGCAGCTCTATAGAGCTTGAATTAACTCAACTGACCAGTCATACAAACATGCTCAAGTTACAATGATGCGGCCATGTTCCGAAAAAGGGCATCCAACATCTGAGAGTCTTTGAGAGTTCTGTTTCGCATCTATTGAGGTCCTTTGTATCAGCGTGGTCTGGACAGTAAGAAGTGGAAATACGTACTGACAATATTACAATATGTAGTTTGTGACTCTTCAGGTATTGATACAGTTCATCGCCATACGCCAAAATACTTGGATAACATACACGCTTGTCTGAACAGTTTCAAGTAACATGTGCGTCACACTAGCGTCATGTTTTGACCATATTTATAAAATTCGAATCGAACTCTCATTCCTGAGTGTCAATTGCATTGCCATCACTAAACTCCCATGATCGAATTCTGTAGGACTTCCATTCACCGGACACTGGACCAGCCATATAAGTAGTGTTGCTGTAAGAGTAGGTCGGAGCATCAGAAACCCGCAGCGAGTAATTCACATCGTGACTCCCAAAGCCTGTTTACCATCCACAACACGCAATCCAGGACTGTGATGTAATATTCTCGACTTGCCTGTAACAGTACAGGTTCAGTGATACCAATAACAGCTCGAGACTATTCATCACAAAACATATTGCTTACAGTTGTCAGAGGAGAACGGACTTGCACTGAGATGAAAGTGCTTATTGTGAAGTTATATTAGTTATCCGTGAAGGCAATGTTGACAATCATAGTTGAGGACTGGATTGATGATGTTCAATTAGTTAGTACAAGAAGTCTAAAACTAACAAGTGTCAGAAAACAATACATTAAGGTAAAAACTGAAAGAACTGCGAATGCTGGAAATCAGAAACAAAGCCACAATTTGCCAGAAAATCTCAGCACATCTGGCAGCATCTTGGGAGTGAAATTAGAGTTAATAGCTCAGATCCAGCGAATCTTCTTCCGAACTTTTAAAGTCAATTGATAGTATGTATAGAGTTTGCAGATATAAAACAATCAGTAAATAAGAATCTCTTTTGCCCTTGTTCAGCATTGTGCATTTCGTCATCTTTTAAAAGATTTGTGTTCTCCCACAAACCAGAACTCAATTGTATCACGGCGTCCCTTAGGAGTAGAAAATGAAGCACTCAAGGTGTGTTTTTGTACGGGATACATTTAATCTCTGCATTATTGAAAGTTGCAGGCGCTGTCGGAGATGAGGATGTTGCTGATTGACAGTTCAGTGATCTTGCCAGTTTTATTCGAAGAAAATCGTTCATTAATGCCAGTGTTCCTGTGCAAACGCACCCCATTAAGCTGAAGCATGATCTCTGGAGGATGCATGGGGCTCTGACTGTACCAGTATGCAAAAGAATTAGAATCACTTGTTTTCAAATTGCAGGTGAGGGTCATTTCAGCAAAGGTTCAATAGTATCCTGCTGGCTCCATTCTAACATGGGAAACAGTAAAAAAAGACAATCAACATCAGCTTCATATTGATCAACATAATTGCCATCATCTCATCGACAAACAAAGCACTTGTTTGTGGGCGGCATGGTGGCACAGTGGTTAGCACTGCTGCCTCACACGTTCAGAGACCCACGTTCAATTCCCGCCTCAGGCGACCGACTGTGTGGAGGTTGCACAGTCTCCCCGTGTCTGCGTGGGTTTCCTCCGAATGCTCCGATTTCCTTCCACAGGCACAAAGATGTGCGGGTCAGGTGAAGTGGCCACGCTAAATTGCTGGTGGTGTTAGGTAATAGGATATGGGTGGGTTGCGGGTCGGTGTGGACTTGTTGGGCCGAAGGGCCTGTTTCCACACTGTAAGTAATCTAAAAATCAACTCTTTCCTGAGAAGGAGATACTTACTGAGAATAGATACAATGACAAGGAACGGTATGAGACCGTTCCCCATCTTGTTTGTCGATGCAGCTACTTAAATGGAGCAGCAATGCAGATCCTTGCCTATCTGCAATAATGATCCAGCCAACAATAAAAAAAATGGCGCAATCTCCAAAAGCACAATTCGGTCAGAAAGAATGGACAAGGCGGTGCTGCAAGAAGCAGAAGCTTTGGGCCGGGATACTTAGACTGTAAACTTGACAGTGTGTGCAGTGACTCTAATCTGAACTCAGAGCTGAGAAAGATTAAATTCCCTCCAGTGTGGAAACAGGCCATTTGGCCCAACATATCCATACCAACTCTCTGAAGAGTTACCCACCAAACCCATTTCTCCTACACTTACCCCCGAGTAATATACCTAACACTATGGGCAGTTTAGCATCGACAATTCACCTGACATGCACGTTTTTGGACTGTGGGAGGAAACCGGAGCACTCCGAGAAAACCCACGCAGACACGGGGAGAACGTGCAAACTCCACACAGACATTCGCCTAAGGCGGGAGTCAAACCTGGGTCGCTGGTGCAGTGAGGCAGTACTACTAACCACTAAGCCACCATGCCACTCTAAGAAATAGTGACGGTAATACCTCCAGCCGGTGATCGGTTTTCAAACAATGAAAAATATTACTTATTATCGTTCAACACTCTTATGAATTTATAAAAGGCAAGAGTGTTTAAATTTTATCTGCATGGAAGTTCAAGCAGGAGAAATAGCATTTCCGAATATTAGCGACATTATTACTGTCCTCGTTTGGGGAATGGTCAATGGTGCAGCTGGGAAACTGCAGTTGACAATATAATGTCCGACCAATCCACTGTTCTTGGTTCGCACACGAATGCTCTCAAGCATAAAACCTTTAAATGAGGAAAAATAAATGAAAGTCTTGTCAATTGAACTTAAAAATAGTAAAACGTATTTGATAATTTTAATATCCATAATATAAATTATGAAAAACGAATTTAAAAAACTGTTATGATATACATTGCAATGGCGGATGATGGTGTCATAGTGATATCACCGCCCTAGTAATTCGCTGGCTCAGGCTAATGATCTGTGGACACGTCGACTAATGGAATGTAAATTCATTTAAGAAATAATCTGTGATTAACTACTCCCTGTAAGGATAAACATGAAAGAGTAATCGATTCACATACAAAAAAAAAGTCTACATCCTTTTCAGAAAGAATGATGTTGCAATTACCTGGTCTGGCCAACATGTGACTACAGACATAACCAAGGCAGTTAACGCTTGATTGGCTTTCAAAAGCTTTTGAAAGGCACTTAGTTCAAGGGCAATCAAGGAAGGGCAATGAATGTTGTCTTTCCCAATGACACACGTATCTCATAACGAGATAAACAAAAATCCTAAATTGAAGTAATACATATTCTCATTATGATCACCTGTATGCAAACATTTTAAATGTAATCACTGATCATCGACCTGGAGCCCAGAATGTAGCATGATTGTTATTTTTGGACATTGTTCTATTCATCTTTGTTCAGCATTCCCGAATACTGTCTTGAAGGCATTCTCTTTAGTGGTCTTCACATTCGGGATCCTGCTTTATTATTATGTGTGACTGACTTTAACATTGAGCGGTGTTCGATGAGATTAAAGTAATTGCCACTAGTGCTAGTGAGCTGGGTCCTTAAACTATACACGTTGGCTGCAGAATATTCTATTCTCAATGAAAATGGAAGTCTTCAGAGGTCCCCAAATAAATAACATCTGTTCCCTCTCATAGTCAGAGCAATGACCAACCTGTTCAATGCAAAAGATTTCATGTTGCTTCTCCGCTGGCCACTCAAAGCCCAAGCACAGTGTAATGTGTATGACCCGCTGATACAAACAGTCCTGAATAGACGGCAGCTGTGACACAGCTATCGGCGGCAATTATTGTATGAAGCATTCCCTCTTTTCCACCAATGTGAGCCTAATTGCACAGTAATAGAAGGTGGTGTCAGATCAGCTTCGAAATTGTCAATTGGTACTACTTCTCTTCCTTCTGGAGGGCATCGGAAAACCTGGTCTGAGCGGAATCTGCCTTAGTTGCATTCGTGCCAGTCGTGTACCTCTGGAGTGCGAACTCGGGCTGTCTGCCTGGGTACTGACAGCACCAGAAAAAGTAAGAAGCATTGCCAGTGCAGTTGCAGTTTAAAGTGACATCTTCTCCCTCTGTCTGTGTGAGAAAAGCATTCCGCTGAGCGACAGGAACCCCATCGCTCAGACCTGGAGCACAAGGTTAAAGAAACGATTAAACGATCTACAGAGGGTGAAAGTTCACAGTAAGCATTGCCAGAAATGTCGGTAGGAACTAGAGCCCAAAGATATTCTCATTTGACAATCAAGTCCGTGTCTGTTTGTGGAATAACGAGGAGCAGGCATCATCACGTTCCCTCTCATTCTACCAGCAAATCCTTTCAACTATTTCACTCTCATGGATCCATCTAGTTTATAATTCAAAGCATCTTTACTATTCTTCTCAACTACTCATCATGCCGCTGGAAGCCACGCTCACCCCAAACTCTGGCTGAAGAAATTTCGTTTGCATTTCCGGTTAGACCTTTTTTAGGCTCAGATAAATGAAGCATCCATAGATGAAGCATCGTCTCTAAGTCTCAAGCGTCCATTAATCACTTTAACAACAAAAATCAATGCACTCATCTGTCTTCTAATTAGTCGAGAAAGAAACCTATAATTGATTCATGATTGATGTTATTTTCTGTATTAGTGTGATCGTTGGAATCGTTTCTCATTTCTATTTTGTGTCTCCATCGGTCGTTCTGAGAAGATGAGATCCGAATTGCTCACTGTAATTCAAATGTGTTCTAACTCAGGTCAGGTACACGTTTAAAGCGAGTCCCTTGTGTTTATTTCAAATTTATTCTGTAACAAAGTCTATCCCATTTAAAACATCATTGTTCTCACCGATGATGTGAGTCACATATAACAGAGCAGGAATGCTGAGCCACATCACGGCTGTTCCAGGATTCGAGGGGTCGTTATCGATCTCAAAAAGACAGAACGTTGAACAAGAAAAAGCTGGAAG
Organism: Hemiscyllium ocellatum; assembly: GCF_020745735.1. NCBI lineage: Eukaryota > Metazoa > Chordata > Chondrichthyes > Orectolobiformes > Hemiscylliidae > Hemiscyllium > Hemiscyllium ocellatum. Next base: position 4,538,834 of record NW_026867487.1, read on the forward strand.
AATTAGTTGTGTTTCATTTGATGTCACCTCCTCCGGAGCGTGCAATAGAATGAGCTCAGATCATTGGACCTAATTGGTCTCATGTAACTTCTGTCAAAACAACTCTTATTAACGACACATTCTGCTCATCAGCAACAAAGCTGAATAAACATAGACAGGGTGTCGCTAACTGACTTGATAGGCATCGTTCTGTCTGAATGGAGTGAGAAACAATTTATTCTCTAATTGCCCTGACAGACATTCAGATGGCCAACTCGCCTGAGGGACAGAGTGTTCTCTATTCGAATTGAGAGAGAGCTCGATCTTAAATTTATGAAAGTGATAGTTTTCCTTTCGTTGACTTGAGAGATAATTTGATCTCCAACTAACTAAATTGCTTTCACTGTATGAAATTTCAATACACCAAGGAACAAGACAAGAGAATTGAGAGAAAGAACGAAACATACTTTGTTTTGCGTTGAACTCTATTATAAACTATAATTTCCCGTGCTAGAAAATAATGAAAGCCGACTCATTGCTAACTTTCAAAGATGTGTTATAAAGATACTTGTAACAGAATGGGACATGCTTAACTGATGAATTTGCTTTTTCAAAGAGCAGGCGCAGATACAATGTTTGAATGGCCTCAATCTGTTTTGCATGTTTCCACGATTCTTGATCTTGTACCACCGCCGCCCTCCCGCCCCCTCCTCTGCCCACAATATATTTATTCCTCGTTGACTCTGTTTTTCAGCGGACAGGCTGGTCACAGACTTCTCAGCATCCATCAGTTCCTAGTATGGCTGAGTGCTGCCATACGCTTCTAGTTCTCACGCGGAACAGCACGTTCATTCAACAGAGTCCGCAGCAATCCCTCTCTCAACTTTTGATTGTTGCTCCCACTCCCACCCTGCCTTCCCTTCTGCGTCTTCCTTGAGAAATTGCTGCAGCCGTGATTGTTCGCCATTGACTGGGTCAGTTTTCAACGGGGATTACAAGCCCACAGAGCACCGTGAGAAACTGTCTGGTATTGCTCCTCATCATTATCTCCTTCTCATGAGGTATTTCATTGCCAGTAAAATTCAATTTCCCGCAGCCCAGATGTTAGTATCAGAGCTGTTGTTGTTAATAAAACAATGTCGACAATAATCATGATTTTTAATATTTCTCTTCTTTGCTTTATTGGCACAGTGTCAGCAAGAAATAGCTTGTTCCAGATTTGGCAGTTAAAAAGGGAAGTAATGTGAAAAAAACTTGCAACTTGAAGACAACCATTCGATTCTGAACGTTTACTGGTACACTTAGCAAACAGAGAAACATCCGCAGTATTTATATGAATGCAGCAATGGGGGTAAATAGGAATTATTATTTTCCTGATCCATTCTCTGTCAAATTTAATAAAACTACGATGATTATCGAGTTAGCGACTCACGAGGCCCTCGTCGTCATCAGAACGTCGCATTTCTGTGCAATGGATCCCTGCACTGGTGCAGAGTGACAGCAGATCCATACAAAAATGTCGTTTACAATTACAGGGAGAGTCGATTTTCTGTAATTGTTTATTCAGTAAATACAAATTTCATTGCTATAATGGAAGATATCTATGGAACTCTCTGTGGGTATTGTCTAGACTGTTTGACTGACTTGAGGAGCTGTTGAGCCAGCAAATCCAATGGAACTTCCCGAGTCATAAATACCACTTGCAACTGCTCCTCCAAGTCATTCATCATTCTATTTGGAAATGCATTGCAATTCTATCTGTGTCGCTGAGTCAAAATTGTGTAACTCCCTTTCGAACAACACTCCCGGTGTTTCCACACTCCAATGACAACAGTAGTTTCAGGACCCAGTTCACCAGCACCAGTGGCAATTAGTCGTACACAAGAAATGTTGGCCTAGCCAGCGACGCCCACATGCCGTAATAAAAAAAAACCTTTTAAAAATATAGATACATGTTTAAATGTCGTGCTCTCTTTTGTCCCCGGAGCCTATGATCCAGATGAGCGCATTTCGTTTCAATGGCAGGTAGTTCAGCCCTCCCGGTCTCACAGGCCCACTCGGGGTACTACGCGATGTGAATATCCTGAAATATGGCAGCAGATGATTGAGTGTCGAGAGTGGAAGCACTGTCTTCAAATATCCACCTTTCTTTTACAGAACGGACAGGACACTGCTGCTGTTCGCAGTCGGGGTTCTGTGTGGAAAAATTCTGATGGGTAATCATGGACTAAAGACATTCCATATTTTTTTCTTTCAATTCCCGAAAGTGGTTTGAACCTGAATTTCAAATAACCCTCTGTCGCTTTGTTTCCTTACTGAATTGGTTCATCGACATTCTGTTAGTCTGTCGCTGTCTACAGACATAAGGCAAGGGTTTGTGTTCCCATAACATCACCCGAGAGACAATTATTTAATTTGGTCCATAGTTTATTCCGTGAAAGCACGTGAGAAGATCTGATTATAAATCATACTTGCTTGATCCTGTTTGTCTGTCGATTTCCAGCTAGTAAATTCATTCAAAGCAAGCATAGAAATCGCTAGAGGAGCTGACAAGTTTGGCAGCATGTGTAGAGAAAACAAAGATTTAATGTTTTGGGTCGTGGGGCCTTGTTCCGAAAAAAATCATCACTTTCTGAGGACTGAAGATGACTGAATCCCCAGTGAGTTACTGAGTTCTCAGGCTCACAGTGATGGACAACGGACTGAGCCAGGAAAACGTTATGTTTATGCTTCCGATTCTAATATACTGGATGATATGAAGTTGAATCGCAATTAATCAGGTCTCTGTTTCTGTTCTGCTGCAACCTCTGTGATTCATAACTGCATTCGCTAGTCCTTCTGAATATCACCGCTTTGGCTCCTATTTCACTTGTGCTACTTTTGCCACTTTGGTTTTAATTACACGTAATATTAAGTCATCTATTATATTGCAGTTTATCTTGCATGCTCCCGTTGTCTCGACCATGTCCGAGAGTATGCAATATTTGCATCTGATTATGTTATCCTCGACTATACATTTGTCCCACTTCTCAGACTTCATAGCTCAATGGGTAGACACCTGATCTTGTCAACCACTTCCGGTTAGTTGAATTTTACTGGGGCATTCCCTGAGTTCCAGACTGCTTTCGATAGGAAAATGAGCATTTCAAATTCCTTGTGAAACAATATTGTTATCTGTTGCACATTGAGTCTGGCCTGTTTGAGTTTGGTATTGTACGTTCCTGTTTGTCCTCCCAGGAACTTCCTTAAGACAAGAAACAACAGACGTGACCGACACTCTAGATTTGAACGAACCGAGGCAGTATAAAATGTAGAGAGAGGGGAGAAGAATGGGGTCATAACAAGTGCAGGGGAGTGGCCGAATGTCTCCTTCTTTATCACAATTACCAGAGTGGGGTTTTGAAGTCTAACATGGGAGAGAAATCATTGTGTTTATTTCAGCTTTAATCGCGTGAGGTCTCTTTAACTCTCCGAGATGTGTCTGCATGTTTCCCTCTTTGGTCGAAAGTGAGGTTCAGTTACCCAAGGGCGTGTGAACACAGCTTTAACATCTCAAACCTCAGTCTCATTCGGTGTGTAGTGTATAATTAAAACGTCAGAGGGAGAATATCAATTAGATGTGCACTAGAACGCCGTGACAGAGAGGCTGTTGATCAAGTGCTGGCAAATTGGATCAGAACAGATGACAGGTATTGACATGATAGGCGAAGCTGTTTCTTCCTGTGCTGAAAAGATTCTATGGAATGATCATTTTGCTGAAACATCAAACGCTTATCACTCATGGAAGTGCTCTAAAATGAAAACAAATGAAGTCAAAAATAGTGTCATTTAGAAAATATGTATGAGAAGGCAATAACTTCCTTGGTTATTTCACAGTTATCACATTCACATTCATTTCCCTGTCAGGAAATGAGGATTTATTGTTCTCGCACAAAATTGTAAATTGGCGGTATCTCTCTTAAGGGGAAATTAGCGAAACCGGAACAGCTACGTCAGAATCAGTGAGGGGGGTTCACATCATCTGAGGCCAAAAGCAAATTGGAGGGAGCGGCATTATCCAACACCTTAGACCGCTGGGCCGCAGAGTTACAGAAAGCTCACTTCTTATTGAAACATACAAGATTCTCCTTGAACTTGACATGGTTGAGGCAGAAACATTTCTCCTCCTTCAGACTCAATGTTGGACCAGTGTGCGTAATCTGGGAATAAAGGTTGCACAATTAAGTCAAAGCTGAGGAGAAATTTCTTCTCTTTGAAATTAGTGAACCTATGGAATTCTTTACAGCATTGGGCTGGCTAGGTTGGTTTTGTTTAAACATTTTCAAGATGGTGGTCGACAGATTTTTAATCAACAAAGAAATCAAGGGTTACCAGAGAAGGCAGAAAAATGAAGTTGAGGATCATCAGAACACACGCAATTCTCTTCTGCTCTTAGATTTTATGATCCTATTCTAAAGACGCATAACTAACTTGAGTGAGGATGTGAAACTAGAAATGAGAGTGGACAATTGTAATGCAAAGAACAGCAATCAAAATCTTTAATTGCTACAAAAGGTTTTTTTTTTCCATGCTTGCTTTCCTGTCAGTCCCTGTGGTACAATTGTTCAGTGCATTTAGCTTCTATCCCAAAGCTCACTGACTCAAAACCATGCAATCATAATGTCTTCTTCGTCTATACCCAACAGTTTTGACTGTCATGTAGACCAGAAAGTGTGGGACTCTTCGGTTTCTCGATCCACTTTCCCTCGTGGCCCTACAGTCTCGGATTTTTTTTCCCTGATGGTCACGGTGATTTTCTTTTCTGGAAACAATGAAGGTATCCAGAGTTTTGTTATTCCTCTGAAGATTGTTCCTAAATGCTCACTCGGCTAAGATCCTAAGACGTCTAGGACTGTAACTGTCTTAGTTACGTGCATGTGCCTCACGGCATGTAAGGCTTGCAAAGACAAACCCTCATAACTTTTAAGAAGTATTTCAATCTATATTAACTCATACTAGACTATGGGTTAAGTGCTGGAGAATGGGAGTAGCATAGTTAGGCCCTTATTTTTGTGCAGCGCAGACCTTCTGGATTGAAAGTTGCTTTCTGCACTGTCGATCTTTGTGACTCCATATCTAGCTATAGTCAGGTCACTTCGCTCAGTGGGTGAAGTGACAGAACAACGTTTGGAAATAGAGGGCACCCAAGCCAAGTAGGAGTAGAACACACTATTTATAGATCCATACTCAGTCTCACCATACATTGCACCACGACTTGTGCTGTGAATGTGTCAGAATTATTACCAGCATAAACGTTATCCAGGTTACCTTCCAGGTTCATATGAAAACGCTGAAAAATGTCGGTTCTCAACATTCAAGGACAGATTGTTGAAGTCAGGACTTCGCTGGTTAATTATTCAATATCCATTTGTAAATAAACAGAGAGTGACTGAAACATTCATTGATAAAGATTTAAACATACATTGCTGGAGGCCTTTCCTCAGTCGTCACTGCTTTGTGTCATTTCAGTATTGTTATTAGACTACATGTATCTTCCGAAATACATTTTTGTCTCAGTTTATATTGCACAAGACTCTGTCTTGCTTATTATTAGACGAGATCACATCTCTATTATGTCGTATCTGCCGTTTATTTTTCTCCCATTATATTCAACGTTGACTTAGTTATTGTTATACTGGATAACATATAATTCCAAGTTCCATTGTACAAGTGCCCCTTAGTAGTGCGTTTGCTTTTGGAGCTCAATATATTTTCAGCACAACGACTCTTGTGGTAAGGACAACATAAGTTCACTACAAGAACCTGATGCAGTAACATAAAGTCATGTATCAGTTACCACGTTACCTGATGTTGTCCCTGTTTATATTACACCAGGCCATTAACAACAAGAAATTCTGGAAGAACCTCCAACATTTAGTGGCCCTTCTCGATTTAGCAGAACAAATGAACGTTCTGCATTTTCTACATGGCTCACTATTTGTATGTAATTATGTCCTCTTCAGATGCCTTCCCTACTAGGGTTAAAACAGATTTTCTAACAGTTCACCGTGAATACATTAACTCATTCTGTTAAAATCAAAAAGCACTAAAACTTAAATGCGTGAACTAAATAGATGAGATAATCTCGAGATACTTAGAATGTACATAAATAATGAGTGGTGATTTTAGGTTCAAGACGGGGTCTTTACACCGCATCAGTTCAAGAACTCCACATATGGTGAGGGTGAAATGCAACATTTGCAGGCAAGAGATTGCCCTTGTATGTGTTTTGCATTTTACAAAGATCCGCCCGAGCAATGTTATACATGGACGATAAGAGATTTTGCTTTTCTTGACAGAACTGCACGTGAAGTGCATATTCCATTTTAATTGCCCCTCTGGAGACTCTTAGTTAGAATAAATGAGGGATACCTCGAACCTGTCTCAGAGCTGAAGTGTGGAAATACGGTAATCCTTACAATCACTGGAAACAAAGATGCATGGGCCAGCAAATGGGCTGTTCTTTGCAATTTTCTATCCACTTCTTGCTCTCATTGGTGCACCCGGTAAGTAATCTATTCCAACTCAGTTTTGTTTTTATTCTTCATATACATTTGCACTTTGCCTTCAGGATCTGGCTGAACATCAGCAATATCCAATGTTTTGTTTGAATAACGGAATTCAACCACATCCCCATATAAAATCACAATATATGACGTAGTATTCTGTTAAATGAGTTCATTACTTGAACTTGCACTGTGGAGCATAGAATATTATTCATTATATTGTGGAACAATTTTATAAAATCATTATTTGTTAGATTCCTGACGCATGTGACAAAAAAATTGTTATTTCTGTGACTATTATTTTTATTAATATTTTCTTATAATGCATTAAGATACACTCCAACGTATTTAATGTGATGTGCAATAGTAGTATTAAATGTCATGAATGTGTGACGTTATTAATGTCATCTTAAGAATTCGTGAAAAAGCAATAAATGTTTGCTGTTGAAAGACTTTAAATTATTTCACATTTTGACTTGCCCTGGTAGATTTTGAAATTTGGCTGTTATTTTGAGTAGCTCCATTTTCCCATATATTGTAGACATGTATTTTGCTGGTCAAGATTACGTGGATTGATGACGTTTTGCTTTCACTGGAAAAGTCGCTTTACAGTTGTTTCTCTAATCAGTGCAGTAGATAAAATGGGGATGCATCAGAGGTGGTGCAACAAATAAACGTGACAGAGAAACACACAAAGAAAAATTAGTAGGGGCAACTTAAAGCTTGGATAAACGGTTACATTAAGGGGGAAGACCTACAGAAGGGAGGAGAGAGGCAATCATTGGAGAACGGAATTTAAACGCTTACAGCCTAAACTTTAAACACGTTTACAACTCTAATGAGATTCTTTAGTCCCAGGGATGTGCAAGTGAACAGCATTGGTGGGACAATGTGATATTAAATCTTTGCCTAAGTATACAGGAATCGGCGTGACTGTGGAAAACTTTGAAACTCAGTTGTAAAGGTAATTAAAACCAGACTTTGTCAGATAGAAAGGCAATGTCGGTCAGCGAGTGAAGGATTTTTGTATGAATTGGGCATGGAATATTTAAAGCTATGGGCACCATATATATAGAATGAGATTCAATTGGATACTTAGCTTTAGGTGTTGTCTCAGTGATCAGAGAGTAGATCATGTAACAGAGAAGATTACAGTGACTCCTGCATTATCAAATGTTTAATCCAGCAATGGATATCGAGCAATTACCAATGATTTTGAAATGCTCTAAATTTGGGTCTGTTTCTGAGCGTGGAAATTCGATGCATTTGGACGCTTCCAGTGCCAGTCTATATGCAGTTGGTGTTTGAAGTTTGTTTAGTATCATCTCTCTCTCTCTCTCTTCATCTTCCATAGCAAACGTCTTAGCGATTATTATCTTATCCCAAGGACGCTGTGGTCTCTCCCGATGCATCACCTACTACCTACTGGCCATAGCGGTTGCTGATTTCTTTGTTATCATCACTGGGTGTATCCTCAACAGGATTGGCCGCATCTATTTTAGCTACAGCGTTTTGTCCACCACCCCTGGCTGCAGCCTCAGTGCTGTGCTGGTCTACATCACGCGGGATTGTTCTGTCTGGTTGACAGTAGCATTCACCTTCGACCGTTTTGTTGCCATCTGCTGCCAGAGTCTGAAGACCAGATACTGCACTGAGAAAACTGCGTCACTAGTCATAGGGCTGATCTGTGTCCTGCTCTGTATCAAGAACGTCCCTTTATACTTCATCTACAAGCCCATGTACATACTGGATACAGTGCCCTGGTTCTGTGATATCAAAACGATCTTCCACAATTCACCCACTTGGCAGGTCTACCGATATTTAAACCATGTCTTAATCCCCTTTCTCCCCTTCCTCCTCATTCTGCTGCTCAACGCTCTGACTGTAAGACACATCTTAGCGGCCAGCAGAGCCCGCAAGAGACTCCGTGGAACAAGAAATAATGAAGACTCAGAGATGGCAAACCGCAAGAAATCCATTGTCCTCCTCTTTGCCATCTCTCTCAGTTTCCTCCTCTTGTGGGTCACTTACATCGCACGGTTTCTCCACAGAATGGTTACCGGTGAAGAGTACGTTGGCAAACGGAACTTCAATGATCCCAAGTACATTCTTCAAGAGACAACAAACATGCTTACATTACTCAGCTCCTGCAACAACATTGTCATCTACGTGGTGTCACAGAGCATGTTCCGGGAAGAACTCAAGAAAATCCTGATGTGTCCCCTACGAATGTTCACTGTCAGCACAAAACAGTAGAAAGGAAAAGCAGCATCACATCTTGCCAGTATGGGCAGTTAGTGAGTGCAGTTGGATGTGTAGCACTCTCTCCCAGAATCAGAAATCAGTGTTTTCATGTCTGCAGGATAACCGAAAGAGTCATTCTCCAAGGCCAATTGTTCCCTGTGGCCAGATGTTTACTCAGGGCTTGTGTCCATTGACTCAAAAGGCATGTGCAATATTCCATCATTATTCCCTCTATAACCCTTGTCAACCGTTATCCCTCGTCCAATTAAAAACTGAGGCTGCTTGCTTCTTACTCTTCTCAATCGCTTTTGTTTTGAATCCTACTCTCCAATACCGAAAATAGAACAGGCCATTCGGCCCTCAATGTTGTGCCGACCTGTGGAACCAATCTGAAGCCCGTCTATCCTACGCGATTCCATTTTCTTCACTATGTTTATCCAATGGTCATTTAAATGCCCTTAAATTTGACGAGTCTACTACTGTTGCAGGCAGTGCAATCCACGCCCCTACTACCCTCTGAGTAAAGAAACTACCTCTAACATCTGTCCCATACCTATCAGTCCTCAATTTAAAGCTATATTCCCTAGTGCTAGCCATCACCATCGAGGAAAAAAAGGCTATCATTGACCACCCGATCTAACCCTCTGATTATCTTTTATGTCTCAATTAAGTCACCTCTCATCTTCTTCTCGCAAATGCAAACAGCCTCAAGCTCCCAGCCTTTCCACTTAAGACTTTCCTCCATACCAGGCAGTATCCTAGTAAATCTCTTCTGAAACCTTTCCAAAGCTTCCACATCCTTCCGAACAAACTGTTGACCAGAACTGTACGCAGTACACCAAGTGCTGCAGCACCAAAATTTCGTACCTCATGGCTCAGAAATTCAATTGTAGTGGTTCTGTTCGCCGAGCTGGAAGTTTTAGTTGCAAACGTTTCGTCCCCTGGCTAGGAGACATCATCAGTGCTGTGGAGCCTCCTGCGAAGCGCTTCTTTGATGTTTCTTCCGGTATTTATAGTGGTCTGTCCTTGCCGCTTCCGGGTGTCAGTTTCAGCTGTCCGCTGTAGTGGTTGGTATATTGGGTCCAGGTCGATGTGTTTGTTGATGGAGTTTGTGGATGAATGCCATGCCTCTAGGAATTCCCTGGCTGTTCTCTGTCTGGCTTGCGCTATGATAGTAGAGTTTTCCCAGTCGAATTCATGTTGCTTGTTGTCTGAGTGTGTGGCTACTAGGGATAGCTGGTCGTGTCGTTTCGTGGCTAGTTGGTGTTCATGTACGCGGATTGTTAGCTGTCTTCCTGTTTGTCCTATATAATGTTTTGTGCAGTCCTTGCATGGTATTTTATAAACTACATTAGTTTTGCTCATGTTGGGTATTGGCTCCTTTGTTCTAGTAAGTTGTTGTCTGAGCGTGGCTGTTGGTTTGTGTGCCGTTATGAGTCCTAAGGGTCGCAGTAGTCTGGCTGTCAGTTCTGAAACGCTGCTGATGTATGGTAGTGTGGCTAGTCCTTTTGGTTGTAGCATGTCCTCGTTCCGTGGTCTATCTCTTAGGCATCTGTTGATAAAGTTGCGCGGGTATCCGTTTTTGGCGAATACCTTGTATAGGTGTTCCTCTTCCTCTTTTCGCGGTTCTGGTGTACTGCAGTGTGTCGTAGCTCTTTTGAATAGTGTCCTGATGCAGCTTCGTTTGTGTGTGTTGGGGTGGTTACAACACACACAAACGAAGCTGCATCAGGACACTATTCAAAAGAGCTACAACACACTGCAGTGCACCAGAACTGCGAAAAGAGGAAGAGGAACACCTATACAAGGTATTTGCCAAAAACGGATACCCGCGCAACTTTATCAACAGATGCCTAAGAGATAGACCACGGAACGAGGACATGCCACAACCAAAAGGACTAGCCACACTACCATACATCAGGAGCGTTTCAGAACTGACAGCCAGACTAATGCGACCCTTAGGACTCATAACGGCACACAAACCAACAGCCACGCTCAGACAACAACTTACTAGAACAAAGGAGCCAATACCCAACATGAGCAAAACTAATATAGTTTATAAAATACCATGCAAGGACTGCACAAAACACTATATAGGACAAACAGGAAGACAGCTAACAATCCGCATACATGAACACCAACTAGCCACGAAACGACACGACCAGCTATCCCTAGTAGCCACACACTCAGACAACAAGTAACATGAATTCGACTGGGAAAACATTACTATCATAGGGCACGCCAGACAGAGAACAGCCAGGGAATTCCTAGAGGCATGGCATTCATCCACAAACTCCATCAACAAACACATCGACCTGGACCCAATATACCAACCACTACAGCGGACAGCTGAAACTGACACCCGGAAGCTGCAAGGACAGACCACTATAAATACCGGAAGAAACATCAAAGAAGCGCTTTGCAGGAGGCTCCACAGCACTGATGATGTCTCCTAGCCAGGGAACGAAACGTTTGCAACTAAAACTTCCAGCTCGGCGAACAGAACCACTACAACAAGCACCCTAGCTACAAATCTTCGCACAAACTTTGATCAGAAATTCAATCGCTGTACCAATAGAAGCTAATATCCCATACGCCTTCTTAACAATCCTATCAAACTGGATGTTTAAGAAGGAAATTGAAGGGAAAGTTAGAACAAGAGAAGTCAAGAAAGACAACTGTATCAATGAGGCAGAAAATTCAGAAACGGATCATGCTGTAAGGTTCAGTGAAATAGGGGTTGATGGGAAGGGTGAGAGCAGTAACAAATTAAAAATACTATGTATGAATGCACGAAGCATTAGACATAAGACGGATGAGCTTGAGACTTTTTAGAAATTGGCAGATACGATATTGTGGGGATAACTTAGACGTGACTTCAAGTGGACAGAGCCTGGGAAATGAATATTCAAGGCTACACGTGCTATCGTAAGGACAGACTGACGGGCAGAGGGGGTTGGGTGACCATGTTGGTAAGGGATGATACTCAGTCCCTTGCACGGGGGGACCTAGAATCATGGGATGTAGAGTCAGTATGGATAGAGCTGAGAAATTCTAAGGGTAAAAAGACCCTCTTGGGAGTTATCTACAGGCCCCCAAACAGTAGTCTGGATGCCGGATGTAAGTTGAATCAAGAGCTGAAATTGGCCTGTCGCAAAGATGTTACTACAGTTGTTATGGGGGATTTCAACATGCAGGTAGACTGGGAGAATCAGGATGGTATTGGACCTTAAGAAAGAGACTTTGTGGAGTGCCTCCGAGATGGATTCTTGGAATAGCTAGTGCTGGAGCCGGCCCGGGAGAAGGCAATTCTGGATCTGGTATTGTGCAACGAACCAGAATTGATCAGGGATCTCGAAGTGAAGGAGCCATTGGGAAGTAGTGACCATAATATAATAAGCTTCAATCTGCAATTTGAGAGGGAGAGGGTATAATCGGAAGTGACAATATTTCTGTTGAATAAAGGGAACTATGGAGCTATGAGGGAGGAGCTGGCCAAAGTTCAATGGTGAAATACCTTAGCAGGGATGGCAGTGGAGGTACAATGGCAGATATTTCTATGTATAATGCAGAAGATGCAGGATCAGTTCATTTCAAAAAGCAAGAAAGATCCTAGGAGGAGACATGGGTGGCCGTGGCTGACAACGGAAGTTAACAAACATATAAAGTTAAAAGAGAAAATGTTTAACATAGCAAAGATAACTGGGAAAAGGGAGGACTGGGAAGCTTTTAAGGAACAACAGAGGATTACTAAGGAGGACATACCCAGAGAAAAAATGAGGTACGCAGGTAAACTGGCCAAAAATATACAGGAAGATAGTAAAACCATTTTTACGTGTGTGAAAGGCAAAAAAAAAAGGTAAGACTAAAATTGGGCCCTTGAAGACAGAAACAGGAGAATATATTACGGGGAACAAAGAAATGGCAGAAGAATTAAATGGGTACTTCAGACCTGTGTTCACTGGGGAAGACACAAGCAATCTCCCTGAGGTAACAGTGGCTGAAGGACCTGAACTTAAGGAAATTTATATTTGCCAGGAATTGGTGTTGGAGAGACTGTTAGGTCTGAAGGTTGATAAGTCTCTGGGGCCTGATGGTCTGCATCCCAGGGTACTGACGGAGGTGGCTCGAGAAATTGTGGATGCATTGGTGATTATTTTACAGAATTCGATAGATTCTGGATCAGTTCCTGCAGATTGGAGGGTGGCATATGTTGTACCATGTTTTAAGAAAGGTGGGAGAGAGAACGCAGGAAATTATAGACCAGTTCGTCTTACCTCAGTGGTGGGAAAGATGCTGGAGTCTATTATAAAGGATGAAATTATGACACATCTGGATAGTAGTAACAGGGTAGGTCAGAGTCAGCATGGATTTATGAATGGGAAATCATATTTGACTAATCTTCTGGAATCCTTTGAGGATGTAACTTTGAAGATGGACGAGGGAGATCCAGTAGATGTAGTGTACCTGGACTTTCAGAAAGCTTTTGATAAAGTCCCACATAGGAGGATGGTGAGAAAAAGTAGGGCGCATGGTATTAGGAGCAAGGTACTAACTTGGAGTGAAAGTTGTTTGGCTGACAGAAAACAAAGAGTAGTGATAAATGGCTCCATTTCGGAATGGCAGACAGTGACCAGTGGGGTACCACAGGGATCAGTGTTGGGACTGCAGCTTTTTACAATATATATTAATGATAAAGAAGATAGTATTAGTAATAACATTAGCAAATTTGCTGATGATACTAAGCTGGGTGGCAGGGTGAAATGTGAGGAGGATGTTAGGAGATTACAGGGTGACCTGGACAGATTAGGTGAGTGGTCAGATGCATGGCAGATGCAGTTTAATGTGGATAAATATATGGTTATCCACTTTGGTGGCAAGAACAGGAAGGCAGATTACTACCTAAATGGAATCAATTTAGGTAAAAGGGTAGTACAAAGAGATCTGAGTGTTCTTGTACACTAGTCAATGAAGGCAAGCATGCAGGTACAGCAGGTAGTGAAGAAGGCTAATAGCAAGCTGGCTTTCATAACAAGAGGGATTGAGTATAGAAGCAAAGAGGTTCTTTTGCAGCTGAACAGGGCCCTGGTGAGACCACACCTGGAGTATTGTGTGCAGTTCTGGTCTCCAAATTTGAGGAAAGACATTCTGGCTATTGAGAGAGTGCAGTGTATGTTCACGAGGTCAATTCCTGGAATGGCGGGACGACTTTATGCTGGAAGACCGGAGCGACCGGGCTTGTATACCCTTCAGTTTAGAAGACTGAGAGGGGATCTGATTGAGATATATAAGATTATTAAAGGATTGGACACTCCGGAGGCAGGAAATATGTTTCTGCTGATGGGTGAGTACCGAACCAAAGGACACAGCTTAAAAATACGGTGTAGACCATTTAGGACAGAGATGAGGAGAAACTTCTTCACCCAAAGAGTGGTGGCTGTGTAGAATGCTCTGACCCTGAGGGCAGTGGAAGTAAAGAGACCTTATCTCTTTACCCTTTCCATTCCCATCAAGATTTTATAAATCTCCAGTTTGGCCATCGGGTTTGTTTCCATGCTGTACCCCTCTATGACTCAATGACCCCACAGCTTCCGACAGTCCAGGGAAATTAGGCCTAACAAATTCAAACTCTTCCTGTAGCTCAAACCGTCCAATCCTTACAATATATTTATAATTTTTATGAAGCTTTTTAACTTGCACATTATTCTGCATGTCGATATTCGAGCAATATTGTTTTCTATAGACGATCAAAATATTGAAAATTCATGATTTTCCGGGATTTTGCACAATGAAGCATTTGTTAATAAAGTTTGTTTGGTGTTGTGACATTCATATTGCACAGTATTTTTTAACTCAAGAAAAATCACTGCGAGTCTTGGACTCTGTACCTGTAGAAAAGAATCAACGCACATAGGCATTAACAAGTTTTGAGAAGATTTGTAGCTCAGATTGAGGTTCTGGATGCAGATTTGCTCGCTGAGCTGGAAGGTTCATTTCAAGTAAGACGTTTCATCACCCTACTAGTTGACGTCTCCAGTGGGCCTCAGGGCGAATCACTGATGATTATTCCTGCTTTCTATTTATATGTTTGGGTTTCTTTGGGTTGGTGATGTCATTTACTGTGGTGACATTATTTCCTGTTGTGATGCCATTTCCTGTTCTTTGTTTCAGGGGGTGGTACATGGGGTCTAACTTAATGTGTTTGTTGATAGAGTTCCAGTTGGAATGCCATGCTTCTAGGAATTCTCGTATGTGACTTGCACGAGAAGCATGGAATTCCAACCGAAACTCTATCTCCAAACACATTGAGTTCGACCATATCCACCACAGCCTCAGAAAAAGAACAGGAAATGACATCACCATACGAAATGACATCACCGCCGGAAATGACATTACCAACCCAAAGTAACCCAAATATATAAATAGAAAGCCGGAATTATCAGCAGTGCTTCGCCCGGAGGCCCACTGAAGATGTTACGTAGTAGGGTGATGAAACAACTGGAAATGAACCTTCCAGCTCAGCAAGCAAACCTGCATCCACTTTGGCATTGCTGTCAATAATCAATAACTTCAGTTCCCGCTTCGACTTCTTAACTCCACCTCCTCCCAAACTTTGCCACTCATTTTCGCCAACATTTGTTTCAGTATTTCACATTGACCCACTCTTTGTTCTCATTTTGGGATTAGATTTTCTTCAATATCCAGCGCAAATGTAATTACAAACCTGCCAGACAGTAACGGGAAAAAGCCTCTAACTGACACAGCCGCAAAATATGTCGATGCAAGAAGAAAACAAAGGGAAGTGCAGTGCAACGTTCAACAAGATGAAAGATGACAACTTATCGTTTGCTTATTTGCCACTTCTCAGGACCCCAATACTCGTGGTGAATATGTTTGTGTGTTTTCCTTTGGGCGCGTAAACCTGGTTCACTTCCTCATTATGCTGCAATTAAGATAGAAAGAATTTATCAGTGGTTCAGATCGGGTAGATAGGGAGCAAAATTCCCCTTACTAAACGGGTCGACAACAGGCCATGGATTTCTAAGATAAGAAGCATCAGTTTCAAAAAGGATTTGAGGAAACAAAATCTCCCAAAGGGCGTTGGGGATGCAAAACTCATTGCACAAAGAATAGTGAAGGCAAGAAACTTGAAAACGTTAAAAAGTGTTCAGATGCGTATTAAATCGCCACAGCATACAAGGCAATCGGCCAAAATGGTGCAGATGGGTCCAAAACAAGTAAATGTTTGATGCTGACGTTAAAATAATAGATTGAAGTGCTTTTCTTAATGGGCCCGTGGACATAAAATTACATTATCTTAGCTAAATTCCTCCACTATCAGTAGCCTGAGTGTTACCATTGACCAGAAGCTGAAATGGATATACGATTGAAATACTGAGGTTTCAAAAGCAGATAAGAGATTAGAAATCCTGCAGTGAGCAATTTACCTACTGATTCACCAAACGCGTTTAACTGTATGCATGTCAAAAGATTATGATGAAATAATCTCCACTTTCCTCCATAGCTCGCAGAGCACACATCAAACTTATATAGCATTCAGAACAAAGCAGACGAGCTAATTAACGGAACATCCACAATCATACTCGACCTCCTCCCAAGTTGCACAGTAGCAGTTGTATCTGAAGACTCCAAATGTCAACTCGTTCCCTCTCTACATATATTGCAAGACCTGGTGAGTTTCTTCAGCACTACCTGTTTTCTTTCAGACTTCCAGCCGTCGACAAAGTGCAATCCAGAAGTTCATCAAGTCTTTTCCGAGTTCAGACTCCAAACCAACGATCACTTCCATCCAGAAGGACAAGGGCACCTGGTACATGGGAACACCACAAACTGTGTGTTCCCATCCAATCTATATTTGCTATCTCGACTCCGAAACATTTCGCCATTACTTCAGATCCTCAAACGCCCGCTTTTAGTGTTTTGACGGAGTATTAACATGAAATATATTGCCGTGGTTCCTCATCACCTTCTCACTGACAAACAGGGATGATTGATAATGTTGGTTAAGTCAGCGACACCCATGTCCCGTGGAACAAATCTGCCTTCTAGCTCTTATCACCAAACGTATGTAGGTTTTATCTTTACAGTGGCTATGACTCTTTTCAATGCATGTGGAGCTGTTATTTTTAAGTCGTATCTCAGTAGGTACTCCCATTTGGAGCATGGACTGAGTTGTGTTCGTCTTTATACTATGGCTGAGCCTTTCTCCATTGTTCCTACACGTGAATCATTCTCAAAAGTTCTTTCTGTGTGTGTGTGGCTTGGTTGGAGACACAAAGTTTTTCAAATATTTATCTTTTGCTGGAGAGTGATTGCATTGTGTTCCACATTTGCGTTTTACACACTACCGTTCAGAATTGTTGAATGATAAATATTAAATATATATATATATATATATGTGTGTGTGTGTGTGTGTGTGTATGTATGATAACATCGCAAATAAATAAATTACATGAAAGAACCTGATCCCCTAATTTACAGAGTAATTAAACACCTAGCCGAAAAGATGAGAAGGGGCAATTTCAAGATAGTAATATGACCTCCAGTCAGCATCTCCTATCAGACACTCCAGTTGATAAATATACTATAAATGGATTTGGAAGATTTACCTAAAATTTTGTTGCGAGCAGTCTGGTGAAAAAGGAAATGGAATTACTCATTTGTCAATGTTGCAAACAGGAGTTTCATAACTGTGTGTTAATCTGTTTATTGAACTGTAACTGAGCTGCATGAGGCAATTTAGCTTCTCTCTGGAGACTCTCAGGTAGAATAAATAAGAGGCGCTTTGAAAGTGTTGTACAACTGAATTGTGCAGCTTGGAGAATTTCATTGATTTCGAAAGGACCATGCACGGGCCAGTGAAAGGATTGTTTTATGCTATTTGCTACCCCATTATCGCTGCTGTTGGTTTCCCAGGTAAGAAATGTGCTGCAAAGGAAGTTTGAATTTATGCATAAATCTCCATTCCTTTTGATAACTGGGTTGGATATTATTCTCTAAGATTCAATCCTCTTTAAATGGGAATGGACAGAAACTGGGCCATGAAGTGGTATTATCATACACTTCTTACAGCGTATTGTATGCTATTTTATTGCAAAAGGGTGAAATGAAGTGCATTGCTTGCGCTTGAATCAATAGGAAATGCAACATTACATTCAAAGTGTTCTATTGCACATTTCATCAACAACAGTTTCTGAGATAACGTTTATTATGAAGAGTGTCTACAGCATTGTCTGAATAATCATATGTTAATTTGTTTGGTATTGAATTTTATTCTGAAATAGTATAACGTTGAATCATGTAGCAATGTATAAAAGTGCAGTTTCTGGCATTGATCTGTTTGTGTTAACATTGACGTGGAGACCAAGTTATAAGAAAGCTGAATCATGGAGAAAGATGAATGAGCCAATTGGACTACCCCAACTCCTATTGCCTATGTATTGAAGATTGAATGACTACAGCACAATAATCACGTTGGATAACATTATACTATATTATATTATATTATGTTATACTATATTATATATTATATTATATTATATTATATTATATTATATTATATTATATTATATTATATTATAGTATAATATACACAATTCTTTGTGGTGAATCTAGAAAATCGTTACGCGAACTCAAAAATGGTACAACTATTCTAGAATCTTGTGTTGTTTTTGGGCAGTCTCTAAAGTCTTAAGAATTAATTATAGAAAAGTTACATAAAGGTGAAATAAGAAGATAATAGATTTCCATCTCTTCATAAATTGTCTGATAATGCTAGCTTTTGTGCATTTGGCATTTATTTTGGATACTTGTGTTGGTTATCCTTCCACAAGTTATGATGATTACTGTCAAGCGATTTTAGAAAGACAATTGATGTAGAACTTCGCAAAGAGACTTTGGGCAAAAAAAGAAAGATCACGATTAAAAATGTTTGGAGTTAAGGAATGTCCGGAAGGAAGACATGAGAAGTGCTACAGAAAGGAAGTTCCACAATTTGGGACATCAGCAGCAAAAGTCACAGCAGGAGTGATTAACATCAGGCTTAAAAATGGTAGGAATGCAGTTATTTTGAGATAAATTATTGTAACAGCATGTGAGTTCTGAATCTATGTGGTTTTTAAATTATTAACGATGTGCTTATTAAAGCTGAGAAGTTACAGGCCCTGTGCTAATGTCCCTCAGCTAACTTAGATCTTCAAAGAATAAGTCTAGGTATGGAGACGTGATGTGTCACATGATTTTGCTCATATATTACTTTAGATAGCTCGTCACCGGAATTAAGCCAGAGACTGAAGAACAGCATTGGTAGAAGCAGACGCTGACTGCAATGTTCCTGACATTGCCAAATGTTTACTTCAGCATGAAATGCTGAACAAATACAAATTATTTTTGTTAAGTTGGAGGCTGGAGAGAACACAGGCTCGGACAAGGAGGGTTTCAGTGTCGGTTGGCTTAGGCAGTTGCTGATGTTTGAACTCAACTGGGCAACACCCAACTGATAAAAGTGCATGTGATGTAAAGTATAGGTATTGTAATTTATATTGTTCAAGTAAACTTTATGTTTGTCACAGCCAACTTGGTGTCAATTATAATACTATCCCGAGGACGGTGTGGGCTCTCCAAATGTGTAACCTACTATCTAGTGGCAATAGCTGTGTCCGATTTTTTTGTCATCATCACTGGGTGCATCCTAAATCGGATCAGCCGCATCTACTTTATTTACAGCGTATTGTCCACTACCTCTGTATGCAAACTGAGCACAATCCTGGCCCGCTGCAGCCGAGAGGGCTCAGTCTGGCTGACTGTGGCCTTCACATTCGACCGTTTTGTGTCCATCTGCTGCCAGAGCCTGAAGATTGGATACTGCACCGTGAAAATTGCGTCGCTGCTCATTGGAATGACCTGCATCCTGAGTTGTGTCAAAAACTTCCCTTTATACAATATCCTCAAACCTTTATATATTCTGAATGGTCTACCCTGGTTATGTGACATCAAATCCATCTTTTTTACTTTACCTGCCTGGCAGGCCTATGATTGGATGGAACACATTTTAACCCCCATTCTCCCTTTTCTCCTCATTCTGCTGCTTAATGCCTTGACTGTACGGCATATCCTGGCCGCCAGCAAAGCAAGGAAGAAACTTCGAAATGTTGAGTCTGGTCGAGACCCAGAGGTGGAAAGTCGCAGGAGATCCATCATCCTGCTCTTTGCCATCTCGGTCAGCTTCCTGCTGCTGTGGGCCACCGAAGTGGGACATTTCTTCCTCGTACGGTTTAAAGGTGATACAGACTTCAACGGCCTGGATTTCCAAAACGTTGACTACATCTTGCAAGAGACCAATAACATGTTCCAGCTACTTAGTTCCTGCAACAACGTATTCATTTATGCAGTATCTCAGAGTAGGTTCCGTAGGGAGCTCCAGAAGATTCTCATGTGTCCTTTCACCATACTCACAGTAAAATTGTAGTGAAACTTCCTCACACTGCTTAGCTTCTTATTTGTGCAGAACTTACTGATTAGTCAAGAAATGGTCAGTTTAATCTCTGTTCCTTCCTTCCTTCCTTCTTTCCTTCCTCCCTGTTCATGACCGTACTTCATGGTGTATAAAGTATATTTTCTGGGATAAAGTGCGGCATATCCTGGAAAATGTCTAAACTCATTCAATTCCTCGAAGGTCTTCGAGTTGCTCACAGTTTTATAGCAGCATGCAAATTCTTCTCTACCCTTTGAAACCCAGAAGACGTTTCCGTGTAACATAGGTAAGGATACAGAATTACCTATTTGCCTATAAAAAAAGCAACACTCTCGACAATCTGTGTCACAGCATAATTAATTTAAAAAAGAACAAATTTCACTACGATGTGATATTTTGTAATAAAGGCAACATCTGATCGATTAATTGCAGAGACGTGACCTAAACTAAATTGGTACACTTTACTTGATAGCAATTCGAGTTAGAGACTCACGTTAGTTAAAGAGAGGCACACTCAACGACTGAAACTGCGTCATATGTGAAAAAAGCGAAAGCTGGTCCTTAACTACTGACAAATAAGGGAGAGATTAGTAATAAAATTCATAATTAGTAATGAAGTTGATAATGGTGTTTACTCAAGCTGACAAACAAACAACAAAAAAAACTAGTGGTCCAAAGTACTTTCTGATCATTTGTGACCGATATACAATGACATTCAGTCTCTAAAATGCTCGATATCTCTTAGCATGTGTTCCTGGCACACTGACGAACCAGTTTCACTGGAAACTTCGTTCATCATCTTCTTCACTTTTAACACTGTATTTGGATAATGAGGTGCAATGATTCCCTGAGCTCACCAACTCCCGATTGTTATAATGCCTGTAATTTGCATATAAGTATTTATCTTCCATGTACCATCATATGAAGTAAACAATCACGGCATAATGAGTCAGATTTTCCAAGGAATACCAATTCAAACAGCTTGCCACTAAGAAAATTCTTTGAAGAAATGAAGAATTGATAAGGCATTACTAATGGGAAATTCCGCTTAGGCCTTATTCAGAATGGCAGAGCAGTATTTCAAATCATATTGCGCCTGTATTTCACAGTAGTCAGCTGCTACAATCTGAAAGATAAGGGTCCAGACAGTTACTTTGACAACTTCTCTCAGACGATAAGCATATAAGATATTTATAGGTTGTTGTAAGGATGAATGGGGTCACCAGTGGACATAGACTCGTCACAACCTATGGTCTCCAAATATAAGAGTATAGATTGCGATATACAAGCTAAGGAGAAACAGAACAAATTCCATATAGGTGATAAGGCTGTTGTAATCGTATCCCTCACTGTGAGCTTTAAGGCCGAAGTTCAATTCCGAGATGCTCAGGTGGTCCTACTCTAGAGGTGTGGAATAACATCTCTGAACAGGATGATTCGAGAAAACATCTAAAAATTGAGAAAGAATGTTGGAAGGTTTGCATAGAGATGATATTCTGGAATCAGTCACATGATGTAGACATAAGGCCAGTGAGCAGTTTGAGGTTAAAAATCAAAGTTGCCTAACACATAGAGGCAGAGGTCTCTCCAGTTTTAGTTGTAAGGAAATACGTGACGTTCAATATCGTCATGTAAATTCATCTTAAATTCTGCATTTACACCTTCAATACACTTTGAGGCAGCAATGTGTATTATGTACGTGATACACTACAGGAATGCCAGAAGGCCTGTCTCTTCATAACCTTCCATACCAAGGCCTCTGCCATCTGAAAGAATTCCAGATATTGTGAATGAGAGACAAAAATGAAAACTGCTGGGGAAACGCTGCGGGTCCAGCAGCATCTGTGTAGAGAAATCAGAGTTAACATTTCCGGTCGAGTGACCCTTCCTCAGATGCTCCCAGACTTGCTGAGGTCTTCCAGCAGTTTCCACTTTTGCCTGTACTTTCCAAATGGTTTAGGCTCGCGAAACGTTGCAAATTCCCCCTCCAAGAAGCTCACTGTCTTCACTTGAAGTCAGATTATTAATGTTGGCGGGACAAAATTAATGATAGCTCTAAATTATGTCAATGCTAGCGACGCTCACACCATATGATTGAACAAAGGAAACAATTATCTGTACTGTTTCTTTAAGTTCCGAGTGTTAATAATGGAGCAGCAACGCACATTAGACTGATACAACTCCTACAGTCTCATGAATTGGTGTACAGCTCAGATGTACTCACCTTTCACTTAACAACTTTCATAGTTTAAAATTGTGTTTTATTTCCAAAAGCCTGATGTCTTCACCTTCTATATGGAATTTGTTCTGGTTCTTCTTAGCTTGTATATCCCAATTTATACTCTTACCTTTGGAGACCCTAGGTTGTGACGATTCTATGTCCACTGGTGACCCCATTCATTCTGCCTGTCAGTTTCCTATCTGTATATAGTGCCCAGTACTAATTTCAATATGTTGAAGTGTCAGAGTTCGTTTTTTCAGAGCTGATGTGAAGATGAAGCTGTGACAAAAAGAACGTGCTGATCTCTGCTGGAGTTGTCAGTTTAACCACAAACTGGATTGAGTGATCATCCTTCCAGACCTTTGTATTCTGCAGAATGTTTTCTCTGCCGGTCCAGGAGGAAATTCTGTGACAGTTGATTCAATATTAATGAGACTTCTTCTCGGCCTTTTCGTTGAACGTGCGAGAGCACGCTTTGATTTGTATTTGCACTTATTGTTGTGAATCTCCTAATGCTAAAATTCAAAACTCTGGCGTGAAAAGAAACCACGTTGAGGCAGTGTTTCAGCTGAATGGTTACTGATTTAGCCTCAGTCTGACAACTGCCTTCAGACCACATGGAACGGGAGAAATTCCAAACTGTCGGAGGCCTCATCAGTGTGCAATTAATGTCAAAGAGTCATAGAGATGTACAGCATTGAAACAGACCCTTCGGTCCAACCCATCCATGCCGACCAGCGATCCCAACCCAATCTAGTCCCACCTGCCAGCACCCGGCCCATATCCCTCCAAACCCTTCCTATTCATATACCCATCCAAATGCCTCTTAAATGTTGCAATTGTACCAGCCTCCATCACTTCCTCTGGCAGCTCATTCCATACATGTACCACCCTCTGCATGGAAAAGTTGCCCCTTAGGTCTCTTTTCTATATTTCCCCTCTCACCCTAAACCTATGACCTCCAGTTCTGGATTCCCCGACACCAGGGAAAAGATTTTGCTGATTTATCCATCCCATGCCCCTCATAATTTTGTAAACCTCGATAAGGTCACCCCTCAGCCTCCGTCCGACGCTTCAGGGAAGACAGCCCCAGCCTGTTCAGCCTCTCCCTGTAGCTCAGATCCTCCAACCCTGTCAACATCCTTGTAAATCTTTTCTGAACCCTTTCAAGTTTCACAACATCTTTCCGATAGGAGGGAGACCAGAATTGCACGCAATATTCCAACAGTATCCTAACCAATGTCCTGTACATACGCAACATGACTTCCCAGCTCCTGTACTCAATACTCTGACCAATAAAGGAAAGCATACCAAATGCCTTCTTCACTATCCTATCTACCTGCGACTCCACTTTCAAGGAGCTATGAACCTGCACTCCAAGGTCTCTTTGTTCAGCAACACCCCCTGGGACCTTACCATTAAGTGTATATGTCCTGCTAAGATTTGTTTTCCCAAAATGCAGCACTTCGCATTTATCTGAAATAAACTACATCTGCCACTTCTCAGCCCATTAGCCCATTTGGTCAAGATCTTGTTGTAATCTGAGGTAACCCTCTTCGCTGTCCATTACACCTCCAATTTTGGTGTCATCTGCAAACTCACTAACTGTACCTCTTATGCTCACATCCAAATCATTTATGTAAATGACAACAAGTAGAGGACCAAGCACCGATCTTTGTGGCACTCCACTGGTCACAGGCCTCCAGGCTGAAAAACAACCCTCCAACACCACCCTTGTCTTCTACCTTTGAGCCAGTTCTGTATCCAAATCGCTAGTTCTCTCTGTATTCCATGAGATCTAACCTTGCAAATCAGTCTCCCATGGGGAACCTTGTCAAACGCATTACTGAAGTCCATCTAGATCACATCTACCACTCTGCCTTCATAAATCCTCTTTGTTACTTCCTCGAAAACTCAGTCATGTTTGTGAGACATGATTTCCCACGCACAAAGCCATGTTGACTATCCCTAATCAGTCGCTGCTTTTCCAAATACATGTATATCCTATCCCTCAGGATTCCCTGCAACAACTTGCCCACCACCGAGGTCAGGCTCACCGGTCTATAGTTCCCTGGCTTGTCCTTACCACCCTTCCTAAACAGTGGCACCACGTTAGCCAACCTCCAGTCTTCCGGCACCTCACCTGTGACTATCGATGATACAAATATCTCAGCAAGAGGCCCAGCAATCACGTCTCTAGCTTCCCATAGAGTTCTCGGGTGCACCTGATCAGGTCCTGGGGATTTATCCACCTTTAGAGTTTCAAGACATCCAGCATTTCTTCCTCTGTAATTTGACCATTTTGCAAGATGTCACCATCTATTTCCCTACAGTCTATATCTTCCATATCCTTTTCCACAGTAAATACTGATGCAATATGCTCATTTGGCATGTCCCCCATTTTCTGCGGCTCCACACAAATGCCACCTTGCTGATCTTTGAGGGGCCCTATTTTCTCTCTAGTTACCCCTTAGTCCTTAATGTATTTGTAAAAACCCTTTGGATTCTCCTTAATTCTATTCGCCAAATCTATCTCATGTCCCCTTTTAGCCCTCCTGATTTCCCTCTTAAGTATGTTCCTACTGCCTTTATACTCTTCTGAGGATTCACTCGATCTATCCTGTCTCTACCTCACATACGCTTCCTTCTTTTTCTTAACCAAACCCTCAATTTCTTTAGTCATCCAGTATTCCCTGTACCTACCAGACGTTCCTTTCATTTTAACAGGAATATACTGTCTCTGGACTCTCTTTATCACATTTCTGAAGGCTTCCCATTTTCCAGCCGTCCCTTTACCTGCGAACATCTGTCCCCAATCAGCTTTCAAAAGTTCTTGCCTAATATCGTCAAAATTGGCCTTTCTCCAATTTCGAATTGTCCTCCATGTGTTTTGTAGGTGGAATTAGGCACCACACTATCAGACGCCTCTGCATAAAGAAAGCATAGCATCATGACCTGAATACACAAGCGCGTGCGCGCGCGCGCGCACACACACACACACACACACACACGGATAACCTTACTTCAGACATAGTCGAAGGTTTGATATGCTTTAGTGATATTCATACAGAGGCAAATAGGGACGAGCAATAATTGTTGGCTGAGATAGCAAAAGACATGTCCGAGGCATGAATAAAAAAGTATAACTGTATTGGTGAGGAGGAGTAATCTTTGTTGAAATTTAAGTGAGCGTCGCTCGTGTTCATTGTATAGAATGCACAAACTGTTAAACTAAAGCAAAAGCTCAACAAGAACTGACAAATAACAAGGCACTTAAACCCACATGCACAAACCTTAGACATACAACCACATGCACACTCATTCATTTAAAGTCAGCTGACACACGCATTGCTACAGATAAGACTAGTCAGGGAGCAGATGATGAACGCAAGGGACTGAGATGCATTTGTTTTAATACAAGAAGTGTAGTAGGTAAGGCAGATGAACAGGACTTGGATTGGTACCTGGAGGTATGATGGTATTGCTATTACGGAGACATGGCTGAGGGAGGACATGATTGCCAATTAGATATCTCAGGATACAGTTGCTTCAGGCGGGATGGAGAAGGAGGCAAAAGGAGTGGACGAGTTGCAATACTGGCCAGAGAGGATGTCACAGCTGTTCTGAAGGAGGACACGAGCACCTCCAGTCTGAAAATCAACCCTCCACCACCACTCTCTGTCTTCTACCTTTGAGCCAGTTCTGTATACAAATGGATAGTTCTCCCTGTATTCCATGAGATCTAACCTTGCTAATCAGTTTCCCATGGAGAACCTTATCGAACGCCTTACTGAAGTCCATATAGATCACATCTGCTGCTCTGCCCTCATCAATCTTCTTTGTTACTTCTTTAAAAAACTCAATCAAGTTTCTGAGACATGATTTCCCACGCACAAGGCCATATTGACTATCCCTAATCAGTCCTTGCCTTTCCAATTACATGTACATCCTGTCCCTCAGTTTCTTCATCTCTTGAACTGAATTTGATGGAGATCTGCTTAGAATGCCTGACAATCAAATTTGATTTCGAAATGCGTAAGAAGATGACACGCAGAAGGCAATATGAACAGAGCTCAGTAATGGGAAAGATGCAGTAAAAATGCTGGGATTGTACTACAGATCTCCAAGCAGTAAGCATGAGATAGAGATAGAAATTTGCAAGTAGATTCTTGAAAGTTGTAGGAGTAGCAGAGTGGTGGTGATAGGCGATTGTAGTTTACTCAACATTGCCTGGGATTCATTCACTGTTAGAGGTCTAGATTGAGCAGAATTTTTAAGGAGCATCCAGGATTGACTTCGAGAACGGTTAAAATTCCAACTCTGGCCCTGGTGTTGGGGAATGAGCCCAGCCAGGTGGTTGATGTTTCCTTCGGTGATTACTTTGGGAATAGTGATCACAATTCCATAATTTTTAGAATACTCTTGGACAATGACGAGAGTGGTCCTAAAGGAAGAGTACTAAATTGACGGAAGGCCAACCACACCAAAACTTGGCAATAGCTGGGGAATATGGATTGGGAGCAGCTGTTTGAAGGTATGTGGGCATTTGATATGCGGGAGGCTTTTAAAGAGAGATTAATTAGATTTCAGGACGGACATGTCTGTGAAAATAAGGGATAGAAATGGCAAGATTCGCGAACCCTGGGTGACAGGTGAAATTGGAGAAGAAAGTGAGGACTGCAGATGCTGGAGATCAGAGCTGAAAATGTGTTGCTGGAAAGGCGTAGCAGGTCAGGCAGCATCCAAGGAGCAGGAGCAGCAGGTCAGGCAGCATCCAAAGAGCAGGATTCAAGGAGTCCTGAAGAAGGGCTCATGCCCGAAACGTCGACTCTCCAGCTCCTTGGATGCTGCCTGACCTGCTGCGCTTTTCCAGCAACACATTTTCAGCTCTGACAGGTGAAATTGGAGACTAGCTAAGAGGAAAAAGGAAGCATGCATAAGGGCTAGGCAACTGAAGACAGATGAAGCTTTGAACAAATATCAGGAAAATAGGACCAATCTGAAATTAGGAATCAAGAGGGCTAAAACGGGTCATGAAATATCTTTAGCTAACAGGTTTAAGGCAAATCTCAAAGCCTTTTATTCATATGTAAGGAACAAGAGGGCAACTAGAGGAAGGTTTGGCCCACTCAAAGACAAAGGAGGAAAGTTATGTGTGGAGTCATACAAGATTGGTGTGATTCTTAATGAGTATTTTGCATTGGTTATTCAGCGAAGAGAAGGACGTGACCAATATTGAGTTTAGGGACGGATGTTTGATTATTCTAAGTCAAGTCAGCATAAGGAGGGAGCAGGTGTTGGGTATTTTAAAATGCATCAAGGTGGACAAGTCCCCAGGTCCAGCTGAGATCTATCCCAGATTACTGAGGGAAGCAAGAGAAGAAATTTCTGGGGCCTTAACAGATATATTTGCAGCATCCTTGAACACGGGTGAGGTCCTGGAGGACTGGTGAATTGCTAATGTTGTCCTCTTGTTTAAGAAGGGTAGCAAATATGATTTAAGTAACCATTGACCAGTGACCCTGACGTCAGTGGTAGTGAAGTTGCTGGAGAAGCTATTGAGGGATAGGATTTATTCCCATTTGGAAGAAAATAGACTTATCAGTGACAGGCAACATGATTTTGAGCAGGGATGGTCATGCCTTACCAATTTAATAGAATTCAATAGAAGTGAGAAAGTTGATTGATGAGAGAAGGGCCATAGATGCCATATACATGGTCTTCATTAAAACGTTTGATATGTTTCCTCATGGTAGGCTGATGGAGAAAGTGAAGTCACATGGGGTCCAGGACGTGTTAGCTAGATGGATAAAAAAACTAGTTAGGCAACAGGAGACAGAGAGTAGTACAAGAAGGGAATTTCTCAAAATGGAGATGTGTGACCAGTGGTGTTCCACAGGGATCTGTGCTGGGACTACTGATGTTTATGAAAAATGCAAATGATCTGGAGGAAGTTATAGGTAGTCTGATTGGCAAGTTTGCAGATGACACTAAGATTGGTGGAGTAGCTGATAATAAAGGGCACTATCAGAGAATATAGCAGAATATAGATAGATTGGAGAGTTGGGCAGAGAAATGGCAGGTGGAGTTCAATCCGAGCAAATGTGAGATGCATTTTAGAAGATCCAATTCAAGAGCAAAATATATGGTAAATGGAAAAGCCTTGTCGAAAATTGATGGACAGAGAGATATGAGTGTTCAGGTCCATTGTACTTTGAAGGTGGCAACGCAGGTCAATAGAGTGGTCAAGATGGCTTACGGCATGCTTTCCTTCATCAGACAGGGTATTGAGTACAAGAGTTGGCAGGTCATGTTACAGTTGTATAAGACTTTGGTTCGGCCATATTTAGAATAGTGCATACAGTTCTGGTCGCCACATTACCAAAAAGATGTGGATTCTTTGGAGAGGGTGGAGTGGGTTCACCTGGATGTCGCCTGGTATAGAAGGCGCCAGCTATATAAAAAAGGTTGCGTAGATTAGGATTATTTTCCCGAGAACAACGAAGGTTGAGGGAGTTTGACAAAATCATGAGAGGTACAGAGGTACACGTGGATCGTAAACAGTTTTTCTTTCAGAGTGGAGCACTCAATTACTAGGGGTCCCGAGTTCAAAATGAGAGGGGAAAAGTTTACAGGAGATATGTAAAGGGTGATGGATGCCTGGAACACGTTGCCAGCAGAGGTGGTAGAGTTGGGGCTGATTGCGTTTCTTAAGATGTATCTGGACAGATGCAGGAACGAGCAGGGAGCAGAGGAATACTGGTCCTTAGGAAACAAGTGACAGGTTTACATAACGGATCTGAACAGTGCGGGTTTGGGGGGGGGGCCAAAGGCCATGTTCCTGTGCTCTAATTTTCTTTGTTCTTTGCACAAATATTTAAAAACACACATACATTTACATCACAAATTCTTCGCAGAAATGGAGGTATGCATGGCATTTATGCCCATTTGACAGACTTTGGGCACAGAAACTGCGGGGGGAGAAACATTCAGCCGACGTTTCAAAAACCTTTAAATACAGTAACTGGTCAACCTTCCGATGTCGTCTTACGCATCAAATTTGCTTGTCAGACATTCTAAACAGACCCCCATCAAGTGCAGTTCAAGAGATGAAGAAACAAGCAAACACTAATCTGAAGTCAAAATTAAAGATAAACAACCAATACTCCCCTTGCCAGCAACAGATCATTCATGATGAAAAAAAAATCGATTTTCCAAATTAAAAGAGAAATTTACAACACATAGCAGGACAAGCCAAAATGCACAATTGCTAATATATCTTGCACCTACGCTCACAGGTTTCAACTATCTGCACAGTTAAATTCGAAGATCACATTCTGACATTAAATATTCAAGCAACATAATACTGTTATTATTCTAAAGAAGACTGAGCACGCTGAATGGGTTTTTTAACTATATTGTAAGGATATTTTGCCAAATATCTAACCAATCAACATTTTATTCGTGTTCTAGCACAGATTAATAAATCAACAATATCATTTTAACATCAATATACAATTGCTCTGCAATTTGCCATCCAATGCCACATAATATGACAATATACGTATTGAAATCTCTTACAATCAGAGAGCGTGGAATGCTGGAAAAGAAATTAGTCTGCTAATGAAAGGGAAGAAATTAGATTCATGTAGATTTACAACACAAAAATAAAATAACTTACTTGCGATTCATTTCTTACCCGATGCACTAATACAGGTGAAATTAGGATGGAAATGGTAAATAAGAGCCCGTTGCCTGGTCCTATATTTTTAAAACCATTTCTGAAGCTTCATGTTTTAGCTCAGTGACACATTCCAATCACTCCTAAGTTAGTTTAAATGAGAACCACCCGAAGGACTATTAAGGCACAGCATGCAGATCAGTTACAGCTCCGTAAACAACTCACTGTTTCATGCCTTCC
Source organism: Hemiscyllium ocellatum (assembly GCF_020745735.1). Lineage (NCBI taxonomy): Eukaryota > Metazoa > Chordata > Chondrichthyes > Orectolobiformes > Hemiscylliidae > Hemiscyllium > Hemiscyllium ocellatum. The sequence continues at coordinate 4,569,238 of NW_026867487.1, forward strand.
ATTTCTCGAACCGGCACGAGAAGCAATTAATTGTATTTGTGAATGATCTGTTCACTGCAAATTTTATATTCGTCCCACAACAAAACCAATTATTGGATCAGTTAATTTAACTGTTTCATCTTATTTCTACAGCGTTCCGAATTACTTCATGCTTATAAGTGCCAGGTTATTTAATCGATTTGGCATACTGATGAGAGTTTCAGTTTATGTTGCTTTACTGTTGCACAAATATTTTAAAACATTTACAGTTAAGTATTGAACATTCTTGTTGACCAACATGAGAAGGCGTCTCATAAGGAGAAAGTGAGTTTGGCAGATGCTGGAGATCAGAATCGAGAGAGTGGTGCTGGAAAAGCACAGCAGATCAAGCAGCATCCAACGAGCAGGAGAATCGACGTTTCGGGCATAAGCCTGTTGTCAGACGAGGGGCTTATGCCCGAAACGTCGATGCTTCTTGCTCCTTATCTCATATGGAACTGACTCGTTGGTGCAAGTGATTTGTTTCTATTTCTATGCCTTATCGTTCTTTGGATGAAATTCCTCCCGTCCCTCTGGATGTAGTTCATGTCATTTCCTACTGACCCGAATAAGAGTTGAGGGAGTATGCAGCCAAAAAAGCCGGAATACAATCATCGGAGAATAAATAAATATTTTTATATTTATACAGCAGAGTTTGAAATAAAGTTCTTTTAAATCTGGAAGCACAATCGTTCTTATGCATTTAGTATTCTTTTTTCTGAAAAATTCCTTTACATCAAAATGGAGTGGACAGTGATTATACTGAAATACCTTTCACCTATCAGTTACATTTTTCTTCAAAGTGATGACAATGTAGATAGCAAGGCCAGGATTTGTTGAACGCTCTTAAGTACCCTTAAGAAACAGGTACTGCACTGCCTTCCTGGTCCACTTAAATCATTACAATTGGTAGAGAATATGATATTTGCATCTAGGTTTTACGTTAACATGTTATTAGTGTGGATATTAAGTTAGCAAGGGACGTAAACAGATTACAAAGGGATATAAAGAGGGTAAGAAAATGGGAAATAAATTCATAGACCTATTCAAAATAAGGCGAGAATAAAGTAGACTTTTTCCAGTAGCAAAAAAACAGAAAAAATAGCATACATTCCAATTGTCAGAAGTTATAAGGTGTTGATTTGATTGGAGCAATGAGGGGTATGTCATTCAAACCATCTAGCCTGCTCTCATTTACCTCAATGCCACTTTTCTGCACCATCTTCTTGTAATTTGATGTCATTAGCCCCACGACATTTATCAATTTAAACCTCGAAGTCCTCTGAGATAGATACTTCTAAAGATGCACTACTTTCTTAGTGAAGAAATTCTTCATAACCTCTATAAAAATTGGCTTCCGACTCATCCTGAGGTGAAGTCCACAGCTACTTGGACCTCCAGGGAGTGGAAACAGCCTCCAACAACCACGCCTTGTCATGATTTTGCAAGTATCGCTTCTATTTTCATGGAACACTAGAGAATACAAATTGAGTTTCATAAAACTTTATAGCATGTTTAGACGTTGTTCATTATTTCAGGAACAGCTAAGTACCCATGAAAGGCATCTTGAAGTATTAACATCATAGCGCCACAGCATGGTGAAAAATGAGAGTGGGAAGCTGAAACATCATGAGCGAGAAGGAAAGAGAATGGGAATGTAAGAGTTGGAGTCATAGAAACAAGGGGAGTAGGAGCTATTTTTGGGGATTCTCAGAGACAATGAATGACTAGAAAATGAAGAGTTATACGAATAGGTTTGCTCAGTTGAAAATCTCGATAAAAGTCTATGCAGACTTCATCATGCAAGCTATGGTCTTCAGACATAACTATGTGGTTGTGTACCATCCATTTATTGCTTCACAGTTGATGGTGTGAACATCATATGAAAGCTTCCATCCAGACCGCTCCTTCCTATGCAACTTTTCATTGCAATATACTTTGATTATGAAGATTAGTACAGCAGGGTTCTTTCTGATCTACATTCCCCACAGAAGTTCCCTCAACCCTCTTAATGCATTAGTAATGTTGACGAAGAAAGGAAAGTGTGCAACATGCACACACTCACATGCTGACATTCAGTCTCTCTCTCTCTCCCTCTCTCTCTCACACAAATACACACACACAAACAAATAAGTCTATGGAGCAATTTGCATTTGAAGAATTATATTTGCATTCTATTTTTGCTCAAAAAGTACACAACCTGTAGGCAGTCAATCTATATAACATTTTATAAATTCCCACTTTAGAAATAGTAACAGTCTGACTCAAGATTGGGATACAGATAGACTCTAACCTCGCACCTTTAATACATCTGAGCCGACGTATCACCTGTTTTAAATAAAATGTTATCTCAAGAATGTGACTTAAGAGAAGCTCTTGGGATATACATATTAATGAATCGAAACCTGCAAGCCATTCTAAAAGATGAAAGACTTAACAGCAATCTAGGTTTGTTCAATATATTATTTTCATTACATGACACTGATCTTTTCATACAAATCCTGTGTCCTATGATCCTCCTCCACAAGCTACCCGACGAAGGAACAGTGATCTGAAAGCTAGTACTTCCAAATAAACCCGTTGGACTATGAGCTGGTGTTGTGTGATTTGTAACCTTGTTCTCTTCCTATCAGTATACTCAGCCTCACTTTAATTTGAAACACCATCACTTAACAAAAATCAGCTGCAAACAGCACCCTTAAGCTCAATTTCCCACTTCTTCTTTTCAAATGCATGATACTTTTAGAAACCAGCAGAGCGAGATAGATATGTTGAGTGAGTAGAGAGAAGTAGCAATAGATTTTTTTTTATTTGACACATGCGATAGTGAGCATTGTTGCCTCCCATTAAAGTGATGTGTCAAAAACATTGTTGTGGTCTGGTGCCACACTTGGACTTTAATGAACCAAGTGAGAGCGAGAGCTTCCTTTACTAAAGGACATTAGTGAATCAGATGACTTTCCTTTCCTGACAACTGATTTGTGGTCGTCATTAATTCTTAATGCCATTTATTTTGAGTGGGGACATTTGTGGGGTCACGAGGATTTTCGTGTGGGGATTAATTACTGGAGGTGGTGTGCTTTGGCAATTTGGGACATGCGTTTATCTTGCAACAAGAGAAACTGGGGGAAAAATGAAGTGTTAGGGAAGAGAGAAAATGTATTTAAGACAACTAGGAATCTGAGGAATTGCTTATTAGGAAGGGAAGCCAATGTATTAGAATGCTCAGTGGTCTGGTTTAAAGAGTGACTACCTTGGCGTGTGTGAATTTAATGAGAAACAACTTTCCTGCTCTCATCCTCACAAAAACTCCACCAGTACAGAACAAGGGGGAAGGGAGCATCCAGAGAGGTGACAGCAGTTTACAAAGGGCATTTTTTTCTTCAGGTGGTCTAGAAACGTATTCTGAGCTACACGTAGATGAAGACATTGTTGGAGGAACTAAACATCTGAAACGTGTTGGTCATCTCCTGGAATATGTACTGCAGGTCACTGAATTCCAGTCCACCGAAGTAACTCTAAACTTAAAGCCTCAGGTAAATGAAATATCTAACAAAAGAAGCCCGTAGAATGAGGTAGCCGTGAGAGATGGGAAATTGCCCAACAATGGACCTCATGCACTTATCAATGTCTGTGTATTTTCAATTCTAGATGCTCCACAGCCTCCTGTGGTCTCTATTGACCACTAGGGTGTGTTTTACGTTAGGACATTGAGCAGCACCTGTAACTATACACATCACTACCACCTCCTCTGACAGTTCAATCCACACCTACACCACCATTTACATGAATAGGTTGTCCCTCAGGTCCCTTCTAATTCTTCCCCATCCCACCTTAAATCTGTGCCCTTCAGTTTTGATCTGTACAGCCCTGGGAAAAATGCCTTGTTGAATCGCTCTATTAATTCTCATGATTGTACAAACTCCTATAAACTTCCATTTATATGTTCTCCAGACTGAATTGCAATTGGAACAATGGTGTTGTGCATTTGGGCCGAGCATCCTGTCCCTACTCGGAGTATTGTGTATACTATAATGTTCAGTGAAAAATAAGTGCAAATCACCACAGGAAATGACATCACCAACCCAAAGAAACCCAAACAAATAAACAAAGCAGCAGTTCTTTCTCCTGAGGGTGACTGAAGATGTTACTATGTATGGTGATAAGACATCTGAAAAAATGAACCTTCCAGCTCAGCGAGCAGGGAAGCAATTAATAGGAACTGAAATGATCAGAGATGCAGAAAATGTAGTTCGATAACACCATAAAAAAAAATAGGAACAGAAATTAGGCCACTCAGCCCATCATGTCTACTCGATCATGGCTAATACATTTCTCAACACCATTCTCCAGCTTTCTCCCCATAACCCTTGATACTCAAGATATCTCTCTCAGTCTTAAGTATATTCGCTGACCTGGCCCCCACAGGCTTCTGTGGTGATGAATTCCACAGATTCACCACTCTCTGGTTGATTAAGTTTCTCCTTATCTCCGTTTTTAAAAGACGTCACTTTACTCTAAGCCTATGCCTGAGAGGCAACTTTCTCACACAGAGTGGTAGCCAGAGGAAGTGGTGGAGGCTGGTACAATTGCAACATTTGAAAGGCATCTGGATGGGTATATGAATAGGAAGGGTTTGGAGGGATATGGGACACGTGCTGGCAGGTGGGACTAGACAGGGTTGGGATCTCTGGTCAGCATGGACGACTTGGACTCTTTCTGTGCTGTACATCTCTATGACTATATTAAAGACTTTAATAAACTCAATATAAATGGCCAATGACAAAAAGGTTCATTACTTAGTGTGTGAGTTCTTTCTGAATTTGCAGATGTGTTAGAAAACAGCAAAGCCTTTTACACAAACACAGCACGTGATTGGGATCCAGCTAGACTCATTTTACTGGAATGTTAACAGTTCGAAATCACTTCCCACATATAGAACAAGTGAATGGTCTCTCCATAGGCTGGTGGAATCAGCAGGTGAGTTGACTGAGTGAATGTTTATCCCCAATGTGAGCTCGCTGGTGTTTCAGCAGGTTGGACGATTGAGTAAACCCCTTCCCACAACTGGAGCAGGTGAATGGCTTCTCCCTCCCATGAGTTCGCTGGTGTATGAGCAGAATGGTTGACTGAGCAAATGCTTTCCCACAATCCAAGCAGATGAATGGCTTTTCTCCAGTATGTACTCGCTGGTGTATCAGCAGTTTAGAAGAGCAATTGAATGCTTTTCCACACTCAGAACAGGAGAATCTTCTATCGCCAGTGTGAATTCTTTGGTGTATCAGCAGATTAGATGAGCAATTGAATGCCTTCCCACACTCAGAACAGGGGAATGGTTTCTCCCCAGTGTGAATTCGCTGGTGGATCACCAGATTAGATGAGCGACTGAATCCTTTTCCGCACACAGAGCAGATGAATGGCCTCTCCCCAGTGTGAACTCGCTGGTGTTTCAGTAGACTGGACGATGAAGTGAATCCCTTACCACAGTCAGAGCAAATGAATGGCTTCTCCCCAGTGTGAAGTCGTTGGTGTATCTGCAAGCTGGATGACCGAGCAAATGCTTTCCCACACACTGAGCAGGTAAATGGTCTCTCTCCCGTGTGAACCCGCTGGTGTATCTGCAGGTGGGACGAGAGAATGAACCCCTTCCCACAATCAGAGCAAGTGAATGGTTTCTCCCCAGTGTGAATTCGCTGATGCATACGCAGGCTGGATGACTGAGTGAATGTTTTCCCACACACTGAGCAGGTGAATGGCCTGTCCCCAGTATGGACTCGCTGGTGGACCTGCAGGCTGGACGACTGAGTGAATGCCATCCCACAATCAGAGCAAGTGAATGGCTTCTCTCCAGTGTGACTGCGCTGGTGAGTTTTCAGCTGGGATGGGTAAAGAAATCCCTTCCCACAATCCGCACATTTCCACAGTCTCTCCCCAGCATGACTGCGTCGATGTTTGGTCATCTCAGATTAATTTTCACAGACTGTTCCACACACAGGCGATGTGTGTTCTTCCCCTTCGATGTTCAAAATCCTGAGATAATTATGTTGTGCTAAACAGAGCGACTGCCAGATTCGGATGTGGTTTCATTTGAAGCCTGCAATTGTCATCAACCTTTCAAAAACAAAATAGATGTATTAGAAAAAAATAGAAGCAAACACAGGGTTGTGAAACTGATAGCAAAAGAACCTGGTCAGTTGTGGAGATGATACGGAGGCATTATCATTAAGACTGGACTGGTTCCCAGATCATCTTCAGGGAAAGGAATCAGTCAGTGTTTACCATTCTGCTCATACACCAGCGAACTCATGGGAGGGAGAAGCCATTCAAAACAGAAAGCCACAGAGGAAGAAGGGGCATGCACGAAAGATAGGCAGTTTATAGATTTAGAACTCAAGCCTTTTACTGATTTCTCCCCGTACTCGACAAACCCTCCAAAGGATTAATAACAAGAGCAGAGTTCGTTGAAAGTGGAGTTGCAGGAAAACAGATTGGTGAAGATAGCATTAGCAATGCTTGCTTTTGTCAGTCAGTGCATTGAGTAAGAGTTGGGACCTCATGCTGTGGCTGTGTTCGACATTTTTAGGCCGATTTTGGAATACTGCATTCAGTTCCGGTCTCCTTGCTGGAGAAAATACGTTTCTAAACATGACAGCATTCAGCAAAGATTTACAATTTTGTTGCTGGGATTGGAGAGTGGAAACAGACAGATGCTGAATCGGCAGAGGCTTTTTTCTTTGGAATGTCAGAGGTGGAGGAATGACCTGAGAGAGGCTTTATATGGTCATGAGTGACATGCAACGGATGAATAGCCCAGGACTTTTTTTTCTCAGGGTAAGGGAGTTCAAAACTAGCTGACATAGGTTTAAGGTGAGGCGGGGAAAGATTTGAAAAGGACCTGTGGGGCAATTTTTTCACAAAGAGGGTGGTGCCTGCATAAAGTGAGCTACCGGGGATGTAGTGGAGGCAGGTACAACTGCAAAATTTAAAAGGCATCTGAATGGGTACGAGAAGAGGAAGTATTTCGAGGGATCTGAGCCAGATGTTGGCAAATGGGACAAGTTCTGTCTAACATATCTGGCTGGCATGAACCAAAACATCTGTTCATTTGCTGCATACCTACAAAATTAAGTGCTTCAACAAAATGGTGGAAAATCAAAGTCAAATCAGAAAATGCTGAAGACATTCAGCAGGTCTGCCAGTATCTGAAATAGTAACAGATGTAGGAACAATTGCAACCTTGTAGAAATGTTTAGATGGTCATACAAGGCACTGCAATAAGTTACAGGCTGAATGCCAGCAAATGCGAATATTCCAAACTGGTGCTTGATGACCGGCATGGATAACATGGGGATATTGCATTCAACAATTTTGTATACGAGACCCTGAACCACTTTTGTTCCATGTAGCTCTGTGCTTCTCTATTTTAGTAAGCAGGCAGGAATGGCAAGCAACGAAGAATGCAAACGATACTTTGGCCTTCATAATGAGAGTTTTTGACTAGTGGAAGAGGGTATCTTTGTGAGCCCACACCTGGAGTACAGTGTGCATCTTTCTTCTTTCCCAAAGGAGGATGCCCAGTCAATTGAGAGAGAATAAAGAATGTTCACCAGACGTCTCCCTGAGATTTCAGGACAGATATATAAAGAGAAAATCTAAACTTGTTTAATCCTTCTTTCTTTTGTCTCTTTGAACTGCTGACTATATCAATAACTAACTGTACCTCACATTTCCTGATTTGACTCTGACCATCTAAGCCTACACTTTAGTTCCCATTTGCCTGCTATAAGAGATTAAAATCACCTCAAAGTTATGAGCAAAGGCCCCAAGAGGAGATTTGTTCCATCTCTGCCTGGAGATAATGGATTAGGCTATATAAGAACCAACTCCCACAAAAACAGCCCAATGCCTCCAGAATCTAAACTCTTCTGTTACATTATTTGTGCAGCCTTGCATTCATCTGATCTATCCTCTTATTCCTGCTCTTGCTAGATCTGGCACTGGGAGAAAGTCTGACATTATTCTGTTTGAGGTTGGGGATTTAATGAATCTCCCATCTTCTGATATTCAGCTTTCACGTCCTCATCCCTTTGTTTATCTGTGCTGTTGGTACCTATGTGTTCCACAGCTACTGACTGTTCACCCTCCATCTCCAGAATGACCAGCGGCTGCTACATGATATCCCAGATCCTGGTGCTAGAGATCTGACATACCATCCTGGATTCATGTCTGTGGCCACAGAAGTGCCTGTCTGTATTCCTGACTATTGAATCCTCTGTCACGGTAGACCTGCTATCCTTTTTCCTTCCCTTCTGTGCCGCAGACCAAATGTGGTGCCGTGAAGGTGGCTGTTGCGGATTTCCCGAGGCCATCCCCAACCACTCCCAACAGTAGCAAAAGCAGTATATCTGTTTGACAGAAGGATGACTACTGTGTACTCCTGCACTTCCTTCCTGTGCATTTTACCTCACCTAATGGTCACCTATTCCTTTCAGCCTGTATAATTCTCATTGTGCTGCCCATGACATTCTCAGTGCGGCAGATGCTCCACAGTGTGTCCATCCACAACTCCAGCTCTGAAAAGTGGTTAGCCAGCAGCTGTAGATGGACACACTTCCTGCATCTGTAGCGGTCAGCAACGCCAAAAACTTCCGTTAAATCCCATATTGTGCAACAGGTACATGCAGAGGTCTGGGGTTACCTGTCATTACTTCCCTGTAAATTAAGACAGTTACTCCCTTTAAGAGAATTTAATTGAACAAAAGGACTTCCTTCATTTTAAGCATTTCTATTAAAACTGAAAGTCCCTGCTTTTACAGAAGCTGATATATTATACTTCAAACCTGTGAGAAACTACTCCGCACTTATCACTTACCAATTGGATCTTTCCATTGGGACTGTATCACTTTCTGAATGGCCCAAACTGAGCTTGAGCACCGCACTCGATCTTTCAGTTACGCCTTCTCCCTGTCTCGCCTCCCTGTCTGTTGTCATCCAAATCCAAAGCACTCTTATTGAGCCACGGAGTACTCAAAGTGAAGCCTGGTCATTTTCATTATCTGCTCACACCTTACACAGACTTCAGACTCTTTTAATGTTCCAAAGCACCTGAACAGCAACTCAGGGAGCAGCACCTCATCTTTCAGTTCATCCCTTTATAGCCCTTCAGACTCAAGATGGACTTCAGCAAGTTCAGGATTGACAAAGATTTGTCAGGACCTGGAAAATTACAATTAAAAGAAAATTTATAGGTATTTACAAATGATGAATTTATAGAATCATAGAATCCCTAGTGAGGAAACAAGCCCTTCTGCCCAACAAGTCCATACCAACCCTCCAAACAATATCCCACCCAAAACCATTTCCTTGCCCTACTACTCTACATTTCCCCTGCTGGTATGACCAGCAAGCTTGCAGATGACACAGATTGGTGAAATGGCAGAAAGCATAAGGGACTGTCAGAGAATACAGGAGAATATAGGTAGGCTGGAGAGCTGGGCAGAAAAGTGGCAGATGCCTTTCAATCCAGACAAATGTGAGGTGATGCATTTAGGCAAGTCTAATTCTAGAGCAAATTATACAATGAATGGAAGAGCCTTGGGAAAGGTTGATGGGCAGAGAGATCAGGGAATGCAGGTCCATTGTACCCTGAAGGTTGCTGCACAGATGGATAGGGTGGTCAAGAAGGCATTTAGTATGCTTGCCTTCATTGGACAGGGTATTGAGTATAAGAGCCGGCAAGTCATGGTAAAATTGTACAAGACATTGGTTCGGCCGCATTTAGAATATTGTGTAGAGTTCTGGTCGCCACATTACCAAAAGGATGTGGATGTTTTGGAGAGAGTGCAGAGGTTTACGAGGACGTTGTCTGGTATGGAAGCTGCTAGCTATGAAAAGGTCGAGTAGGTTAAAAAAAATTTCACTAGAAAAAAAAAGGAAATTGAGGGGGGACCTGATTGAGATTTATAAAATCATGAAGGGGAGAGACAGGGTGGACAGAGACAAGCTTTTTTCCCGCAAGGTGAAGGTTTCAATAACCAGAGGTCATGCTTTCAAGGTGAGAGGTGGAAAGTTTAAGGGGGAACACATGGCAAGTACTTCACACAGAGGGTGGTGGGCACTTGGAACGCATTGCCAGCAGAGGTGGTAGAGGCAGGCATGGTAGATTCATTTAAGATGCATCTGGACAGATGCACGAGTAGGTGGGGAGTAGAGGGTTACAAATGCTTTGGAATTGATCGACAAGTTTAGACACTACATTTGGATCGGCTCAGGCTTGAAGGGGCTGTTCCTGGGCTGTAAATTCTCTTTGTTCTTTCCCCTAACTAATGCACCTAACCTACACATCACTGAACACTATTGGGAATTTAGCATGGCCAACTCACCAAACCTGCACATCTTTGGATTGCGGAAGGAAACTGAAGCACCCAGAGGAAACCCATGCAGACACGGGGAGAATCTGCAAACCCCACGTATACGGTCACCGAAGGCAGGAACCGAGCCTGGGTCCCTGACGCTATGACTAACCAGACCCACAATCCCCACCCCACCCTCTCAAATCATAAAAGTTTCCTTTCTCAGCTGCAGGGCCCGGAACTGAGCATATAGCCCTATGACAAATCTGAATGCCTTGCTGCTTTCGAGTTAGACACATCAGAGGTGGTTTCCTACAGCCAGAACAGAACAAACCTTTTTTTTCCTTCCACAGTTAAATGCCAATGACATTCACATCCCAGTGAGTGCGCTGACAGATCTTGCTTGGAGATCCCATTTTGCAAATGAATATCCTGTAAAACGAATTCACAAAACAAAAATCACTGTCAGTTCAGCATAGACACCTACAAAAGACCTTGCATTTCTCTTGGCTTCAGTTTGCTGGCTCAATGCAAATCGCCCCGCCCCCCAACCCAAGAAGCATGCGCATGCGCAGTGCTGCATGTTGCCCCTCATAAAAATGGCCGCAAGCACTCCGGGGCCTATAGCAACCTGAGACCAGCAGCCCGTTCCCGTTTGCTGCAAACGCGTGACCGGGAGTTTCTAATTTGGATCTTGCGACCCACGCCGAATGTTCATAGAACCACACAGGCCGAATTGACTCGATTTTCCTTCCGGTGTCCGCTGTAACTCCTGCTTTTCCGCATCCACCTCCTGTCGTCAATCACGGTGGCACTGCCCCCCGGTGTCGTTACTAATCACGTGCCGTCCTTTCCCCGCCCCGCCCCCTCATTCACCCCCATTGGTTGGAGGGCTGGCTGCTTCCAATTGGTCCGCCAGCCCGTCTACCCCCCTCCTATTGGTCGACGACGTGGCGTCAATCAGCCGGGCCCCGTTGTGAGATGAGTGGTGGGATCCACCCTCCCACTGTGTCCACTTCTGACCCTTTCTTTCCCGCCCCGCCCCCTCATTCACCCCCATTGATTGGAGGACTAGCTGCTTCCAATTGGTTCGCCAGTCCGCTTGCTCCCCTCCTATTGGTCAGTGACGCGCCGTCAATCAGCCGGGCCCCGTTGGGATCCACCCTCCCTCTGTGTCCAGTTCTGACTCTTCCCTTCCTTACCTTGCCTCCATTTTGTGGAATAAACTGCCCCTTGCCATTCACTACAAATATGTGGAGATGCCAGTGTTGGACTGGGGTGGACAAAATTAAAATCCACACAAAACCAGGTTATAGGTCCAAATAATGGTTTCCCATTAGACTGATAACTCAGAAACTTAACTAGCTCCCTGGGACCCAAGTTCAAACCCCACAATGGCCAAGGGGTTTACTATGAGACTGGCAACTCAGAAAGTTAGCTAACATCCTGGGGCCTGGGTTCAAACCCCACCAATGGCAGATGGTGGAATTTGGGTCAGTATAGAATCTGGAATGAAGGGTCTAATGATGATCATGAAACCATTGCTTTCTGTCAAAAAAAAACCCCATTGGATTCACTAATGTCCTTTAGAGAAGGAGACGCCACCCTTACCTGGTCTGGCCTACATATGACTCCAGACCCACAGCGATGTGGTTCACTCTTAACAGCCCGATGGGCATGACATGCTGGCCCGTGCAGTGACACCCTCATCCTGTGAGTGAGTGTTCCAGATCAGCAGGAGGCAGTGTAACACATGCAAGAGGGTGGCACAGTGGTTAGCACTGCTGCCTCATAGCACCAGAGACCCGGGTTCAATTCCCGCCTCAGGTGACTGTGTGGAGTTTGCGCATTCCCCCCGTATCTCTGTGGGTTTCCTCCAGGTGCTCTGGTTTCCTCCCACATTCCGAAAATGCGCAGGTCAGGTAAATTGGCCATGCCAAATTGCCTGTAGTGTTAGGTGTAGGAGTCTGGGTGGGTTGCGCTTCGGCGGGTCAATGTGGACTTGTTGGGCCGAAGGGCCTGTTTCCACACTGTAAGTAATCTAAGAAAAAGCTGTTGGACTATAACCAGGTGTTGTGTGATTTTTAGTTTTATTCACTACAAAGCCATGGCTACCTTCTCTACAATTCATCACACACCACATCTTGTAAGGAATCCACCTCATTCTCCCAGTTCCTTCACCTATGTCGCATCTATTCAGATGATGCCACCTTCCAAAACTTCTTCTGTGACCATGATTTCCCACCCACTGTGGTTGACCTAGCACCAGGACTTCTGCCTTTGCCCCTTCCCATCACTCATAACAGCATGATCGGGTTCCCCGTCCTCATTTTTCATCCCTGGCTTATCACTTCTATCTTTTGCAGACCGCTGGTGGAGGTATTCGTTGACATCTTCAAACTCTCCTTCCCACATGCTGAAATCATCACCTGTTTCAAAAAGACCGCCATCGTTCCAGTAACTAAGAAAGAATGCAATGTACATTAATGACCACTGCCTAGTGGCTTTGACCCCATAATCCTGAACGGCTTTGAGAGGCTGGTCACAGCCCAGATCAACTATCATCTCCTAACCTGCCTCAATCCCTTGCAACTTGCCTACCAGTGTAACAGGTCCAAAGCAGACACCATTTCCCTAACCCTGAACTCATCCCTGGAACATCTGGATGACAAGGACACTTATATTAAACTCCTGCTCATTGACTACAGCTCCACCTTCAACACTATTATCCTCTCCAGACTGATTTCAAATTTCTGAGACCTAGGTCTCAGCTGTAGCTCTGCAATCAGATTCTCAGATTCCTGACCCATAGACCATAGTAAAGATAGACAACTGCAACTCCTCCACAATAACACCCAACACTGGTACCTACACCCCCCACCTGAATCACCCCAAGGATATGTTCTCAGTCCCCTAACATACTCCCTGTACATCCATGGCCTGGTTACAAAATTCTGAAAAAACGCCATCTACAAGTTTCCTGACAACACCACCGTGGTAGGACGGATATCAAATAACGATGAGTCAGAATAGGGGGCTTGGTGATGTAGTGAAATGATAACCTCTTTTTCAATGTCCGCACAACAAAAGAACTGATCATTGACTTCAGAAAGAACATAGGAGAACATGCATCTGTCTACATCAATCGAACAGACGTTGAAAGTGTTGAGAGCATTGAGTTCCTAGGTGTAACGATAACTGACAACCTGACCTGGACATTGTAGGTCGACGGTCAAGAAGGCACAACAATGCCTCTTCTTCCTCAGGCAGCTCAGGAAATTTGGCATGACCACCAATCTTTACAGCTGCACCATAGAGAGCATGTCAACCGGATGCAAAACGGTTTGGTGTGGCAACTGCTCATCCTAGGACAGTTGGACACTGTAGAAGGTTGTGTGCACACCCCAGACCATCACAGAAGCAAACCTCCCATCCATGGACTCCGTTTACATCTCTCGTTGCCGCAGGAAGGCTGACAACATCATTCAAGATCCCTCTCACCCCAGTAATGCTCTCCTAAAACCTCTTCTGTCAGGTAGAAAATACAGAAGCTTGAATGCAAGTACCAGCAAGTTCAAGAACAACTTCTTCAACGCTGTTATCAAACTGATGAATGGACTTTATTATTTCAAATTAGGTCGATCTTGTTAATGTTGATCTTGCCTCATGCACGTCCTATATATCTGGTATTGTCTGAATGCGTCACTCTGTCCAACCATTTTTTTAACGGAATGAACTGTACTGCTTGCAAACAAAGCTTTTCACTGTACGTCGGTACAAGTGACAATAAATCAAATAGTCATCTTCTTTGTTTTTTGGCATTTATATTCTGCGTTGTGGTTGATTATTCTGTATTTTAAGATGGCACTGGAGAGTGGCGATATTATACAATGCTTTTCACTGCATTTTGTAACAAAATACATGCTCCAGCAAATCTAATTTAATGAAGAGATACAGATTTCTAGCTAGTAATGGATTGAAGGATTACAGAAAATGGGCAGGAAAGTCCAGTTGAGGCTGAGTTAAAATGAATCATCATCGTATTAAATGGTGGAATAGCTCGAGGGGCTAATTTGTCTCCTCCTGCTTCCACTTCTTACAGTAACTGAGTGTGATTCTGAATGCAAAAGCCTGCATCTACACTGAAGGAGATTTGGGGAAAAGCTGAAAGATAGTCAGGTGAATTAGCATCCCAAACTTAGATAAGGGTGGAGTGTGTGGAAGATAGTGATATATACTGCCAGACTGAAAAGTATAATTACAGCATCCAGAGCAATTTCTTCTCAATGTCTGTCCTGTACTTACAATGATGCATTTTGGAAAACCCTATCTTTCACATAAACAGTCACTGGGGTTCGCGGATGACTTTCTTGCCCTCCAGCGCCGTGGATGCTGAAGTGATTCAACACTTCAGTATTGGATCCACAATCCCTGCCATTGGTGGGGGCAGGTGGTATTAGCTGAGATGAGTTGGTTGGATGCAAGCATTTTCATGGGCTCTGGTTAATGTTCATTATTGCTCTGGGATTAGCAGACATGCACAAAACGGTTGGCTTTTCATAAACGTTTCTCCAAATTAAATGCCATTGACCGAGAGATTGTCCTGAGTCGATGAGAATATTGCTTCTTTTTGACAAAAATCTGAAGAAGGTCTTGAGCCGTTTCTTCTGCCTTCCTGGATAATTCTTGCTGTGATCATGCAAATCCACATTATAGAGCTTGGTTTGGAAATCCTGTGCTGGAAAAGCGCAGCAGGTCAGGCAGCATCCGAGGAGCAGGAGAATCGACGTTTCAGGCACAAGCCCTTCTTCAGGAATGAAGCTGGTGTGCCAAGCGGGCTGAGATAAAAGGTGGGGGAGGGGTGCTGGGAATACGATAGGTGGAAGGAGGTTAGGGTGATAGTGTGATCCGGGGGTTAGGATTGAGATTAGGTGAGGGGGAGGGGAAATGAGGAAGCTCGAGAAATCTACGTTCATCCCGTGTGGTTGGAGGGTTCCTAGGCGGAAGGTGAGGCACTCTTCCTCCAGGCGTCGTGTGGCCAGGGTCTGGCGATGGAGGAGGCCAAGGACCTGCATGTCCTTGGCGGAGTGGGAGGGGGAGTTAAAGTGTTCAGCCACGGGGCAGTTGGGTTGGTTGGTGTGGGTTCCCAGAGGTGTTCCCTGAAAATTCCGCAAGTAGCCTACTTGCGGAACGTTTCAGGGATGCCTACTTGTGGAACGTTTCAGGGAATATCTCTGGGACACCCGGACCAACCAACCCAACCACCCCGTGGCTCAACACTTCAACTCCCCCTCCCACTCCGCCAAGGGCATGCAGGTCCTTGGCCTCCTCCATCGTCAGACCCTGGCCACACGACGCCTGGAGGAAGAGTGCCTCATCTTCTGCCTAGGAACCCTCCAACCACACAGGATGAATGTAGATTTCTTTAGCTCCTTCATTTCCCCTCCCCCCACTTTATCTCAGTCCCAATCCCCGGATTCAGCACCGCCCTCTTGACCTACAATCTTCTTCCCGACCTCTCCGCCCCCACCCCCTCTCCGGCCTATTACCCTCATCGTCACCTCCTTCCACCTATCGTATTCCCCCACTCCCCCCTCCCCCCCCCCCCCCCCCAACCTTTTATCTCAGCCCGCTTGGCACACCAGCCTCATTCCTGAAGAAGGGCTTATGCCCGAAAGTGCTCCTCGGATGCTGCCGGGCCTGCTGCGCTTTTCCAGCACCACATTTTTCAACTCTGGTCTCCAGTATCTGCAGTCCTCACTTTCTCCTTGGAAATCCTGTGTCAGGCTTATGAATGACATGACCTGCCAATGCAACTGACTGATCACAGCCAGTGTCTTGATACTGGGGACGTTGGCCTGAGAGAGTGAATCTACATTGGAGAGCCTGTCATCACAGTGGATTTGCAGAGGCGCCATTGTTGATATCACTCATTAGTTGCACAATATGTCTCTTTACAGAGATAAACTATTGATATAGAAAATAACAGTGGTTTTCTATATCAGACCCGCAAAAACATAAAAGGTCTCTGAAAATATCAGACTCAATAAGACTTGAAATCTACACGTTAAAACCACTGACATTGTGTTCATGTGTTAATCCGCAGACCTTGTCTGCCCTCTCAGGATGCAGTCAAATTTCCATGAAGTTCATGTTATCACCATTATGGGCAGCACGGTGGCGCAGTGGTTAGCACTGCTGCACCAGAGTCCCGGGTTCAATTCCCGCCTCAGGCGACTGATTGTGTGGAGTTTGCACATTCTCCCTGAGTCTGCGTGGATTTCCTCCGGGTGTTCTGGTTTCCTCCCACAATCCAAGGATGTGCACGTTAGGTGAATTGGCCATGCTAAATTGCTCGTAGTGTTAGGTAAAGGGGTAAATGTAGGGAAACGGTTGGGTGACGCTTCAGCGGGTCGGTGTGGACTTGTTGGGCCGAAGGGCCTGTTTCCACACTGTAAGTAATCAAATTAAAAAAAACCTTAGCCACTCGATGATGACACAGTCCCAATGCCCACACTGCTGTTGCCAAGGTAAGTACAGAATGGGTAATGCACAGGCACAATGCTGAACAATGTCTGGAGCATGTACAGAATGAGTGAGAGCGAGGGACACAGAGTGAGACATGGGTGCAGAAAGAGGTCATTCAGTCCACCAGTTCTCCTCCCATCTAATGAGAGCACGCTGATCTGAAAATCCTCAAATCTATCTGAAGAGGTTGTACCATTCTGTTTGCTTTGGCTCTGTTTTTTTGGGTTGAATTAGCTTTATCATCACATGCGCTCACTGACATGAATACAGTGAAAAGTTTACAAGCTGTCACCGACGGCACCATCAGAGATATAAATGTACTTAGGCACAGATTCTTGGTGCAAAGTGAAAAAACAAAAAAAGAAAATTAAGAAGTTAGACAAAAAAGTGCTTCTTACTAAAACATAGAAAAACAACAAATAAGCACAGTTAATAGTTCAACATCATATGCGTCTAGCCATACTGGGCTTGCACTCCTCACAAGGGGTCAACCTTGCCCCAATCGTTGCCTTGGGCAGCCTGCTCCAACTCTTGCCACCTCGAGCTACCCGTTCCCACCCTCACCGCTGACCCCCGAGGCTGCCGACTCCCACTTTCCCTGTCTCGGGCTGCCTGTCCCCACTCTCCCATCATTTGCGACGACTGCTGTCCACGTTGGAGACCTCTCCTGCCATCATGTTCAGACTGCCCTCTTCACACTGTCTTGATCACTTCCAAGATACCTCCTCTGTGCTGCAAAATAGATTAAGGAGAAAAAAAAGTGAAAGGATAGCAATAAAAGTGAAAGAAATGAAAGTAAAAAATAAAAATGGACAGAGCAGACGGAGCCACATGTGAGCAGGCACCCACTTTCTGCCAATCTGCCATCTTATGATCTTTCTCTCCACAGAAGGTACCAGGCCTGCTGAGTTTTGATAGTGCTCTGTGTTCATTTCACATTTGGAGGTTCCCCATAATTTTGCCTTTAATCAACTCCTTTAAAATACCTGTCTCACCGCGAATGGCGGTCTCATTGAAGTACGTAAGATTCGTAAGAAGCATAATGGGATAACTGCTGAAAGGCTGTTTCCCTTCATGGGAGATTCTACAAGCTGAAGAGGCAGAGTCTTAGAAGAAATGGACGCCGATTTAAGTCTGAGATGAGGAGGAATTTCTTCTCTCAGAGAGTTCTGAGTCTTTGGAACTCCTTGCCACAACGAGCTGCGAAACAAAATCACTGCAGATGCTGGAATCCAAAGTAGACAGGCAGGAGATTGGAAGAATACAGCAAGATAGACGGCATCAGGAGGTGGACAAGTCAACGTTTCAGGTGTAAGGCGGCTAACTTATTCAGAGTGGGCACCTTTTGAACAGGCTGTGCACTGGAACACCCAAAACGTCGACTTGTCCACCTCCTGATGCTGCCTGGCTAGCTGTGTTCTTCCAGCCTCCTGTCTGCCTACACTCAGCAGTGAGGGCAGAGTCTTTGTGTACTTTAAGGCTGAGATGGATGGAGTCTTGGTCAGTCGGGAATCAAAGGTTGCAGGAACAGGACAGGAAAGTGGACATGCCTTGAAGAAGTTTTCCTCCTCACTCTACAAGGATCTCGGGGAGTCCCTCTCCCACTGCAACTCCCAGGTCATTTCACCTTCATCCGCTCCCCCACTCACCTATTGTACTCTATGCTACTTTCTCCCCACCCCCACCCTTCCCTAGCTTATCTCTCCACGCTTCAGGCTCTCTGCCTTTATTCCTGATGAAGGGCTTTTGCCCGAAACTTCGATTTCGCTGCTCCTCGGATGCTGCCTGAACTGCTGTGCTCTTCCAGCACCACTAATCCAGAAGCTGGTTTCCAGCATCTGCAGTCATTGTTTTTACCTTGTTGATTTTAACCCTACTGCGAATCCTCTTGCAAGGATGCCTGCCTTGAAGAAGTTTTCCTCCTCTCTCTACAAGGATCTCAGGGAGTCCCTCTCCCACTGCAACTCCCAGGTCATTTCACCTTCAACCCCTCCCGCACTCCCTATTATACTCTATGCTACTTTCTCCCCACCCCCACCCTTCCCTAGCTTATCTCTCCACGCTTCAGGCTCTCTGCCTTTATTCCTGATGAAGGGCTTTTGCCCGAAACATCGATTTTACTGCTCCTCGGATGCTGCCTGAACTGCTGTGCTCTTCCAGCACCACTAGCCCAGAATGAGGAATATCTGATCAGTCATGATATTATTGAACAGAGGAGCATGCTCAATGGGCTGAACAGCATCACCCTGTTCCTATTTATGATGGTCATATTGAACCACCTCACCCTGACAAACTTTGCAGGCATGCACTTCACACAATCACTGCCCTTTGAGGGACCAAATTCCTCATTTCTGTCTGAGAGATATCAAGTTGAAGCAGAAACCAGAGAGTGGGGTTTGGGCAGGGAATCAAGTTCCCAGTTTGATTTGCAGCTCCGGGTCCTCACTCCAGCTCCCTCCGTCTCACCATTGACTGCACATGCTCAGACCATCATGGGATTGAAGATGACAAAGTTACAAAAAAAAAATCACACAACATCTCGTTATAGTCCAACAGGTTTACTTCGAAATATTAGCTTTCGGAGCACTGATCCTTCCTCAGGTGGTTCTGAAGCAGGACCCAAAGACAAAGAATTTATAGTGAAAAATTCGTGACATGCAAACAAAATAGTATACTTAACAAACCTAGATTGTTGTTAAATCTTTCATATTTTAGAATGGGTTCCAGGTTTTTGTTCATTAATATGTAAATCCCAAAAATTCTTTTAAGTCACATTCTCAAGATAAGTTAAGGTTTCATAAGATATGGTGACATCAGCTCAGACGATGCATGAAAGGTGTGAGGTCAGAGTCTATCTGTATCCCAATATTGAGTCAGACTGGTTCTATTTCCAAAGTGGAATTTACAAAATACTTTACAGATTGACGGTCTGCATTGACTGCCCTTAGGTTGTGCATTGTTTGAGCAAAATAGAATGTATCTTTAAATATAATTCTGCAAATACAAATTCACCCCACAGACTTATATGTGTGTGTGCATACAGGAGAGACAGAGAGAGAGAATTTGAAGGTGTGCATGTGAGCATTTGAATGCAAATGCACATGAGAGGGGGTATGTTTACTTGTGTGCAAGTTTGGTAAAGTGTGTGTGTGTGACGGGTTATAAGCCTGTGAGAAGGTGGGTGAATGTGTCTGTGTGAGAGAGCGTGTGTATGACAAAGGGTCTGCATGAGTGAGTGCATATGTGTAAGAGAGATAGTGTACAATGTAGTGGGTTCACCTGTAGTATGACAAGAACCCAAGGTCCTTAGATTCCCTACAGTGTGGAAACATGCCCTTTGGCCCAACCAGTCCACACTGACCCTCCAAAGAGCAACCCACTCAGACCCATTTCCCCTCTGACTAATGGACCTAACACTATGGGCAATTTAAAATGACCAATTCACCTAACCTGCACATCTTTGGACTGTGGGAGGAAACAGGAGCAAATCCATGCAGACACAGGGAGAATGTGCAAACTCCACACAGGCAGTTACCGAGGCTGGAATCGAACCTGGGACCCTAGTGCTGTGCGACTGCAGTGCTAACCACTGTGTCACCGTGCCGTCTTGGTTGAGGCCAGCCTCAAGGGTACTGACCTTGGTTATCATCCTCTGTTTGGCCACTTTGCATTGTTGCCTGTCCCCAGGTCCGCCCTGGAGGATGGCCACCTGATGATCCGAAGGCGAATGTCCTTGACCCACTGATGCGTTCCGCAAAATGGGAGGGCACACCCCTGTCTGGTGATTGTTGTGCGGTGTCCTTCCATCCACCCTCATGGCACCTGCTTGGTTGGCTTGAGTTACTTTGTTATCTTGAGAATGTGACTTAAACAAAGTTTAGATTAGATTAGATAACTTGCAGTGTGGAAACAGGCCCTTCGGCCCAACAAGTCCACACTGACCCGCCTAACCGCAACCCACCCATACCCCTACATATTACCCCTTATCTAACACTAGGGCAATTTAGCATGGCCAATTCACTTGACCTGCACATCTTTGGACTGTGGGAGGAAACCGGAGCACCCGGAGAAAACCCACGCAGACACAGGGAGAACGTGCAAACTCCACACAGTCAGTCATCTGAGTCGGGAATTGAACCCGGGGTCTCTGGCGCTGTGAGGCAGCAGTGCTAACCACCGTGCCGCCCACTTTTAAAACCATTTTAAAAGATTTAAGAACTTAACAACAATCCAGGTTTGTTAAATACATTGTTTTAATTGCATGACACTGTGATGGTCTGCTATAAGTTCTGTGTCCTATGATCCTTTTTCACTGTGTGAGAAACAAAGCTCACTCACTTGCAATAATTTCAGTCCGAGGCAAGATCTGAATCAGTAGTGCCCTTTATTTCACACTTGCAAGTGGGTGTGATGTCCACAAGGCAGGGACAAAACACACTGAATTCAACAAATACTCAATGTTTATATAATTTGGTTCCCAATATTTATTTCTTATTTCATTGTTTGCCACCCGTTTACATCCACCACTTCCCTAAGACCGGTACCCATTACTCCTGTTTATCTCGTGTCTTATCCGGTCTTGTCTGTGAAAAAAAATGCTCATTCCTGTTCTCAAGGCCATTTGACCTCATCCTGCTGTGGGCACATCCTTGCCTTTTCACAGCATCTTATCACTAAGCCCTTTTAATTGGGGTTTGTTCCTGTGTTTCTGTAAAAGCGGGAAACAGATGTTTACACCTATTGTTTATACAGGCATATTGAGTTTAACTGTCTGTCTTACAGTCCCATTTCTTTCTTGCATACGCTTTTAGCTAATAACTAAGAATTGCAGAAGTAACCATTAATTTACCATATCCCACAACTGGCTACTTGAGGAAGGTGCAGCGCTTCGAAAGCTAATGCTTCCAAATCCACCTGTTGGAGTGTAACCTGGTGTTGTGTGAAGTTCAACATTGTCCACCACCCCAGGACAATGCAGGCTTCCCCACGTCACTGAAGGCAACCCCCAACCAACGGGAGCAGGGGAGGGCGGGCCTGGAGGACCGCGCGGACGCAGCAGGTCCTCCAGCCAATCGGAGCGAGCGAACCAACGGCTGGGCACGTGACCACCCGCCACGTCGCTGCCTCCCGTGCGCCAGCGGTCACGTCGCTTCAGCTGAGGTGTGGACTTGTGAGGGGGGGCCGAGTCGCCCCAAGGTGAGAATGAGTCGAGAGCGACAGAGTTAGAATGGATTCGACAGATATGTAGACTGTGGGAAATCCTCCTGCTCGGGACGGGACGGGACGGGACGGGACGCTGGGGGTTACGGTTTGAAGCAGACCAGAAAATGGCGGCAGGCCTAAAGCGGGGCAGTGCCCGGTTGAGGGTGGCCATCTTTATTGGGGGAAAAGGACATCAGGGCGCATGCGTAGCGTTGCGTCACAAGTGGCTGGGGGAAAGATGATCTGCCCACAGTGAATTCAAACCCAGAGAAATGTTTGTTTATTCACAATTTCTATCCAAATTTTGCAGTGCTCTGATGACTTTACATTTTTTTTCTGATGATTTGCTAGCAGTAAAAACGCAATAGGCCCCAATTTGGAGCAGCATGAGGAGGAAAGTTCACAAGTGGGTGGAAGAAGAATAAACAATAATTCCAATAATTTGGGGGGGAGGTGGGAAATAATTGAGTGATAATGTTACAGAAACAGGGCCTTCGGTCCAACTCGCTTGTGACCTCAATATGTTGTAAATTAACCCAGACAGATTGTCCAGCATTTGATCACCGACGGTGTTCCCAAACTAACTTTTTAACTTGTAACTTTGTACACCCCAGTCCAATACCGGCATCTCCGAATCTTAAACTGGTTCCACCTGCCTGCCTTTGGTCCCTATTCGCGCACTTAAGTGAATACGTTTTAAAAGCTATAACTGTACCTGCTTCCACCAGATCCTCTGGCATTTAATTCCACACATGAATGACTTTGAAACTTGTTGCCCTCATTCCCTTTCTAAAACTTCCTCCTCTCACCTCAGAATTATGGCTCCTGGTTTTGAACTTCTCCATCCTCGGGTAAAGACCGTTGCTATTCATCTTGTCCATGCCCTTCAGGATTTTCTAAACATCTATAAGGCCACTCCTAAAACGCCTAACTCCAGCGAAAAATGTCTCCGCCTACTTTTATAAATCAAACCCTCCAAACTCATGGGTGGCATGGTGGCACAGTGGTTAGCACTGCTGCCTCACAGCACCAGAGACAAGGGTTCAATTCTCGCCTCTGGCGACTGACTGCAGTTTGCACATTCTCCCCGTGTCTGCGTTGGTGTGCTCCGGTTTCCTCCTACAGTCCAAAAATGTGCAAGTTAGGTGAATTGGCCATGCTAAATTACCACTGTTAGGTGAATGGGTAAATCTAAGGGAATGGGTCTGGATGGGTTGCGCTTCGATGTGGACTTGTTGGGCCGAAGGGCCTGTTTCCACACTCTAAGTAGTCTAATCTAAACTCCATAACATCCTGGTAAATCTTTTCTGAACCCTCTCCAATTTCATAATATTCTGCTGACAGCAGGATTACCAAAACTGCGTATTATAGAAGATGCCTCAACAACATCCTGTACAGCCTTAATTTGATGTCCCAACTCCTGTGTCCAGAGGTGTGAGCAATGAAGGCAAGTGTACTGAATGCCTTCTTAACTACCCTGTCGATATGTGACGCAAACTTCAAAGAATTGTGAACCATAACCCCTGTGTCTCCCACTATCTTTAATTGTGTAAGTCTTGCCCTTGTTTCAATGAGTGTCTAACCTCTGGTAAGGAAGGAAATGCTAGAAATGGGCAGAGAATATTCACCAACAACCACTGGACAAAACAAAAGAGGAAAAAGCACCCCATAGAAACTGGAACTGTCTGTTTTGATGTTCTATTTCGTCACTGACTTTTGTCATCTTGTTTTCCAGGGGAAGCAATTGCACAGATTTGAAACTGTCGCAAAATGTCCTGTCAAGATTCAACAGAGTCATCAGTTCATCAGGATCTGAATATCGCCAGCCTTTGAGTATGTAAGGAGAAACATTTGTTCTGTCTTTTGGAGAAAAGAATACAAACATCGGTGCGACTGGAAAAGCACCAAGCAAGCGCGTCATAAGTGAGTGTTCCCAGTGTACAGACAGTGAAAGGAACTTCAATCATTCACACAGTTAAGAGATCACCATTCGAGCAGGGAGAGACTGTACATGTTTGGACAAGCTCCTAACAATCGTTCAGCTGAAGAGGTACAAATACATCCACACCATGGAGAATTTGTGGAAATGTGAGGACTGCGGGAAGGCATTCAAATACCCATCCCGGCTGGAAATCCATCAACGCATTCACACTGGGGAGAAGCCATTCAACTGCGCCATGTGTGGCAAAGGATTTATTGAGTCAAACAAACTGGTGGCACACCAGCGAATTCATACCGAGGAGAGGCCATTCAGCTGCAGCTGCTGTACAAAAAGGTTCAGATCTCCTTCTGAAGTGAATAAGCACCAACGAGTTCACACTGGGGAGAAGCCGTTCATCTGCTCTGTATGCGGGAAGAGATTTACTCGTTCGTCTGGCCTTCGATCACACCAGCGAATTCATACTGAGCAGAAGCCATTCAGCTGCACCTCCTGTGGTAAGAGGTTCAGACACTCCTCTGTTCTCATTGTGCACCAATTCACTCACACCAGGGAGAGGCCATTCACTTGCTCCTTGTGCGGGAAGGGATTCACTCAGTCATCCAAACTGCTCATCCACCAGCGAGTTCACACTGGAGAAAAACCTTTCACCTGCCCCTTGTGTGGCAAGGGATTTGCCCAGAGAGCCCATGTGTTGACACACCAGAGAATTCACAGTGGGGAGAAACCGTTCACCTGCTCTGAATGTGGGCAGGGATTCACTCGGTCAGCCAGCTTGCTCATACACCAGCGGGTTCACACTGGAGAAAAACCTTTCACCTGCTCCGAATGTGGCAAGGGGTTTGCTCAGAAGATCAATCTGTCGACACACCAGCGCGTCCACACTGGAGAAAAGCCTTTCAGCTGCACTACCTGCGGGAAGAATTTCAGGAGGAAATCCACCCTCATTGTGCACCAGCGAGTCCACTCTGGGGAGAGACCGTTCACCTGCTCCATGTGTGGGAAGGGATTCACTCAGTCCGTCAACCTAATGTCACACGTGCGAATTCATAAGTGAACACCAGTACCCCACGGACTACAGCAACTCAAGAAGAGAGTTCACCAACATCTTCTCAAAGAGGAACAGACGATAAATGCTGGCCCAGCCAGTGATTCCCTTACACCATGAAATAATCCAAAAAGAGGGGCTGCGGAATTTGGATTCTCATATTTTTGCTTCACTTGCTTCAGGACATTTTTCATATGAAGCCAACACATTCACAAAAGTATAGCTTGCAGAGAAGATTACAAGTGCTTTGTACAGCCAAGCTCTCCACTATGATGAAAAAAGAATAAAAGCGTAGACTACTTTCTAAACGGTGAGAAAATTCGTAAAGCCGAAGAACAAAGGGATCTGAGAGTGCTAGTCGAGGATTCTCTAAAGGTAAACATGCAGGTTGAGTCCGTGATTAAGAAAGTGAATGCAATGTTGTCATTTATCTCAAGAGGGTTGGAATATAAAAGCACCGTTGTGCTACTGAGACTTTATAAAGCTCTGGTTAGGCCCCATTTGGAGTACTGTGTCCAGTTTTGGTCCCCACACCGCAGGAAGGACATACTGGCACTGGAGCATGTGCAGTGGAGATTCACACAGATGATCCCTGGAATGGTAGGTCTAACATATGAGGAACGGCTGAGGATCCTGGGATTGTATTCATTGGAGTTTAGAAGATTAAGGGGAGATTTAATAGAAACTTACAAGATAATACATGGCTTGGAAAGGGTGGATGCTAGGAAATTGTTTCCGTTAGGCGAGGAGACAAGGACCCGTGGACACAGCGTTAGAATTAGAGGGGGTAAATTCAGAACAGAAATGCAGAGACATTTCTTCATCCAGAGAGTGGTGGGCCTGTGGAATTCATTGCCGCAGAGTGCAGTGGAGGCCAGGGCAGTAAATGTCTTCAAGGCAGAGATTGATAAATTCTTGATGTCTCAAGGAATTAAGGGCTATGGGGAGAATGCTGGTAAGTGGAGTGGAAATGCCCATCAGCTGGTTAAAGCGCAGCAGGTCAGGCAGCATCCAAGGAACAGGAAATTCGATGTTTCGGACATAAGCCCTTCCTGATGAAGGGCTTATGCCCGAAACGTTGAATTTCCTGTTCCTTGGATGATGCCTGACCTGCTGCGCTTTAACCAGCAACACATTTTCAGCTCTGATCTCCAGCATCTTCAGACCTCACCTTTTACTGAAAATGCCCATCAGCCATGATTGAATGACGGAGTGGACTCGATGGGCCAAATGGCCTTACTTCCACTCCTATGTCTTATGGTCTTCTGACTTTGTCATTTGGTCCTGTATTGTGGAATCTGACGCACCACACCCAACATTTTTCAGGTTAGGAACAAAGTGGAAGAAAGCGACACGTAATCGTCCACTTGATTTGATATATTTTTTTCCCAGTTTCCTATCCTTGCTATCCCCTGCAGATATGAAAGAAATTTATTTGTACACCAGTCGGACCGCAGGTTGAAAATCAGTCCCAACTGAAAACAAGGCCAAAAGTACGGTATGCTTTCAAACAGAGACTTGTCCTGCACTGAAAATGCTGTGCTAGTCACTCGCACAGAGATTCAGCTGCAAAGTATCATGAATTTTCTGTAACTCCTTGCTGTAAGGGAAGGGAATTTACACCTGGGAAAATCCTTTCATTAAAAACTGAAATTATCTTTCTGAATACCTACCCTCGACTGTCACCGTGGACTTGAGTAAACTCCTTTACAGGATACCAGAAGGGGAGGGTTCTCTGTTCAGAATTTCAAATCAAACCTCATGTCACTCGTCAGCAGAGCTACTTGATCCATCAGGACTTGAATACCATTGATCTTGAAAAGTTGAAGGAGGAATGTTTACTTTGTCTGCGGGAGAGCAACACAAATAATCAGTGAGAATCAGCGACAGACACACAAGCTAAGAGGATACTGGGGCAGCAGTGACTGTGGAATCAGTTTTTAAAAGTTACGCAGCTTGAAAAATTACTACATCATTCACAGTGGGGAGACACAGTGTTTGTGGTACGTGTCGGATCAGGGCTTCAACTGATTGTCCAACCTGGAGAGAGACAGAAACACTGGCACCATGAACAAAAGGTGGAAATGTGAGCACTGCGGTAAAGGGTTAATATCTTCGTCTTGGCCTGGAAGTTATTGATGTGGTCCGTTGGGGGTAATCAATTCATCTATTTCGTATGTGGGAAGAGATTTCCTCAGACATGTCACGGCAGACAGCTCGCACTGAGCAGAGGCCCTGCAACTGCATTTACAGTGGAAAGGAATTCAACATTCGTCCAGCCATGCTGCACCCCAATGCCTTCGCACGGGGGGAGACCGTGTGTGGGAATTCACTCAAACATTTGACCTGATTGGACGCCAAGGGGGTTCACAGAGTAGACAGACCACTCACCTGACTTGGTTGTGGGAAGGGGTTCACCCTGTTGTTTGTTCTCCTGTCATACCACTGAGTTCACACTAAGGAGAAACAAGTCCTTTTGGAAGCATTTCAGACAGTTATCCAAATCAAAAACAGGAATTACTGGAGAAACTCAGCTGGTATGGCAGCGTCTGGGGAGGAAGAGCACAGAGTCAGTGTTTTGGTGCAGCGCCACTTTGTTCAGAATCCCCATGTTCAAACTGGCGAGGAGCTGTTCCCGTGTTCCATGTGAAGGAACGGATGCCTCAGTTGTGATAACTGTGGAAATGTCAGTGCGTTCATAAGTGAAGGCAGGGTTCTAATTCTGCTGCTATTGTCCACATTAACAACAAGCAGGATTCATCCTCTGAAAGCATTTAGTTTGTTTCTGCTGACATGAGCAGACCTGTAACTGGCTGGAGTTTAACATTCTGGATAACTGTGCTAACTTTAGGGGCCTCAGTGTCCAATTGTGATCTGAAATCTTTCCCCTTGTAAAATCATGGAGATGGACAGCACAGAAACAGACACTTCGATCCAACCCATCCATGCTAACCAGATATCCTAAATTAATCTAGTCTCATTTGCCAGCACTTAGCCCACATCCTTCCTAATCATATGCTCATTCAGATGTCTTTTAAATATTGTAATTGTACCCGCCTCCACCACTTCCTCGAGCAGCTCATTCCTATATGCGCTACCCTCTGCATGAAAGAGTTGCCCCTTAAATCCCTTACAAATTGTTCCCCTCTCACCTAAACCAATGCCCTCTAATCCTGGCCTCCCCCACCCCAGGGAAAATATCATGTCTATTTATCCTATCCATGTGTCTTGTGATTTTATAAATCTCTTTCAGGACATCCGTCAGCCTCCGACAATCCAGGGAAAGCGGCCCCAGCCTATTCAGCATCTTCCTGTAGTTCAAACCCTCCAAACCTGGCAACATCCTTGTACATCTTTTCTGAGCCCTTTCAAGTTTCACAACATCCTTCCAATAGGATGGAGACCAGAATTGCAAACAGTACTCCAAAAGTGGCCTAACCAATGCCCTGTACAGCTGCAACATGACCTCCCAAATCTTATACTCAATACTCTAATAAAGGAAAGCAAACCAAAAGCCTTCTTCACTATCCTATCCACCTGTGACTCTACTTTCAGGAACTATGAATCTGCAATCCAAGGTCACCTCATTCAGCAACATTCCCAGGACCACACCATTAAGTGTATAAGTCCTGCCTTTTTTGCCTTTCCAAAATGCAGCACCTCATATTCACCTAAAGTAAACTCCATCTGCCACGCGTCAGCCCATTGGCCCATCTGATCAAGATCCCTTTGTATTCTGTCACCTCCAATTTTGGTGTCATCTGCAAACTTACTAACTGTACCTCCTACGTTCACATTCAATCATTTATATAAATGACAAAAAGCAGTGGACCCAGCACTGATCCGTGTGGCACACCACTTGTCACAGGGCTGCAGTCAGAAAAACAACCCTCCACCATCACCCTCTCTCTTCTACCTTCAAGCCAGCTCTGTATCCACATGTCTCGTTCCCTGTATTCCATGTGATCTAACCTTGCTAACCAGTCTCCCATGGGGAACCTTGTCAGATGCCATACTGAAGTCCATTTCAATTACATCCATAATTCTGCCCTCATGAATCCTCTTCATTACTTAGAGTCATAGAATCAAGTTTGTGAGACATGATTTCTCATGCACAAAGCCATGTTGATTATCCCTAATCAGTCCTTGCCTTTCCAAACACATGAAATTCCTGTCCCTCAGGACTCCTTCCAAAACTTACCCACCACTGATGTCATGCTCACTGGTCCATTGTACCAAGGCTTTTCGTTCCCATCTTCCTTAATTAGTGGCACTACACTAGTCGACCTCCAGTCTTCCAGCATCCTCATTTTGTGACTGTTGACGATACAGACATCTCAGTGAGGAGCCCAGCAATCATTTCCATAGCTTCCACAGAGTTCTAGGATACACCTGATCAGGTCCTAGGGGATATATCCTCCTTTATGTGTTTTAAGACATCCAGCACCACCTCCTCTATAATACGGACATTTTTCACAATGCCACCATCTATTTCTCCACATTCTATATCTTCCATGTCCTTCTCTACAGTAAACACTGATGGAAAATACTCGTTAAATATCTCTTCTATTTTCTGCAGTTCCACAGATAGGCTGCCTTGCTGATCTTGAATTGGCTCTATTCTCTCCTCAATTACCCTTTTGTCCTTAACGTATTTATAAAGTCCCTTTGAGTTCTCCTTAACCCTATTTTATATTCCTTTTTTTTTGTCTTTCTGATTTCCCTGTTAAGTATGTTCCTACTGCCTTTATACACTCAATATCTGCTGTGCAAACCTGACATATGCTTCCTTCTGTTTCTTGACTAAAACGTCAACTTCTGTAGCCATCCAACATTCCTTTCACCTACCAGACTTGCCTTTCACAATAACAGAATCATTGTCTCTGGACCCCCGTTATCTAATTTCTGAATGCTTCCCCTTTTCCAGCCGTTCTTTTACCTGCGACTATCCAGCCCCAATCACCTTTTGGAATTTCTGGCTTAATACAGTCAAAGTTGGCCTTTGTCCAATTTTGAACTTTAACTCTTGGATCTGGCCTATCCTTTTCCATCAAATATTTCCAAACTAATAGGATAATGGTTGCTGGCCCCGAAGTGCTCCCCCACTGATACCTCAGTCAATTGCTATGCTGGCCTGCCTTATTTCCCAACAGGATTGATTCAGAAAATCTCAGAAACCTGTTCACAGTAAAATTGTGAACTTTTCGTAAGTTCTAAATTGACCTTCGGCAGCAAATTTATAACTCTGAAAGGCTGTACTGATGAACGTCTGTGGGCGGCACGGTGGTTAGCACTGCTGCCTCACAGTGCCAGAGACCCGGGTTCAATTCCCGCCTCAGGCGACTGACTGTGTGGAGTTTGCACGTTCTCCCCGTGTCTGCGTGGGTTTCCTCCGGGTGCTCCGGTTTCCTCCCACAGTCCAAAGATGTGCGGGTCAGGTGAATTGGCCATGCTCAATTGCCTGTAGTGTTAGGTAAGGGGTAAATGTAGGGGTATGGGTGGGTTGCGCTTTGGCGGGTCGGTGTGGACTTGTTGGGCCGAAGGGCCTGTTTCCACACTGTAAGTAATCTAATCTAGTCTCCAATGGTTAATCCTCTCTGAGAATTCTCGCTATTTTGCACGTACTTGACTGTGGCGTATCTATTGTGAAATGAAATTACGAAGGAGCATGAAACTGAAGAAGGAAGTATTTTACAGACAAATCAATAAAAAATTCATGGTGGGTGTCCTGACTGCTGTTTCTTGGTCAGTTTTTTTTAACTTCACATTTTCTAAAAACGCTACCAGTTTTGGCTTCCCTGGACACCGATGCAGTGTTTCTAAACCCATCTCTTGACTGTGGGCTGAGCAGCCTATTTTGGTGCACCTGCTTTTAGTACAGCCTCACCAATCCTCTGTAAGACCTCTACACATATAACAAAAGGGATGGGATTTGAGGGTTGTCCTCATCTCCCTGTAAAATGGTCAAACAGTAGGGTTTGGGGCCTAGCTTTGCTGGTCCTCTCCCTTGTAAAATTGCTGTCTCTTGTACAGCTGTAAATGTTTATTGTAAACTGTTTTGTAATTTGTTTAATAAAATAAAAAAAAATAACAAAAGGGAAATCTTCCACTGGATTTCCTGTATACAGTGAGTTGGTTATCATAACTGAACGTGACCATTTTTCCTGGTGAACCCACAGAATCCTGCCCTTGCATCCTGCGGCATTGAGTGGATCAAATCTCAAGATGCCCCCAGGTCCCTCGGCTTCCCATGTGAACACGCAATGCAACAGCTAGACACCCACTGATAACAATAGAGGTGGAGAAGAACATATAAACTGAAGTCAGTCTGTTGTACGTTTCCATTAGGCAGGCCATCAAAAAAAAATCAAGTGTAGTTTCTGTGAGTATCATGGTTTAGTTTCCGAGACCCTTTGTCTTATTAATGAGCAGAACATTTTAAAGTTTAAAACCCCATTATATTTTAGAATCTGAACACCATCACTCATCTCATTTTAAAATACACATCAGTACCATCACGTCACAGCTCTCAGGCTCCCATCTGGATCAGAAGCGAGATAAGAATGGAGTGGGTTAGTTTGACAGCAGTGCTCCTCCCTTTTATTTCTCAATCTCATGAGCACAGTGGTTAGCACTGCTGTCTCACAGCGCCAAAGACCCGGGTTCAATTCCTGCCTCAGGCAACCGTCTGTGTGGAGTTTGCACATGCTCCGCGTGTCTGCGTGGGTTTCCTCCTGGTGCTCCGGTTTCCCTCCCACAGTCCAAAAATGTGCAGGGTAGGTGAATTGGCCATGCTAAATTGCCTGCAGTGTTAGGTGAAAGGGTAAAATGTAGGGGAATGGGTTGCTCTTCAGAGGGTCAGTGTGGACTTGTTGGGGCGAAGGGCCTATTTCCACACTAAGTAATTTAATCTCATCAAAATATTAAGAGGGGGGTGTCTCTTTTTTTCCTCTGTTCAGGCACGGGGGAAGAACTCTGATCGATTGTGTAGGATATCCTGATAGTCAGAGAAGGAGGACTGTTCACTGGTTTGATTCTCAGGTTGCCTTCAGCCTGAGTCTCCAGCTCCAGGGACATCAGTTTGTACCTGGGCTGAGTGACAATATATGGGCTGCCTGCCCTTTGAGAAATTCAAGCTGATTTATATGATGCCAGCTCTTGTTGTCTATTCCCAGCTGTAATTTGCAATGTGAAGGACTCGATTTCTCAAGAATCAAATAGGGCCCAGCACACTGTGGGGAAAGGAGAGACGTAGTTCAGAACACTGTCAGCATCACTGTGTCCCCTGGTTTATAGTCCACAAGGTGCATGTGTTTGTCCCACAGAACTTTCTGAGTTTGTACTGCCTTCCCCAATCTACACGGTGCCACAATTCTGGCCCCGAAGTCTTCCTTGGGGTCAAAAGGCTCAACCTTTGGGGTGGCACGCTGGCTCAGCGGTTATCACAGTGCCGGGGACCCAGGTCGGATTCAAACCTCAGGCGACTGGAGTTTGCACGTTCTCCGCATGGGTTTCCATTGGGTAACCTAGGCTTTCCTCCCACCATCTAAAGATGTGGAAGTTAGGCGGATTGGCCATGCTAAATTGCTCATAATATTTAAGGATCTGTAGCTTAGGTGCAGTATCCATACAGGAACAGGGTCGAGGGTTGGGTCTGGGTGGGATGCTCTTCGAAGGGTCAGTGTGGATATGTTGGACTGAATAGCCTGTTCAAACACTGGGGATTCTATGATAGAAATGTCTCTGTCCTGTCCCTCTGTGCCATGTTATCCCTGTGAGCACTCCTTCCCTGGTTAGTATATCTGCACTTTTATTTCCATGTTTTTCAGTGTGCTTTAACTTCCTCCAGAATGTTTTTGCCACCACTTTGAATATGCCTTCTCAACGGACGTCCACCTCCTCATGAAAATCCCTGGCTGTTCTTCCACAATGGCTACAGCTGCTAATTCCACACCTTGCGGCCCCAATATTTGCAGGTAGTTTATCTGCGCTCCCCACCCCGTCAAGACCTCCTATTTGGGTCCTGCAGGGAAATAGGGAGAAAGTGAGGACTGCAGATGCTGGAAATCAGAGTCAAGTGTGTCATGCTGGAAAAGCACAGCAGGTCAGGCAGCATCCAAGAAGCAGGAGAATCAACATTTCAGGCAAAAGCCCTTCATCAGGAATTGTATTACTGCATGTGAATACCCTATATACCGTTGGCTCCCTATTTACATAAGAGGTACTGTCCATACAAGTATTTGGAATTTCCCTGTCAATGCCATGAATATTGCCGCCAATATCACTCGCCACGTTCTATTTCGGTTTAAAAGGACCCATTCTTGGTACCAAAATTGACCATTCATGATGCAGGAAGGTGGATCTGCAGCCTGGGGTTTCCAGATTCTGGGTTAACCATGTTAACAGGCACTGGTCTATCTGGCCCTTCTCAGGGCAGAGTGGTGCTATAACTGCCTCCGGAGTGTCAGCTCCCAGTGAGCACCGTGACCGATCTGGCCACTTACAAAGCTGAAATTATCACTTGGACCCTTCCCTTGTTCTGGAGCCCTTCCTCTGCCCTTCCACACATTCCTCCAGGCCATGGGGACCATCTGTGGGGCTGCTTGTCATTTTGATATCTCCTGCATTTCCCTTGCCAATCTCTGGCTCCTTGTCAAGCTACAGGTCCCTGTCTCTGTACCTCGTGTTTTTTTTTATATTCTGAGTCCATGACTCAATCTCAGGCTCTGTGCTGAGCTACAGTCCCTGACATTGTACCTGACTTATTTTACTCTGAATCTTGAGTAACCTTAAAGTTCTTAAATGTTTGTGCAAACACGCAAACTTGAAATCTGCTGAGATGTTAAAATGTGTACTCTAACCCAATTTCAGCTGGTCGAACTGGAGTTGAGCCTGTTCTTCCTGCTGCCAAGTTCCTGCTTCTTGGTCCTGATATTCTAAGGAGTGTGTGTTGCAGACATCAAGCCTCAAACTAACTCCACTAAAAAACTATCTCCAGTTCAAAGACAACTATGAATGATGACTCTATTTTCTGTCACTCAGCCAGTTTCACATCAATGTTATTGTTGTCCCTTTTATTCCTTTACATCTAGGTTTTGCTCATTGTGGAGTTTTTAATCAAATACCTTTGCCTGTCCATGTTCATCCTATCAACTGAAATATCATCAACTCTCCTCAAAATCTCGAGATATAGTTCACTGTGATTTTCTGTGAACGATCCTGTTTTGCTTTCCCGAATGAACCTACGTTTCTTCAAGTGGCTTCTCATTTTGTCCAGCATGCTCATTTCTGACGTGTGTCAGAGCACCCAGGTTTAACTGACTGTCCTGTCAGTGCTGAATTAACTGACGAAAAGTTTTCATTTGGCAAAATGAAAGAGTAGTAATGGAGATGCATAGGCATCGAGATGTATCTGGATGAGGTGCGAACAGAATATTTAGATATCCTAAATACAATTTTTTTTAAAAGATCAGTTTATGATGGCATTAACTGCAATCATGCTTTCAGAAGCTGCTAGACCTGTTGAGTATTTGCATCTCCTTTCTGTTTTTATGTCAGATTTCCAGCATTTTGCTTCTGCATTTGTTCTTAGGACTCAAGGGATCAAAGGGTGGAGGGAGAAAACCTTCATTATTAAATCTCCCAGCTCTGCCTCCCCCTCCCTCACCTCTGCCTCCCCCTCCCTCACCTCATCCCAGATCCAAACCTCCAACCCAGCACCGTCCCCTTGAACTGTCCAACCTGCCTATCTTCCTTCCCACCTATCCACTCCACCCTCCCCCTCTGACCTATCACCATCAAACCCCACCTGCACCTAATTATCGCCTTTCCAGCTTCCTTCAACCCCCAACCCCCATCCTCCTATTTATCTTCCAATTCCCATCCCTCCCCTTCCACATTCCTGAAGGGCTTATGCCTGATACGTCGATTCTCCTGCTCCTCGGATGCTGCCTGATCTGCTGTGCTTTTCCAGCACAACACTTTTGACTCTCCTTTTGTAGATTTGAGCAAACATTCACTGACTTCAACGTTGGATTTTAATGATAATCCAAGAGCTTACTTAGTCATGTTTTTTTCCCAAGTATTGTCTCCACAAAGGATCAGATCAGTTTCTCTCAATTTCACAACCTGTGTATGTTCTTTTAGCTTCTCTCTCGCAACCTTTTATTTGCAATTAGCAGACTCGTATGAGTAAGCATCCACGTCTGACAGGCATTCTGATAATCGAAAACAAAAGATTTTGAACAAGGCAGGAAACCGTACGTCACACCCACTGTGTGTGTGCAAGAGTCTTTGCCAGCATTTATCTCAAATGTCCAAACACCATTCCAGATACACAGGAGAGTGACAGTGGAAACATGGGAATTGTGTGAAGGGATTTTTTTTACCCATCCCAGCTAAAACGCACCAACACAGTCACACTGGGGAGAAGGCATTCACCTGCTCTGACTGGGGGAAGAGATTCACATCATCATTCAACTTGTTGACACTGCAGAGAGACCATTCATTTGCTCTCTGTGTGGGAAGGGTGTCATTTCGTCATCCACACTTCGGATGCACCAGCAACTTCACACTCGGGAGAAACTGTTCGGCTGCTCCCAGTCAGGGAAGGGATTCATTCAGCCATTCTCCCTGCAAAGACACCAGTGAGCTCATACTGGCGAGAAACCGTTCACTTGCTCCATGTGTGGAACGGATTTCACTCTCACAACTGATCTGTTGAGACACCGGTGAAGAGAAACCGTTCAGTGTGTGGAAAGGGATTCAGTCAGGCATCCAACCTGGTAACACCAAGTTCACACTGGAGAGAAACTGTCCACCTGCTCGGACTGTGGGAAAGTAAAGTATTCACTTAGTCATCCCTGGTGAGTCACCAGCGAATTCACAAACAAGTTCAGTTGAAGGAGGTTTTCTCTTGTTAACACCAAAGAGTGAACATTGATCTTTGGCAGTTAAAATAGTGGTAATACTTTTGGACCTGGTTTTTAAATGATCGCAACACCATTGTACATGCACATATTCACACTGGATAGAGACTGTCCATCTGTGTGCTGCAATAACAAGTAAAGCTGTTGAAGAAATTCAGCAGAACTGGAAGCCTCTGTGCAGAGGAATAATTGGAATTGAGACACTATCTGTTTTGCCACAGTGCTGGCAGACCTGCTGAGTTTCTCCAGCACATTTTTCAGAAACACCTTGCAAGATCCTTGTTTACTGATACCATAAGTACTGAAAGCCAGTCAAATACTCCTGTACTCAATGGGGATAGATTTTTTTTTAAAGTATTAAAACCCTGCGGATTTCAGTGTTACAAGAACATGACTTCACAGAGATTTAAGAAAAAAAAGGGAAATGAAATCCTGCAACACTGAAAAGAACACAGATGGGGACAGGTCCCATGCCATTAGAAAGCGATAAATTAAATGTAGACAGTTTCAGGTCAGACATCTTCAAAAGGAACACTTCCCAGCATTAACACTAACCCCTATTGCACACCCTCCTCACCAGTCAATGTGGTTGTTTAAGAATGAAAGTTAATGTGTTGCCAACTTCCCCAACTGGTCACACTCTTGATGAAGGATGATTCCTAGCTCAGCTTTGATTGCAAAACACTGTTTTATTTTTAGCAATGTATGGGAAACAAACCTGCAGGTTCACTTCCAGTCAGAAACAGATCACAGCTTTACACTAATCTCTGATTTAAACCACAATTCCAGCGCTCACTGTTCGTCCGCTGATCCTAAACCCAGGTGTAAATGAGGTTCTGTTCCATGTCTAGGAGCTCTGTGCCATGGAAGACAGTGGTTGGGACACATGTCTTACACTACCACAGGATTAACCCACACCAAGGCTTTGCTGTTATAGAAGAGAGACAAGAAAGACCAAAGTGCCATTGGTCCCCCTCAGTGTGACCCGAAAGATGTGTCCAGGCTGAAGTCTGCTGCATGCCATACGATCTTGCCCCAAGACTGTCCTTTCTGAGCTCCAGGTGGTATTGAACACTCGGAGGAGAAACACAACAATCCACAGCAACGTGTTTGAAACAAAGCTGATTTAATCGAAATTTCTCCAAAATATTAAACTCCAGTTGAATATAACAGGTCATTGACATCAGCAGAAACAACCTTCAATGGTCGGAATTTTAAAAATTCAAACATTACAGCACAGATCGAGGCCACTTGACCTACGGTGTTTGTGTGGTTTATATAGAACTATCCAGGCTGACCCTATTTGGCAGATTTTAATCCATAACCCTGTCCATTCTGCATTTCAAGCATATCCTTTCATGTTTCTTTCTAATGTGATGAAGATGACTGCCTTTACCACCCTGTCACTCGGTGAGTTCCAACTTCCCACTATCTCTAGGTGAAATGACCTGCCCCCACCCACCCCCTCCACTTCTGTGAATTACATTAAATCTAAAGCCTCCAATTACTGACCTTCCTGTTAATGAATAGCTCCTTCCTGTCTACACTATAGGGACTCCTCATAATCTCATCACTTCAATTAAATCTCACCTCTGTCTCCTGTTCCACAGAAAACAACCCCAGCCTGACCAATTTTTCGTTTCAGCTAAAATTCTCCAATCCTGAAAACATCTCGTCAATCTCCTTTAATATGGTCTCTGGTGTGATGACATATATCCCAGAATATGGGGACCAGAACTCAGTGCAAT
The DNA here is from genome assembly GCF_020745735.1 of Hemiscyllium ocellatum. Lineage (NCBI taxonomy): Eukaryota > Metazoa > Chordata > Chondrichthyes > Orectolobiformes > Hemiscylliidae > Hemiscyllium > Hemiscyllium ocellatum. The sequence goes on from NW_026867487.1 coordinate 4,607,001, forward strand.
GCTTTAGCTCGAGTCAAATGCATGTTCTTCTCAATCACAAGCATTGTGTCCCTGGCATCGCAGAAAGACAGTGATGAAGAAGGCACTTGACATACTTGGCTTCACTGGTCACAGCACTGAGTACAGGAATTAAAGGCTACAGGGAGAATGCTGGTAAGTGGAGTTGAAATGTCCATCAGCCATGATTGAATGGCGGAGTGGATTCGATGGGCCAAATGGCCTTACTTCCACTCCTATGTCTTATGTTACAGCTGTACAAGATATTAGTGAGGCCATATTTGAAATACTACATACACTTCTAGTCACCTTGGCATAGAATCGATGTTTTTCAACTGGAAAGGGTGCAAACAGATTTACTGGGATTTTTCCCATTCTGAAAGGTTTGAGTTATTAGGAGGTGGAGGGGCTTGATTGCATGGGACGTATTTCTCTGGAGTGTGCAGGCTGAGGGGAGGCGGGGAGATCTTACAGAGGTTTATAAAATCATGATTAACATAGATAAGGTGAATAAGGCAATTTTCTTTTGCCAGTGTAGAGAAGTCCAGATCAAGAGGTTGTGGGTTTAAGATGAGAGGGGAAAGGGGAAAGATTGAACAGTTTATTGAGGAGCAACGTTATCATCTGCAGGCTGGTGCGTATATGGAATGAGCAGCCCGAGATTGTGGTAGAGGTGGGTACAATTATAACATTTAAAAGATATTTGGACAAGTACATGGCTAGGAAAGTTATAGCACGATATTAGCCAAACACAGGAAAATGGGACACATTGATTTTAGCAAACCTGGGCCGTGTGAATGAGTAGGGCCAAAGGGCCTGTTTCTGTGCTGTCGCTCTAATTGTCCTTGTTTTCCCACATGGAACTTGACGTGCAGTCCATGAGACTGGAATTCCTTACCATGTGTTTACTTCTTAACTAATTCTAAATAAACTTCAGGTTAAAATAAAAAAAGGTTCATCAGCTACTCACTAATCAAGTTCTTCCATTATGCAGAAGTCACCTTATTTTATTGGAAGGTAAGCAAAGTTTTTCCTTAACTATTATTATTGAAACACTGCAGATTTTAATTTGCTAATAAAGTTCAGATATTTTTACTGTTACAAGCTTGTAGGTTAGTCTTATCTTTATTCGCATTCACTGACTGTAAATACATGAATAAATTAACTTCAGTTGCATGATAATTGATCTCAATTTCTAGTTGATTAATGTGAGGTCAAGAACTACCTTCAGTACTCCAACTGTGCTCTAACTAGTGCTTTATGAAGTTCCAGCATTATCTCCATGCTCTTATATTCTAGGGTGAACCAAATGCCTTACTGACCTCTGTAACTACCTGTCCAGCCACCTTCAGGGATTGGCGGGCATCACTCCAAGGTCTCATTCTTCCTCTACACTTCTCAGTATCTGACCAATCTTTGCGCATTTTCTTTGCCCTGTTTGCCCTTGGCCTGTTGGAGTTGTCCATTGATATTATGCAGTCCGTAGCTTTATTCCTCATTGGCCACCACACATGGACAACTTCTGTGATATCTACAAATTTCTTCATCGGGACCACTACTTTGAAGTCTAAAGCCTTGATATATTCCACAAAACTGTGGAACATCACTGGAAATCTGAAGCCAGACAAGGTTCACTCCTGGATGCAGCTAACATCAGCGATAACGGCAGGATCCAATTGCTGCTCTCGCAGGTGAAGTTGCTGGTGTCTCAGGAGGTTGTGAGACTGAGCGAATCCTTTCCCGCACACGGAGCAGATGAACGGTCCATCTCCAGTGTGAATTTGTTTATGTTTCAGCAGGTTCTGTTTACTTTTGAACCGCTTCTCGCAGTCAGAACATTGAAAGGGTCTCTCTTCAGTGTGAACCAGTTGGTGTGTCGTGAGGTGGGATGACTGAGTGAATCGCTTGCCACACAGCGAGCAGGTGTATGGTCTCTCCCCACTGTGAACTCGCTGGTGGATCAGAAGGTCGGATGAATCGACAAACTCCTGTTTGCAGTCAGCACACGAGAACGGCCTCTCCCCTGTGTGAACTCGATGGTGTCTCAGTAAGTGGGATAATCGAGTGAATCCTTTCGCACAGATAGAGCAGGAGAACGGCCTCTCACCAGTGTGAGTGTACTGGTGTTTAAGCAAGTGCTTTCTGCATTTGAATTTCTTCTCACAGTCAGGACATCCAAAAGGTCTTTCATCAGTGTGAACAAATTGATGTGTCAGAAGGTAGGATGAACTAGTGAATCCCTTCCCACAAACTGAGCAGATGAACGGTCTCTCCCCAGTCAAAGCACGTTGGTGGTTCAGTAAATCCTTTTTACTTTTAAAGCTCTTCAAACAGTCAGAACATTTAAAGGGTCTCTCATCAGTGTGAACCAGTTGGTGTGTCAAGAGGTGGGATGACTGAGTGAACCCTTTCCCACACACTTTACAGATGAACGGTCTCTCCCCAGTGTGACTGCGTTGATGTATCAATATATCCTTTCTGCTTTTAAAACTCTTCTCACAGTCAGAACATTTAAATGGTCTCTCATCAGAGTGAACCTGCTCGTGGGTCCGGAGGGTTGATAAAGCATTAAAGCCCTGCCCACACACAGAGCAGGTGAATGGCTTCTCCCCAGTGTGAACATGCTGGTGTGTATAGAGGCTGGATGACTGAGTGAATCCTTTCCCACACACAGAGCAGCTGAACGGCCTCTCCCCAGTGTGACTGCGTTGATGAGTTTCCAACCCTGAAGGGTAACGGAATCCCTTCCCACAATCTCCACACTTCCATGGTTTCTCCATGGTGTCAGTGTCCTTGATTCCTTCCAGGTTCAACAATTGATTCAAACTGATCTCCACAGACTAAGTACATGGACGTATTGTGGATGGTGCAATTAATTGTCAGGCTGAGTAACTTGTTACTGCTCTTTCCAAAATCAGGTCAGTGGAATATTATTCCTCAAGTCCTTGTGTCTTGGTGCGTTTGCAGTGAAACTGATGTTTAAACTCTTTTCCCACTCCACATTCACAGGATGATGTTCAGATTCTGATGAACTGAATGACTCTCAGATTTCGACGTGATGCATTATCTCACCTTCTGGATTCGAAAACAACCTTCAAAATGCCTGGAAAAAGAACTCAGAGTTAAATAACTCGAATACAAAACAAACAATCAGGCCATTCGGTCCACTTACTCTGCTTTTTTAAAAAAAATGTTTTCCCTTCCATTTCATCAACCTCACCTCAGTTTTCTGACACATTTTTTTCCTAACCCCTTCTCCTTCGCAGACCATCCTAATTTCCTTTGCAGCACACCACTGCTTTTTGTCTGGACTATTTGCTGAATTGCACGCAACTGACCCCGTCCAAAACACTTGATCACTTCAAACTGCTCTCTGCCAGATCGCTGCAGAGCCTTCCTTTAAAGGCCGCGATCTGTCCAACCTTTCGCAAAGGCTGCATTATTTTAATTGCATGAACCTCATCTGCATCGGTGCAGGAGCCAGGTTGGGGAAAAGGACATGCATGGCTCTGGGCTGCAACTTGCAGATCCTCCCCTCCTGGAAAAGGAGTTTGCAAAAGCCCATCTCCGTCAGTCCAGCTCCCCCGCCCGCCCTCGCGCTCTGCAAACCCGGGAACCGGCAGCTCCTTGCCCCGGCCTTTGTGGTCACACACCCGCGTTCCCGGAGGGAGCCGCCGCCCCGTCCACCCCTGGGAGGGGAGGGGTAGGGGGAGTTTCCTTCTCCCCGACCGCGCCGCGCATGCTCCAGACGCTGCGCCTGCGCATCGCCTTCTGGCGAAGGTGCACCGGCCACTGTCAGCCCCGCGAGGGGCGATGGGTAAAGTTGCCGCCATTCGTTGGACCGAATGGCGGCCGGTGACCTTTTCTTAAAAAGAAAATAATGGGGCCGAGACGAGGGAAAGGGGTGCAATTGATACATGAAACAAGAGATGCACAAATCCAACCTCTTGAACTTTTCGTAGTCCACCAAAAAGGAGGAGAATGTGAATTTGTGAAGGATGACTGCACCACCCAAACAGCAGCAATGAGAGAATTCAAACCTACTGCCACAGCTGAAGTCAGCAGTGTCACAGTGGATTGGGTGGACTGCTCACACACAGAAGACAGAAACAGCCTCCGTTTTGGTGTTAGCACAATGATCATGTCGCGACATTGCCCTTTGATGAGAAGGGCGCTGTTTGTCACTGGCCACTTGGATGTTTCCTTCCTTCCTGTTGGTGGAACATGAATAAAGTTTTGTGTACCTGTTGTTCATTAACTGTGTATTACACCAGCACACACAACATGGGTGCTGGGGGAAAATAAGCAGACTGCCGTTAGGTGGTAGTGTGTGGGGGAAGAAAAAAGAAGAAAAATGCAATGATCATGTGAACTTCCCTGTAAACTTCCAAACTAAGTAAATCCTATCAGATTGGTGGAGGATCTAGTACAAAGAACAATAAAGCGCTGGAACAGGCCATTCAGCCCTTCAAGCGTTCACTGACATGTATTGCCGTACCACACTTAAACTGTCTTCACTTATAGCATCTATGTTCAGCTATTCACTTCCTATTCATGCATTCGTCCAGGTGTTTCTTGAATACTGCTAATGTGCTTGCTTCCACTCCTCTGGCAACGCCTTCCAGGCACTCACCACACATTGAGTGAAGTCTCGCATGTCTCTCTTAAATTGTCCCATTCATACTTTGAATCTGTGTCCCCTCATAACTGACCCCTCCGACCTGGGAAAATTCTCATACCAACATGTCATTCTCAAACTTGTTGCAACCTAGCAGATCGCCTCTCAACCTTCTATGTTCCAGTAAAAGCAAAGCCCACCAATCCAATCTTTCTTCGTATCTAGAAGTCCCCATACCAGGCAACATCATGGTAAATGCTTTTTTGTACCCTCTCCACATCCTTCAGGCAGTGTGGTAATCAGTGTTATACGCAATATTCCAAGTGTGGCCTAACTATAACTTCTGTAAAGCTGCACCATAACTTTCCTATCCTTACTCTACTAACAAAGGCAGGCATACCACACGTCTTTTCAGTAAATTATCTACCTGTGCTGCCATCTTATATGATCTGTGGACCTACATATCAGTACTCCTAAGGGTTATGCAATTCACTATATAATTTCCAATTGTCCTTGACTTTCCAAAACTCATCACCTCACGTTATCACTCCATCTTCTTTTTCTATTGGCTGGAACGTCACGTCATGGGTTCCAATTTCTTCCAATCTCATATGGATTCGTGTTCTGCACCTTTTTTCCCCCCACAATCCAGTAATTTGACTAATGGGAAATGCCAAAGGACCGGAAGAATTTTCAATTTCCAGCCAACCAGAGCTCTCTCATGGTCTGAGTGCAGACGTGCAGCAATGAGGTTCTGAAACTGCTCATTTCTGCCCAGTAAAGCTGTTGCTCCTGCTTCTCCTCTCTCTCTAATAAAGATTGAGCTTCACCCAGACCAAAACCTCCTCCCGTCCAAAATCTATGAGCACAACTATCTCTTTAGGTTTCTTCTTTTTCTTAAAAAAAACTTCTGCGCTCAAGCTATTTACTTGCAACATCTAAAAGGAAATGAATTCAACCGAAGGGATCACGGATCTGTTACAGAAACACAAGTTGTTGCAAAAGGTCGGCAGCATCTGTGGAAAGAAATCAGAGTTAACGTTTTGGGTCGAGTGACCCTTCCTCAGAACAGGATCTGTAACCAGCTCCTTCTGGATAATGGGGAGTATGAGAATATTAGGTGCAACCGAATGAAAATGGGTGGGAAAGATTGTGGGATGGAGGTATACTGATTTCAGGGACCGGGAGAGCAAAAAAAAGTATTCCAGACAAACTAGATTTGTGTCCAGAATTTCTAAGTGACGGATTTTATAACTCGTTTTATAGGAAGGGAAGATTTATAAATCGCAAATCAACCATCACAAGTATGACTGAAAGAGTCATTGAAATGACTGGGACTTGAATATCATCAGCTTGAAACCATATGTGGAGGAATGTCTAGTTCAAAATTATTTAACCATCTGCTTGTCTGGAGAAGGGTGAAATATGTATACCCAAGTGAGTGTCTTTTGGTGAAAGGATTCTGGAGGTAGCTTCAACCGGTCTCAGCATTCAGACACATTGCACCATTCACAGTAAGAATGTGCAATGTTTCTGTCTGCTGAGACCGGTTGAAGAAGGCCACGAAGAACTATATCTGCATTCTGGTGGATGAGGGTTCAGCTTATGGTCAGAGACTTACAGAGGTACACGCCACTGATAATATGGAGAAACTGGGGTGATGTGAGGACTGTGGGAAAGGATTCCATACCCTGTCAACCCTGAAGACACACCAATAAACTCACGCCAAGGAGAGGCCATTCACCTGCTCCGAATGTGGGAGGAATTCTCTGACTCATCTGCCCTGCGCAAACACAAGACTACTGCCACTGGAGAGAGGTCGTTCACTTTCTCTGAGTGCGGGAAAAAATTCCGTGAATATTTCACCCTGTTGAGACACCCAGCGAGTTCACACTGAGGCTAGGCAATTCCCCTGCTGGAAAATGCGGAAAGGTATTCGCTCTGTTATCCAGTCTGTAGAGGCACCAGCATGTTCACAATGGGGAGAGGCCATTTACTTGCTCAGATTGTGGAATGGAATTAACTCTGTCATCAATCTTGCTGAGACACTAAAGGATTCACACAGGGGAGGGACCATTCAAATCTTGCAAATGTAGGAAGCAGTCTGGATATACAACTGACAACTGAGTTCCGGAGTCCTGAGGTAATGTTGCAGTTGTATAAGACTCTGGTGCGGCCGCATCTGGAGTATTGTGTGCAGTTTTGGTCGCCATCCTATAGGAAGGATATGGAGGCACTGGAACGGGTGCAGAGGAGGTTCACCAGGATGTTGCCTGGTATGGTACGAAGATCGTATGAGGAAAGGCTGAGGCACTTGGGGCTGTTTTCATTGGAGAAAAGAAGGTTTAGGGGTGACTTGATAGAGATGTACAAGATGATTAGGGGTTTATATAGGGTTGACCATGAGAACCTTTTTCCACGTATGGAGTCAGCTATTACGAGGGGGCAAAGCTTTAAATTAAGGGGAGGTCGGTATAGGACTGATATTAAGGGTGGGTTCTTTACTCAGCGAGTCATGAGTTCATGGAATGCCCTGCCAGTAACAGTGGTGGACTCTCCCTCTTTATGGGCATTTAAACGGGCATTGGATAGGCATATGGAGGATAGTGGACTAGTGTAGGTTAGGTGGGCTTGGATCGGCGCAACATCGAGGGCCGAAGGGCCTGTACTGCGCTGTATTTTTCTATGTTCTATGTTCTAATGTTTCACCCTCACTAACACTCAACACTGGAGCCCCCACCCCAGGGGTGTGTACTTTTTGAGATGTTAGAGTCAGGAATTGTCCGACCTCAAGAGCTAACCAAATAGATTAAATCTCTCTCTCTCTCTATATATATATATATATATATTATGGGAAGCAGCCAGTACGTAAAACAAACGGATCGTTACTGCTTCGAAACAATACAGTTCAGGAAGGATTTAAACAGGGTTCAGTTGATAATTTGCTGAACTAAACACAGTATTACAAAATAGCCACTAGATGGCCAACTTGCATTGGCATGAAATAAGGTGAGGTCTTGCCAAGAGTGTACATTAAAGATGTATTGTTCTTGGATTTAAGTTAATACTTTGTATTCACATGCTGATTAGCGACATTCTACAGATAAGGTATTCCATGAGTTATGCAGAAAGCACAGCTGGGGTCACTTGAGGGTAAAACTCAAACCAAGGCAAGGCAGCACCAAAACTTGGGGAAAAACAGAGGCCATTTAGGAATGAACCCGAATTCTTCACTGAGCACTCTCTCTTACCACAAATTAACAGGCGGTTATATACGTTTTACTTATTGCTTAAGCTGACACTTAATTGCGGACAGTCATTCTATTTAGTACATTGCTGCAGGAGTACAGACAATGCTTTCGACAATGCTTTCTCTCTTGTGGATGGACTTTATCTCCTCCCTATGAGGTCAGGTCAAGCTGTGACACCGAAACTGTTCCACGGTTGGTATCAACAATTATTTCAGTTATGATTTTCAGGGCAGTCTAGTAAGGCACAAAGAAAATGGCTTCCGGTTAGCAAGGCCACAAAATGGCTTCCACAGGAATTATGGGAATGTCATCAAGGATTAGGGAGATTGGAGCAACTGATCTTCTTGTCTTTGGATATAGAATCATTGTGGCAGATCAGAGAGAGAGAGAGAGAGAGCCCATTTACTACTCTGAGGTAATGCTGGTTCTGTTTAGTACAGGTGTCAGTTCCTGTTGTATCTCAATGACCCTCCAATGTTTAAAAAAAGGTTGTAGCAACTGATCTTCTTGTCTTTGGATCATAGAATCATTGTGGCAGATCAGAGAGAGAGAGAGACCATTCAATGCTCTGAGATAATGCTGGTTCTGTTTAGAACAGGTGTCAGTTCCTGTTGTATCCCAATAACCCACCAAGTTTGTATCTATCAAGGACCCTCCAATGTTTAAAAAAAATATGGAATTTTTGTTCAGGGTGATAAAGGAATGGAAGTAATTCATATTGGATGTAATTCAGAAGAACGATCCAATCCAAAATCCACCCATGTTGTTAAAGTCTGAAAAGTTGAGATGATTTGAATAAGTTGATCTCTTTCCTTGGGAATATTTGAATTGTTTTCCCATTTTTTTTGTTTTAGGAAACCACATTTGATAGTCAGATCACAACCTGAAATATCAGGATCACTCGAGGAGATGCTGGGACAGACGTCGCTTTTGATAATGTGCATCATAAGGTTGGGCTAGCAGTGAATGTGCGGATGAAGTACGTTATACCTGAAAGAAATAAAGTGCAAGTTCACGGTGAACCTGCACTAAACGAACAGGTGCCAAGCCCACGCAGCTCCTCGAGAAACAGCCAGAAATGAAATGGTTAATGTGGCCGGGGGTGATGAGATAGCATTGTGGCACCGTCAAGTTGGTGACGGCATTCTCCCAAGAGAAATTGACTTTAATCAAACGGGAGAGAATTCAATCCATGGGAAATGGTCAGGAAGGCAATGGGTTTAATTCAGAAGGGTTTAAACTTTTTGAATTAAAAACTGTCTGGAGGTTAGATACAGCTGAATAAACCAAATGAAGCATCTTTTACATCCCTGTTTAGATCTGTTGCTTGAAGATCATGTGTCTGTGGATAAGTAATTTATAACTCACGGCATTCCCTTAGGAAAAGGAAATATTGAGTCGATGTGAAGCAGCAGTGGTTACAATAGAACTGGAAAATAGCAAAGTGCAATTAAGAGGTGGGTTAGAGACAGAGGGGGAAAATAACTATATCCCTGATGTAGGTAAATGTCCTATTCAGTTTTTTTTTGCCAATCAGCAGGTATTAATTGAAATACTGTAACTAGATTTATTTTGTTTGAGTTATTAGCATCGCTGGTGAAACCAACATTCATTGCCCATCTAACTGTCCTGGAAGAAGTAATGGCGAGTTGCCTATTTGAATGACTACAGTCCATGTGTTGTTGGTAGATCCAGTGTCATTAGGTAGAGAATTTCAGGATTTTGACCAAGCGTCACTGGAAGAACAGAATATATTTCCGAGCAGGGGTGGTGAGTCGCCTGGAAGGGATCTAGCATTCCTATGTACCTGTTGCTATTTTGCTTCTGGATTGCAAATGTTGCATTTTTGGAGGGTGCTGTTGGAGGAGCCTTGCTGAACCACGGTAGTGCATCTTGTAGCTGGTATGCACTGCTGCCACTGTGCATTAGTGGTAAAAGGAGTCTATGTACAAGGAGGGAGTTGGGATACGGATTAAGATAGCTGCTTTGTGTCAAATCTTAGGCAAGGTTTTTGAAATAACAAGCAAACATTGTCCAATGAAACGTTTGGTTTCTGACAGTAACCTCCTGATAGGACAAGTGAATGGAAGGTGGGTGAGTTGGGAAATGATGGCAATGTGGGAATAAAGAAACGTCCTAGGGATATTCACAAGCAGGTTACAAATCATTAGAAAGTGATTACGTCTCAGGCAAGACTCCTTCAGGAAGAAACACTCTTCCATCAACCCCTAATACACCCTTCCTCACCAATGGATGTTACCTGTGGTTATTGAAAATGAAAATTAACATTTTGTCAAATGCTTCCATGTCTTCACTCTTGGTGAATTTTTATCTATAACCCAGAACTTTCTCTTACTTTTACCTGTTGCATCCTGTATGGTTTGAGCAGAAATAGACAAAGCCTTCTCCTATCCCTGCTTCCATTGCTCATTTGATTTGATCTCTGTGTGGTAGATTATTCAAACATGTTTTTTTCTTTACCAACTTAGGGGAAACTTAAATCTGCAGATTCACTTCCAATCAGGAATGGATTGCAGTTTTACACTAGTCTTTGATTTGAAGCATATCCCCAGCATTCACCATAGCTCTTCCTTCGACTCTGAACACAGTTATAAACAAGAGTTCTGGGTCCAGAAGGTCTGAGCCCGGGAAGACCATGGAAGGTGTACATTTCCGACACACTGCACGATTAAAATCACACTGGAGCTTTGCTAGAGGGATCTCCTTAGCAGAGGGATCTTGGTGTCCATGTACACAGATCTCTGAAAGTTGCCACCCAGGTAAATAGCACTGTGAAGGCGGCATATGGCGTACTGGCTTTTATTGGAACGGGTGCAGAGGAGGTTTACCAGGATGCTGCCTGGTATGGTAGGAAGATCGTATGAGGAAAGGCTGAGGCACTTGGTGTTGTTTTCATTGGTTTAGGGGTGACTTGATAGAGGTGTACAAGATGATTAGGGGTTTAGATAGGGTTGACAATGAGAACCTTTTTCCACGTATGGAGTCAGCTATTTCGAGGGGGCATAGCTTTAAATTATGGGGAGGTAGGTATGGGACAGATGTTAGGGGTAGATTCTTTACTCAGCGAGTCGTGAGTTCATGGAATGCCCTGCCAGTAGCAGTGGTGGACTCTCTCTCTTTATGGGCATTGGATAGGCATATGGAGGAAAGTGGGTGAGTTTAGGTTAGGTGGGCTTGGGTTGGCGCAACATCGAGGGCCAAAGGGCCTGTACTGGGCTGTATCTTTCTATGTTTATGCGGATGCTGACGGCTGTGCCCAGGCTCAAGTTCTGTTGGTGCAGTATGCTCCCTTGAGACTGTCCTTTGAGTTCCTGGTGGATATTAAACATTCAGATGAGAAATACATCCATCTACAGCAACTTGTTTGAAGCAAATCTGATTTATTTGACATTTCTCCAGAATATCAAACTCCATTCGAATTTGTGAAGTTAACATCGGAAACAAACTCCCATGGCCAGAATAAAAACATCTGAAAGTTACAACACAAATCAAGGCCATTTGGCCCATCAAGTTTGTGTTGGCTGAAATAGAACGACACAGGCTTTACAGCTTTCTGGACTTACCACTGGACAAACGATTTAGATTGTGAATTCTGCCCCTATTTTAGTTTCATTTCTTGTTTCAATTTGTTTCTTTGTCAGCTGCTGGCACATATTTTGTTTCTTTTTCTTCTCTAGCCCCAATCTCCATTCCCTGCGACCTTGAATGACTAATGTTTCTGCCATTTAACCCTTTGTGCCTTCCCCCATCTTTTTGTCCTTGTCTCAGCCCCTCTCCCCTTGCTCAAAATCTGTTATATTTCTGATGTTTCCCAGACCTCTGTGATGCCCCCTGGGTCACTGAAATGAGTTTCAAATTCTCTTCCTCCAGAGAGGTTCTGAAAACTTTGTAGGTGCAGGGTCCCCCAGATTTCAGCTTGAGAAAAACTGCATTCATTGCAGAGGTGAGCATTTTGAGCCTTCACCCAAAATTTTGAGCTTTTAGAGCTGTTCTCTAGCTCTAACTGTGATCCTCCTACAGTACATGATATGGGCAGGAGAATCGATGTTTCAGGCATAAGCCCTGATGAAGATATGTAGATTAGATAGATTGTCCCACAGTGTGCAGGTTCGGTGGGTTGGGGTTAGCCATGGTAAACACAGGATTATGGGCTTAATGTGGACGAGTGGGACTGGGTGGAATGTTTTGCACAGTAAGTGCAGGTACGATGGACCGAATGGCCTCTTTCTGCACTGTCAGGAATCTGTGATTGTAACCAGTTGCGAACATGGTCATATTTTCCTAATGTCAGCCCAACAAATAACTCTTTTCAGTTTCACATTCTTCCATTGTATTTTTGTGGGCTCGCACTCATTCTTTTACCTAAAATCAGTTTCACACCATATTGGAGGGCGAGGATTCAGTTGGAAAACTTCAACCAAATAGCTTACGGAATTGCCTAACTTATCGTTACCAGAGTATCATTGGATTTTGACCATGGTTAAAAATAAGAAAACAGCTCCCAGGGTGAACAGAAACCATACTCGTGCTCTGTAGACAGTAAAGGCTTTCGGTGTGGAAGAAATGGATTGAAACGAGTTGTCGAATTTAAGCATGCAAACATTCAATGTATTGAAGAGTAAAGAGTTTCAAAAATGAAGGCAAACTTTGAATATTTATGGCTCATTTCTGTTGAAAGGCAGAGATGTGACAATTCTATGGCTTCAAGAGGAAAATTCTGGACATTTTCTTTGAAGAGCTCTCTCTTTAAAATGAATGAAGTAAATAGCTTGTGAGGCCTTGGAAGTTGGAACAATGGAAGCAGCATGAATTGCTGGGGTGGGGGAGAGAGCACGCACGAGAGAGAGAGCGCGAAGTCTTCCACAGAAACCAGGCTCTTTGTTTACCCTTCAGTAGTTGTTGAGAGTTTGTACTAGGTTGTGGAAGCTGCCATACCTCCCCCTCTCTCTCTACCAGGGAGTTCTCTTGGGTGCTCTGGTCTCGTGGACAGGAGAAACAGCACATTTGAGATAATCTATTTACTGAATTTGCCTTTGCCAACGAGGAGTTTATGGGATTTTATGCATTTAAACAGTTGCTGCTTCGCAACTAAGTAATGCATTTGTGTGTTAAGCTTTCCAGGAGTTAAAGTTATACCAATTCTTCTTACAATTGTTTGCAATTTAACACAATAAAGTGTGTTTTGCAACCAGAACATTTCATCTTACACATGCCTTTAAAAAAAATGATATTTATTTGATGCGTCATGACAAATAAATGAAAAAAAAAATGAGGAGGAATTTCCTTCCCTGCTAATCCCCACCATTCCTCTTTTCAAATCCTCCTAAAAGCCGATGTCATTAATTGGACTTCAGTCCACCCTCCCAATATTTCCTTTGACTCAGCATTTTCTGAAAAGTACCTTAGGTCACTTTCCTAACTGAAGGTGTAAACTGAATGAATTAACTCAGACTTTAATAGACTGGTGGAGGTAGTATATTTTTAAAAAATCTCTGCAAATAGTGTTTGTTTACAGGTCCGACACGACCCTCCATCAATGACAGATCTGAGTGGCACAATGACTTATTCCTGTTTCCATATTCTAAATCAACCTGAACCCAAGCACAGGTAATAAGCAGAAAGTCAGGGATGACATGGTGATAAGGCAGAATATTAAAGTCCCAGTCCAATTTGTGGCACTAACATCATCAGGAACAAACTCCAGTGGTCAGAATATTTTAAAAAAATCAAACTTACAACAAAAATGAGGCCATTTGGCCCATCGTGCTTTTGTTGGCTGAAATAGAATTATCCCGGCTAATCCCATTCTGCAGTCCGCAGCACTCTATGCTCTGGGATTTCATGTCTATGTCTGTCTTTTTCATCATTGTGATGAGGGTTGCTGACTCTAACATCCTCACAGTCAGAGTTCCAGTTTTAGAGTCAGAGACGTACAGCATGGAAAGAGAGCCTTCGGTCCAACTTGTCCATGCTGACCAGCTATTCCAACCCAATCTAGGCCCACCTGCCAGCACTCGGCCCATACTCCTCCAAACCCTTCCTATTCATGTACCCATCCAAATGGCTTTTAAATGCTGCAATTGTACCAGCCTCCACCACTTCCTCTGGCAGCTCATTCCACACACGTACCACCCTGTGTGTGAAAAATTTGCCCCTTAGGTCTCTTTTATATCTTTGCCCCCCTCATCCTAAACTTATACCCTCTCGTTCTGTATTCCCCGACCCCAGGGATAAGACTGCCTATTTATCCTATCCATGCACCTCACGATTTTGTAAACCCCTATAAGGTGACCTCTCAACCTCCGACTTCTCCACCATCTCTGGGTGAAATCAATCCTCCCCTCCCGCTCTGTGAATTACTTTCAATCTGATATCTCCGGTACTGATCTATTAAAGATTAGCCCCTTCTTATCCACTCTATCGAGACTCCTCATAATTTTAATCACATTAATTAATCTCACCACAGTCTCCTCTGTTAGACAGAAAACAACTCCAGCCTATCAAATCTTTCTCACAGCGACAATTCTCCAATCCTGGAAACATCCTAAATCAGTCTCCGTTGTGTCCTCTCTAGTGTAATCACAATCGATCCTGGAATGTGGGGACCATAACTAGTACAGCACTTTAGGTGCGGTCAAACTAGTGTTCTCGACACTTCTAGACTCCCCTTCCTGTTCTTATGCTGGACTGGACACAAGTAGTGTCATGGTTTTACCTCATGGAACTGGAGCTGTACTGTATAGTACCCCATCGTTTGTTTATTTCTTAACTAAACCAAAATAAACTTCAGATTAAAATAGAGATTTGTCTCCCCAGTCCACTTCTTCCATTATACAGAAGGCAGGTTATTTTTGGGGAGTTCACTAAAAATTTATTATGCAAGCATGATGAATTTTAATTTGCTGTAAAAAAAATTTCAAATATCTTCACTGTTACAATTGCTTCAATCTAAATTTCTGGATTAATAATCTAGCGATAACACAAGGCCATTGTCATTATATATTGCAAATAACTCCCTGCCATAGGGAAAAATTCCAAAACACCCTTCCTGACCCTGCACTATGGACATATCTACACAACAGGTACTGCAACATTTTAAGCAGCAGCTAACCATCACCCCCTTCATGGGAGAAAAGACAAGCAATAAATACAGATCTATGCAATGAAGATCAGATCACGAGTGAAGAAAAATGATGGTTTTCGGATACATGGCATGCCTGTTCAAGCTTGGATTATTTTCTTCAGATATGGCAAAGTTAAGTAATGATTTCGTCATTATAGATTTATTCCTAGAAGATGTCACATGCAGAGACAAAGAAATTATTTACACTGGTAGAATGCTTGGTAACCACAAACTTCAGCTTGCAGATAATTAGCATATAACGTAATATAAAGATATGGAGCTAATTTTACTCAGCAAGTTCAGGGAAGCTGGAAAAGAACATAGAAAATACAGCGCAGTATTTTCCCTTTGGCCCTCGATGTTGCGCCGATCCAAGTCCACCTAACCTACACTAGCCCACTCTCCTCCGTATGCCTATCCAATGTCCGTTTAAATGCCCATAAAGAGGGAGAGTCCACCACTGCTACTGGCAGGGTATTCCATGAACTCACGACTCGCTGAGTAAAGAATCTACCCCTAATATCTGTCCTGTACCTACCTCCCCTTAATTTAAAGCTATGCCCCCTCGTAATAGCTGACTCCATATGTGGAAAAAAGGTTCTCATGGTCAACCCTATCTAAACCCCTAATCATATTGTACACCTCTATCAAGTCACCCCTAAACCTTCTTTTCTACACTGAATGAGAAGTGCAAGCAGATTTAACTGGCATTCTGAAAACCGATTTGGAATGTCACTTAATAGACAAACGTTCAGAGGCCACATTATCCACAAAACAAAACCTGCAGAGGCTGGAGTTCTGAAACAAATACATCACTGGAGAAACTTTACAAGTCTGGCTACATCTGTGACACAAGAACAGATAAGGTTTCAGGTCCAGCGATCCTTTGTCAGAATGGAAGGTAGCTCAGAAATGGTACTATACATGCCCGATTAACGTGGGGGAAGGGAGGCTGATGAATGGAGACAGAGCCCGAGAAAAGAGAAAGAAAGGAACACAGATTTGGAGGACTGCGGGCCAGGGAGTTGGGGGTAGATTCACAGTAAATCTTGAATGATACACTACAGTTCCAATGGACTGAATGGCTACCAGCCCCTGTGCCCAGTGACACTGCACCATTCACTGTGAAACAATGTAGTTCCCATCCCAGGGCAGAAACAGGGAGGAATAAAACAGAAAGTGCCAGAAAAGCTCAACGGGTCTAGCAGTATCTGTGAAGAGAAATCAGAGTTAACATTTCAGGTCCAAAAACCTTCCCTCTGAGGAACCTGCTGAGCTTTTCCAGTAATTTCTGTTTTTTGTTTTGAATTCCAGCTTCCACATTTCTTTGTGCTCACGGGAAGCATACTGATTATCCCATTCTGAGTGACAAAAATAAAATCTCTGAGATCCCCACACTTGTTGGAGGTAGGGACGGAGGAAACAGGCTGTCCATCTCCCCTATCAAAATATTTGAGACTGTTTTAGCAATAAGATTAAAAAGAGTTGATGTACACTAGCTTATCAAAAAAAAATGATCTGTATCACTTTTCTTGCAAGTATATAAAAGGAAATGTGCTGTTTACAAACATCAGAAACAGGCCCATAGAACATGGTATGGATTTTAGAATTCAAATACCTACAGTGTGGATACAGGCCCTTTGGCCCAACAAGTCCACACTGACCCACTGAAGAGTAACCCACTGAAACCACTATATTTACCACTGACTAATGCACCTAGCCTACACATCACTGAACACTATGAGCAATTTAACATGGCCAATTCACCTAACCCACATATCTTTGGATTGTGGGAGGAAACTGGAGCACCTGGGGAAACCCACACAAATACTGGGAGAATGTGGAAACTCCACACAGGCAGATGACCGTGGCTGGAATTGAACCCAGGCCCCTGAGGCTTTGGGACAGCAGTGCGAACTACTGAGCCACCGTGCCACCCCCAACCACTGAGTCATAGTAGCATCATGAATCAATTCCTCCAGTTACTTGGCAACTGATTGGTTAACCAGTTCTGATGAACCAGGGAATCGCTTTTCATATACCGTGTAGATGGACACTCTGTACTCAGTGTAAGTGTGTTAACCAACATTACCCAGACCTACCTTACAGGGACACAACTGCTTTGAACATTTTATTTACAAATTCAGCAGCTTTAATCGAGCAGGGGTTACTAGCAGCAGGAGAAATAGCCCAAAGACCACAGTTCATTCCTTACTTTGAGTTCGAGCGAATTCCTTCAACTTGTGGGGTTTTTTTTGTGGATTTGCTGGTGCGTTAACAGTTTGGATGACCGAGTGAATCGTCTCCCGCACAAGGAGCAAGCGAACGGCCTCTCCCCAGTGTGAACTCGCTGGTGTATCAGCAGGGAGGTCGAGTCAGCAAAGCCTTTTCCACACACAGAGCAGGGAAACGGTTTCTCTCCGGTGTGAATTCGCTGGTGTATCAGGAGGTGAATTGTCTGCGTGAATGCTTTCCCGCACTCCGTACAGGGGAACGGCCTCTCCCCGGTGTGAACTCGCTGGTGCCGCAGCAGGTTCGAGGAGTGAGTAAACCCCCTCCCACATTCCGAACAGGTGAACGGTTTCTCCCCGGTGTGAACCCGCTGGTGGACCAGGAGTTTAGACGAGCGAGTGAATCCTTTCCCGCATTCAGAACAGGTGAAAGGTCTCTCTGTCGTGTGAACCCGCTGGTGTTCCAACAGGTAGGACGACTGAGTGAATCCCTTCCCACACACAGGGCAAGTGAATGGTTTCTCGCCAGTGTGAACGCGCTGGTGTCTCAGCAAGCTCGAAGACAGAGTGAATCCTTTACCGCACGTGGAGCAAGTGAACGGCCTCTCCCCGTTGTGAATTCGCTGATGTATTAGTAGGCTGGAGGACAAAGTGAATCCTTTCCCACACGTGGAGCAAGTGAACGGTCGCTCGCCAGTGTGAACGAGCTGGTGCTTCAGCAGGTGAGTTGTCTGAGTGAATCCCATCCCACACACAGAGCAAGTGAAAGGCCTCTCCCCAGTGTGAACCCGCCGGTGTTTGAGCAGGTTGGAAGACAGAGCGAATCCCATCCCACAATCGGAGCAGGAGAATGGCTTCTCCCCAGTGTGACTGCGCTGGTGAATTTTCAGCTGGGAAGGGTAAAGAAATCGCTTCCCACAATCCTCACATTTACAAAGTCTCTCCCCAGTGTGACTGCGCTGACGTACGGACATTTCAGATTAATCTTCCAAGACCTTTCCGCGCACAGATGAAACGTGTTCCTCCCTGGTGGAAATGGTGCTTTTTCCTTCAATGTTCAAAGTCCTGAGGTAAATAGATCGAGAGAAACAGAGCGACTGTCAGAACTGGATGTGGCTTCATTCGAGATCTCTAACTGCAAATTAAACTTTTTGTTGAAAATAGGGAGGGGGGAAAAAATCAGAAGAACATACACAGGTTGTGAAACTTAGAAATTAATTTGCTAAATTGTGGAGCCAACATTTGGAAAAACTGGTGGTTTATCATGAAAACTGAACTGCTTCCTAAATGCGTTCAGGGAAGGGAAGCAGCCTGTGCTTACACAATATTACAGAGAGAGAAAACAAAAAAGCTGGAAGGAAAGTCACGTGGATCTTGCAGCTACTCCTGAACTGCAGGCTTTTCTTGTCAACTTCCTCTGGTTTTTATAATAGCAGAAGCTCAAAATTAGTTTTTGAGCTTTTAAATTCAAATAAAAAGCGAAGGAAAATAACGCAGAGGAGTTTTTTTTCCCCCACGTGGAGTGTGGGGAGAGGTAGTTCTGTGTTGTTGAGTGTCGGTGGGTCTGGAGAGAGATTTTATTTTCCGTTTGTTTAAAAAACAATGTGATGATAAAAATGACTGAGATTGTAGGAAAGGTCTGTCCACGTATCTGTTTGACAGCTCTGGAGATAGATTTTTTTTTCCCCTGTTTTCACAGATGGAAGTCTGAAAATTTTCCTTTTCAACATGTTTGTTGTGCCTGTTTAAATAGGGACAGGAATCAGGGAATGTCATTTCTTCTCTCAGATCCAGAGATCTGAAAGCAGATCTGATAGCAGACTTGAGGAGGAAGCTTTTTTTTCCAGTTCATGTGGGTTTCAGCTAAGTGCCTGACTATTTTAAAAATTTCATTATTTAACGTGCTTTCTCTTTCACATGCTCAAGATTAAATTCTGTCGGTAAGGAAGGGTTTGTTTAAAAAAAATATACACAAAAGGTTCTTTAAAGAGTTTCTTCTTTTCAATCCTAATGTCACTGAGAGCACACAGGAGACAGTGTGATAGTCAGTAGATTCAGACAAGTAGGTACATAGCAGGATCAGTCAGATAGTTAGTGACTGTCATGAAAGGTAAGAAAGTAATTCAGAAGTCTGCTGTGGCTATTCCTCCTTCAAACAGATATTCCATTTTGGATACTGTTGAAAGGGACAGCTCTCAGGAGGCAATGAGAGGGACAGACAGATCTTGGGCACGAAGAAAGAATTGTATGTTCAGCAAGGTTTTTCAAGATATAAAAGAATTATTGTTACAGGGGACTGTCCAGTCAGAGGCACAGATTTTGCAGCAATGAGCTTGAATCATGAGGGTAAGAAAGGTGGCATAGAGGCACTTTACCTGAATGCTTGTAACATCTGTGACACGACTGAGTTAACGGCACAAATCATCCCCTTCAACAGTGCCCAAAACGGAATATGTTTGGAGGGAGGAATAACCACAGCGGACTGGTGAACGAGTTTCTTACCGTTCAGATAGTAACCAACTATCTGACTGTGAAAAAATCAAAAAAGGAAGGATAACTCAGGTGATATTATTTGAGATGTTGGAAATCAGGAGGGTAAGAAAGTGAGCATAAAAGCACTTTACCAGGATGCTCATAGCACTCGTAACAAGGTTGAAGGGTTAATGGCACAAATTAGATTAGATTACTTACAGTGTGGAAACAGGCCCTTCGGCCCAACAAGTCCACACCGACCCACCGAAGCGCAACCCACCCATAACCCCTACATTTATCTCTTACCTAACACTACGGGCAATTTAGCGTGGCCAATTCACCTGACCCGCACATCTTTGGACTGTGGAAGGAAACTGGAGCACTCGGAGGAAACCCACGCAGACACGGGGAGAACGTGCAAACTCCACACAGTCAGTCGCCTGAGGCGGGAGAATGAATTGCAAGTGAATAGGATTTGGTGACCAAGATGGAGACATGGTTACAGGATGGTCACGACCGGGAGTTAAATATCCAGGGGTACCAGACTATTCGGAAGGGCAGACAGGAAGATCAAGGAGGTGGCATAGCTCTGATATTCAAGGGTGGTGCTGAGAGATGATATAGGTTCGATGGAGAATGAGTCTGAATCCATTTGGGTGGAAATTAAAAATTCTAAGAGGAAAACGTCACTGGCTGGCCACTAAATAATAACATGACATTGGGGCAGGCAGTAAACAAAGAACTAACTAATGCCTGTAAAAATGGTATGGCAGTTACCATGGGGATTTTAATCTACATGTCAATTGGTTGAACCAGCTCAGTCAGGGTAGCCTCGAGGAGGAGTTTGTTGAGTGGATCCGTAATAGTTTTCTTGAACAGTATGTAATGGAACAGATGAGGGAGCAAGCTATCCTAGATCTGGTCCTGTGTAATAACACAGGAATAATTAATAACCTCAGAGTTAGGGATCCTCTTGAAAGGAGCGATCACAGTATGGTTGAATTTAGAAAAAAAGATAGAAAGTGTGAAGAGAAAACCCAATACCAGGATCCTGTGCTTAAACAAGTGAGACTACCACTGAATGCGGGAGGACTTGGCTAAAGTAGACTGGAAACCAAGACTTTATGTTGGGACAGTTGACGAGCAGTGTGGAACTTTCAAAGTGATTTTTTCAAAGTGCTCAACAAACATATAATCCTGTGAAAGGGAAGGACTCTAAAAAAACGAGAAATCTGCCATGTTCTCAAAGGAAATAAGGGAGACTAGCAAATTGAAAGAGAAAACATACAAAATGGCCAAAAAACAGCATGAAACTAGAAGACTGGGAAAACTTTAAAGGTCAACAGAAAGCCACAAATCAGCTACAAAGAAAAAGAAGATAGAACGTGACAAAAAAAAGCTAGCACAAAATATAAAGACAGACAGCAAAAGTTTCTATCAATATAAAAGAAAACAAAAAGATATAAATATTTTATATAAACAAAAAAAAAATGGCTAAAGTAACATGGGTCCTTTAGAGGATGAGGAAAGGCATTAAGTTACAGGATAAGATGAAACGGCCGAGGCATTTAACGGGTATTTTGTATCGGTGTTCACAGTAACAACATGCCAGCAATTGACAAAGAGACGAAGGCTGGTGAGGACCTGGAAACAATCATTATTACAGAAGAGGTAGTGTTGGGCATGTCAATGGGGCTGAGGATAAACAAGCCTCCTGGCCCTGATGGAATGCATCCCAGGGTACCAAAAGAGATGGCGGGAGAAATAGCAAGTGCACTGGCGGTAATTTTCCACAATTCGCTGGACTCTGGGGCAGTCCCAGCAGATTGGAAAGCAGCAAATGTGATGCCACTGTTAAAGAGAGGTAGACAAAAGAAGGGGAATTATAGACTGGTTAGCTGAACTTCTTTAGTGGGGAAGATGCTCGAGTCTATTATCTTTGAAGCAGCAGCAGGGCATCTCAATAGAAATTGTCCTGCTTGGCAGGTTCATGAAGGGCAGGTCATGCTTAACAAATCTTTTGAGACTCTCTGAAGGCATGACAATAAAGGTGGACAACAGAGACCCAACGGATGTGGTGTACTTAGATTTCCAAAAGCCTTTGATAAGATGCTGCACATGAGGCTGCTGCATAAGATAAGGATGCATGGCATTAGAGGCAAAGTATTAGCACGGATAGTGGATTGGTTGACTAACAGGAAGCAAAGAGTTTGGATAAATGAGTGCTATTCTGGCTGGCAACCAGTGACTAGTGGTGTGCCTCACAGATCGACGTTGGAACTGCAACTCTTTACAATTTATATAGAGGAGTTGGAGTTTGGGACCACAGGAAGGGTATCAAAGTTTGCAGATGACACTAAGACAAGTGGCAGAGCTAAGTGTGCAGAGGGCTGTGAAACTTTGCAGAGGAACATAGATACATTGAGTGAGTGGGCAAAGATCTGGCAGATGGAGTACAATGTTACTAAGTGTAAAGTCATACATTTCGGTAGGATTAATATTACTTGAATGGTAAAAAGTTGCAGTGTGCTGCTATGCAGAGGGACCCTGGGGTGTCCTTGTGCATGAATCACAGAAGGTTGGTCTGCAGCTACAACAGTAATTAGGAAGGCAAATGGAAGTTTGTCTTTCATGGGTAAAGGGATCGAGTTTAAAAGCAGGGAGGTTATGTTGCAAGGTGAGGCCACACCTGGAGTACTGTGTGCGGTTTTAGTCTCCTAACTTGAGAGAGCATGTACTGGCACTGGAGGGAGTGCAGAGGAGGCTCACTAGGTTGATTCTGGAGTTGAGGGGGTTGACTTATGGGGACTGACTGAGTAGACTGCTATTATATTCATTGGAATTCAGAAGAATGGGGGGGGGGGGGGGGGGGCAGGATTTTGTCAAAACATATAGAATTATAGATGGAATAGATTACATCAAAGTTGAGGGGATGTTTCCACTGGCAGGTGAAACTAGGACAAGAGGGCAGAGCCTCAACATTAGAGGGAGCAGATTTAGGACTGAATTAAGAAGGAACTTCACCCAGATTTGTAAATCCACAGAATTCCCTGCCCAGTGAAGTAGTTGAAGCTATTTCAGTAAACATCTTTTAAGCTAAGGTAGATTTTTATTAAACAACACAGCAATGAAGGGATGCAGCGAGAGCACAGGTAAGTGGATCTAAGTCCACATAGAAATCAGCCATGGCAGAGCACGCTCGAACTGCTGGATAGCCGACACCTGCTCCTAGTTCTTATGTTCCTACAGTACATTACTTCCTGGTGCGAAGGTCATTAAATAATCAAAGCATATTGTCAGAGGAGAGTGAGGGGCCCAAAAGTTGTTGGCACACATTGGTAAGAGTGGCACAGCTATTGAAAGAGTTAAGGATTTGCAGAGTGAATATGGGAGATTAGGTAGAAAGTTAAAAAGCAGAATCTCAAAAGCCTTTTAAAATCTCTAGTTTACTCTCAGAGAGCAAAAAAGCAACAACAGAGGAAATAGGGTCCATTAAGATCAACGAGAGTAAGTATCCTTTGAACCTCAGGAGATGAGAGGGATAACAAATTAATATTTTCTGTCAGATTTTACTGTGCAGAAAAAAAATGGAGGCTGGAAAACTCAGGGAAATAAATATTGCTGCTCTAAAAACAGTACATGTTAAAGAACAGGAAGTGGTAAGAGGTCGTGTAAACAATGGTGGATAACTCTCTGGGAAGGAAATTGCAGGGCCCTTAGTAGATCATCTATCACCATGGCTAAGGTACCAGAGGACTGAGGGGTGAGTAATATTGCACCTTTACTTAATAAAGGAGAAGCCTGGGAACTGTAGACCTATCAGTCTGACAAGAGTCGTGGGTACATTTTTGGAGGCGATTCTGAAAGATGGAGCTTACATCAACTTGGAGGGGCAAGGTCTGATTGAGGATAGTCAGCACGGCGTTTTGCTTGGGGACAGCCTACTGGGGAAAGCCATAGTTGTCACGTCTCTGGCACTGTGGCTCAGAGGTGGTGGGGGGGAGAAAATAGAAAAGCTAGTGGTAGGGGACTTAAGAGTTAGACGGATTGACAGGAGATTTTGTGGTCAGGAACTGGACTCCCGGAAGGTATGTTGCCTCCGTGGTGCCAGGGTCCGGGATGTTGCCGATCGGGTTTACAAGATTCTGAAGGGGGAGGGTGAGCAGCCAGAAATCGTGGTACATATTGGCACCAATGATATAGCCAGGAAAGGGATCGAGGGTCTGAAAAGTGATGACAGAGAGTTAGGTTGGAAGCTGAAGAGCAGGACAAGTAGAGTAGTGATCTCAGGTTTGCTACCAGTGCCACGAGATAGAGAGATGGGGAACAGTCAGCGAATGCAGCTCAACATGTGGCTGCGAGGCTGGTGCAGGAGAGAGGGCTTCAGATACCTTGACCACTGGGATACCTTCTGGGGAAGGTGGGACCTGTACATGAAGGATGGGTTGCACCTGAACTGGAAGGGCACAAACATCCTGGGTGGGAGATTTACTCGTGTGATTCGGGAGGGTTTAAGCTAGTTTGGCAGGGGAGTGGGAATCAGAGCCACATGTCTGAGAGGGGGTCAGTTGCAGACGGGACAGTGACAGGATATATTGAATCTATCAGGAAGGTTTCTCACGCGATGAAACAAAGGGATTGGTTAAAGTATGTCTGCTGTAATGCAAGGAGTGTCCGAAATAAGAGTGACGAACTTCGAGCATGGATCAGTGCTTGGGGCTCTGATGTTGTGACTATAACAGAGACGTGGCTGTCACAGAGGTAGGAATGGTTGCTTGATGGTCCAGGGTTTAGAACGTATAGAAAGAACAGGGAGGGTGGAAAAAGAGGCGAACAGTGAAGCATTGCTAATTAGAGAGTGTATCACAGCTCCAGAAACGAGGGTTGTTGAGGAAGGTTTGTCTACTGAGTCAGTATGGGTGGAAGTTAGGAACAGCAAGGGAACAGACCACCTAATAGCAGCAGAGAGACTGAAGATCTCATAGGCGAGCAGATTCTGGAAAAATGCAAAAGTAGCAGGGTTGCTGTAATGGGTGATTTCAACTTTCCCAATCTCGACTGGAACCTCCTAAGTGCACATGGCTTGGATGGAGCCATTTTTATCAGGTATGTTCAGAAGGGTTTCCTTACTCAGTATGTAGACAGACCGACGAGGGGAGAAGCCATTTTGGATTTGGTGCTCAGCCAGGACAGGTGTCAGATCTCATGGTGGGAGAGCGAAAGTGATCACAATTGCCTCACATTTAGCATAGCCTTGGAGTGTGAAAGGAGCAATTACCAAGGGAAGATACTTAATTGGGGAAAAGGAAATTATGACGCTATCAGACAGGAGTTGGGAAGTACAGACTGGGAGCAATTGTTCCACAGGAAGGGCACAGCAGACATGTGGGAGACTATTTAAGGAGCAGTTGTTGCGAGTGATGCACAAATTTGTTCCTCTGAGACAGGTAAGAAGGGGTAAGATTACGGAAACTTGGATGACGAGGACAGAGGAACTTCCCGTTAAAAAGACGTCAGCTTACCGAAGGTGGAGGGAGCAAGGATCTAGCACAGCTATACAGGATTACAGGCCAGCTAGAAAGGAGCTCAGAATTGGACTGAGGAGAGCCAGGATGGGGCAAGAAAAAGGCTTGACAAGAAGGATTAGGGAGAACCCAAAGACATTTTACTCATACATGAGGAATAAGAGAATGATCAGGCAGAAGGTAGGGCCGATCAGGGATAGCGTAGGGAACTTGTGCGTGGAGTCTAAGCAGATAGGGGAAGCCCTAAGTGAGTTTCTTGCTTTGGTATTCACCAAAGAAAGGGAACTTGTTGTAAATGAAAACTTAAGAGGAGCTGGGATACAGTCTTGACCAGATCAAGATTGATTAAGTTGAATTGCTAGAAATTTTGGAAAACATTAACATTGATAAGTCTCCAGGGCCAGACCTAGGCTGCTCCAGGAAGCGAGAAAGGAGGTTGCTAAGGTACTGGCGAGGATCTTTGCCTCCTCACTTTCCACAGGAGTCGTACCGAAGGATCGGAAGGCGGCGAATGTTGTTCCTCTTTTCAAAAAGGGTAATAGGGAAATCCCTGGCAATTACAGACCAATCAGTCTTATATCTGTGGTCAGCAAAGATTTGGAAAGAATGCAATGGTGGGCAAGTTGTTGGAGGGAATCCTGAGGGACAAGATGTACATGCATTTGGAAAGGCAAGAACTGATAATGGATAGTCAACACGCCTTTATGCGTGGGAAATCATGTCTCACAAACGTGATTGAGTTTTTTGAAGAAGTAACAAAGAAGATCGATGAGGACAGAGCAGTAGATGTGATCTACATGGACTTCAATAAGGCGTTCGACAAGGTTCCCCATGGGAGACTGGTTACCAAGGTTAGATCTCATGGAATACAGGGAGAAGTAGCCATTTGGATACAGAACTGGCTCAAAGGTAGAAGACAGAGGATGGTGGTGGAGGGTTGTTTTTCAGACTGGAGGCCTGAGACCAGTGGAGTGCCACAAGGATTGGTGCTGGGTTCTCTACTTTTTATCATTTCCAGAAATGATTTGGATGCGAGCATAAGAGGTACAGTTAGTAACGTTGCAAAGCCAAAATTGGAGGTGTAGTGACAGCAAAGAGGGTTACCTCAGATTACAACAGGATCTGGACCAGATGGGCCAACGGGCTGAGAAGTGGCAGATGCAGTTTAATTCAGATAAATGAGAGGTGCTGCATTTTGGGAAAGCAAATCTTAGCAGGACTTATACACTTAATGGTAAGGTCCTGGGGAGTGTTGCTGAACAAAGATCTTGGAGTGTAGGTTCGTAGCTCCTTGAAAGTGGAGTCGCAGGTAGATAGGATAGTGAAGGCGGCGTTTGGTATGCTTTCCCTTATTGGTCAGAGTATTGAGTGCAGGAGTTGGGAGGTCATGAGCATAAGTTCTACAAGAGAGACGGTTTGCACCTTAATAGGTTAGGGACCAGCATTCTGGCAGGCAGGTAGGTTTTCTACTGCAACACCGCTGCATTTAAACTAAGCAGTGGGGGGGGGGAACAAACTGGATGTTTAAAAAGGAAATTGAAGGGAAAGTTGGAACAAGAGAAGTCAAGAAAGACAACTATATCAATGAGGCAGAAAATTCGGAAAGGGATCATGCTGTAAGGTTCAGTGAAATAGGGGTTGATGGGAAGGGTGAGAGCAGTAACAAATTAAAAATACTATGTATGAATGCACGAAGCATTAGACATAAGACGGATGAGCTTGAGGCTTTTTGGAAATTGGCAGATACGATATTGTGGGGATAACTGAGATGTGACTTCAAGTGGACAGGGCCTGGGAAGTGAATATTCAAGGCTACACGTGCTATCGTAAGGACAGACTGACGGGCAGAGGGGTGGGGTGGCCTTGTTGGTAAGGGAGGATATTCAGTCCCTTGCGCAGGGGAACTTAGAGTCAGGGGATGTAGAGTCAGTGTGGATAACGTTGCGAAATACTAAAGGGTAAAAAGACCCTCTTGGGAGTCATCTACAGGCCCCCAAACAGTAGTCTGGATGTCAAATGTAAGATGAG
This sequence comes from Hemiscyllium ocellatum, assembly GCF_020745735.1. NCBI lineage: Eukaryota > Metazoa > Chordata > Chondrichthyes > Orectolobiformes > Hemiscylliidae > Hemiscyllium > Hemiscyllium ocellatum. The sequence continues at coordinate 4,634,267 of NW_026867487.1, forward strand.
TCAAGAGCTGAAATTGGCCTGTCGCAAAGATGTTACTACAGTGGTTATGGGGGATTTTAGCATGCAGGTAGACTGGGAGAATCAGGATGGCACTGGACCTCAAGAAAGAGACTTTGGGGAGTGCCTCAGAAATGGATTCTTAGAGTAGCTGGTGCTGGAGCCGACCAGGGAGAAGGCAATTCTGGATCTGATATTGTGTAATGAACCAGAATTGGTCAGAGACTTCGAAGTGAAGGAGCCATTGGGAAGTAGTGACCATTATACATTAAGCTTCAAAATGCAATTTGAGAGGGAGGGGGTACAGTTGGAAGTGACAGTACTTCTGTTGAATAAAGGGAACTATGGAGCTATGAGGGGGGAGCTGGCTAAAGTTCAATGGTGCAATACCTGAACAGGGATGGCAGTGGAGGAACAATGGCGGATATTTCTGTGTATAATGCAGAAGTTGCAGGATCAGTTCATTCCAAAAAAGAAAGAAAGATCCCAGGAGGAGGCATGGGCGGCCGTGGCTGACGAGGGAAGTTAAAAGAAAGAAAGTATAACATAGCAAAGATAAGTGGGCAAACTAAGGACTGGGAAGATTTTAAGGAGCAACAGAGGATTACTAAGAAGGAAATATGCAGAGGAAAAGTGGGGTACAAAGGTAAACTGGCCAATAATATAAAGGAGGATAGTATAAGCTTTTTTAAGTATGTGCAAGGCAAAAAAATGGTTAGAACTAAAATTGGGCCCTTGAAGACAGAAACACGGGAATATATTATGGGGAACAAAGAAATGACAGAAGAATTAAATGGGTACTTCAGATCTGTGTTCACTGGGGAAGACACAAGCAATCGCCCTGAGGGAACAGTGGCGGAAGGACCTGAACTTAAGGGAATTTATATTTGCCAGGATTTGGTGTTGGAGATGCTGTTAGGTCTGAAGATTGATAAGTCTTCAGGGCCTGATGGTCTACATCCCAGGGTACTAAAGGTGGTGGCTCGGGAAATCGTGGATGCGTTGGTGATTATTTACCAGAGTTCGATAGATTCGGGGTCGGTTCCTGAGGATTGGAGCGTGGCTAATGTTATATCACTTTTTAAGAAAGGTGGGAGAGAGAAAGCAGGAAATTATAGACCAGTTAGTCTGACCTCAGTGGTGGGACAGATGCTGGAGTCTATTATAAAGGATGAAATTACGGCACATCTGGATAGTAGTAACAGGATAGGTCAGAGTCAGCATGGATTTATGAAGGGGAAATCATGCTCGACTAATCTTCTGGAATTTTTTGAGGATGTAACTCTGAAGATGGATGAGGGAGATCCAGTAGATGTAGTGTACCTGGACTTTCAGAAAGCTTTTGATAAAGTTCCACACAGGAGGTTAGTGAGTAAAATTAGGGCGCATGGTATTGGGGGCAAAGTTCTAGATTGGATTGAAAATTGGTTGACTGATAGGAAACAAAGGGTAGTGATAAACGGCTCCATTTCGGAATGGCAGGCAGTGACCAGTGGGGTACCGCAGGGATCCGTGCTGGGACCGCAGCTTTATAAATATATGTTAATGATATAGAAGATGGCATCAACAATAACATTAGCAAATTTGCTGATGATACAAAGCTGGGTGGCAGGGTGAAATGTGATGAGGATGTTAGGAGATTACAGGGTGACCTGGACAAGTTAGGTGAGTGGGCAGATGCATGCCAGATGCAGTTTAATGTGGATAAATGTATGGTTATCCACTTTGGTAGCAAGAACAGGAAGGCAGATTACTACCTCAATGGCATCAATTTAGGTAAAGGGGCAGTACAGAGAGATCTGGGTGTTCTTGTACACTAGTCAATGAAGGCAAGCATGAAGGTACAGCAGGTAGTGAAGAAGGCTAATAGCATGCTGGCCTTCATAACAAGAGGGATTGAATATAGAAGCAAAGAGGTGCTTCTGCAGCTGTACAGGGCCCTGGTGAGACCACACCTGGAGTATTGTGTGCAGTTCTGGTCTCCAATTTGAGGAAGGACATTCTGGCTATTGAGGGAGTGCAGCGTAGGTTCACGAGGTCAATTCCTGGAATGGCAGGATTACCTTACACTGAAAGACTGAAGCGACTGGGCTTGTATACCCTTGAGTTTAGAAGACAGAGGGGATCTGATTGAGACATATCAGATTATGAAAGGATTGGACACTCTGGCAGCAGGAAACATGTTTCCGCTGATGGGTGAGTGCCGAACCAGAAGACACAGCTTAAAAATACGGGGTAGACCATTTAGGACAGAGATGAGGAGAAACTTCTTCACCCAGAGAGTGGTGGCTGTGTGGAATCCCAGTCTCTGGATTCATTTAAGAAAGAGTTGGATAGAGCTCTCAAAGATAGTGGAATCCAGGGTTATGGAGATAAGGCAGGAAGAGGATAATTAGGAATGATCAGCCATGATCATATTGAATGGCGGTGCAGGCTCGAAGGGCTGAATGGCCTACTCCTGCACCTATTGTCTATTGTCACGTTGCGGCTGTACAAGACATTGGTTAGGCCACTGTTGGAATATCGCGTGCAATTCTGGTCTCCTTCCTATCGGAAAGATGTTGTGAAACTTAGAAAGGGTTCAGAAAAGATTTACAAGAATGTTGCTAGGATTGGAGGATCTGAGCTACAGGGAGAGGCTGAACAGGCTGGGGCTGTTTTCCCTGGCGTGTCGGAGGCTGAGGGGTGACCTTTCAGAGGTTTACAAAAGTATGAGGGGCATGGATAGGATAAATAGACAAAGTCTTTTCCCTGGGGTCGGGGAATCCAGAACGAGACGGCTTGGGGTTAGGGTGAGAGGGAAAAGATATAAAAGAGACCTAAGGGGCAACTTTTTCACGCAGAGGGTGGTACACGAATGGAATGAGCTGCCAGAGGATGTGGTGGAGGCTGGTACAATTGCAACATTTAAGAGGCATTTGGATGGGTATATGAATAGGAAGGTATTGGAGGGAAATGGGCCGGGTGCTAGCAGGTGGGACTAGATTGGGTTGGGATATCTGGTCGGCATGGACAAGTTGGACCCGAAGGGTCTGTTTCCATGCTGTACATCTCTATGACTCTATGATGCATTTTGGAAGATCGAACTCAAATGCTGAATATAGGATTAAAGATAGGATTCTTGGTAGTGTGGAGGAACAAAGGGATCTGGGTGTGCAAGTACATAGATCCCTCAAAGTTGCCACCCAAGTGGATAGGGTTGTTAAGAAAGCATATGGTGTTTCGGCTTTCATTTACAGGGGAATCGAGTTTAAGAGCCGCGAGGTTTTGCTGCAGCTCTACATGTCCCTGGTGAGATCACATTTGGAATATTGTGTTCAGTTCAGGCCGCCCTCCTATAGGAAAGATACAGAGGCTTTGGAGAGGGGGCAAAGAAGGTTTATCAGGATGCTGCCTGGACTGGAGGGCTTGCCTAAGGAAGAAAGGTTGAATAAGCTCGGGCTTTTATCTTTGGAGAGGAGGAGGAAGAGAGGAGATCTGATCGAGATATACAAAATAATGAGAGGAATAGATAGTCAATAGGCAGAGACTTTTCCCCAGGGCAGGATTGACTGGTACGAGAAGTCATAGTTTGAAAATATTAGGAGGAAGGTATAAAGGAGATGTCAGAGGTAGGTTCTTTTTGCAAAGAGTTGTGAATGCATGGAATGCGTTGCCAGCCTGTGGTGGTGGAAGCAGAGTCAGTGGGGACATTTAAGCGACTATTGGACATGCACATGGATAGCAATGAGTTGAGGGGCACGTAAAATATTGTAACTTAACCTACATGAGGATTAAATCTCAGCACAACATCGTGCGCTGTAATTTTCTATGTTCTAAACCATGTCTCTCAAACTTTATTAAAAGGCTCATGGAGGAACGGACCAAAATGATTAATGAAGGCAAAGTAGCAGACATTGTTTAAATGGACTTTAGTAAAGCGTTCGACAAGTTTTCACATGGTGGACTAATTAGATCACATGGGATTCAAGGAATGTGTGCCAATTGTATACAAAAATTATCTTGATGATGGAAGATAGAGTGCAGTGAGAGAGGGTTGTATTTTGAACCGAAGGCCTGTGACCCGTGTTGTTCTACAGGTATTGATACTGTGTCCACTTTTTCCTTTTCATTCATATAAACAATTTGGATGAGAATGTACGAGTGTGAGAAAATTTGACCAAAACTGACGCAAACACTGTGTGGAAGCCATTTTTGTCACAAAGCAAGTCTTGCAGGAAAAAGGAGCCTGCCAGCAGAGTGCCGTTTGAGCCCTGGGGGCTGAGGAATTCTGTTAGGATAACCTGACCTTGCAGCTGCAGACCGTCTCTGTTCCTCTGGCCCCTTAGACAGTTTTGCTTCATAGAATAATGTATTGTTTCACTATGTCCCTTATCAGTTGTTTTTTTGCCTAGCTGAACCTGCAGTGCAAGATAACATTTAGTTTTGTAGTCATGAATGCAAGTCTGGACAATATATGTGGACCTTACAACTACCCCTTAGGTTGCACAGTTAATGGGCAGTGGGCTTGTGATATACTATACAACCAGTAACATTATTTTATTGGACTTCTTTGATCGAAAATAGATTTCCCATGGCCACGATAAAGCTAGTTAGTTGCTCAAGGTCTCGTCTCCTGGCTATTTTATTTCAAATTACTTCTTACAGTGTGGAAACAGGCCCTTCGGCCCAACAAGTCCACACCGACCCGCCAAAGCGCAACCCACCCATACCCCTACATTTACCCCTTACCTAACACTACGGGCAATTTAGCATGGCCAATTCACCTAACCTGCACATCTTTGGACTGTGGGAGGAAACCGGAACACCCGGAGGAAACCCACGCAGACATGGGGAGAACGTGCAAACTCTACACAGTCAGTCGCCTGAGTCAGGAATTGAACCCGGGTCTCAGGTGCTGTGAGACAGCGGTGTTAGCCACTGTGCCAGGGTGCTGCCCATTAATGCTTCCCAACAATGAGGCATCATTGGCAAGTTTGCAAATGATCCCAGAATTGGTGATAGACAGTGTTTTTCACAGTCCACTCTAAGATTACAAAGACATCTTGATCTATTCAGTCAATGGGCTGAGGAGTGAGTAGGTGCAGTTTAATTTGGATAAATGTGAGGTACTGCATTTTGGTCAAACAAACAAGGGCAGGACTTATACAGTTAGTGGTAGGGCCTTGGGGAGTGCTGTAGATCAGAGTGTTCTAGGATTTCTGGTACAAAAGTCATTGAAATTTGGGTCACAGACAGGGTGGTTAAGGCGGCACCGAGAACGCTTGCCTTCATCGCTCAGTTAATTGAGTATAGGATTTGGGACATCACGTTGAGATTGTACGGGACACTGATAAGGCCTCTTTTAGAAAAAAGCTGTACAGTTCTGGTCACCCTGCTGTGGGAAGTATATTACTAATTGGATAGGAGTCAGAAAAGATTTACCAGGAATGGAGAGCTCAAGGTTAAAAGATAGGGTGGGAATTTTATTTCAATGGTGTGGCAGAGGTAGAGGGGTGACTTTACAGATGTTTACAAAATTATTCGGAGCATAAACAAGATGAATAGCAAGGGTCTTTTCCCTCAAGTGGGAGCATTCAAACCCAAAAGGAGCATATATTTAAGATGAAGAAAACAATTTTATAAAGGGTGGGAGATGCAATTTTTGTTTTAAAAACAGTGGTTCACATGTGGAATGAACTGCCAGAGGAAGTGATGGATGCAGGTACAGTTACAACATTTAAAGGACATTTGGATGAGTACATGACTAGCATACATTTTGAGGGATATCGGCCAAATGCAGGCAAGTGCGGCGAGCTTAGTTTGGGAACATAGTTGACATGGACTAGTTGGACCGAAGGGACCGTTTCCCTCCTATATGACTGTGTCTCAATCGGTTGAAGAGGCAGGAATGGAGGAGAGGCATTTTATCAATCTGCAACTCAACGCTGTTCCTGTTTTCTCCCCATCCCTTTCAATACCTCCTAATATTCGATCTCCCATTTTCTGATCTGGAGTCTGACACATCTAAGGTGGCACTTCAGCTCCCATCCACTAGCCACACTTGTTTAAAACCTCACCAATGGAACTAGAAAAAGCTTTGATGAGGAGATTATCCAATTCTGCCGGGGGCAACTAGTCAGGCTTTTACAGGTTTCACCTTCCCCAGAAACTGTCCCCATGCCTCAAGATGCTAAATCCTTGTCTTGTTCATTTCTCCAGACATGCATTCACCTTTATCCTCTTGCTGTCTATGATATTCTCAGTATTGCAGGTGCTCTATAATTCATCCACCCACAGCTCCACCTCTGAAAAACTAGGAGCCAGTTTTTGCAGATGTAAACACTTCCTGTATACACAGCCATCACGAACACTGGAAGCGTTACTTATTGTACACATTGTGCAACATGGGAACATTCCCACACCAGAGTTCTGAGCTCTCTTGTCCAGTCTTCTCTCAAGATTATCCTATTCTTGAAGAGAACTTAATTGAGCCTTTACGTAATCAAAAACTTCTAACCGTACTTTAAAAAACACAGTAAAAATATACTCCACAAGTATCACTTAACAATTGGCTATTTCCAATGGGATTGTCTCACTCAAAATTGGCCAAACTGAAACTGACCGGACAGAATCTTACAGCTTTCACTTTCTCCATCTCAACTCAATTTGCTTTCACCCATCACTAATGCACTCTAATTGAGCTAAGCAGCATTCACCGCACTGCCTTGTCAATGCTCTTCCAGCATCACTAATCCAGAATCTCTGGTTTCCAGCATCTGCAGTCATTGTTTTTACCTTGTCAACATAAGTGTCTGTTCACACCTACTCTGACCACAGCCTTCAGTAGTGTTCCAATGCTGTTCTTTCGCTGATGAAGGATCGATGCTCTGAAAGCTAGTGTGCTTCCAATTAAACCTGTCGGACTATAACCTGGTGTTGTGTGATCTTTAAACTTTGTATACCCCAGTCCAACACCGGATCCTCCAAATCATTTTCAACACGAACTTCAACACATTCAGGACCAGTATCTGGAACATTCCACCTGAAAGGGTGCTGGAATTCAAGTCTTAGAGTCTGAGAGAAGTACAGCATGTAAATACACCCTTTGTTCCAACTCCCCCAAGCCGACCAGATGCCCTAACTTAATTTAGCCCCATTTTCCAGCACTTCCCCATATCCTTGAAACCCTTCCTATTCATATACCCATCCAGATGCCTTTTAAACGCTGCAACTGTACCACTCATCTGGCAGCTCATTCCATACCTGCACCACCCTCTGCAAGAAAAAGTTGCCCCTTAGGTTTCATTTATATCTTCCCCCCTCACCCTAAACCTATGCCCTCTAGTTTGCCCGAAATGTCGATTTTGCTGCACGTTGGATGCTGCCTGAACTGCTGTGCTCTTCCAGCACCACTCATCCAGAATCTGGTTTCCAGCATCTGCAGTCATTGTTTTTACTTCCCCCTATCCCTGACTTGCTTTTCCAAAATACAGCTCCTCGCAGTTATCTAAATTAAACTCCATCTGCCACTTGCATAAGGAATTTAAAAGGAAGTTTGCAGGAACTGAAGAATGAGACATTTATAGATTAAAATCAAGGAGTGGGTGATGGGGACTAAACATGACAGTTCTTTCAGAGAGACGAGGCATTATTTGGGTAAATCTGTGCCTCGCTCGAGCCAATATCGCCTTCCTCAGCTGCAGGGCTCACAACCGAACACACAGAGGTAACATAACCAAGAATTTGAACATCTTGCTGCTTTGGGGGAGTTACAAACACATTGCAATAACCTTAGCACAGACAGACCTGTTTCCTCCCACAGCTGGGAGGCAATGACATTCGGGTCCTTGACTGTCAGAAATGGTTTGCAGATTTCCGTTCGCAATTGATACTCTGTGAAACGAATTGAGAAAAGAAAAATCACTGCCAGTCCAGCGCAGAAATCCAGAACAAACACGTCCCTTGGGGTGTCAGGTCGGCTGCTGCAAATTCTCCACCCCGCAGCCCCTGTCAATCAGGGACACGCGCATGCGCGTTCCTGCACCTTGCCCCCAACAAAGATGGCGGCAGTGACACGCGGCTTACCACCGCCTGCCGCCTGCGGCCGTTTTCCCGTTTGCTTCAAACGCGGATTCGAAATTTTACAATTCAGCTCTACCGGCCCGCACCGAGTGTTTGTGAAAGCGCCCATATCCGGACTAAGTCCATTTTGGTTTTCTCCCTTTCTCCTGGTCACCGCCGTATGCCCTTACCTCTCCCACAACCGCCTCACGCATTCGCTCCGGCACCAGTCACAGCCACGCTGAGCCGGAAGCGTTAACGGTGACCCCGACCCGCCCTTCCAACTCCTCCTCTCCCATTGGATGGAGGGTCAGCCGCCCCACCTCCTCCTCCTTCTCCCATTGGGTGGAGGACCAGCCGCGCCCGCACGGTCCTCCAGTCCCGCCCCGCCTCCTCCTCCTCCTCCTCTCCCATTGGATGAAGGACGAGCCGCGCCCGCATTGTCCTCCAGCCTCGCCCCTCCTCCTCCTCCGCTCTCATTGGGTGGAGGACCAGCCGCGCCGGCGTGGTCCTCCAGCCCCGCCCACTCCGCTCCTATTCGGCGGGGACCTGATGTCAATCAGATGGGTCCATTGTTTTGTCAGTGGAGGGAGGTTCCCTGTCTCTGCCCTGGGATGAACTTCATCATTCACAGGGAGTGCTACAGTCTCACAGAGTCCAAGCATTGCTGGCCATTCAGCCCGTAAGACATAGGAGTGGAAGTAAGGCCATTCGGCCCATCGAGTCCACTCCGCCATTCAACCATGGCTGATGGGCATTTCAACTCCACTTACCAGCATTCTCCCCATAGCCCTTAAATTCTTGTTGTCACAAGGAATTGTCAATCTCTGCCTTGAAGACATTCAGCGTCCCGGCCTCCACTGCACTCTGCGGCAATGAATTCCACAGGCCCACCACTCTCTGGCTGAAGAAATGTCTCTGCATTTCTGTTCTGAATTGACCCCCTCTAATTCTAAGGCTGTGTCCACGGGTCCTAGTCTCCTCGTCTAACGGAAACAATTTCCTAGCGTCCACCCTTTCTAAGCCATGTGTTGTCTTGTAAGTTTCTATTAAATCTCCCCTTAATCTTCTAAACTCCAATGAATACAGTCCCAGGATTCTCAGCCGTTTCTCGTATGTTAGACCTACCATTCCAGGTATCATCCGTGTGAATCTCCGCTGGACACGCTCCAGTGCCAGTATGTCTTTCCTGAGGTGTGGGGACCAAAACTGGACACAGTACTCCAAATGGGGCCTAACCAAAGTTTTATAAAGTCTCAGTAGCACAACAGTGCTTTTATATTCCAACCCTCTCTCACACGAGCAACGTGTACTGTCCTCTCTCACACGAGCAACGCTGCAAATCTATTCAAATCCCCTGCCCTTTGCTCACAGCCCACCAAATGTTTACTAAAATTCCAAATTTCCTTTTGAGAGTAGCCAATGAATTTGCACCCAACCGCCGTTCAGACTGTTCCAGACCCTCTGAACTTGCTGAGTAAAATAATCATCACATTTTCAATGGGCATTACTTGCCAATTGTCTGTAAACTGTGTTGTGTGAATACCAAAGGTAATTGCTATGCTCTTTGCAAATAAAATATCCTGAAAAAAAATGTGCATCTCAACAAAATCACCTGCTGGCAGCAGAATTATCTAAGATTCCGGTATCTCTCAACAAAACCAAAACCTATTTTAGTTTTACTTTATTCATGGGGTGTGGTTTTTGCTGCCCAGACCATTACTTGTTGTCCATCTTTAACTTATTTGGAGAAAGTGGTAATGAATCTTCTTCTTGAACTGCCGTATTCCATGTAAGTAAACCACGTTGCTGTGGAGTGATTTTTAACTTTTGTCCACACCAATCCAAAACCAGCACCTCCTCATCATGGCTTTTTTATAAAGAGGCCACGGGTGCAGGAAGTGAATGTAGTGAGGGAACAGACTCTTACATTTATTGTCATTATTGCTCTCTCAGCTGCACACATTTATTTATTTCCTGAAAACCTGTGGCCTCTTTATAAATTTAAAAATCACACAACACCAGTTAATAGTCCAGCTGGTTTATTTGGAAGTAGTGGCTTTCAGAGTGCTGCTCCTTTGTCAGGTAGCTAGTGGCCTTTTGGACTATATCCTGGTGTTGTGTGATTTTTAACTTGGTCCACCCAGTCCTACACCAACACCTCCTCATCATGGCTCTTTATAAATGTTCACAATCATATGATTTCTATCAGAGATGGTCAGGAATAATGGGGCAGTAAATTTAGACGCAATTAGTCTCATCCACCCTCTAAAGACTGATGGCATTGCAAGTTTATTTCCTTTAAGTACACCATCCAATAAACTTTGAAATAATCTATCACCTCCACTTCTAGAGATAACTTTGGCAAATTCCCTTTTCAAAGCACTGTTGAATACGCAAGATAGGATTTGCAGACATAACTCTCAAAACAAGCTTGATGCGAAGATCTGACGGAGTCACTCAACCCATCGGATATGAATGTCATTGAACTTTTAATCTGAAAGGTGAAATAATTAACCGTTCTGTCAGCTGCAGACTGCGCTGTGACTGGAAAACGATGCGCTTCAGAGTGCAGCTACTGCCTCTGTGCCCAATCTTGGGAGGGAAGTTGGAATATGTTCATTGGCAGCTACCAAAGGGAAAGCAAGTGAATCGAGGAGAGTGCTGATTTTGGAAATGTTGGTTCCTATTCCTGTCCTTCTTATTAACACTGACATCTTTTCCTATCACAGTTTGATATATTTCCTTGTTTGGCTAAAAGGATAGCCCCCTTCTTAATATTCCCAATTAAAAGAATGATTTATTCTAGGAAAAGCTGATATTTAAGGAGACTGTAAGATTTTGGTATTTCTTGTGTTATTACTTGATAGATATTCAACCTTTTTTTTGTGGGCTTATAATTGTTTGAGATTATCATTGGTTCTAGTTTTGGTTCCAAGTGAGAAGCCAAGACTTCAATTTAACACAACAATCCCCCGTGACTTCTTGCAATTTTCCTTCGGGCAACAGACTTGTTTGTTTAAATAATAAACGGAAATTATTTAGATTACTGAGCCCCTGTCATTCACTAAGTTATCATTGTTTGACAATTCAAATGTTGGCCCCATGTGGGTCTGGGTTCTACCATCAAGTTGTCAAAATATTGGAGATTGACCAATGGGAAATGGAGGAGGATCAAAAGCACTCTGATATTCCAGCCAATCATTGCCAGAACAGCCCCCACTCTGTGATTGGATTAGGAAGGCAACATCCTATTTTTCTATTGACTGAAGGTTGCAAACGTTACGGGCTTATGGTCCGAAGAGCCCCACCTGATTCCATGTTCCACCAAACACTGTCATCTTCAGTAATGTGACCAATGGGAAAAGCCGGAGGTTTGGAGGCATTTTGGATCTCTAGCCAATCACAGTGGCTTGGCCGCACAGTGGCTCAGTGGTTAGCACTTCTGCCTCACCGCGCCAGGGACCCGGGTTCGATTCCAGCCTAGGGTGACTTTCTATGTGGAGTTTGCACATTCTCCCCCATGTCTGCATGGGTTTCCTCTGGGTGTTCCGGTTTCCTACCGCAATCCGAAGGTATGCAGGTCAGGTGAACAGGCTATGCTATATTGCCCAGAGTGCATTAGTCTGAGGTAAATGTAGTGTAGCGGAATGGGTCTGAATGGGTTACTCTTCAGAGGGATGGTGTGGAGTTGTTGGGCCAAATGGCCCCTTTCCATACTGTCTTCTAATCAGAGCTCCCCTATTGTTTGTGAGTGAACATGGGACAATAACCTTCTGAAGCAGCTGCTACTGCTCCTCCCTCTGAATGAAGAGTGAGCTTCACCCAGACTGAAACTTTATCCTTTTCTCAACACAGAGTTTCAGAGTCATTGAGATGTACAGCATGGAACAGACCCTTCAGTCCAACCCGTCCATGCCGACCCGATACACCAATCCAATCTAGTCCCACTTGCCAGCACCTGGCCCCTATCTCTCCAAACCCTTCCTATTCATATACCCATCCAGATACCTTTTAAATGTTGTAAATGTGCCAGCCTCCACCACTTCCTCTGGCAGCTCATTCCATACACGTACCACCCTCTGTGTGAAAATGTTGCCCCTTAGGTCTCTTTTATATTTTTCTCCCTCTTACCCTAAACCTATGCCCTCTAGTTCTGGGCTCCCCCACCCCAGGGAAAAGACCTCCTCTATTTACCCTATCCATGTCCTTCATGATTTTATAAACCTCTATAAGGTCACACCTCAGCCTCCGACACGCCAGGGAAAACAGACCCAGCCTATTCAACCTCTCCCTGTAGCTCAAATTCTCCAACCCTGGCAATATCTTTGTGAATCTTTTCTGAACCCTTTCAAGTTTCACAAAATTCTTCCGATAGGAAGGAGACCAGAATTATATGTAATATTCCAAAAGTGGCCTAACTAACATTCTGTACAGTTGCAATATGACCTCCCAACTCCTATACTGAATGCTCTGACTAATAAAGGAAAGCATACCAAATGCCTTCTTCACTATCCTATCTACCTGTGTCTCCACTTTCAAGGAACTATGAACCTGCACTCCACGGTCTCTTTGTTCAGCAACACTCCCTCAGGCCTTATCATTAAGTGTATGAGTCCTGCTAAGATTTGATTTTCCAAAATGCAACAACTCGCATTTATGTAAATTAAACTCCACCTACCACTCCTCAGCCCATTGGCCCATCTGATCAAGCATCTGTCTGCTATCTTGCTTTCCATTAAAAAAATAAATCTTGGGTTGTTAAAACGGAAGGAAAACAGAGTGATCCCAGAAAGGGTGCAGATTCTGTCCACGACAGGAAGTGGTGAGCACTGAACATTTTATCAACACCTTCCAGAGAATGGGCAGGGTGTATATTAGGAACGGCAGAGTGAGAATGTTGAAAGACAAGTGTGGAGTGTAAGTTTACAGATTTACTCACTTTATCTGATGAAGGACCAGTGCTCTCAAAGCCTGTGATTTCAAATAAATCTATTGGACTATAACCCTGTGTCCTGTGACTTCTGACTCTGTCCACCACAGCCCAACTCTGGCATCTGCATGTTACAGGTTTGGGGGATGAGAAAGGGGAAAAAAGACTCCCAGAGAAACTAGAATTATCTTCTCAATTTCTAATCTGGATTTAATACTTCATAATTCCTTCCGCAGGATGTTAGGGGGTTAAGATTTGCAGACGCGTATCTCAAAACAGACATCGTGTGCAGAAAGATACAAAACTAACCAGAACTTGAATAACCACAGATGGAGAAATGTCGATTTGTTCTGTCTACATTAAAGGTTTTAAACATCTATTGCACTGGAAAAGCACTTAGATGAACCCCATCCCCCACTTCCCCAGTGAACTGACATGGAATATAAAAGCACCGTTGCGCTACTGAGACTTTATAAAGCTCTGGTTAGGCCCCATTTGGGGTACTGTGTCCAGTTTTGGTCCCCACACCTCAGGAAGGACAGACTGGCACTGGAACGTGTCCAGCAGAGATTCACACGGATAATCCCTGGAATGGTTGGTCTAACATACGAGGAATGGCTGAGGATCCTAGGATTGTATTCATTGGAGTTTAGAAGATTAAGGGGAGATTTAATAGAAACTTACAAGATAATACATGGGTTGAAAAGGGTGGACGCTAGGGAATTGTTTCTGTTAGGTGAGGAGACTAGGACCCGTGGACACAGCCTTAGAATTAGAGGGGGTCAATTCAGAACAGAAATGCGGAGACATTTCTTCAGCCAGAGAGTGGTGGGCCTGTGGAATTCATTGCCGCAGAGTGCAGTGGAGGCCGGGATGCTGAGTGTCTTCAAGGCAGAGATTGATAGATTCTTGATGTCACAAGGAATTAAGGGCTACGGGGAGAATGCTGGTAAGTGGAGTTGAAATGCCCATCAGCCTTGATTGAATGGCGGAGTGGACTCGATGGGCCGAATGGCCGTACTGCCACTCCTATGTCTTATGGCCTTATGGAAAGCCTTTAATCTATGACACAGCCAGGAAAGGCATTGTACTATTCACAGTAGGGAGACACCATACCTGCTGATTGTTGAGCTTTCAATACCCATAACATGAAAACAAACTGTAGAAATGTAAGGACTGCGTGAAGGGAGAGGCCAGTCACCAGCTCTCAATGTGGGAATGAATTCACTGACTCATCTGCCCTGCAGAAAGGTCAGCCTGCTGCCACTGGAGAAAGGACATTTGCCTGCTCTGAATGTGGAAAGAAACTCTGTGAATATTTCAGTGGATGTACTGAGACCACCAGTGAGCTCACACTGGGGCCAACTATCCAGCCGGTCAGCACGTGGGAACGTATTCACTCAGTTGTCCAGTATGCATGCACACCAGTGAGTTCAAACCAGGGAGAGGCCATTTAAGTGTTCTGATTTTCTGGAAGAATTCACTCAGCCATCACAGCTGAGGAAAGATCAGCAAAGTCATTCGTGAATACAAGAGTTGGATCTGCTGTTAATCAGGAACAACACCCCATGCTGTGGGGCTACAGTTATGATTCTGGATCAATGGTGCTGGAAGAGCACAGCAGTTCAGGCAGCATCCAATGAGCAGCGAAATCGACGTTTCGGGCAAAAGCCCTTCATCAGGAATAAAGGCAGAGAGACTGAAGCGTGGAGAGATAAGCTAGAGGAGGGTGGGGGTGGGGAGAAAGTAGCATAGAGTACAATGGGTGAATGACCTGGGAGTTGCAGTGGGAGAGGGACTCCCTGAGATTCTTGTAGAGAGAGGAGGAAAACTTCTTCAAGGCAGGCATCCTTGCAAGAGGATTCGCAGGAGGGTTAAAATCAACAAGGTAAAAGACCATCATCACCTGCAAACTCTCCACGTTGCACACCATCCTCACTTGGAACTATACTGGGCAAAAATTCTGGAACTCCTCCCTCACAGCATTGTGGGTTTGTCCACACCACAAGGACTGTACGTGCAGAAGGCAGCTCACCCTCACCCACTCAAGAAGGACAATTAGGGATGAATAGTCAATGCTGACTGACACTGTGTTGCTACATCCCATGAATTGATTTTAAATGTGAGGGAAAACCCCATACAGGACTAAGCCATGTTTGTTTTGAGAGTGGGGTGAAGTGGTAGGTTCAGAGGGTTTCTATCTGCAGGACCGGCCAACATCTTCAGTTTGCTTCCAGAAAGGCTAATGCTCTTTGTGCTTGGGACTGCTCATTCCCAGAGAAATGATGAGCAAAAGCTGTTGAAGAACATTTATTCTGATCTGTCAATAATGTTTTCATGGAGAAAGTGAGGACCGCAGATGCTGGAGATCAGAGCTAAAAATGTGTTGCTGGTCAGGCAGCATCCAAGGAGCAGGAGAATCGATGTTTTGAGCATGAGCCCTTCTTCAGGAATGAGGAGAGTGTGTCCAGCAGGCTAAGATAAAAGGTAGGGAGGAGGGACTTTGGGGAGGGGTGTTGGAAATGCGATAGGTGGAAGGAGGTCAAGGTGAGGGTGATAGGCCGGAGTGGGGGTTGGGGGCGGAGAGGTCAGGAAGAAGATTGCAGGTTAGGAAGGCGGTGCTGAGTTCAAGGGATTGGACTGAGACAAGGTGGGGGGGGAGGGGAAATGAGGAAACTGGAGAAATCTGAGTCATCCCTTATGGTTGGAGGGTTCCTAGGCGGAAGATGAGGCGCTCTTCCTCCAGCCGTCTTGTTGCTATGGTCTGGCGATGTTTTCATGCCCATTACAAAATCTGAAATAAACACGTGTCTGAATCATTGACTATGCAACACTGCACCAAGCCAGTCAGTTAATTTGGTCTCTGCCAATAGTATACTCTATCTGAGCATCTATCTACCCTGCTTCATCTCCCTCACCAGCAGTTCCTTCTATTCTGGCTCATGAATGTGTCCAGCAGCTGTCCTGCTCCTTCACATTGGTGGAAGCTGAGTGCTTCAAATGTTCCTGCAAGGTTCTCATCAGGTCGAAAGTGTACAAAATAACTATCCTTCAGTCACTCCCTTAGTTGTACCTTCACATAGAAGCTAGGGTATTTTTGAGATATTCTCTCAAACTCTCTTGATTTTTGCTTGACATCAATTTCACAGGATATTAAAAGGAAGGACCTGATCGCATCGCCCAACTCATCACAAACAGATCATTGTCAGAAATTGAATATGGAACAAGAAAGCTCCATTCACCAGTGAGGAACCAGGCCTCAGCCAGTGATGCTCACATCTCATGAACAAATAGAAAAGAAAAAACACCCACTGTTGTTGATTGAGGTTTTCCAGGATTTTCACCCAGTCATAATGAAGGAGCAAAGATGTCTGCCTTTGACTGAGCAGAACAAAATGGCTGCCCATGGCCAATGCAGCAGAACATGGCTGACAGTAATTGGAGAGCTTGGGAAGATGGTGGCTTAAAGTTGTCTTCACAAGTCAAACAATAGTAGCTTTGTCTACTCAAGGTCAGCTGCAGTCATTGATGCATAAGACATAGACCAGAACATTTCACACTAATCTCTCGAATAATTTAATCAATCTCTTCATAACTTGTTAGTTGAAGAATTTTAACAGTTAGCTGTAACCATATCACTTTGATGTTACAACAATTAGTAAAATTCAGTACTCTTTTGTATTTTCTGCAATGAGGTTAGCAAGGAACTTAAAAGGTCCTTAAGTGACATACAAGTATCTAATTAATTGGCAGTTAACATGGTGCAGCTGGCAAATGCCTGGGAAGGAATGTGCTTGAATGCACCAGATATGTTGAAATTGTTGAGCGCAGCAGCATTGCCTCCGGGTTGAAGATAAAAGAGCATAATTACAAAGGGACAACTCAGTGCTGCTCACCAAGAGTAAACAAAGGGAGGTCGGGGTGTGGGGGAGGGTGGCGTGTGCGTGTTGAGCTTCAACTGTATAAAATGACCCACTTAGCAACTGTTTGCTCATCTTATTATCTGCTGCAACTTATGTGTGGTTTGCAATAAAGGTTGCACAAACCTTCTGCTGGGCTCAGACTCTCATTGATAACTATGAGATCTAACACTGTGCAAGTGAGTACAACACGGAAACCGGAACCAGTCCTCAGCCAGAATACCAAGAGAGAGGGCACTGTCAGAGGGTCAGGGCGGAGGGAGCGGGTGCTGTCGGGGGCTTAATACTGAAGGAGTCCTCACTGCCGGAGGGTCGGGGCTGAGGGAGTGTTGCAGCTGAAAATGTGTTGCTGGTCAAAGCACAGCAGGCCAGGCAGCATCTCAGGAATAGAGAATTCGACGTTTCGAGCATAAGCCCTTCATCAGGAATGAGAGAGAGTACTCAAGCAGGCTAAGATAAAAGGTAGGGAGGAGGGACTTGGGGGAGGGGCGATGGAGGTGGGATAGGTGGAAGGAGGTCAAGGTGAGGGTGATAGGCCGGAGTGGGGTGGGGGCGGAGAGGTCAGGAAGAAGATTGCAGGTTAGGAGGGCGGTGCTGAGTTGAGGGAACCGACTGAGACAAGGTGGGGGGGAGGGGAAATGAGGAAACTGGAGAAATCTGAATTCATACCTTGTGGTTGGAGGGTTCCCAGGCGGAAGATGAGGCGCTCCTCCTCCAGCCGTCGTGTTGTTATGTTCTGCCGGTGGAGGAGTCCAAGGACCTGCATGTCCTCGGTGGAGTGGGAGGGAGAGTTAAAGTGTTGAGCCACGGGGTGGTTGGGTTGGTTGGTCCGGGCGTCCCTGAGGTGTTCTCTGAAGCGTTCCGCAAGTAAGCGGCCTGTCTCACCAATATAGAGGAGGCCACATCGGGTGCAGCGGATGCAATAGATGAAGTGTGTGGAGGTACAGGTGAACTTGTGGCGGATATGGAAGGATCCCTTGGGGCCTTGGAGGGAAGTGAGTGTGGAGGTGTGGGCGCAAGTTTTACATTTCCTGCAGTTGCAGGGGAAGGTGCCGGGGGTGGAGGTTGGGTTGGTGGGGGGTGTGGACCTGACGAGGGAGTCACGAAGGGAGTGGTCCTTGCGGAATGCTGATAGGGGAGGGGAGGGAAATATATCCTTGGTGGTGGGGTCCGTTTGGAGGTGGCGGAAAGGACGGCGGATGATACATTGTATGCGGAGGTTGGTGGGGTGGTAGGTGAGAACCAGTGGGGTTCTGTCTTGGTGGCGGTTGGAGGAGCGGGGCTCAAGGGCGGAGGAGCGGGAAGTGGAGGAGGTGCGGTGGAGGGCATCGTCGATCACGTCTGGGGGGAATCTGCGGTCCTTGAAGAAGGAGGCCATCTGGGCTGTACGGTATTGGAACTGGTCCTTCTGGGAGCAGATGCGGCGGAGACGAAGGAATTGGGAATATGGGATGGAGTTTTTACCTGAGGGAGTGTTTCCTGTCGAAGGGTCGATGTTGAGTGAGCAGACACTGTTGGAGGGTCAGCGCTGAAGAATTATATTTATAATATAACTCTTCCTGATATTTCCAAATAAACAATATGAATTTACAGGTGGATATTCAAACTTTCCATTGAAAGATTCAATGGTAAATCTAACGATATTACATCAACTAAAATCCTTCTGTATTTGGAGACTCTTACTGTCAATCTCAAAGACACACTCTCTTTTTCAGAGACACGGACTCTCACACAGAGACTGTCACTCTCACAGATTGTTGATCTCTCTCTCTCTCTCTCATACACAAACACAGATGCTTCGTCACAGTCTCTCTTTCTCAGACAGCCTATCTCTTTCGCTCTCTCAGGCATTCTGTCTGTCTCTCTCTCTCTCTCTCTGTCCCTCCACATATTCTGTCTCATACAGACATGCAGTCTCTCTCTCTCTCACACACACACACGCACAGTCAGTCCCTCTCTCACACAGGCACTCTCTCACAAAGAGACCAACACTATGTTTTTCTCTCTCTCTCTCTGAAATCTCTCTTTCCATTGACAATGGTGTGTCCTTCTCCGGCCGGATGTATCGTCTCTTCCAGAAACAAAATTTATCCATCAGCTTCAATTGATCAGTCACATTGAATCTCTCTCTGTCCTGTTTTTTGCTCCCTCTATCTGTCTCTCTCCTCTTTCTCTCTCTGTCCATCTTCCAAGTCAAATAATGATGGACAATTATTGATTTATTTATTATCACATTAATATAGTGAAAAGCTTTGTTTACGAGCAATATGGCCAAATCTTACATGGTAAGAGAGAGTGAAAAAAAATCTTAGAGACATACAGAATAAATATGGCCTGGGCAGCAAAAGAAAAATCATACTCCATGAAAAAAATAAATTAGGACGGGATTTCTGGTTCTGGAGAGGCAGCAGAAGATCAGTTAATTTTCTATGGAGCTGAAAACATTCAGCAGTGATCTAATCAAGACGTAGATTTATTTTCAAGATATTTCATTTGCAGACAGAGCAAAATTATTCACATTGTTACAATGCAGGAACAAATTACTGCAGTTGCTGGAATATGTATTGAAAACCACAAATGCTGGAGATTACAGTAGTTTAGACTGGGTCCATGTAGAAAGAGCAAACTAACATTTTGCGTCTCGATGACTCTTAATCAGAGCTGAAGCAAAGTGTTGTGAGAATAGCATTTATGGCATAGTTTGAGTGGGGAGCTGGGGTTAGGAGCTGTAAAAGAAAGGGGAGAAATGTTCACAATTAACTGGTTGAATTCCGTATTAAATTCAGAAGGCTGTAAAGTGCCAAACCTGAAGATGAGATATTCCTCCAGTTGGCATTGTTATTCAATGGAACATTGCAGCATGCTGAGTACAGACAAGTGTCCTGCTTGTGCACAGAGCAGAGGTGTTCAGCAAAGCAGTCACCCAATCTGCATTTGGTTTCTCCAATTGTAGAGTAGACAACATTGGATCCAGTGAATACGATGCACAAGATTGGAGGAGGTATAGGTGTAATGCTGCTTCATTTGGAAAGACTGTCTTCGGCCCTTGGCTGGTGTGCAGGGATGAGGTGAAGGGGCTGGTGTTGCACCTTCTGCAGTTACATGGGAAGGTGCCATGGAGGTGATGTTGATGGTTGTAGAATGGAATGGGTGCCAGGCCAGGAACAATGCCTGTGAAATGCAGATAGGGGACTGAGGGCCAGATATATTCAGTCATGGTGTGCTGCTCGAGTTGCATAAAATGGTGGAGCACGATCTTTTGAAGGCGGAGGCTGGTGGAATGCGAAGTGAGGACAGGAGACTCTCGATCAAGCTGTGAGTGATGGGAAAGGGCAAGGGTGGAAGCACAGGTGATAGGTTGGGTGCATTTTGAGCGCCCTTTCAACCACAATCATGGAAGACGAACACCATGTCAGCCAGTGGTGTTTTGGAAGGTGGCACATCATCCGAACAGATGCGGCGTACGCAAAGGAAGTGGGAGAATGAGATGGAGGCCCTTAGTTTTCCTCGTCTCTCTCTTAGAATCTCAGGGAGTCCCTCTCCCACTGCAACTCCCAGGTCATTTCCTCTGCCCTGAAGCTCTTCAACCATATCATGCCACCTATCCACTCCACCCTCTCCTCCCTGACCTATCACCTTCATCCCCTCCCCCACTCACCTATTGTACTCTATGCTACTTTCTCCCCACCCCCATCCTCCTTTAGCTTATCTCTCCACGCTTCAGGCCCACTGTCTTTATTCCTGATGAAGGGCTCTTGCCCGAAACGTCGATTTCGCTGCTTGTTGGATGCTGCCTGAACTGCTGTGCTCTTCCAGCACCACTGATCCAGAATCTGGTTTCCAGCATCTGCAGTCATTGTTTTTACCTCATTGATTTTAACCCTACTGCGAATCCTCTTGCAAGGATGCCTGCCTTGAAGAATGATTTGGAGATGCTGGTGTTGGACTGGGGTGTACACAGTTAAAAATCACACAGCACCAGGTTATAGTCCAACAGGTTTAATTGGAAGCACACTAGCTTTCGGAGCGACGCTCCTTCATCTGTTGAAGGGGCATCACTCCGAAAGCTAGTGTGCTTCCAATTAAACCTGTTGAACTATAACCTGGTGTTGTGTGATTTTTTTTAACTGCCTTGAAGAAGTTTTCCTCCTCTCTCAAGAATCTCAGGAAGTTCCTCTCCCACTGCAACTCCCAGGTCATTTCCTCTGCCCTGAAGCTACCTCTTCAACCATGTCGTGCCACCTATCCACTCCACCCTCTCCTCCCTGACCTATCACCGTCATCCCCTCCCCCGCTCACCTATTGTACTCTATGCTATATTCTCCCCACCCCACCCTCCTCTAGTTTATCTCTCCACGCTTCAGGCTCTCTGCCTTTATTCCTGATGAAGGGCTTTTGCCCGAAACGTCGATTGCGCTGCTCGTTGGACGCTGCCTGAACTGCTGTGTTCTTCCAGCACCACTGATCCAGAATCTGGTTTCCAGCATCTGCAGTCATTGTTTTTAACCAGGATGTGGGGTGTGATGAGCTGCACTGAAGGTATCAATAGGAGCCAGTAGCTTTCTGGTGGAAAGTTTTGTAGACAAAAATCACAACTTTCAGGCAATTGATGTTTGCATCAGTCTGAACGGCAGCTGGATGCAGATTCAGCAGTTAGTCTCTGTGAGAGTGAGATCTGGCTTAATAAGAATTATTAAGATGTGCATGGCATTATAATCTTTAAACGTGAGCATTATCATATTGAATAAGCTAAACCTTTTGCTGCTTTAAAACCCAGATTTCTGATGCTATTAAGCTCTCTTTGTATAACCATTTCTGTACTTAAAATATTGTCAGCATTGAACCCTCAGAATGGGGAAGTGTTAACAGTTAATAAGAAACAAGTTACTTGGTGCAAGGGTCGGCTTTGTGTTAACAGAATGGAGAAACAAATCCAGACATCTGCTGATGTATTGTGAAACCACAGGACAAGAATAAAATGTGAGATGTCTGTTGACCTGCTTTGAACCTGCTGCAGAACCACAGAGCAGAAGAACGACCCTGTGTTTTTCTATGTGGTCAGGACTTGAGACAATGAGAGCATAACGGAAAATTACTGCTAGTTTAGAATGTGAACCCCGTGACTCTTTGGAGTCAAAGAGGGGAGGGACTTGTGCTGTATATAATGAGAGACCTTGTAATGCTCAGTACGCTCTTCTTTGGGAAGGCGTCCGATTCTGCAGAATTTGTTAATAAAATCTTTGTTCTCTTGAATTTGTCCAGAGCGATTATTTAGAAGTGAATTTTCATTTCTAACAACTTGGGGGCTCGTCCGGCTCCACACTCCGGCTGCGGTGGGCTCGAGGAAGGAAATCGGAGACGGTGCACCCTACCGAGTTCGGTAGTCCCCGATTCCTTACTCGCCGTCCCGCTTCGCAGCTTGAGCGAGTGGTATCCGGGAGGCTCAGGAGAACAAAGAGGGAGGAGACTGGCCAGTCATAAAAGGAAAAACGGGCAGGGGATCGAGTAATTTTGGTGCACTGAAGCCAGGTAGGCACAGATTTCTTCTGTTGCGTTCGGACAGGTTTGGTCTCTGCTTGATGCACAGGACTCAAGGACACCTTGTCTTGTCAGGTGTTGTTTACGTACCGGAGTCTCTGCGCTCAATCGGTTACCAGGGTTTGGTCTCTGCTTGATACACAGGACTCAAGGACACCTTGTCTTGTCAGGTGTTGTTTACGTACCGGAGTCTCTGCGCTCAATCAGTTACCAGGGTTTGGTCTCTGACTGATGTGAAACTCAAGGACACCTTGCCTTGTTTGGTGTTGTTTACGTACCGGAGACTCTGCGTTCAGTCAGTTACCAAGGGTTGATTACCTGTTGCCGCTACCCGGTCGATCATAAGGAAATCCGGTGAGTGTGGGATATTCTTGTTTCTCGCACGGGCGGTTTATTTGCTTGTACTTATCTTCGGTATGGGAAACGGGGGCACAAGAATGCCTGAACCGTTGCCTGATGAAGAGTACAAGGGGGTACCGGATGATAGCCCGTTAGGATGAATGTTATGTAACTGCGGTCATGGAAAAAGAAAGGGGAAGTCTAGACGAAAAATGGTTAAATTTTGCGAAAAATGGTCACAACAACCTATTCAAGGGGGTTCTGTTTGGTGGCCCAAATTTGGATCGGACGAGGATTGGGTTTGTCAAATTTTAAATGATCATTTAAAGAATAAATATAATCCAAGACTAAAACAGAGAGAAACAGAGAGAGAGAGAGAGAGAGACATGAGGAGAAAAGGGGATAAAGAAGTAGTGAGACTGTCCCCGCACGGGAGGTCCCGGTTGGGGAACGGACCACAGGATTTGTTGTAGCCCCATTAAACTCAAATGATATAAGACAACTGAAGTTTTTTTTAACCAGCAGTTTGCAGTAAGACCGACAGAGAGAGAGAGAGAGAGAGAGAGAGAACTGCTTGCAAAACATTTAACTCTCTGTGATTCGGGTTGAATGCACATTTGTTTGTTGGTGATTGAATGAGGAAGTTTTATTCACTGGAACTTGAGTTCCAGGATTGTTTTAAATGTGATTTTTATGAAAACTTAACATGATTTATTTTCACTATGTGAAGGACAGTTGTAGTTAGGACTTCCATAGTTATTATCTGAGACCTTGGATTTGGCTAAGACAGTTATGATTATTTTATGACCTAAAGTATTGTAATTGAGAAATAGTTAGGAGTACACAAGAAAACTAATTTTGGATCTAAATTAGGATACTAAATTTGGGTGATTACAGTGGGTTTTAAAATTTGGGAACTGTATGTATTTTATATTTTAAATATTAAATACTAAAAAAATGGATATAAATATATAAATATGTTTACAGTTTAGGAACAGGCTTTAAAGTTAGTCAAGCATGAATTAATAAAATTGGTGTTTGAGGATATGAGAAGTTTGGAACATTACAATATTTCTTAAAAAGTGCCGATAGGGGACAAGGAAATTGGGTTTGTGTGTGACCCCCTCACCAGTGGGGAGGTCGGAACATTTAAAAGGAAATGACGGTCCTGGATGAGAATCCGATAGGATTGTCAGAACAAATTAATTAATGTTTGAGGCCCAGTCTATATATGTGAGCTGAGTTAATGTCTATTTTTGAATATACTATTTACTGGGGGAGAAAGGAGACTTATATGGGGATACTGAATAGGGAAAGTGTTAATTGAGATTTTTTTTAAAAAATCTAGTAACAGCGCCGGTATTAAGCTTTCCGGACAATTTGGCATGGGAGGGGGATGGTTAGGGGTGAGGACAAATATCCCCTTCAGAACCCTAACTGAGACAACCATAATATAGAAAAGTGAAATAATATACTAGACATGCAAAATTTGATAATCCGAGGGATACAAACTTGCATCCCCAAACAGCGAAAGTTAGCCAAGGTTTTCGACCTGAGGCAGGGAAAGGACGAGTCTCCCTGTCCATTCTTACACAGATTAAGGGAGCGGTAGAAATGAGTACAAAGGCATGGCCTGATATCCAGAAGAAGTTACAGAAGATAGAGGACGGGAGCGTTAGAAATGAGTCGGAGTTGTTACAGGAGGTTCAGAAGGTATTTGTATAGAGAGGCATAATGGCGGAGGAACGGAAGGCTAAGATACTGGTAGCAGTAGTATGGGAGGACAGTGTGAAAGACAAAAGGAGTTGGATAAATACGGTGTTTATCTAAACCTGAATATTTATGTCTGTGTGGGCCGCCCCCCCCCCGTAGGAATTTTGTGTTGGTGAAGATTTATGTGTGTCTTTGTGTGTGCAAATTTGATTGTAAAAAAAATAGTCTCTGTGGATGTGAGAATTTGTGTTTGTGTATGGATTTTTTTTTAATTAAAAAAAAAGGGCTTCTCAGCTAACAAGCAGTTTAACACTTTGTGGTCTGGCTTGAATTCATCTGTTTGTTAGTGCATGAATGTTTGAGTGTTTGTCACCTAGAGCGTGAGTCATGAGATATGTGGCTTCGCTGTTTCTCGTTTACTCCACCAGGGATTCCTGACTCAGACCCCTCCACTCGATATCCACCTCCACAAAGTGGAACCGGGAGACTGGGTTTCGATAAAATCCTGGAAACCGGAGAAACTCCAATCACTCCGGGAAGGACCGTTTCAGGTGTTACTCACCACCGAAGCTGCCATACGAACAAAAGAAAAAGGGTGGACTCACGCCGCCAGACTAAAAGGCCCGGTGTCGCCGCCCAAAGAGGACTCTTGGTCGTGTGAGGCCGGTGATGAACCGTTGGTGGTGAAGTTAAAGAAACATCAAAAATGAACTCTCTTGGGACTCTTTTGCTACATACTGTATTATTATTTGCCTTCCTTTTAGCGGGGAAATTGACTGGTAACTGTGATAAATGCGGATCCTTTGTATCCCACTCCTCTTATGCTAATAATACTCGCTGTTATGACATATACTCACGCCAAAAGTGCTGGGAAAAAGGAAAACTATACTATCAAGTAAAAAAAAACAGGGGATATCTCGGTCTGTCTAGGGCTAGGGCCTATCATTGCCCCTTTATGAATTACGAATGGTTGTGTATGTCAGCAGACAGTTTACAGGGACATGCTGCATTACTGGAAACAGACAAAAGTAGAACTAAAAGGGAATGTGCCAAATGCGGGGCTATAATTCAACTGGGAGATCCTAATTTCTTCTCCCTTTGCCATGATGAGGGGTCCCGGGAGGAATGTTGGAAGGATGGGAAATTGTTTTATCAAATGTTAAACAAGGGTTATGTTGGTTGGCCTGAGGGGAGAGTCCGTGAGTGTATTTGGGAAGAACATGAATGGGTCTGCATAAAAAAAAAGACAGCTGGGATATGGCTAACAGGCCATGCGACAAATGCCGCCAAATTGTGAAATGGGGAAACCATGTCTTTCCGGGGCCTTTTGTGATTCACACTAAAATAAGTGATGCCTGTTACAACCGGGAGAAAATGATGCCATGTTGGGAGGATGGGGAACATTACTACCAGGTATTCAGCTTGGGTAATTATACAAGTGGAAATATAAATTGTCCACTTGTGGCACAATGGCTTTGTATCAGTTTTATTAGCTCGGCAACGGACCACTTTGACCGGGTTAAGGAAATATATCCCGGTTTAGAGAAATCTGTTCCAAATTACGATGCCAAAATAGCCGCCTCAGCCAAGGTTTCCTCCCTCTATGAGGACATTGAGAGTCGGCTTACTCTTCCTGATGTTGCTAAAAATCTCTTTATTGACTTCACGTCTCAAATTGCCAAAATTTTAAATGTGACGAACTGTTGGGTTTGTGGCGGTCCGCATATGACCGAGCAATGGCCGTGGACAGGGGAGAGTTTGGATGTTCAGGAAATCCTTGAATACAATTGGACTTACTCCAAAAACAGAATTTATCAAGTCTGGAAATTGCAGAATACCCCGATGGGCCCCTTCTGCATTGGGAAAAAAGGGTCCCGCCCAGTTGGTGACAGCCCCTGTCAGCGGGTCTTGAATCTCACCACGGACACTTGGTGGCCCCGACCCTTGGGTTGGTTTCTCACCAAACAACCCCTTGGGTTGTCTATCACCCAACAAGGGGATCTCACCTGCAGGCGGTTGCATCCCACCTCTGATTCCTGGAATTGCAGTGGTTCTGGCCCTTATGCGGGAATGCCGGGAATTAGAGAGGCATGGGACGGTGTTGCCAGGGATAGTGGAGGGGGTCCGGCTCCCGATGGTTTATTTTGGATTTGTAGGGATCTGGCGTATTCCAGGTTGCCCGAGAAATGGGGTGGCTTATGCTTCCTCGGTATAGTCAGACCGGAGTTCTTTCTCCTCTCACGTGATCAAGGGGCTGACCTGGGGGTTAAGTTGTTCGACTCCCTGCAACGGAGGTCCGGAAAGCTAGCACGGAAGCGTAGGAGTGCTAGTCAGTGGAATGTCCACCAGTACGGAGACATCCACTTGGCCAAGTGGGGCGCAGATTGGCCACCGTCCCGTATCATTGAGTATTATGGGCCGGCAAGTTGGGCTCAGGATGGCTCTTGGGGTTACAGAACTCCAATTTATATGCTTAATCGCATCATTCGCTTGCAGGCGGTGATGGAAATAATCACCAACAAAACCGCCTTCGCATTGGAATTACTGGCTAGACAGCAGTCTCAAATGAGGGCTGCAATATATCAGAATCGTCTTGCTTTAGACTACCTGCTTGCCTCTGAAGGGGGTGTCTGCAGGAAGTTTAACACGACAAATTGTTGTCTGGAGATAGACGATAACTACGAGGCTGTCCTAAAAATCACCCGGGACATCCGTAAAATAGCCCATGTACCTGTCCAGACGTGGCGACCTATAGGGGACGCTAGTTGGTGGAACACGCTTTTTGGGGGTGGCTGGTGGCGCATGGCATTAATAATGATGGTGGGTGTCGGGGCCCTGTTCCTCGTTATTCCCTGTCTGGTCCCCTGTGCTAGAGTGTTGATCCAACGCCATATCGCCCAGATGCAAGCCATTGCCATACCCCAACATGGTACTCATGAACTTAAAGTTCTGCTGTTGAAAAGACAGAAGGACTTCCTTGAGCCGTAATTCAGCCGATTCTGTTACGCATGCACATCTTAAAAAGAAAAAGGGTGGAATTGTGAGAGTGAGACCTGGCTTAATAAGAATTATTAAGATGTGCATGGCATTATAATCTTTAAACGTGAGCATTATCATATTGAATAAGCTAAACTTTTTGCTGCTTTAAAACCCAGATTTCTGATGCTATTAAGCTCTCTTTGTATAACCATTTCTGTACTTAAAATATTGTCAGCATTGAACCCTCAGAATGGGGAAGTGTTAACAGTTAATAAGAAACAAGCTACTTGGTGCAAGGGTCGGCTTTGTGTTAACAGAATGGAGAAACAAATCCAGACATCTGCTGATGTATTGTGAAACCACAGGACAAGAATAAAATGTGAGATGTCTGTTGACCTGCTGCAGAACCACAGAGCAGAAGAACGACCCTGTGTTTTTCTATGTGGTCAGGACTTGAGACAATGAGAGCATAACGGAAAATTACTGCTAGTTTAGAATGTGAACCCCGTGACTCTTTGGAGTCAAAGAGGGGAGGGACTTGTGCTGTATATAATGAGAGACCTTGTAATGCTCAGTACGCTCTTCTTTGGGAAGGCGTCCGATTCTGCAGAATTTGTTAATAAAATCTTTGTTCTCTTGAATTTGTCCAGAGCGATTATTTAGAAGTGAATTTTCATTTCTAACAGTCTCAAAAAACAGCATTGGAATTTTTAACGTTTAAGGAAATATTTTGACTGTGGGAAACGGGGAGAGGAGTGGGTATAAATTTGCCGCCTTTCTCGCGTGGGAGAGTACTGTCCCAACTGGCTGAATGGCCATCAAACCCAGAGCCCTGTGATACAACGTTCCCCCAAAAAAAATCTGACGAAGGAGCAGCGCTGCAAAAGCTAGTGCTTCCAACTAAACCCGTTGGACTATAACCTGGTGTTGCGTGATTTTTTTAAACCCCCCCCAAAAAATCCGCATTGATTTAATCATTTATTCACAGCTTCAGACCAGCAGTGGGCGGGGCTGGCGGACCACCGGGAAGCGGCTGGTCCTCCAACCAATGGGAGTGAATGAGAGGGGCGGGGCGAGCAGGGTGGCACGTGACCACCAGCGCTGCCGGCGCAAGCTCATTATGACTGTCTCTTGTGGCTGTTTGGGCGGTGCATCCGGGAAAGTGGGGGAAAACGGCCGTTAACCGGGAGAAAAAAAAATGAGTGAGTTTTTGGATTGGGACGTTCGATTCAAGCGTTGTGCATTGACGCAAGGCCGGAGTTAGAAACTCGCGGTAACGGTTTTGCACGGCTGCTGGCTTAAGGTGGTGTTTGGGCTCAGTTTAAACACCGCCATCTTTGTGAGGGGCAATGTGTAGCAGGGCGCATGCGCATTCTCCTCCTTGGCACGGGATGGGGCGATTTGAAGAGGAGCATTCACACAGCAATCTTGCAAGAGAAAGGTTTGTTTTATTTGTAGATGTCTGTCCTGGACTGACAGCGATTTTTTTTTTGCTTTTTGTCAATTTGTTTTGCAGGATATTAATTGAGAATAGGTTGCAAGACCGGGATCACAAAACAAGTTGTGACAGTCAGTGGGGTCATCACGATCTGAATATCACTGGCATTTAACTGTGCAAGGTTGAAAGGTTTGTTCTTTTCTGCTTGTGGGAATGTTAATTCCGAAATGCTTGTAACTCGAAAGCAGCAAGCTGTAGCAATTCGTGAAGAGATCGCTCCTGAAGGTGTGTGCTGAGTTTTGCAATTGAGAACATTAAGAAGCAAGAGCAGGCAGTCCGGCCCTTTGACCCATTCAGTCATGGGTCATCTTATCGTGGATTCTGGATTAGTGGTGCTGGAAGAGCACAACAGTTCAGGCAGCATCCAAGGAGCAGCGAAATCGACGTTTCGGGCAAAAGCCAAGAATCTCAGTGAGTCCCTCTCCCACTGCAACTCTCAGGTCATTTCCTCTGCCCCTTTTATTGAATGCTGCCTGAACCGCTGTGCTCTTCCAGCACCACTAATCCAGAATCTGGTTTCCAGCATCTGCAGTCATTGTTTTTACCTCATCAGATCCACTTATCCAAGCTCTCACTATATCCCTTAATTACTGTGTTTTTTTTTTAGAAAAAAGGCTACCTTAAAATGTTTAATGAAGTAACGTTAACTACTTCACTGGGCAAGGAATTTCATAGATTAACAACCCTCTCAATTCAGCAGGCCCGACAGCATCCAAGGAGCAGGAAAATCGACGTTTCGGGCAAAAGCCCTTCATCAGGATTGAAGGTAGGGAGCCTCCAGGGTGGAGAGATAAATGGGAGGGAAGTGGGGGTGGGGAGAAGGTAGCAAAGAGTACAATAGGTGGATGGGGTTGGGGATGACAGTAATAGGTTAAAGAGTAGCTTCAGGACATAGATGACCTGGGGATTGTGGTGAGAGAGAGACTCACTCAGATTCTTGTGGAGAGAGGACGAGAAGTTCTTCAAGGCAAAGTTAAAAAAAATCTCACAACACCAGGTTATAGTCCAACAGGTTTAATTGGAAGCACCCTAACTTTCGGAGCGTCGCTCTTTCATCAGGTGGTAGTGGGGGCTCAATCCTAACACAGAAATTCTAACAAAAATTTGCAGTGTAATGTAACTGAAATTATACATTGAAAAATTGATTGTCTGTTAAGCCTTTCATCTGTTAGAATATAGCGATAGTTACACTTTCATGTGTAAATCACAAAACCTTTCCTTTTAAAGTTGCATTCTCAGGTTAGCTGTTAACAATGGTGATAGCTAGACAATATGTTGAAGGTGTTAGCCCCCTGTGTTCTCTGTCTATGCCATGATGTTTAGATTGATTCTACTCTTAAAAAGGGAGATAATGGAGTTTTACATGAATTCATGCAGTTTTTGAGCAAAGTACAATGTAACCCTGCAAGTGCAAATTCACCCCACAAAATATGTGTACATGTGGGTCTTTGTCTATCTGTGTGTATATGTGTGTGTCTGGGTTGAGAGTTGAGAGTGAGAAAGTGAAAGTGTGTGTGTGTGTGTGTGTGTGTAGTGAGTGCAGAGTGTCTTAAGTCTGTGAGGGGGTGCGTGCGTGTGTGTGTGTGTATAGTACAATGGTGGTCACCTGTAATGTGACATGAACCCAAGGTCCCGGTTGAGGCCCTCCCTATGGGTTCCAAAATTAGCTATCAGCCTCTGCTTGGCCACTTTTCGCTGCTGCCTGTCCCGAAGTCCACCTTGGAGGATGGTCACCCGAAGGTCCGAGGTCAAAGGTCCTGGACCACTGAAGTGTTCCCCGACTGGGAGGGAACACTGCTGTCTCTTGATTGTTGTGCGGTGCCCATTCATCCGTTGTCGTAGCCTTTGCTCGGTTTCCCCAAAGTACCATGCCTCTGGGCATCCTTGCCTGCAATGTATAAAATGGACCATGTTGGCTGAGTCACATGAGTACCTGCCATGTACAAGGTGGGAGGTGTCCTCACGTGTAATAGTGGTATCTATGTCCACATCTGACACGTCTTGCAGTGCCTACTGTGACAGGGTTGTATGGAGTTGTCCAGAGAGTCGGGCAGCTTGCTACAAACAATGATCTGTTTGAGTTTTGGCAGTTGTTTAAAGGTTACTATCCTACAACTCATCCGCTATATCCTTGATCACAATGTCTTCACCTTTGACAACCAGTTCTTCATCCAGACACATGGAACAGCCATGGGGACCAAATTTGCACCCAATATGCCAACATTTTTATGCACAGGTTCAAACAAGACTTCTTCTCTATGCAGGATCTCCAACCAATATTATACATCAGTTACATTGAGAACATTTTCTTCCTCTGCACCCATGGCGAGGAGTCACTGATAAAACTACACAGTGACATCAACAAGTTTCATCCCACCATCAAACTCACCATGGACTACTCTCGACTATCTGTCTCATTCTTGGACACATGCATCTCCATCAAGGATGGATACCTCTGCACCACACTTTACTGCAAACCCACAGACAACGTCACAATGCTACACTTCTCCAGCTTCAACCCAAAACATTAAAGCAGCCATCCCCTATGGACAAGCCCTATGCGTACACCGGATCTGCTCAGATGAGGAGGAACATGATGGACACCTGGAAGTACTCAAGGATGCCCTCACAAGAACAGAGTACGATGCCCAACTCATCGGCTAGTTCCAACGTGCCAAAGTAAGGAACCATAATGACCTCCTCAGGAAACAGACACATGCTGCAACTGACAGGGTACCCTTCCTTGTTCAGTATTTCCCAGGAGCTGAAAAACTACGCCATGTTCTTCGTGACCTGCAACACATTATCGATGAGGATGAGCACCTCACCAAGACCTTCCCCACACCTCCACTACTAGCTTTAAACAACTGCCAAGCCTCAAACAGATCGTTGTTCGTAGCAAGCTGCCCGGCTCTCAGGGCAACTCCATACAACCCTGTCACGGTAGGCGCTGCAAGACGTGTCAGAGTGTGGACATAGATACCAACATTACGTGTGGGGACACCTCCCACCTTGTACATGACAGGTACTCATGTGACTCAGCCAACGTTGTCTATCTTATACGTTGCAGGCAAGGATGCCCAGAGGCATGGTACATTGGGGAAATCGAGCAAAGGCTACAACAATGGATGAATGGGCACTGCACAACAATCAA
Organism: Hemiscyllium ocellatum; assembly: GCF_020745735.1. Taxonomy (NCBI): domain Eukaryota; kingdom Metazoa; phylum Chordata; class Chondrichthyes; order Orectolobiformes; family Hemiscylliidae; genus Hemiscyllium; species Hemiscyllium ocellatum. Next base: position 4,666,381 of record NW_026867487.1, read on the forward strand.
GAGACAGCAGTGTTCCGTCCCAGTCGGGGAACACTTCAGTGGTCCAGGACATTCGACCTCGGACCTTCGGGTGACCATCCTCCAAGGCGGACTTCGGGACAGGCAGCAGCAAAAGGTGGCTGATAGCTAAGTTCGGTACCCATAGGGAGGGCCTCAACCGGGACCTTGGGTTCATGTCACATTACAGGTCACCACCATTGTACTATAAACTCACACTCTCTCACATACACACAGGCACTCCTACACACATACACATGGACACACATATACACAGAAGCGGGCACAGACACTCACAAATACCCTTACAGATACACATACTCCCACACTCTCACATGCACCCCCTCACAGACTTAAGACACTCTGCACTCACTACGCGCGCACGCACACACGCACACTTTCTCACACACTCAACCCCCAACCCAGACAGACAGACACGCACACAGGTAGACAAAAACCGAAATGCGCACATCTATTTTGTGGGGTGAATTTGTACTTGCAGGGTTGCATTGTACTTTGCTCAAAAACTGCATGCATTCATGTAAAACTGTTATCTCACATTTTAGATTAGAATCAATCTGAACATCATGGCATAGGCAGAGAACATAGGGGGCTAACACCTCCAACATATTGTCTAGCTATATTGCCCTTGTTAACAGCTAACCTAAGAATGCAACCTTTTTAAAAAAAGGTTTTGTGATTTACACATGAAAGAAGTGAAACGGTCATAGTATTCTAACAAATGAAAGGCTTAACAGACAATCCAATTTTTCAATGTATCATTTCGGTTACATCACGCTGTAAATTTTTGCTATAAATTCTGTGTGCTAGGATTGAGCCCTCTACATCCACCTGATGAAGGAGCGATGCTCCCGAAAGCTAATGTGCTTCCAATTAAACTTGTTGGACTATAACCTGGTGTCGTGTGATTTTTAACATTAAGCAAGAATGAGTGAGTCTCTCACTGCAACCCCCAGGTCATCTCCTCTGCCCTGAAGCTACTCTTTGCTACCTTTCTCCACCCTCCCCTCTGACCTATCACCTTCATCCCTACCCCTATTTCTCCTGCCATCTCTGGGTTGGGAGTTGAGAGTGTGAGAAAGTGTACGTGTGTGTGTGTGTCTTAAGTCTGTGGTGGGGTGCATGTGAGAGTGTGGGAGTATGTGTGTCTGTTAAGGGTATGTGTGGGTGTCTGGGATGCATTCCATCAGCGTCCGCAGACTTGTCTATCCTTAGATCCATTAGCTTTCCCAACACTACCTCTTCCATAATGATTGTTTCCAGGTCCTCACCCAACTTCGTTTCTTTGTCAATTGCTGGCATGAAATAGAAAGTGCACTGGTGCTAATTTTCCAAAATTTGCTGGACTCTGGGGCAGTCCCAGCAGATTGGAAAACAGCAAATGTGGTGCCACTGTTTAAAAAATGGAGGTAGACAAAAGATGGGAAATTATAGACCGGTTAGCTTAACCTCTGTAGTCGGGGGAGATGCTTGTGTCTATTATTGGTGTCCTCCACTGTGAAGACTTTAACAAAATACCTGTTAAATGCCTCTGCCATTTCATCATATCTCATAACTTAATGCCCCTTCTCATCCTTTAAAGGACCATCATTTACTTTCGCAACTCTTTTTCATTTGATATATTTATAGAAACTTGTGCTGTCTGTCTTTATATTCTGTGCTTTTTTTCTCCCCTCCTGTTTTACCTGACCTTTTTTTTGTAGCTCTGTTTGTGGCTTTCTGTTGACCTTTTTAAAGTGTTCCCAACCTACTAGTTTTATGCTGTTTTTGGCCACTTTGTATACCTTTTTTGATTTGACAGCCTCGCTTATTTCCTTAGACACCCGTGGCAGATTACCCCTTTCCTTACAGTCCTTCCTTTTCACTGGAGTATACTTTTGCTAAGCACTTTGAAAAATTGCTTTGAAAGTCCTGCACTGAGGAAGGTGATATTGGACTGAGAGGGATTCCTCCAGGCCTGTCACTCCTGGCCTGCTTCCTAAAAGAGACAGTGGCAGTAAAACACAGAACAAAAATGTCCAAGTATCAGGTATACAAATGTTGAACACAATGTCCTCCTCATATCCATGCTGGTCATCAAGCACCTATTTATTCTGGTCTCATTTTCTGGCACTCAGCATGTGATCAACATTGTAGTGCCTTGTATGATTAGGTAAATGCTTCTTCAAGGTTAGAACATAGAACGTTACAGCGCAGTCCAGGCCCTCAATGTTGCGCCGATTTGTGGAACTGATCTGAAGCCCATCTAACCTACACTATTCCATTATCATCCATATGTTTATCCAATGACCATTTAAATCCCCTTGAACGTTGGTGAGTCTACTACTGTTGTAGGCAGGGCATTCCATGCCCTTACTACCCTCTGATGAAATAACCTACCTCTGACCTATATCTACCACCCTCCACTTAAAGCGATGTCCCTCATTCTAGTCATCACCATCAGAGGAAAAAGGCTCTCGCTGTCCACCCTATCTAATCCTCTGGTCATCTTGTATGTCTCTATTAAGTCACCTCTTCACCTCCTTCTCTCTAACAAAAGCAGCCTAAAATCCCTTAGCCTTTCCTCATAAGACCTTTCCTCCATTCCAGGCAACCTTCTGGTAAATCTCCTCTGCATCCTTTCCAAGTGCTTCCGTATCCTTCCTATAATGCAGTGACCAGAACTGTATGCAATAGTCCAAGTTTAGCCACACCAGAGCTGCAACATGACCTCATAGCTCCAAAATTCAATCCCTCTGCCAATAATAGCTAACACACCGTACACCTTAACAACCCTGTCAACCTGGGTGGCAACTTTTGGGGATTTATGCACATGGACACAGATCTCTCTGCTCATCTACACGACCAAGAATCTTACCATTAGCCCAGTACTTTGTGTACTTGTTACTCCTTCTGAAGTGAATCACTTTACACTTTTCTGGATTAAACTCCATTTCCACTGCCAGTCCAGCTCTGCAACTTATCTATATCCCTCTGTAACCTGCAACATCCTTCCGCGCTGTCCACAACTCTACCGACTTTAGTGTCATCTGCACATTTACTAACCCATCCTTCTACGCCTTCATCCAGGTCATTTATAAAACGACTAACAACAGTGGCCCCAAAACAATCTTGCGGTTTACCACTGGTAACTAAACTCTAAGATGAACATTTACCATCAGTCACCTTTCTTTCAGCCAGCCAATTTCTGATCCAAACTGCGAAATCACCCCTAGTCCCATGCTTCTGTATTTGCGCAATAGCCTACCGTAGCGAACCTTAACAAATGCTTTACTGAAATCCATAAACAGCACATCAAAGAACAAAGAAAATTTACAGCCCAGGAACAGGCCCTTCGGCCCTCCAAGCCTGAGCTGATCCAATGTACTGTCTAAACCTGTCGGTCAATTCCTAAGCATCTGTACCCCTCTGCTCCCCACCTACTCATGCATCTGTCCAGATGCATCTTAAATGAATCTACCGTGCCTGCCTCTACCACCTCTGCTGGCGACGCATTCCAAACGCCCACCACCCTCTGTGTGAAGTACTTGCTGTGTGTATCCCCCTTAAACGTTCCACCTCTCACCTTGAAAGCATGACCTCTCATTATTGAATCATTCACCTTGGGGAAAAAGCTTGTCTCTATCCACCCTGTCCATACCCTTCATGATTTTGTAAACCTCAATTTCCCTTAGGTTTATTTTCATTAGAAAACAAACCTGCTCAACCTCTCTTCATAGCTAGCACCTTCCATACCAGGCAACATCCTCGTAAACCTTCTCTGCACCCTCTCCAAAACGTCCACATCCCTTTGGTAATGTGGCGTCCAGAACTGTACGCAGTATTCTAAACGCGGCCGAACCTATGTCTTGTACAATTTTACCATGGCTTACCAGCTCTTATACTCAATACCCCGTCCAATGAAGGCAAGTATACTATATATGCCTTCTTGACCACTCTATTCACCTGTGCAGCAGCCTTCAGGGTACAATGGACCTGCACTCCCAGATCTCTCTGCCCATCAACTTTTCCCAAGGCTCTTCCATTCGTTGTATAATTCGCTCGAGAATTAGACTCGCCTAAATGCATCACCTCACATTTGTCTGGATTGAACACCATCTGACACTTTTCCACCCAACTCTCCAGTCTGTCTATATTCTCCTGTATTCTCTGACAGTCCCTTATGCTTCCTGCTCCTCCACCAATCTTTGTGTCATCTGTAAACTTGCTGATCATACCAACACTGCCCTCTTCTAGATCATTTATGTATATTACAAACAACAGTGGCCCCAATACTGACCCCTGTGGGAACACCACTGGTCACCTTTCTCTATGTTGAGAAACTCCCTTCAACTGCTACTCTCTGTCTCCTGTTGCTCAACCAGTTCTTTATCCACTAGCTAGAACACGCTGCACACCATGTGACTTCACACTCTCCATGAGTCTACAATGGGGAACCTTATCAAATGCCTTACTAAAATCCATGTATATGACATCAACAGCCCTTCCTTCATCTATCAACTTGGTCACTTCCTCGAAGAACTCTATCAATTTGGTAAGGCACGATCTCCCCCGCACGAAACCATATTGCCTATCACTGATAAGCTAATTCCTTTCCAAATATCAATAGATCCTATCCCTCAGTACCCTCTCCAACAACTTCCCTACCACCGACGTCAGGCTCGCTGGTCTGCAGTTACCCGGAATATCTCTACTACCCTTGTTGTACAGGGGGATAACATGAGCAATCTTCCAGTCCGCCGATAGCTCGCCTGTATTTCAGGATACCACAAAGATATCTGTCAGAGCCCCAGCTATTTCCACTCTTGCCTTCCTCAGCAACATGGGATAGATCCCATCCGGTCCTGGGGATTTGTCCACCTTAATAACCTCTAGCATACCCAACACATCTTCCCTACTTATGCCAACATGATCCAGACTAATCAAACTTCTATCTCTAATCTCAAGATTCATCATGTTCCTCACCTCCGTGAACACTGATGCAAAGTAATCATTCAGAATCTCACCCATTCTCTCAGGTTTGTCACACCGCCTTCCTTCATTATCTTTTAGTGGACCAATCCTTTCTCTAGTTACCCGCTTGCTTCTTATTTCAGAATAAGATGCTTTGGGATTTTCCTTAATTGTGCTTGCTAAAGCTATTTCATGACTCCTTTTAGCCCGCTTGATTCCTTCTTTAAGACTTGTCTGACTCTTCCGATATTCCTTCAGCTGCCTAGACCTTATGTACACTTCCCTTTTCCGTAGTCGTACAATTTCTCCTGTCATCCATGGTTCACTAATCTTGCCTTCCTATCCTTTGCCTTCAACAGGACATGCCTATCCTGCACTGCCGTTAAGCTATCTTTGAAAGCTTCCCACATCTCTAATGTGGACTTCCCTTCAAATAGCTGCGTTCAATCCACAGTTTCCCAGCTCCTGCCTAATTTTGATATAATTGGCTTTGGCCCAGTTTAGCACTCTTCCCTTAGGGCTCCTCTCTTCTTTATCTACGAGTCTTATAAAATTTACAGAATTCTGGTCACTGTTCCCAAAGAAATCCCCACCGCAACTTCTACCTGGCTCGTTCCCAGTACCAGGTCCAATATGGCCCCTTCCCTCGTCGGACTATTGACATACTGCTCTAGAAAACTCTCCTGGATGCTTCGTACAAATTCTACTCCATCCAGACCTCTGCCGCTAAATGTATTCCAGTCAATGTTGGGAAAATCAAAATCTCCCATCACCACTACCCTATTGCCTCTACATCTATTTACCTACTTGTTCTTCTACCTCACGCACACTGTTGGGCTGTGTGTAATACACCCCAACAATGTAACTGCACCCTTCTTATTCCTCAGCTCCACCCATAATGCCTCAGTACCCAAGACCGCCATAGTGTCCTCCTTTAGCACAGCCATGATATCGTCCCTGACCAGCAATGCAACTCCACCCCCTCCTTTTTACTTCCCTCCCTGTCCTGTCTGAAGCGTCTATGTCCTGGAACATTTAGTTGCCAATCATCATGCCCTTCCTTCAACCAAGTGTCTGAGATGGCAAGAATGTTATACTCACAGGCACCAATCCAAGCCCTACGTTCATCTGCCTTACACACTATACATCCTTAAAGTAGATGCCACCAGTTCTTTTGTGCTCACCTGCTCTCTGCCTTTTCTTCCCTTGATTAATGTTATCTTCATAATTCTTACAGTCTCCATTCTCCACCTCCCTGCCTACTTGTTTTCTCTTCTGGTTCCCAGTCCCCTGCCACATCAGTTTAAAACCTCCACAATAGCAGTAGCAAAAACTCCCCCAAGGACACTGGGGGAGTTACCCTTACCCTCATCCACCTGCTTGATCACCTTCTGAAAGAACACAATAAGGTTTCTCATGTTGACTATCTCTAATCAAATTATTCCTTCCTCGATGATTACCAATCCTACCTCTTATAATCCTTTCCAACGCTTTACCCATAACCGAAGCATCACTGGTCTGTAATTACCAGGGTTGTCTCTACTCCCCTTCTTGAACACGGGAACCAAACTTGCTGTCCTCCAGTCTTCTGGAACTATTCCTGTAGACAATGATGACATAAAGATCAAAGCCAAAGGCTCAGCAATCTCCTCCCTGGCTTCCCAAAGAATCCTAGGATAAATGCCATCTGGCCTAAGGGACTTACCTATTTTGACTCTTTCAAGAATTGCTGACATATCCTCCTGATCAACCTTAATCCTGTCTAGTCTAGTAGCCTGTATCTCCGTATTCTCCTCGACAACATTTTCTTTGCCTCTGTAAATGCTGACGAAAAATATTCACTTAGCGCCTCTCCTATCTCTTCGGACTCCACGCAAAACTTCCCACTATTGACCTTGACAGGCTTGAACTCTTTCTTTTATTCCTGACATAGAAGAGAAAGCTTTAGGATTTTCTTTGATCCTACCTGCCAAAGACTTCTCATCTGCCCTTCTGGCTCTTCTTAGCTCTCTCTTTCTGTCCTTCCTGGCTAACTTGTAACACTCAAGCACCCTAACTGAGCCTTCATGTCTCATCTTTACGTAATCCTCCTCCTTCCTCTTGATAAGAGATTCACGTTCTCCCCATGTCTGCGTGGGTTTCCTCCGGGTGCTCCGGTTTCCTCCCACAGTCCAAAGATGTGCGGGTCAGGTGAATTGGCCATGCTAAATTGCCCGTAGTGTTAGGTAAGGGGTAAATGTAGGAGTATGGGTGGGTTGTGCTTCGGCGGGTCGGTGTGGACTTGTTGGGCCGAAGGGCCTGTTTCCACACTGTAAGTAATCTAATCTAATCCACGTCTTTAGTAAACCACGGTTCCGTCTCTTGACCACTTCCATCCTGCGTGACACAGGCTCCACATTTCAATTGTGCCCAGGCCCTGCAGTTTCCTTTCCCATCCAATGCATCCTAAACCCAACTAATCACGTCAAAGTTGTTTTTCCCCCAGTTATAATTCTTGACCTGTGGTATTTACCTATCCCTTTCCATTGCTAAAGTAAACACAACTGAACTGTGGTCACTATCACCAAAGTGCTCACCTATCTCCAAATATAACACCTGCTCCTAGTACATTACCCAGTACCAAATCCAATATGGCTTTGCCTCTAGTTGGCTTATCTATATACTGTGTCAGGAAACCCTCATGTATACATTGGACAAAAACTAACCTATCTATGGTACGCAAAATATGGTGTTTCCAATCAATATTAGGAAAGTTAAAATCCCCCATAACAACTACCGTGTTACTCTCGCTCCTATTGAGGATCATCTTTGCATCCTTTCCTCCACATCTCTGGAATTTTTCAGAGATTTTTGAAAACTCCCAACAGGGTGACCTGTCCATGCCTGTTTCTACCCCTCAGTCCATATTACCTCAGTAGATGAGTCCTCATCAAACGTCCTTTCTGCCACCATAATACTGTCCTTAACCAACAATGCCACCACCTCCTCTTTTCCCACCTTTCCTGTTGTCAGTGAAACATCAAAACCACAGAACTTGCAACAACTATTTCTGTGCCTGCTCTATCCATGTCTCCGAAATGGCCACAACATCGAAGTCCCAGGTACCAACCCATGCTGCACATTCACCCACCTTATTCCAGATTCTTCTGGCATTGAAATAGACACATTTCAAACCACCTTCCTGCTTGCCGGTACACTCCTGTGACCTTGATACCTTATTCAGAACCTCAGAACTCTCAACCTCCTCTACTCTGGAGCTATAATTCAGGTTCCTCCTGCTGAATTAGTTTAAATCCTCCTGAAGAGCATGAGCAAACCTCCACCGCCCACCCGCCTCCCAAAGATATTGGTTTCCGTCTGGTTCAGGTGTAGACCATCCCATTTGTCGAGGTCCCACCTACCCCAGAATGAGCCCCATTTATCCCGGGTATCTGAATTCCTCCCTCCTGCACCATCTCTGTAGCCATGTGTTCAACTCCTCTCTCTCCCTATTCCTCACCTCACTAGCAGGTGGCACGGGTAACAAACCAGAGATAACAACTCTCTTTGTTCTAGCTCTAAGATTGTAATGATTCCTGCATCTGTCACCATTTTAAGTACGGCCAGACCTGCTGAGCATCTCCCAGCATTTTCTGATTTTAATCTGGATTTCTGCCATTTTGCATAAGCACTTTGCATCATAGAGTTAGCAATCAAACAGACTCATTGGTCTAACTTTTCCATACTGACTGGCTCTATACTGATCTACTCCAATTAGCCAGCTTTGGCTTATATCCCCCTAAACACTCACTGTTCATGTACCCATCCAGATGCCTTTTAAATGTTGTAATTATCCGGGTCTCCTCTGCTCACTCATTTCATATGCAAATCATCCTCTGTGTGGAAAAAATTGCCCCTCTGGTCTCTTTCAAATCTTTCCCCTCCCACCTTCAACCTATACCCACTATTTTAAGCTCCCTTACCCCGGTGAAAAGGACGTTGGCTACTCACCCAATCCATGATCTGCATGCTTTTATAAACCTCAACAAGGTCATTCCTCAGCCCCTGTCACACCACGCAGCCTACTCAGCCTTTTCCCTGTAGCCCAATTCTAAATCCCAGCAACAAATCTTTTCCGAATGTTTAAGTTTCACAATATCTTTCCTACCGCAGGGAGAGCAGAACTGCATCTTCCAAACCGAGCCTAACCAGTGTCTAATGCCGCCACAACATGACTTCCCAACTCCTACAGGCAAGTATTCCAAATACTGCTTTCACCACCCTGCCTACTTGCAACTCCACTTCCGAGGAACTGTGTACTTGGTCTTAGCCCTTGGGGTGGATTAAAGGGGTGGGGGGAGAAAACAGGAACAGGACTGAGTTGTGTAAAAGGTGTCTGCTTCATACCTGTCTCTCCCACCTTAATCACTCTCAGTTGTTTTCTGCAGTGATTGGTTTCCTTCCCTGAAGGACATTTATTAACCAGTTTGTTTTAATGAAATCCCAGCAGTTTCCCTCGGTATCATCTCCACAAATTGCTCTCTGTTTCATAGCTTGTGTTTTCCTCTAATTTCTCTTCATGCTTTTGTTTTGTGTTTGTGATTTGCAATCGGAGACTTCAAATGAAACCACATCCGGATCTGACTCTCACTCTGTTTATCATAACCTAATGTTTTCCTCAGAATTTTGAACAAGCATTGTTCACAGCGGAAGAAACGCGCGTCGTCTGCATGTGGGAAAGCCTGTGAAGGTTCATCGGAAATGTCCAAACGCCACCACAATCACCCGAGGGAGAGGCGGTGGAAATGTGAGGATTGCGGGAAGGGATTTCTTTACCCATCCCAGCTGAAAACTCACCAACGCAGTCACACTGGGGAGAGCCCGTGGAAATGTGGGGATTGCGGGAGGGGATTTCTTTACCCATCAGAACTGGAAACTCACCACCGCAGTCACACTGGGGAGAAGCCGTTCACCTGCTCCGACTGTGGGATGGGATTCAGTCAGTCGTCCCACTTGCGAATACACCAACGGGTTCACACCGGAGAGAGACCGTTCGCCTGCTCCGTGTGCGGGAAAGCATTCGCTCAGTCGTCTGACCTGCGGATACACCAGCGTGTTCACACTGGAGAGAGGCCATTCACTTGCTCCGACTGTGGGAAAGGATTCGCGTCTTCATCCAGCCTGCTGAAACATCAACGCATCCACACTGGGGAGAGACCTTTCACCTGTTCCGAATGTGGAAAAGGGTTCAATTACACATCGAAACTACTGATCCACCAGCGGATTCACACTGGGGAGAAACCATTCACCTGTCCTGAATGTGGAAAAGGATTCAATCGCTCATGTAATCTGCAGATACACCAGCGCGTTCACACTGGGGAGAGACCATTCTGATTGTGGGAAAGCATTCAATTGCTCATCGAGACTGTTGATACACCAGCGAGTCCATACCAGAGAGAAAACCATTCAGCTGCCCTGAGTGATGGTGTGAAAGCATTCACTCAGTCAAGCATCCTGCTGAGACACCAGTCCATTTACTCCTGTGGAGAGACTGTTCACTTGTTCTGTATCTGGGAAGAGATTTTGAACTATTAGCACGACAGTGAAGCTTATGGGTGGTACAGTGGTTAGCACTGCTGCCTCACAGCACCAGTTCCCGCCTCTGGTTACTTTCGGTGTAGAGTTTGCACATTCTCCCCGTGTCTGCATGGGTTTCCTCCGGCTGCTCCGGTTTCCTCCCACAATCCTAAAACATGCAGGTTAGGTGAATTGGCCACGCTAAATTGCCCATAGTATTAGGTGAAGGGGTAAATTTAGGGGAATGGGTCTGGGTGGTAATACGCTTCGGTGGGTCCATGTGGACTTGTTGAGCTGAAGGGCCTCTTTCCATACTGTAAGTAATCTAATGTAATCTAATCTAAGTGACACTGGGATCCTGTTCACCGCCTGTTCTGCTTGTGTCAACATCTTTGCGAGCACATCAGCAAATTCAAAAGAGCCATAGGTGAAGGGTTTTGCTTTTCCTCACATTTAAGGAATAAACCTTGGTCATTGAGCCATTTACATTCATATTATTAAACCCCCTGAACCATTTAAAGGGCTGATATTCTGGATGAATCATTGATGCAATTGTGTAGGATGGGTTTGAAAATAATCGCAATGTTACTCTATATCAACACAAGATTGTCCACCTGCACATTGTTTACATAGGCGGCCGTTCGGCCCTTTGTGTCTGTTCCAGCATTCATCGCGATCATGGCTGATCATCCTACTCCTCCTTTCTCCCATAAACCTTGATCCCATTAGCCCCAAGTGCTGTATCTAGCTGCCTCTTGAATGCATTCAATGTTTTGGCATCAACTACTTCCTGTGCTAATGAATGCCACAGGCTCACCACTCTTTGGGTGCAGAAATGTCACCTCATCTCCAACCTAAACGGTCCACCCGGAATCCGCAGACTGTGGAAGCACCCACCATTGGAAATCTCTTCTCTGTCTAGTCCTCTTAGAATTTTATAAGTGTCTATTAGATCCACCCCCCCCCCCCCACATTCATCTGAACTCCTGTAAAAGCAATCCTAACCTAATTGATGTGTCCTTGTATGTCAGTCCAGCCATCCCAGGATCAGGCTGGTAAACCTTTGCTGCACTCCCGCGAGAGCACGAGCATCCTTCCTCAGAAAAAGCAACCAAAACTGCTCACAATATTCTCGGTGTGGCCTCACCATGACCCTGCATAACTGTAGTGACACGCCCCTGCTCCTGTATTACTTGCAGCCTTTCTGAAGGGGTTTTGAAGTTCATCTGGATTGTTTAAACAAAATGAGTTCCCTTTGTAACTGTCAATGTTGGGTGTTAACCCTTTTGATATTTAGATCCAGAAAGCATGGTTTAGATATATTTCTGATGATATTTGTAAACGTCACAGGTTCAGTTACCTATTTGGGATATAAAATAGTACAACTTGTTAAAATAAGTTGCATCAGGTCTTATTTTCCCTACTTCTGAGTGCTTTAGAGATAAGCTAATCAGCACCCTTCACATGTACGGTTGGCAGAAAGAGCCTGAAAAGCTGCACGTTTAGTTACAAGTACTGTTGACAAGTATGGGAGAGCCAGAGAAAATGGACAAAGTGTAAGAAGAGAAGAATCAACGACTGACCAAGGAAGGCATCGACCTTTCAGACCAGTTCATGTACAAGGGAGTTAGGGTCGAGCCATAGAGACGTACAGCACAGAAACAGACCCTTAGTGCAACTCGTCCATGCTGACCAGGTATCCTAACCTAATCTAGTCCCATTTGCCAGTACCCGGCCCATATCCCTTCACACCCTTCCTATTCATATACCCATCCAAATGCCTCTTAAATGTTGCAATTGTACCAGCCTCCACCACTTCCTCTGACAGCCCATTCCATACTCGTACCACCCTCTGTGAGAAAAAGTTGCCCCTTAGGTTTCGGGTGAGAGTGGAAAGATATATAAAAAAAACCTATGCCCTCTAGTTCTGGACTCTCTGACCCCAGGGAAAAGACTTTGCCTATTTATCCTATCCATGCCCCTCATAATTTTGCCAACCTCTATAAGATCACCCCTCAGCCTCTGACGCTCCAGGGAAAACAATCCCAGTCTGTTCAGCCTCGCCCTGTAGTTCAAATCCTCCAACCCTGGCAACATCTTTGTAACTCTTTTCTGAACCCTTTCAATTTTCACAACATCTTTTCGATAGGAAGGAGACCATAATTGCATGCAATATTCCAACAGTGGCCTAACCAATTGCCTGTACAGCCGCAACATGACCTCCCAACTCCTGTACCCAATACTCTGACCAATAAAAGAAAGCATACCAAACGCCTTCTTCACTATCCTATCTACCTGTGACTGCACTTTCAAGGAGCTATAAACCTGCTCTCCAAGGGCTCTTTGTTCAGCAACGCTCCCTAGGACCTTACCATTAAGTGTATAAGTCCTGCTAAGATTGCTTTCCCAAAATGCAGCACCTTGCATTTATCTAAATTAAATACTTGGCCCATATCCCTCTAAATCCTTCCTATTCATACACCCATCCAGATGCCTGTTAAATGCTGTAATTGTACCAGCCACCACCACTCCCTCTGGCAACTTATTCCATACACACACTACCCTCTGCATGCAAAAGTTGCCACATCGGTCCTTCTTTTATATCTTTCCCCTCTCGCCCTAAAGCTGGTTTGACATGGTTGAATTGCACTGATTTTAACACTTGCGGTTTAATGAACAAAGCAGATGAGTTGAGGACACAAATTAAAAATGGGGTGTGATGACTGAGACATTGTTGAGGTTGAGGCAGGGTTTGAAGATCACTATCCAGGAAACGGGATATTCCTGTGAGACAGCGAAGGAGGCAAAAGAAGAGGTGTCTCTGTTTGTTACATTTAGGGAATGTTAGACTGCCTGTAACTGAGTAGTACAAACTGGATTGTTATGACTGGCCAAACTGAGTAGCATAAGATGGCTGCACACAACTATTGCTGACAGCAGGATTTTATTGAGGTGGCCATTAATTGCATTTGACTCTGTAAGCCATAGAGAAAACAATTAACATTTGCAGCTAACACCAAAGGTGACTACATTAGACACATGACAATAGGTGCAGGAGTAGGCCATTCGGCCCTTCAAACCAGCACCACCATTCATTGTGATCATAGCTGATCATCCAAAATCAGTATCCTGTTCCTGCCTTATCCCATAACCCCAAAACACGTTCTTAGTCCACTAAAGGATTCAAACCAGACCACAACAGTTTACAGTTAAGCAGGCATAGCACAAACGGTTAATTCTCTTTTTCTCTCTCCCACTGTCTCTCGTTTAAGATATGAGAATCTGTTAGACCTCACGGCATTTTTGAAAATGATCCAAATGATCAATATTCTTTTGTTTTCCCTATAATGAGAAATTTCTAATTAATTGGCAGTTTCAGAAAATGTTTAGCAATGACGACTGTCAGAGTAACATGATTTGGAGATGCTGGTGTTGAACTGGGGTGGAATCACCTGATGAAGGAGCATTGTTCCGAAAGCTAGTGTGCTTCCAATTCAACCTGTTGGACTATAACCTGGTGTTGTGAGATTTTTAACTGTCACTGTATTTCCACATATGGAGTCAGATATTACGAGGGGGCATAGCTTTAAATTAAGGGGTGGTATGTATAGGACAGATGTTAGGGGTAGATTCTTTACTCAGCGAGTTGTGAGTTCATGGAATGCCCTGCCAGTAGCAGTGGTGGACTCTCCCTCTTTATGGGCATTTAAACGGGCATTGGATAGACATATCTCAGAGGATAGTGGGCTAGTGTAGGTTAGGTGGGCTTGGATCGTCGCAACATCGAGGGCCGAAGGGCCTGTACTGCGCTGTATTTTTCTGTGTTCTATCACTGTCACCGTGATTGGGCTAGGGGGCTGTCAATCTCAGTGAAAATGCTGTGTGGGTGAAAGAGAGCCAATGACCGAGCAACAACTCAGCTTTGCTGACCAATAGGAATCAAAGTGGGGTGGTGGGGGGCGTGTGCTCTCGGAGTTGAAATGAATGACATTCTGAAGACAGCGGGTGTGTCTTTTTTTGTGTGTGAACTTTGTGCCGTTATGTTTTCCTGAGTGCTGTTACTGAGCTATAACTAAGCAAAACAAAAAGTAATATTTTGAATCCGCCCCGCGTCTGGTACTCTCTTTGAAAGAAAGGATATCAGGGAGATTGTTACAACAATGAGAGATGATATCTTAGAAAACGCTTTCATCAAACTCCTATGGGTACAGATTGTAGAGCCGGTAAAGAGGCAAATTTCAGGAAAGTCTAAACATAAGATCGTGATAGTGGGGGATTTTTAACTTCCCCAACATTAACTGTGGTCGTCATTCTGTGAAAGGTTTAAAGGAACTTATAAAATGGATGCAGGAGAGCAGTTGAGGCCAGTTATATAGAAATTCCCCAACCAGGAAGGGGGAGCTCTTGCAATCAATTTTAGATCACAAAGACAGACAAATCTTTAAATAAGCAGGGAGGGAGTATTTTTCAGACCAATGTCGTAACTCATTTAAAGTGATTCAGGAATATTTTGGAGAAAGAAAATCAAAGATGGACCTCAAATCGGAGTCGTAATCAGGTTGATTTTAATAAGGAGAAAGTGAGGACTGCAGATGCTGGAGATCAGAGCTGAAAAATGTGTTGCTGGAAAAGCGCAGCAGGTCAGGCAGCATCCAAGGAGCAGGAGAATCGACGTTTTGGGCATGAACCCTTCTTCAGGAATGAGGAAAGTGTGTCCAGCAGGCTGAGATAAAAGGGAGGGAGGAGGGACTTGGGGAGGGGAGTTGGAAATGCGATAGGTGGAAGGAGGTTAAGGTGAGGGTGATAGGCTGGAGTGGGGGTGGGGGCGGACAGGTCAGGAAGAAGATTGAAGGTTAGGAAGGCTGTGCTGAGTTTGAGGGATTTGACTGAGACAAGGTGGGGGGAGGGAAAATGAGGAAACTGGAGAAATCTGAGTCACCCCTTGTGGTTGGAGGGTTCCTAGGCCGAAGATGAGGCACTCTTCCTCCAGCCGTCGTGTTGCTATGGTCTGGCGATGGAGGAATCCAAGGACCTGCATGTCCTTGGTGGAGTGGGAGGGGGAGTTGGAAGTGTTGAGCCACGGAGCCACATAGAAAAATACAGCGCAGTACAGGCCCTTCGGCCCTCGATGTTGCGACGATCCAAGCCCACCTAACCTACACTCGCCCACTATCCTCCATATACGCAGAAAGATGCTGCGAAACTTGAAAGGGTTCAAAAACATTTACAAGAATGTTGCCAGAGTTGGAGGAATTCAGCTACAGGGAGAGGTTGAATAGACTGGGCTTGTTTTTCCTGGAGCGCAGAGGCTAAGGTGTGACCTGATAGAGGTTTATAAAATCTTGAAGGGCATGGATAGGATAAATAGACAAAGCCTTTTCCGGTGGGGTGTGGAATCCAGAACTAGAAGACATAGGTTTAAGGTGAGAGGGGAAAGATATAAAAGAGACGTGTTTGGAATGAGCTGCCAGAGGAAGTGATGGAGGCTGGTAGAATTGCAACATTTAAATGGCAACAGGATGGGTATATGGATAGGAAGAGTTTGGAGGGATATGGGCCGGGTGCTGGCAGGTGGGACTAGATTGGGTAGGGATAGCTGATGGACAAGTTGGATTACAGGGTCTGTTTCTGGGCTGTACCTCTCTATGACTCTATGACTCTCTAACCTGAAATAATGCAGATCCCACTAATGCTGATCTTGCACATCGCATGCTGTGTTCAATGTAACTTGTATACCTCTGCCTAAGCCTTTTTGATGTGTACATCTGTGCTTACTATGGTATGCCGGTACTGCTCGTAAAACAAGCTTTTTTTATTGTACCTCAGTACCTTTTGACAATCAATCAGTCAAAATTCAGATGGGGAGTGAGAGAAAGATGTGCTCTTGTTAGTGGTATTCTACTGAAATGGAGGGGAATGATCCTTTGAATGGAAAGAATCGTTGGATGAGAAGGGGGCCCAATCATGCTATTGTGAGTGATGAGAAAGGGCAAGAAAAAAACACGGCTGAAAGGTCGGATGGGATTGGGAGTCCTGTCAACCACTATAAGTGGAAAACTGCGGTAATGGAAGAAGAAAACCACGTCAGTAGCGTTGTTTACAAAGGTGGTATCATCCAATGAGATACGACCCTGTTGAAGGAACTAGGAGAATGGGATGGACTCCTCACAGGACTCGAGGTGCGAAGAGCTGAGGTGAAGGTAGCTTTGTGAGTCACTGGTTTTGTAGTGAATGACAGTGTGCAGTTTATTTTCTGAAATGGAATTGGAGAGGTCAAGGGAAGGAAGGGAAATGGATGATGTGAAAGTTATAGAGGCATGTAAATTGAAAGAAGAATTATCAAATTTCTCAAGATCCAGGCTGGAGCACGAAGTGGTACATTGATTAGGTTAAATTACTTACACTGTGGAAACAGGCCCTTCAACCCAACAAGTCCACACTGACTCTCCGAACAGAAGCCCATCCAGACCCACTCCCCTACATTTACCCCTGCACCTAACACTACAGGCAGGTTAGCATGTGCAATTCACCTAACCTGCACATTTTTGGACTGTGGGAGGAAACCCAAACAGACACGGGGAGAATGTACAAACTACACACAGACCTGAGGTGGGAATTGAACCCAGGTCTCTGGCGCTATGAGGCAGCAGTGCTAACCACTGTGCCACCCAGAAGTAGCCATCAATGTATCGAA
Organism: Hemiscyllium ocellatum; assembly: GCF_020745735.1. Lineage (NCBI taxonomy): Eukaryota > Metazoa > Chordata > Chondrichthyes > Orectolobiformes > Hemiscylliidae > Hemiscyllium > Hemiscyllium ocellatum. The sequence continues at coordinate 4,683,602 of NW_026867487.1, forward strand.
GTGATATTTGTACATCTGGGCCAGTGTAGGACTGGAATAAGGATTATTCCAAGTGCATCACAAAGAGGCAGACACAACTTGGACCCATGCGGGGCCCATGGCCACCCATTTCACTTGGTGGAAGTGAGATAAATTAAAGGAGAAGTTGTTCAGTGAGAGAAAACTTTCAGCCAAGCAGAGGAGAGTGATGATGGATGGAAATTATTCAGGCATGTGGTCGAGAGAGAAGCTGAAGGATCTCAGATCATCCTTGTGGCAAATGGAGGTATAGAGAGATTGGACATGAATGGTGAAGAGGAGACAGAGACAGGGAACTGGAAATTGTCATTATAGCAGAGGGCATTAGTGGAATCATGGATGTTGGTTGTCAAGATCTGTACAAGTGGAGAGAAGATGGAGTCAAGGTATGAGGAAATTAGCTTGGTATGCGCAGTAAGAGTCTGATTCGATGGTCCTACTTGGGAAGTTTGGTTTGTGGATTTTGTGAAGCAGATAAAAGCTGGATGTCGGGGGTTGGGAGGCTATCCGGGTGGAAACCGTGACGGGGGGGTGGGGGTAGTCTCCAGAGGTAATGAGGGAGGTGACAGTTTTGGCAACAATGGTTTGATGTCTGGATGTGGGGAGGTGCATGGGGAGGATGGGAAGAATTATCTGCAAATTGCATTGGTCCTCCACACGATACATAAGGGTGCACCAGACAACACTGGCACTATCTGTATGAAAATATTTGAAGTTGGGGTTAGACCTGAAAGAGCAAAATACAGCCCTTTCAGAGGCAGACAGGTTAGAGTGGTGAGAGGGACAATAAAATTGGGATTGTCAATGTCATGCCATTGGCTTTCAGTTTGCACCTATACAGTGAATATTGGGAGATCACATTATACAGAATCGATTTTCACCAGTGCACCTCAGTAGCATGGGAAACATTGGTGTTAACAGTGCATTCTCTCAGCCATTGTGACAAAAGCTGAGAACACATCGCTCAAACGAAACGTTCTGTAGAGGAGTCATATCAGACTCAAAAAGTTAACACTATTTCCCTCGTGACAGATATTGCCAGATCTGTTGGAGCTCTGTAGCTGTTTCTGATTTTATTTCACATTTCTCAATGATTGCATCATCGCACCATTCCGACGCACTTTATGATTTAACTTCAATTTTTGTGTGAACACAAAGCAGTCTTTGCAGAGACTCTTGAAAAATTGCTATTGTTGACTTTATTTCAAGTCGGGGGGAGAAAGTGAGGAGCTGCATCATTCTTGACGAAGAGCTTAAGCTCAAAACATCGACCCTCCTGATCCTTGGATGCTTGGATCTGCTGTGATTGTCCAGTGCCACACTTTTGACTTTATTTCAATTGGCCACAGCAGGGTATTGGGTGAAGTTTTCCATAAGCAACAATCATGCCTCGGTTAAACATCTTTTAATTTCAAAAAATATAGTTTATTCATAAGACAAATCTCTTTGTGTATATACATTCAACCAAAAAACTGTTCAGTTCTGCACAGTTGCATATCAAGTAAACACAAACAACCTTCGAGTTTGATCATACACAAAACCAAAAACCTCTCTTGCACAAAGATTACTATTATTTATATATTTTTGACACACTAAGAGAGTCCAATATTTGAATTGACCCCCATTTACCTTCAACAGGAAGGCCTCAGACGGTGGTTTTTCCCCACTGTGTCTTGGCAGTAGCTGCCCTAAACTTTGACGTGGACCTCAGCAAGTATTCCTGGTCATTGGAATATGTCAACCTGCAAAACTCGATTGGATAGGTAAAAACAATGACTGCAGATGCTGGAAACCAGATTTTGGATTGGTGGTGCTGGAAGAACACAGCAGTCTAGGCAGCATCCAAAATATTTTGGATTGGTGGTGCTGGAAGAACGCAGCAGTTCAGGCAGCATCTGAGGAGCAGCACCGAGGATGCTGCCTGAACTGCTGTGCTCTTCCAGCACCACCAATCCAAACACTCGATTGGAGTTAGCTCCTTGTTCTGGATGACGAACAAGGCTCGGGCAGATCAAAGAGTGTCTTTCAATGTTTTTTTTCAATGGTCCTCAAGATGTAGTTGATGCTTGTAAAGGTGTGTTTCCTAGGGAACGGACTGTAGACTACATGGAGCAGCCCAGGACGAACCTCAACAAAGAGCATTGTATTTTACTTACTTGGCAAGAGCTAATTTCAGCAGGAGGTGTGCGACAGTCTCAACCCCTCAGCAGCTGGTTCAAGGGCAGTGTCCGGTGATACAGGTGGACCATGGATGCATGGTAGTGCTCCTCTCACCACCAGCCAAGTAATGTCTTCCAACAGGGACTGTATTGAAAATGTTGTTTCAATTCTGAGGATGGGGCACGGGACACAAAATGTAAACTTTGATTTCTCTGCACAGATGCCACCAGACCTGCCGAGTTTTTCCAGAAACCCCCGTTTTTGTACCAGTGTCAGTCCATTTGTTTACTGACCCACAAGGGAAACCTCACCTGCAGTCACTGATAAGTGTCCAGACCATTAGATGAGCAGAATCCTAAAAGAGTTATACATCCAAGAATAAACTAAATCGATTTGAAAATTCCAAATATCGGGATTATAATACTGCATGTAACTTTCTCTCAAAGTAAATCACCATCTCACCTTGAATATATTCTTTCAGTGTCACTGAATCAAAATTGTGGAACTCCCTTGCTAACAGCACTGTGGGTATCCTTTCAAGATCACCTTCTCTAATCCAATTTGTGGTCACAGTCGTATTCGGTTTCTCTTAAATGTCGCTAGAGGGATGAGAGGACTCCTCTAGCCCTTATACAACTGTCTTTATCAGATGTAAAATATAAGAAATTTAGGTGCGGGGTGAGGAATGTTGATCTATGGACAGCCGAGCAAGCAGAAACCACATGCGACTGGGACTTTCACTGGTGACTTTGATTAAGCAGCCGTTATTGAGTGTGTTTACGTGTTCAGTTTTGTTCAGATCGGAGCTACATCCCACTTTCTGGTTGGTATTTGAAAGTAAACCTGCATTATCCTCTACCAACGAATCTGTCCTTCGCTATTCTGAAACCACTAACATGCAGCTGCAGGAGCAGTGCTTAATATCCCGCAACACGTTTGATGCTATTCAGGTTGCTCCAGCGACGCACTGACCGATCAGAATCACGTGACCTATCAGAATCACGTGACCTATCATTGTTTCCATCACCAAAATGTTTGGATTTTGTTGGAGGAAACGTGCTGCTGTATTTTCTACATCGCTCATAGTAGTAAACGCAAAACACTTTGTTACATGTCAAAAGACATGAAATCATGAGTTCACTTTTCATTCACTAAAACTGACAGTTTCAGCTTATTCCAATAATACATTTATAACGAATAAAGTTTTGCATTCAAATCAAAAATATCAGACATCACCGTGAATTTGCGAACCCTTTCAGATCCTCTCCTCACCTCGCCGTTTGCCTGACACACTGTCATGTTCAGTGACTCCCTGACAAGTTTTTGTACAGGATCGGCCCAGTTCTGAGTCTCAGTGGGGCGCAGTGCGCAGTAATACATTGCAGAGTCTGCCAGTTCTGTTTTCACCACTTTCAGCTTGATGGTGTGATTCACATGATCGAGCTCTGAGGATAACCGGTCTCCGTGAAACTTCTCTGCGTTCCCGTCAAATTTGTTCCTCATTAGCAGAAACTCCATGGAACCACTGGAATGTTGACGGTACCAGTAAAGGTCCGGAGTGCTGCTTGTTGTAGTGTAATTACAGAACAACTGGACACTGTTCCCCTCATTCACTGCGATCGAAGCCGGTGTCTGTGAGACAGAATCTCCTCGACAAAGTCCTGTAAAATTGATCGACCAATTTATTTGATCGGTTAATTGATCGACTTATTCACACGTGCACTTCAGCGCAGTGAAAAGCTTTGTTTACGAGCGGTATAGGCAGATCATAGTTTTAAAAAATGATTTACAGATCATAGAATGGGAAGAACAAATTTAGACTGAGGCATACAGGTTATGTCGCAAAGGTCAGCATTAGCAAGTTCAGCACTTGAAGTTAGAGACTCCAGGAGAATCCAGAAATTACAGAAAACACTACATTATTCTTATGCCACAGTCATCCTTGAACAATTATCTGAGAAATAAGGCAGGGAAGATAAACAGGAATTAATTTCATGCAACTCAGCAGATGTACGGCTTTGACAGATTGAATAAAACCTCCTTCAATAAACAGATCACACCGTCCATCGAGGTCATTTTCCATTTCGCTCCCGATCCCGAAGGGAAAACTGCAGACGGTATGTGAGTTTAAAGGTCTCACCTCTGTCAAAGTATCTGAATGGACCCAGTTCTGCTTAACTCCCAGCCTAGCTCCTCCACTGACTTTCACTCGGGGACGTTCGCTATCTCATCCCAAACAGCGCTGGGGTTGGAAAAGTTTGGCTCCACGTGAATATTTTCATTTGGAGAGAATGTATCGGTGCCTCTGTGTTGAATGAACTGCGGGTTTAAATGCAATTGCCGCTGCGGATCTGAATCACAAAGATCCTGAAAGTATCAAACCTACCCGTTAGAACAGCTGCAGCTGCGAGGAATAAACGCAGTGCTTCTGGCGACATCGTCACAGAGAGATCACAGTGAATGCGAGCAGAAGTGGGCGAAGCTAAAATAACTTGACTCAAGAATTGCTAACACTTCCGGATCTCTGCCCATTGGTTCATTGTTGACGAAGGCATCAGGTGGCAACCAATGAGTTTCAAACGCCTTTGTTCTTCAATTCAACCAATCAGCTTCAAGCACCTTGAACTTCATTTCAGATGACCGCAAGACAAAGGAACAGGATGAAATTATTCACCAGACAACGGGGTTTTACAGGGACTTTAAACAAACATTGACGTTTGGCAGTTTTCTTTGTCCCCAGGCGAAGTCAGAGAAGGAACATGGTTCACATTGTTCGATTTGGAGATGCCGGTGTTGGACTGGGGTGCACAAAGTTATATATCACACAACACCAGGTTGTAGTCCAACAGGTTTATTTGGAAGCACTGGCTTTTGGAGCGCTGCCCCTTCAACACGTGGTTGTGGAGTATAAGATTGTAAGACACAGAGTTGAGAGCAAAAGGTTACAGTGTGATGTAACTGAAATTATGTATTGAAAAAAGTATTGGGCCGACATGGCACCAATTGTTAAAGTTCACTTGAGAATGTAACTTAAAAAAATTCTGCGCTTCATAAATGAGAGAACTGAAACCAACATGTTCATTCTAAAAGATGAGAGACTTAACAAACAATCCAGGTCTTTTATCAATACATAATTTCAGTTACATCACACTGGAAACTTTTGCTATAAATTATGTACCTTACGAACTTATACTCCACAACCACCTGATGAAAGACAGCTGGTGCTTTCAAATAAACCTATTAGGCTATAACTTGGTGCTGTGTGACTTTAAAATGTGTTGTTGGAGTGTCAGAACTTGAGTTCCTCAATTAAGAGTACAGCTCTCTGACGTTTTGAAAACTTGCTTGAGCTGAAGGTCAGTGTGTATGAAGTATTTGGAGACAGTGATGATATCAATTTTAAAAAAACCTACATCTTCAGTTACTTAAATGGTAGAGTGGAATATTGATTTAGCTGCATTTTCTGATAAGATTCATAGCTGTCGACATTCCTTTAATTTTACATTGTTCCATATCTATACCGGATACATTGCTGCACCTAGAGAAAATGGTTCAATGCCACATTTTCAAGGCTTATTAGTGATGCACGCCAGAAATGCATGCGGCACCCAAATACTATAATTGATTTTTAAAAGAAAGACGTGATGATTCACTTTCTCTAAAAGTCTGCATGGGAATGGCGAGAGAGCAGAGGTACGCATTAAGACAAATCTTGACAGAAGAGAATGTATTTTGCAAAAGACACAAAGCGAAATGGCAAGGCAAGCGATGAGGATGGCACAAAGAGTGCAAGGAGGGCATAAAGAGTTTAAGAGAGTGGGACTACCGCTTCCTCTGGCGGGATATCGAAAAGACGTCTCCTTGCACCACAAGGAAATGAACAACTCAATCAATGGGATGATATCGAATGATTAGCTTGTTGGAATCATTTTTGAGATGACTGGATTGTGTAACTGTTAATGAAATGTGAATGATGTTGAAAGAAATTGTTATGTTATTTCTTTCTCTCATTTTTGTATTTCACTGATGTTAGCATATGCGAGTATGCTTGCGATGCCTTCGCCCACATTTCCATTTCTGTTCACTTCTTCCACTTACGTCTTGCTCGGTTGTATTATCTCTTTTTCTTTGTTACCACATTCCCCTTGACATCGAATTATAGAGCCCTGGAATAATAACATTGATACTCAGTACTGCGACCCGCCAACTTGGTATAGGCTTTTGTCCAGATTCTTCCTCTGTTTGTAACACTGTGCCCCCATTGGCGCAGAGATAGACGGCGGTGTCGTTAGGTCTAGTGTCTCTCACACTTAGGACAGTGTGTTTGTAGTCCGCACTGACTGAAGCAGAGACCCTGTCCTGTTGATCAGCTTCTCTTTTGGCCAGCACCAGATACTGGGCTGGCTGGTTCGAGAACTGTCAGTACCAATGCACTATGCCAGATGCCGTTGCTATGGCGCACTCTATGGAAGTGTTTTCTGCCTCCTTAACAACTGTCCACTGAGCAAGTTGCGTGACTTCATCCTCTCCCGTTTCTACCTTGTAGATCAGAGAGGAAAGCAGAAAAAAAAACTCGGTAAATTTGAGACATCTGAAAATGTGTTCCTGGTTAAAGCACAGCAGGTTAGGCAGCATCCAAGGAATAGGAAATTCGACGTTTCGGGCATAAGCCCTTCATCAGGAATGAGGAGAGACATCATCAAGTTACATGAAACGTAAGGTCCACCGAGTTCTGTTGGGGAAAAAAAGAGTTAACAATGAGAAAAACACTCTTTTCGTGTCGAACACAGTGTTGCCTTCTTTCGAAGTTGTGAAATAAGTTATGTCTTCGAGTTTATCTTTCCGTACCACGCTTTTCGCACAATGTGTGTAATGGCACTCCGCTCTCTCATTTAATATATGTCAACGATTCAGCCTGCCCTCTAGTGGCTAAGTCTGGAAATTGTTCTCACCAGAATTGAATTCACACGATCTTGGTCAATGAAAACCAAAATATCAGATTCCTCCTGTCGCCCCCCACCCCCAAAATATCCTTGCCTGGTTTACTCGACACTTTTTATTTCAAATGCAGCACCCAACGATTTCAGGGTATTTTCTTCAAACATTGCAACTGAAACTGTATTCCACACTTCCATCAGCCTGACGAAATTAAGCAAAAGGTCTCAACATTAATCCGAACATTTTGTCCTGTGATTTGAAGCGGCGTGTCACCTCAGCGTGATGTAATGTGACACACACACACACACACACACACTCTCTCTCTGATGGGGTCTGCCCAAATAAGGGCCCATTCCTGAAGAAGGGCTTATGCCCGAAATGTCGAATCACCTGTTCCTTGGATGCTGCCTGACCTGCTGCGCTTTTCCAGCAACACATTTTCAGCTCTGCCCAAAACCAGGCAAGTATCTCTGAAATCTCATTCTCTTGGAAGATGCTGTCCATTCATTATGCTGGTGCTTCAGAAGCTGAAACTAAATGGTGCGGCCGCACTTGGAGTATTGGGCATAGTTCTGGTCACCACATTAGGAAGGATGTGAAAGCTTTGGAAAGAGTTCAGAGGAGATTTACTGGGATATTGCCTGTTATGGATGAGAGGTTTTACGAGGAAAGGCTGAGGGACTTGAGGATGTTTTCATTGGAGAGAAGAAGGTTGAGAGATGAATTAATTGAGACAGAGAAGATAACCAGAGGGTTGGATGGAGAGGACAGCGAGAGCCTTTTTCCTGGGATGGCGATGGCTAGCACGACGGGACATGGCTTTAAACCGAGAAGTGATAGATATAGGACAAATATCAGAGGTAGTTTCTTTACTCAGAGAGTAGAAGGGGCGTGGAACGCACTTCCTGCAGCAGTAGTAGACTTGCCAACTTTAAGGGCATTTGAATGGCCATTGGATAGGCAGGTGGACGAGAACAGAATAATGTAGGTTAGACGGGCTTCAGATCGGTTTCACAGATTGTCGCAACACCGAGGGCTGAAGGGCCTGTACTGCGCTGGAATGTTCCATGTCCTAAATGTGGACAGAAGTGAAGCGACAGATAGCGTGCGAAATGAAAACGAGTCGGGGACTTGGTAAATTTTAGGTTTTTGCTTTTGTGTGTGTGTGCGTGCCTCTGGTGTGTGTGTGTGTGTGTGTGTGTCTTTGTATTTATAATTCTGTCTGCGCATCTATTTATGTATGTTGCGGCCTGTGTATATGTGTGCTTTTCTGTGGCTACCAATGTGCATTTCTGTGTTCATGTGCATGTCTTTTTGTGTGTTTACATGTGTGTGTGTGTCTGTGTTTATCTTTATCTGTTGGTGTTTGTGTGCGTGTGCGGGCACATGTGTGTGAATGGATGTGTCCATCTCCTTGTGAAAAGGAAAATATGCTGGCTTGATGTTGAAAATATGACAGTGTCGAAGTTCTCTGCTTGTTGCTGTCCTCTGAATAAGATCATATGGTTCCACCATCTGCTCTCGAATCGGACATTTCAAAAACCATCACATTCTCTTAAGAAGGCTCAGATTGGGAATTTTTCAAGGGCTACTTTCTAATATTCATGACGTAATAGAACGAGGGGTTATAGTTTAAACTCATCCATTTTTAAACAGCGATCCAATGTTCTGAGATCAATGATTTGGATGAGAATGTTCTAGGCATGAACGGAAAGTTTGCAGATGACACTAACATCGGAGGTATGGTGGACAGTGAGGAAGGTCATCAGAAATTGCAGCAGGATCCTGATCAGTTGGGGAACTGGGCCAGAAATGGTAAATGGAATTTGGTATGAGGGCTTGCATTGTGGAAAGCTAATTCAAAGCAAGAGTTTGATGATGGATGGTAGTGCCTTAAGGAGGCACTACCCCAAGTCCCTCCTCCCTACCTTTTATCTTAGCCTGCTGGAAACGCCCCTCCCCCAAGTCCCTCCTCCCTACCTTTTATCTTAGCCTGCTGGAACACCCCTCCCCCAAGTCCCTCCTCCCTACCTTTTATCTTAGCCTGCTGGAACCTTCTAACCTGCAATTTTCTTCCTGACCTCTCCTCCCCCACCCCACTCCGGCCTATCAGCCTCAACTTGACTTCCTTCCACCGATCACATCTCCATCGCCCCTCCCCAATTCCCTCCTCCCTCCTTTTATCTTAGCCAAATGGAATCCACTCCCGGCAGACAAGGGAGGCGCGGTAGTAGTTTGGCGCAGTGACCTTTATACCTCTGAGGCCAAATGCCAGTTCGCAGACGCCTCCTCCTATTGCCCCCTTGACCATGACCCCACCTCCCACCACCAAACCATCATCTCCCAGACCATTCATAACCTCATTACGTCAGTGGGTCTCCCATCCATCGCCTCCAACCTCATAGTCCCACAACCCCGCACTGCCCGTTTCTACCTCCTGCCCAAAATCCACAAACCTGACTGCCCCGGCCGAGCCATTGTCTCAGCCTGCTCCTGCCCACCAAACTCATCTCTGCGTACCTCGATATGGTTCTGTCCCCCTTAGTCCAAGAACTGCCCACTTACGTTCGGGACACCACTCATGCCCTCCACCTCCTCCATGATTTTTGCTTCCCCGGTCCCCAACGCCTTATCTTCACGATGGACATCCAGTCCCTGTAAACCTCCATCCCCCATCACGAAGGACTCAAAGCCCTCCGCTTCTTCCTTTCCCGACGCACCAACCAGTACCCTTCTACTGACACCCTCCTTCGACTGACTGAACTGGTCCTCACCCTGAACAACTTCTCTTTCCAATCCTCCCACTTCCTCCAAACTAAAGGAGTTGCCATGGGCACCCGCATGGGCCCCAGCTATGCCTGTCTCTTCGAAGGATATGTGGAACAGTCCATCTTCCACAACTACACTGGCACCACCCCCCACCTTTTCCTCCGCTACATCGATGACTGTATCGGCGCTGCCTCGTGCTCCCACGAGGAGGTTGAACAGTTCATCAACTTTACCAACACCTTCCATCCCGACCTCAAAATCACCTGGACTGTCTCAGACTCCTCTCTCCCCTTCCTAGACCTTTCCATTTCTATCTCAGGAGACCGAATCAACACAGACATCTACTATAAACCGACTGACTCCCACTGCTACCTGGACTACACCTCCTCCCACCCTGCCCCCTGTAAAAACGCCATCCCATATTCCCAATTCCTTCGTCTCCGCCGCATCTGCTCCCAGGAGGACCAGTTCCAATACCGTCCAGCCCAGATTGCCTCCTTCTTCAAGGACAGCAGATTCTCCCCAGACGTGATCGACGACGCCCTCCACCGCATCTCCTCCACTTCCCGCTCCTCCGCCCTTGAGCCCCGCCCCTCCAACCGCCACCAGGACAGAACCCCACTGGTTCTCACCTACCACCCCACCGACCTCCGTATACAGCGTATCATCCGCCGTAATTTCCACCACCTCCAAACAGACCCCACCACCAGGGATATATTTCCCTCCCCTCCCCTATCAGCGTTCCGCAAAGACCACTCCCTTCGTGACTCCCTCGTCAGGTCCACACCCCCCACCAACCCAACCTCCACTCCCGGCACATTCCCCTGCAACTGCAGCAAATGCAAAACTTGTGCCGACACCTCCTCCGTTACCTCTCTCCAAGGCCCCAAGGGATCCGTCCATATCCGCCACAAGTTCAACGGCACCTCCACACACATCATCTATTGCATCTGCTGCACCCGATGTGGCCTCCTCTATATTGGGGAGACGGGCCGGCTACTTGCGGAACGCTTCAGGGAACATCTCTGGGATGCCCGGACCAACCAACCCAACCACCCTATGGCTCAACACTTTAACTCTCCCTCCCACTCCACCAAGGACATGCAGGTCCTTGGACTCCTCCATCGCCAGAACATAACAACACCATGGTTGGAGGAAGAGCGCCTCATCTTCCGCCTGGGAACCCTCCAACCACAAGGGATGAACTCAGATTTCTCCAGTTTCCTCATTTTCCCCTCCCCCCACCTTGCCTCAGTCGATTCCCTCGAACTTAGACCGCCCTCCTAACCTGCAATTTTCTTCCTGACCTCTCCGCCCCCACCCGACTCCGGCCTATCACCCTCACCTTGACCTCCTTCCAATATCACATCTCCACCGCCCCTCCTCCATGTCCTTCCTCCCTACCTTTTATCTTAGCCTGCTGGACACACTTCCCTCATTCCTGATGAAGGGTTTTAGCCCGAAACGTCGAATTTCCTGTTCCTTGGATGCTGCCTGACCTGCTGCGCTTTAACCAGCAACACACTTTCAGCTCCGATCTCCAGCATCTGCAGACCTCACTTTTTACTCCGTGCCTGAAGGAGGTTAGTGCAACAGACGCACCTCGGTGTTCAGGTGGACGGTTCTCTGAAACTCACAGTTTGACAGGACAGCAAAAAAAAAGCTTTTGGCACACAAACCTTCATCAGTCAGTGAATTGAGTATAGAAGTTGTGAAGTTATGTTGTAGTTGTACAGGAGATGATCAGGCCGTACTTGGAGTATTGTGCTCAGTATGGTCACCTTGCTATATGAAGGATTTGTTAAAATGGAAAGAGTGCAGAAGAAATTTACAAGCAGCTTGCCTTAACTCAATGGTCAATTTAGTAGGAGAGATTGGACAAACTAGGATTTACATCTTTATCGTATAGGAGACTGAGGGAAACGTGGATGGGGGTGTGGATCTTATCAAGGTGTATAAGACCATGAGAAACATGGACGGTGTGAATGAACTCAATCTTTTTCCCAGGGTTGGGGAATCAAGAACGAGAGGGCATCAGTTTAAGGGGAAAGAATAAAAGGGAAGCTCACGGGCAACATTTTTAACACAGATGGTGGTACTCATGTGGAATGACATGCCAGTGGAAGCGGTTGAGGCGGGTACATTCACAACATTTAAAGGGATTTAGATAAGTGCATGGATAGGAAAGGATTAGAAGCATACCGGCCAAGTGCAGGAAAATGATGCTAGCATGGACAGACGGCATGGACCATTTCAGTCAGAGGACATGTTTCCCTGCTGTAGGACTCTATGACTCCCTCCATTTTTCAATCAGAGACGAGGGAAAAGTTGTCTGTCAGAGCATTGTGAGATTTGGGAATGTCCTTCCTCAAAAGGCAGTGATCTTCACTTGAGAGATGTCCCGAACTGATTCTGAATGTCTTCACCGTAACTGAGGGAAGGATGCTTTCAAAGTAGTTGTCGTACAGAAGGATAATACATTCCAGGCCTGGAGTATCGCTCAAAAACTGACTTTTTGAAGCGTAGTCAGTATATTTAGGAAATCGGGAATCTAATTTAATTGTTATGGATATTGATGCAAATACAGATTTATTAAAATGAAACAGTGCTGAAGGAATTTGCACGCATGTTGCCTGAACTTAATGGTCTAATTTAGAAGGATTTCCATGACAGAAGAAATTTATAGATTTACATTTCCGAATACAACTGCATGAATGGAATCCCTGCACAGCCGTATGACCTGCAGTTCCTGGAGGTATCCCAAAAGGTCAATAGCGTATCAAAGTTCATAAAATTCCGGATTTACCTGTCCTTTATTCCCAAATTAACAGAGAGTCCGGCCGGGTTTCTGTACTTAACATAAATTATTATTCATTATAAATGAATTTATTCCAGATGCAGGTTAAAAATTATGAAAGGATGATATATAATTCAATCGGTTGCAAGTCTTACTGCCATGAACAACTACCACCCTGTATTCCTTTAGTGCAGAGAAATCAGGCATCCAGAACTGGGCTGGCATTTTAATGGATCCTGTCTCAGTGTTCGCTGTGTTGACGCTTCTGGTTGTAGGACTTGTTGCTTCTTAATCTGTTTTCTCCAGGCACATTTGCTGAAGGTGGTACACAATGTTTCACACTGATCACGCCTGTCACGCACACACTGTATAAGTGTGTGAGCAGATGCTGCTGTACATTTGAAAAATGCAATGCGTTGCTGCCATTCCTCTGACATAATCCCCAACGATTTTTCCACTCTGCCTGTGCATTGGTGTGTAGCCACCAGGAGAGGGTGGCATTGTGTCACTTTCAGTACAGAGAACCAGGGAGAGCTGCTTTGACCAAACCTAACTGTCTGGTAGAAGTGATGGTGACCAGCCTTCTTGAATGTCTACACTGCTTGCTGAGTTGGGGCACCTACATTGTTGTTAGCAAGACATTTCCAGGGTCCTGACCAAGTCGTGCCGTGTATGGCCTGAGAGTGAAGTGGCCCCATTCATCTACTGTGTTTGTCTTTCTAAGGAGTAGAGGGAATGAGAATGTTCTGTTGTAGGACAAATTACTGCAATGCAATGTTGCAGCCATAATTCTGCAGCTGTGCATTAGTGATAAGACAGTGAATATTGCTGCTGATGCAGGTGTCAGTCCCGTATGTTTTTGTGTTTTTCTGCATTTCATCGACATGAGGAACTTCTGCAGTCCAAATTTATGATTGACCTGATATTCCATGCATCTTCCCTTTACCCCTTTACGCGGACTTTTAGTCATCCTTTCTTTAATTTTAAATTACTTTGAATCCTTTCACTTCTATGTTTCTTGCGGCCTTGCAAAGCGTACAACATGGGTATTTTCAATCTTTCGCTAGCCACAGTTCAATTATTTTCCAACTACATGTTTCTGTTTTCGTGGAACAAATAATAATTACAAACTATATAATACCTCTTCAACCACTCAGTACTGTCTGTGTACTTCCAAATCATTCTGTGTATTTTGGCAATCCATCATTAGCATTTTCCGACTCCAATTTTCATTGTTTCCATTGTTCAGGTTTCAGACTCTATTTACAGAATGAATGATGCCACTTTGAAACTTGATTAAAACTTGCACAACATTACTTTCTGTATTCAACAGCACCTATGAAGAGCAAGGTTATTACGGCCTGAAGTGTCACCTGAAATAGTAAACTTATGATGGACACTATTGCATTTAACATGGAGTTAGAAAAGATTAACAATGATTAAAGCATCCTGGGAAATCGAACTCTGCCTTGACTAAAGTGACGATGCTCATCCACATACTGCAGAATCCAGACAGGTTACAGGTGCCCCCAGATGGTTTGCATACAAACCTGAGAGCTGCAGACCCTGCAACACACACCTGAGGTTGGAGTTGAATGCAACAATGGAATGCCGCCCTCGGGGACAATTTGAAATAGTGAAAGATTCGCTGGAGAGAGAGGCGCCTGACACCCTTATTTGGAGGAGGTTACGTGCACCCAGCGTTTACCATATTGGATGCCTGAGGGCCAACCTGCCATCAACGTGCCAACACCTGGTTGGGTCTGATCCTTCAGGGTAATCGAACCTGATTAATCTGTTGGAAGATCCTCAACACCCTCCCAAAAAGGCGTGAAAACTCGGAAGGAGAGCAGTCAACACAAAATCACACCCAGGATGGTAACTCGAGAATAACCACCGAAGGAGAAGACACCGTCAAGACATCGGAAGTGAAGGGAGGCATCATTACATGGAGCCTGGTCAAGTTTGAATGTGGTGGTACACGAATGTACAAAGTTAAATTAAATCATAAGATATGTCGTTGTTCTTTTTTTGATGGTTTATGGTTCTCATATTAATTGTGTCCAATAAACGAAAATCATTTTCTGTTAGAGTCGACTCACGGTTCTTTTGCTGTATCGAAGAACTTTAACACACTGTGTGGCAGGTACAACATTATGAATTTTTCTCCGTCTTTAACCAATGTTAAACCTAAAACAAGCTGATTTTGATTTGGTCCTTTAACGGTTTGCTTCAGAAAAGTTCATAACAAACTCCAGAAATTCATCTCCCACAGATTTCGTCAATGGATTTACAGCTAGGATAGGTAATTGAATCACTTGCCACAATCCTCCCATATTCATGGTTCCTCCTTGACAACGTTATCTTTGTGTCTGCTCAGGAGGTGATTGATTGAATCCATGACTGCACATTAGTTGAGCATAGTGTCTCCTTGCTGTGAATGTTTGTCAAACTTCTTGATGAGTTTAAATTCCTTTCTCAGTAAGGCTGTGATTGCATTCATAATATGAAACACAATTTTGGATGCTGGAGATCTGAAACACATAGATGGTTGTGTTTGTGATTTGTTCCTCACTGAAAATAAAGTGTCAGATATAAGTTTCCAGTTTGAAAATGGCACTTCATAATTAGAGTAATAATCATAGAGTCAGAGAGGAGTACTGCATGAAAACAGACCCTTCGGTCCAACCCGTCCAAGTTATCCAGATATCCCAATTTAGTTCCACTTGCCAGCAACCGGCCCAGATCCCTCTAAACCCTTACTATTCATCTACCCATCCAAATGCCTCTTAAATGTTGTAAATGTACTAGCCTCCACCGCTTCTTCTGGCAGCTCATTCATACACGGAACACCCTCTGCGTGTAAAAGTTGCCCCGTAGGTCTCTTTTATATTTTTCCCCCCTCACCCTAAACCTATGCCCTGTGGTTCTGGACTCCCACACCGCAGGGAAATGACTTTGTCTATTTACCCTATCCATGTCCCCCATAATTTTATAAACCTCTATCATGTCACCCCTCAGCCTCTGACGCTCGAGGGAAAACAGCCCCAGCCTTTTGGTCTCTCCCTATAACTCAAATCCTCGAACCCTGGCAACATTCCTGTAAATCTTTGCTGAACCATTTCACGTTTCACAACATTCTCCCAACAGTTGTACCTGTTTGTATTACCGTCCTGATTTATGGGCAAAAACACATTTGAAAGCAGTTAGGTGAACTCTGTTATAAAATTGCAGGTGGAAGTGCAAGTGAAATGCATCTGTGGAGTTCTTCAATAATGATAATAGTTTGAATACTAGATAAAGAAGGGCATGCATTGTGTCCAAGAATTTCCTTTTGTCGTGATATGTGTACCTACACACTGACCTTTGAGATATGCTCATTCCTTCTCATGAATTAAAATGAACTGAAATGCATTAGCTGAAATAAAGACCAATACACCTTCAATGGGAACTTTCAAAATAAAACGGGAAGTATGTTTGGAAAGCAAAACTTCGGAGAAAGATTACAAAAGCAGGTGGAGAACACCTTTTAGTATTTTAGCTATGTTATTATTCCAGAGAGTCAGTTAATGTCCTGGGAAACAGGATACGAGTCCCTCCAAAGTAGATGGTGAAATTTGATATGCATAAAATTAAATATCTGAAATTAAGAGTCTAACAATGACCATGGCAACATTGTCGATTGATTGACGTGATTCAATAATGGACTTCCGGAAATCCTCTGTCCTGTCCTGGTCTGGCCCATATGCGACGACAGACCCACAACACGAGTGTAACAAGCTACTCTATTGATAGATATCAGAGAGTTCCTGCAGTGTGAAAACGGGCCATTACAAGTCCACACCTCCCACCGAAGAGTTACCCACCCAGAGTCAACCAATAAATCCGCATCTCCCCTGATGAACCCTATCTACACATCCCTGAGCACTATGTACAGTTTTAGCATGACCAATTCACCTAGCCTGCACATATTTGGATATTGGGGGAAACCAGAGCACTTGGAAGAAATCCACGCAAACACGAGGGAATGTGCAAACTCCATTCAGACAAGGCTCGAATCGAATGTCGGTCCCTGGTGCTGCGAGGCAGCAGTGCGAACCACTGAGCCACCGTGCCGTCCACGTCTAACAATCTTCTTGAATTATCATCAAAGGTATGATCCACATGGCGTCAGAAAAATAAATAACTGCAGAAAAAGTAATGTGGACTCTGCAAAGTTGTCCTTACGAACATCTGGGAAGTCGTGCCAAAGTCGGAGAGCTGTCTTACAGACGAGTCAAGCAACAGCCTGACAAACTCAGAACAATAGATTCATATCTGATAGACAACATCTAAGACACAACGGCCACCATCCCTGTGTATGTCCCATCCCACCGGCAGGATAGATTGAGCTGAGGTAGCCAGGCCATTGCATGCAGTCAGGAGGGAGTTGCCCTCACAATCATCGGCATTGTCTCCAGACATTATGACGTTCCATGGCTTAAGGTTATTTATGCCCAAGTATTCTCCTGCTGATTAAAGCATACTGCATTACCTTGAGTGATAAATGACTCCATATTGTTTGTTTGTTTGTGTGTGTGCGTGTGTGTGTGTGTGTCACTCTTCTTATGGTTGCATCAAATTGCTTTGCGGAAGCAGTTCTCAAGGGCGAATGACGTCATTCTGTTGCAATTCATCATGTCCTCTGTAAGTAACGTAATCAATTTTCACTGCTAAAACTTCCAGATCTGATGCAAAACTGTCTTTGAAAACTGATGTCATCTGAATCTGATTGGTGGGGTTTTTGATGCAGTGAAAATTTTAAACTGCATGGGACGAAAATTGTTTCTGTTTGAAGTCAGCAAACTGCCAAAACACAATGAGCCCCACTAGCACCACAACCCAGATTCGAGGTCGATAACTGCTTGTCATTTCCTCGCTCAACTTCACTGTGGACATTGGCTGCGCAGATTGATTGAGACCCGAGTAATAAAACAATTTTGCAATTTTTCACCTTTCATCTCACCTACAGAGAAAAATCTACCTCTATGAAGAGTACCCGATCGATTGCTGCTGAAAATATAGTGTAATGGTGGAAGACGATATAACGTCTGCAAGTATGAGAGAAAAGCAACAGGTTGAGCAAGACAGCCAGGGAAGAGATTGTAGAGAGTCAGCTCTATTTGGTCCTGTCTTAACTGTGATTGGTGCAATGTTGACGTCAGATATGAGAAACCACCCAGTTGGATCAAGGGAACAAATGTCTCACTTGTCCGGAAAGTGAAGGTTGTTTCTGATCGGGTTTCAGCCCCGCATGTAAGATCGGAAGGTCAAAATATTTTGAAAAATACGTTGTTTACTGCCGAACCTGAAAATGTGCTTTTTATGTGCTTTACTGATAATTATGACAGTGGTGTCAGGTAAGTTCGACCTAAAATCATCAATATGCGCTTCACCAGTTCGATCTTCACATTTTTTACAACTTCATTATTTCTGTTGCAGGTTCGAGTGGCCAAGATTCAGTTTCCCAGCATCCACTTGAAAAAACGGTTCAGGAAGGAGAGACTGTAATCTTCAACTGTAATTACACAGCACAGATCACTGCTCCAGTGCTCTTTTGGTACATCCAATATCCCGGGGAAGCTCCGGGATATTTACTGAGTAGATTCAACAAGGATGAAGGACAGACGTCTCCAGCTTTCTCTGACAGGTTCTCTTCTACTCTGGACAAAAAGCAGAAAATGTTTCCTTTAAATATCACTGTTGCTCTTGTATCTGACTCTGCCGTCTACCACTGTGCGCTGAGTCTCACGCTGATAAAGAGTTGCATTCAGTCCATACAGAAACTATCCAGACGCACTCATGAGCCTCCTTTCCCTACTTGTACCCTAAGCCACATTTCTGATGTGTCGCTGAATTGTCAACTGACAAGATATTGGAAACCAAACGAAAAACATCTGTAATCCAAAGATAACTCTGCCTGCATTTCACATTGTGCGTTTTTCTACATAAAACCTTCTTATATCGCTGTGCCCGCCGATGGCACGCAGTAATAGAAGAAGCAGAGGGCCATTTAACCCAACGAGCCCGCTTTGCCAATCATTAAGATCTATCCATTGTCTCGGCTCTTCTGACCTGCATTATCCCCATAACCCTTATTTTCCCAAATATGCAAAAACTCATTCAAATGTGTCTTGAATAAATTTAATGAAGCTGCCTCCTCTACTTCCTTTGGCATGGAATTCCACTGTCTCTGGGAAAAGCAGTTTCTCCTTTACTCAATCCTAAACCCACTTGCCCTAATATTGAGGCCACCGCCTCCAAAACCAGTAAATCTTTCCTCAAGTAAGGAGATCAGAACTGCGCACAATACTCCGGGTGCGGCCTCACCAACACATTGTACTGTTACAGCAGAACCTCCATGCTCTTAAATGCAATCAGCATTAAATATTAAGCACTAGTGAGCAGGGCTGACTTTGTTAAAGGGGAGAATTGAAGTTAGTGCTGCTGTCAGGTTTATTCAGTGATCAGCAAGCCCTGGCGTGGAGTATATTTTGGGTCGACATTGATAGATTAATGAATCAACAGGGACAGATGTGAATTGAGTAGTCTGCCAGAAGTTGGAAATGATGTGGATCATATTGTTCGCTAGTGGAGCAGGTTGAACGGAACAAACAGCCTCCTTTATTTCGCACCGGACGTCCCGTGGTCAACATGTTGACGTCATTGACTGGAGATCAAAGCAGCTGTTAGCCGATATGGTGATTCCGAACCATTCAGCAGCGAGACCGGATATGACACACTATTGACTGCCAGCTGAAAAGAATCAGCTTCAATTTTCTTTGTTCCCACTCACCATCTGCTCTGCAAATATGTCGACTGTTATTATTTATTCATTTCTCACTACTACAATGTTCTTAAAAGGCAAGTCTCTGAGTTGTAATTTATTCTCTTGTGTTAAAATATCTATAGCAATTTTCGATTTATTTGTGTTCCCTCGATTACAGTATATGCGTTGACTCGGTAACATTCATAGTGAGCGTCACTTTATTTTTATATTTGCACAGGTGTTAATTGTGCCGATTCGATCTCACAGAAGCCGGCTACAGTGAGACAATTTGAAAGAGATTCAGTCACCATTCGTTTCAGATATTCGACCACAGATAGCATGCATACTTTGCAACTGTACCGTCAGGACCCAGGGAAGTCTCCAATATTCTTAATCTACGTTGACAACTTTGGCAGTATTAACAGAGGAGAGGGGGTGTCCGATCGATTTTCTGCATCTTTGGACAAGTCAAAAAATGAGGGGAATTTCACCATCTATGAACTGCAGGTGTCTGACAGCGCAGTATATTACTGTGGACTGAGACACACAGTGACAGGAACCAGGCTGAGCCTCGTGCAAAAACACTGCCAAAATGGAACCAAGAGCTAAATGTGGCTAGTCAAGTCGAGAGTAACATTTACTTCCTACCGTAATGCCTGAATGAACCAAGTTCAAATTTAAAAAATATATTTCACACCGAAAGGTCAATGGGTGCTGACTCCGAGAGGGATCTGTGTTCTCACTCTATGTTTAATACAAGTGAATAAGATGCAAACATACGATTAAAGAATTGATGACATTGGGCAAATGAAAGTGATTGCCATAGAATTACTGTTAGAAACATCTGGCATTGTGCTCCAGCCATTGAAGGGGGTGCACAACAGAAATCATGAATCATCAGCTTCAGAACTCCCTGCGACACTGAATTAAGTGACAACAGAAACTTGACTTCGAGCAATGCGATGTGATGCGTTCAATATCCAAAAGCAAATCTGTCATTCTTCCTGATATACTTCAATTTAGCGTTTGCCCTCGGTCTGATTTTGATCATCCATTAGCTATTCCATGTATCTGCAGCTTATGATTCCTCTGTGATTGATTATTGTTGTACTGATGTTTGCTCATTAGCTTCCTGTCTTGATAACAATGTCATGGCGCCATCTAATGATGTAGATGCTTGATACTAATGCATGTAAATGTCTTTAACACTGAGAAAACTCTGATCAGTTTACTACAATTGTTTTGACTTTCTCTAGACAGGCTTCAGTGACCATTGTAAATTGATATTTCACGTCACATCCATTTGTTCCTCTGAATGTAATATTTCTGGAACGTTTGATCTGGGATATATTTCGTTCGAAGTTGGAGTTAGACATGAAAGAGCAAAATGCAACCATTTCAGAAGCGGACAGTTCAGAGTTGTGAGAGGAAGAATAAAATTGAGATTGTCAATGTCACGCCTCTGGCCTTCAATTTGCACCTGCATAGTGAAGGTTGGGAGATCAGATTATACGGAACCAATTTTCGCAAATGCACCTCAGTAGCCTGGAGAACATGGCGTTAACGGTGTGTTCTCTCAACCATTATGACAAAAGCTGTGAACAAAACGTTCTGAAGAGGAATCATATCAGACTCGAAAAGTTAACATAGTTTCACTCTTGACAGATATTGCCAGATCTGTTGAAGTTCTGTAGCTGTTTCTGATGTTATTGCATATTTGTCACCAATTACATCACCGTAATATTCCTTTGCAATGTTATCATTTTGTGATTTAACTTCATTTTGTTGGGGAGGGGGGAATGAAAAGCAGTCTTTGCAAAGATCTTCAAAATTGCTATGAGTGACTTTACTTCATGTCGGGGGAGATAGTGAGGACTGCATTATTCCTGATGAAGAGCTTAAGATCGAAACGTTGACCCTCCAGATCTGTCTGACTTGTTGTGCGTCTCCAGTGGCACACATTTGACTTTATTTCACGTCGCCACAGCAGGGTGTTGGGTGAAGTTTTCAATAAGCGATAATCACACTTCAATTGAACTTCTTTTAATTTCAAAAATATAGTTTACTCATAAAACAATATTTTCATGTATATACCTTGAACTAAAAACTGTTCCATTCTACACAGTTGCTTATCAAGTAAACACACAGAACGTTCGAGTTTGACTAAATACAAACCAAAGACCTCTCCTGCACATACAACGCTGCTATTTACATATATTTGTCACACTAGGAAAGTCCGATAATTGAATGTACCCTCATTTGCCTTCAGCATGATGACCTCAGTCTATGGTCTTTCCCAACTGTGTCTTGGCAGTAGCTGCCCCAATTTTTCATGTGGACTTCAGCATGTAGTCCTGATCATAAGAATATCTCAATGTGCAAAATCAGATCGAGGTCAACTCGTTATTCTGGAAGATGAACAAGGCTCAGCAGACCAAGTAGTGTCTTTCAATGCTTTGATGGTCCTCAAGGTGCAATTGATGCCTGAAATGGCGTGTGTCTGAGGGAAAAGACCATAGCGCACATGAAGCTGCTCAGGACGAGCATCAACAAAATTATTGCATTTTACTCCAGACCTACTTGGCAAAGGCAAATTCGAGAAGGAGATGTGTGACAATCTCAAACCCTCGGCAGCCAGTTCAAGGGTGTTTGTGGTGACACAGGCGGACCATGCATTTATGGTAGAGCCTTTCCCACCACCAGCCAAACGATGTCTTCAAATAGGGGTTGTATTGATAATGTTGTTTCAAATCTGAGGAAAGGGCACGGGACACAAAACGTAAACTTTAATTTCTCTTCACTGATGCCACCAGACGTTTTCCAGAAACCCCCGTTTTTGTATCAGTATCAGTCCATTAGTTTCATGACCCAAAGGGAAAATCTCTGCAATCAGGGATAAGTGTCCAGGCAGTTAAATAAACAGAATCCCAGCGGAGTCATATATCCAAGACTAAACAAAATCGATTCGAAAATTCCGAATGTTTGGATTACAATACCACCTGTAACTTTCTCTCAACCTAAGTCACCAATTTACAGAGAACAGTATATATATTATTTCACAGCCACTGTGTCAAAATTCTGGATCTCCCTTGCTAACAGCACTGTGAGTTTCCTTCCATCTCAAAGAGCTCAGCAGTCCAAGAGGCAGATCACCTCCACCTTCTCCAATGCAATTTGTGGTCGTAATAGTATTCGGTTTCACTTAAATGTCGCCAGAGGCAGGACAGGATCCTCTCGTCTTTACACCATTGACATAATCAGGTAAGAACGATTGAGATCAATCAACAAATTGAGGTGTCCGTTGAAGAATGTTCATTTCCAGACAGCCCAGCAAGCAGAAACCACATGCGAATAAGACTTCCACTAATCACGTTGCCTCATTAATCTGCCATTATTGAGTGTGTTTGTTTGATTAGTGTTGTTCAGATTGGAGCTATATCCCACTTGCTGGTTGGTATTTGAAAGCAAGGCTGCGTTATCCTGGACCAACGAATCTGTCTCTCGCTATTTTGAAACGGTTAACATGCAGCTGCAGAGGCAGGACCTCAATACAGCACAAAATGTTTGATGTTATTCAGGTTGCTCCGGCGGTGCACGTGGCCGATCAAAATCACGTGACCGATTATGGTTTCCCTCACCAAATGCTTTGGATTTTGTTGGACGTAACTCGTTGCAGCATTTTCGCTATATCTCATTGCAGTAAACGTGGAACGCTTTGGGACATTTCAAAAGGCATGGACTCATGCATTCACTTTTCATTCACTAAACTGACAGCTTTTGTTTATTTCAATAATATATTTATAACGAATAAAGTCATGTATTCAAGTGAAAAAGTATCAGATTTTACGCGAATTCGGGTACAATTTCAGATCCACTCTTGATCTCACCGTTTGCCTGACACACTGTCATGTTCAGTGACTCCCTGACAGTTTTTGTACAGTGTCGGCCCTGTTCTGACTCTCCGTGGGGCGCAGTGCGCAGTAATACACTGCAGAGTCTGCCAGTTCTGTTTTCACCACTTTCAGGTTGATGGTGCAGTTCACATGATCGAGCTTTGAGGACAACCGGTCCCCTTGAAACCTTTCTGCGTTCGCTCCAAATTTGCTTCTCTGTAGCAGAATCTCCATGGAACCATTGGAATGTTGGAGGTACCAGAAAAGGTAAGGAGTGCTGCTTGTTGTCGTATAATTACAGAACAACTGGACATTGTCCTCCTCATTCACTGCAATTGAAGCCGGTGTCTGTGAGACAGAATCTCCTCGGCAAAGTCCTGCAAAAATCGATTGATCAATTTACTTGATTGATTTGTCACGTGTACCTCAGTGCACTGGAAAGCTTTCTTTACCAGCGGTATCGGCAGATCATAGAAAAGAAGGATGTACAGATAATAGAATGAGAAGAACAAATTTAGACAGAGGCAGACAGGTTACGTTTAAAAGGTCAACATTAGCAGGATCAGCACTTTAAGTTAGAGACTCTCGGAGAATCCGAAAATTACAGAAAATATTTCATTTTTCTGTTGCCGCAATCACCCCCTGACCTTGAACAATAACCTGCGAAATAAGTTCGGGAAAGAACAAAAATTAATTACATGCAACTCGGCAGCTATATTGGTAAAGGGATTTGACAGATTAAATAAAACCTCCTTCAGTACACGGGTCACACCGCCTAACAAGGTCATTTTCCATTTCGTTCCCGATCCTGAAGGGAAAACTGCAGATGGTATGTTAATTTATAACTCTCGCCTCTGTCAATGTATCTGAACAGACCCCGTCCTTCTTAATTCCCAGCCTAAGTCTTCAACAGTCTTTCAATTGGGTCGTTTGCTAACTCATACCAAATAGTGCAGGTGTTGGATAAATTTGGTTATATTGATTTGGAGACAATGTATCACTTCTTCTACTTTGATGGAACTGTTGGGGTTAATGTAATTGTCGCTGTGGATATGAAAGAAAAAGATCATCAACTTATCAACCTACCAGTTAGAACAGCTGCAGCTGTGAGGAATAAACACAATGCTCCAGGCGTCATTGTTACCGAGAGATCACAGCGAATGTGAGCAGATCGAAGCTAAAGTAATTTTCGTCAAGAATTGCTAACATTTCCGGATCTCTGCCCATTGGTTCATTGTTGACAAAGGCATGAGGTGACAACCAATGATTGTCAAACGCCTTTGTTCATTAATTCACACAATCAGCTTCACGCGCTTTGAACTTCATTTCATATGGCCACAAGAGAAAGGAACACCGTGAATTTATGAGCCAGACGACGGGGTCTTGCATACACTTTGAACCAACATTGATATTTGGCAGTTTTAGGTTCTCTGCAGGCGAAGTCAGAGAAGGAACACAGTCCACGTTGTTCGAGTGTCAGAAGCAGGAATTCTGCAGATCAGCGAACAGCTCTCTGGCATTTTGAGATCTTCCATTCACCAGGCTGAGAGACAGTGTGTTAGAGTTTTTTGGACACAGTGACGATGTCCATTAAAAAAAGTGCATATTCAATTTCTTAAATACTTGAGTGGAATGTCGATTTTGCTGCATTTTCTGGTAAGATTCATAGCAATCGACATTTCTTTAATTTTACATTGTGCCATCACAAATGTATCAACGGTATCTACACCGGGTTCATTACAGCAAAAAGACAAAATGGTTCACTGCCGCATTTCCAACGTGCATTAGTGATGCATACAAGAGTTGCATGCAACACCCAAATACTGTAATATTTTTTGAAGGAACACATGATGACAGAGTTACTCTGAAAGTCTGAATGGGAATGGTGAGAGAGCAGCGGTACACATTAATAGAAATCCTGACAGAAGAGAATGTATTTTGTCAAAGACGCAAACGTAAATGGCAAGGCAAGCGGTGAGGATGGCACAAAGTGTCTGCGATAAGGACACAACGAATTCAAGTGAGTGGGACTACAGTTTCCACTGGAACAGGTATCTGGGAACGTTGCACCTCAAGGAAATGAACAGTTGAGTCGACGGGATGATGCAGAATGATTAGCTTATTCGAATCATTTTTGAGAGAACTGGAATGTGTAAGTGTTAATGAAATGTGAATGATGTTAAAAGAAAGGCCATATTACTTTCCTTCAAGGTTAATTTATGACTTAAACTGATGTAATATTTAACGTCTATGCATGACACTCGTTATTTTTCCCTTTTATCTTTCAATAGTTTATCATCATTTCATCTTCTACATGTATTGTTACTTTATTTCCGCTCTTTCTCTCATCTTTTATTTCACTGATGTTAGCATATGTGAATGTGCTTGCTTTATCTCCACCCAGACTTCCAATTCTCTTCACTTCGTGCACTCTTCCTGCTCGGTTGTTCTACCGCTTTTTCTGTTGCCGTGGTCCCCTTAACATCGAATTATACAGCCCTGAAATAATTGCATTGATGCTCAGCAGCGTGGCATAGGTTTTTGTTCAGACTCTCCCTCTGCTTGTAACACTGTGCCCTCACTGGCACAGAGATAGATGGCGGTGTCGTTAAGTCTGGTGTCTCGCACACTCAGGACACTGAGTTTGTAATCTGTCCTGACTGAAGCGGAGATCCTCTCATGTTGATCAGCTTCTCTTTTGGCCATCACCAGATGCTGGGGCGGCTGGTTCGGGAGCTGTCTGTACCAATGCACTGTGCGAAATGTCGTTGTTGTGGAGCACTCTATGGAAGCGTTTTCTGCCTCCTTAACAACTGTCCACTGAGCAAGTTGCGTGACTTCATCCTCTGCCGTTTTTACCTTGTAGATCAGAGAGGAAAGCAGGAAAAGAACTCGGTAAATTTGAGACATCATCAAGTTACATGAAGTGTAAGGTCCACCGAGTTCTGTTGGGAAAAAAAAAGATTTGACAATGAGAAAAACACTCTTTTCGTGTCGAACACAGTGTTGCCTTCTTTCGAAGTTGTGAAATAATTTATGTCTTCGAGTTTATCTTTCCATACCAGGCTTTTCGCACAATGTGTGTATGGCACTCCGCTCTCTCATTTAATATATGTCAACGATTCAGCCTGCCCTCTAGTGGCTAAGTCTGGAAATTGTGACGTAAATGTTCTCACCAGAATGGAATTCACACGATCTTGTTCAATGAAAACCAAAATATCTGATTCCTCCTGCCGCCCCACACCCCCCCACCCCCAAATATCCTTGCCTGGTTTACTCGGCACTTTTTATTTCAAATGCAGCACCCAACGATTTCAGGGTATTTTCTTCACGCATTGCAACTGCAACTGTATTCCAGACTTCAATCAGCCTGCCTAAATTAAGCAAAAGACCTCAACATTAATCGGAACATTTTGTCCTGTGCTTTGAGGCGGCATGTCACCTCAGCGTGATGGAATGTGACACACACACACACACACACACACACACACACACACACATGGGGTCTGACCAAATAAGGGCCCATTCCTGAAGAAGGGCTTATGCCCGAAATGTCTAATCACCTGTTCCTTGGATGCTGCCTGACCTGCTGCGCTTTACCAGCAACACATTTTCAGCTCTGCCCAAAACCAGGCAAGTATCTCTGAAATCTCATTCTCTTGGAAGATACTGTCCATTCATTATGCTGGTGCTTCAGAAGCTGAAACTAAATGGTGCGGCCGCACTTGGAGTATTGCGCATAGTTCTGGTCACCACATTAGGAAGGATGTGAAAGCTTTGGAAAGAGTTCAGAGGAGATTTATTGTGATATTGCCTGTTATGGATGAGAGGTTTTACGAGGAAAGGCTGAGGGACTTGAGGATGTTTTCATTGGAGAGAAGAAGGTTGAGAGATGAATTAATCGAGACATAGAAGATAACCAGAGGGTTGGATGGAGAGGTCAGTGAGAGCCTTTTTCCTCAGATAGCGATGGCTAGCACGACGGGACCTGGCTTTAAACTGAGGAGTGATCGATATAGGACAAATATCAGAGGTAGGTTGTTTACTCAGAGAGTAGAAGAGGCGTGGAATGCTCTTCCTGCAACAGTAGTAGGCTCTCCAACTTTAAGGGCATTTAAATGGCCATTGGATAGGCATGTGGACGAGAACAGAATAATGTAGGTTAGACGGGCTTCAGATCGGTTTCACAGGTTGTCGTAACACCGAGGGCCGAAGGGCCTGTACTGCGCTGGAATGTTCCATGTCCTAAATATGGACAGAAGTGGAGCAACAGATAGCGTGTGAAATGAAAACGAGCAGGGGACTTGCTAAATTTTAGCATTTTGCTTTTGTGTGTGTGTGCGTGCCTCTGGGTGTGTGTGTGTGTGTGTGTGTCTTTGTATTTATAATTCTGTCTGCGCATCTATTTATGTATGTTGCGGCCTGTGTATATGTGTGCTTTTCTGTGGCTACCAATGTGCATTTCTGTGTTCATGTGCATGTCTTTTTGTGTGTTTACGTGTGTGTGTCTGTGTTTATCTTTATCTGTTGGTGTTTGTGTGCGTGTGCGGGCACATGTGTGTGAATGGATGTGTCCATCTCCTTGTGAAAAGGAAAATATTCTGGCTTGATGTTGAAAATATGACAGTGTCGAAGTTCTCTGCTTGTTGCTGTCCTCTGAATAAGATCATATAGTTCCACCATCTGCTCTCGAATCGGACATTTCAAAAACCATCACATTCTCTTAAGAAGGCTCAGATTGGGAATTTTTCAAGGGCTACTTTCTAATATTCATGACGTAATAGAACGAGGGGTTATAGTTTAAACTCATCCATTTTTAAACAGCTATCCAATGTTCTGAGATCAATGATATGGATGAGAATGTTCTAGGCATGAACGGAAAGTTTGCAGATGACACTAACATCGGAGGTATGGTGGACAGTGAGGAAGGTCATCAGAAATTGCAGCAGGATCCTGATCAGTTGGGGAACTGGGCCAGAAATAGTAAATGGAATTTGGTATGACGGCTGGCATTTTGGAAAGCTAATTCAAAGCAAGAGCTTGATGATGGATGGTAGTGCCTTAAGGAGGCACAACCCCAAGTCCCTCCTCCCTACCTTTTATCTTAGCCTGCTGGAACGCCCCTCCCCCAAGTCCCTCCTCCCTACCTTTTATCTTAGCCTGCTGGAAACGCCCCTCCCCCAAGTCCCTCCTCCCTACCTTTTATCTTAGCCTGCTGGAACGCTCCTCCCCCAAGTCCCTCCTCCCTACCATTTATCTTAGCCTGTTGGAACCTTCTAACCTGCAATTTTCTTCCTGACCTCGCCTCCCCCACCCCACTCCGGCCTATCAGCGTCAACTTGACTTCCTTCCACCTATGTCATCTCCATCGCCCCTCCCCAAGTCCCTCCTCCCTACCTTTTATCTTAGCCTGCTGGAATCCACTCCTGGCAGACAAGGGAGGCGCGGTAGTAGTTTGGCGCGGCGACCTTTATACCTCTGAAGCCAAACGCCAGCTCGCAGACGCCTCCTCCTATTGCCCCCTTGACCATGACCCCACCTCCCACCACCAAACCATCATCTCCCAGACCATCCATAACCTCATCACCTCAGCGGGTCTCCCATTCTTCGCTTCCAACCTCATAGTCCCACAACCCCGCACCGCCCGTTTCTACCTCCTGCCCAAAATCCACAAACCTGACTGCCCCGGCCGACCCATTGTCTCAGCCTGCTCCTGCCCCACCAAACTCATCTCCGCGTAGCTCGACACGGTTCTGTCCCCCTTAGTCCAAGAACTGCCCACCTACGCTCGGGACACCACCCACGCCCTCCACCTCCTCCATGATTTTTGCTTCCCCGGTCGCCAACGCCTTATCTTCACGATGGACATCCAGTCCCTGTACACCTCCATCCCCCATCACGAAGGACTCAAAGCCCTCCGCTTCTTCCTTTCCCGACGCACCAACCAGTACCATTCTACTGACACCCTCCTTCGACTGACTGAACTGGTCCTCACCCTGAACAACTTCTCTTTCTAATCCTCCCACTTCCTCCAAACTAAAGGAGTTGCCATGGGCACTCGCATGGGCCCCAGCTATGCCTGTCTCTTCGAAGGATATGTGGAACAGTCCATCTTCCGCAACTACACTGGCACCACACCCCACCTTTTCCTCTGCTACATCGATGAATGTATCGGCGCTGCCTCGTGCTCCCACGAGGAGGTTGAACAGTTCATCAACTTTACCAACACCTTCCATCCCGACCTCAAATTCTCCTGGCCTGTCTCAGACTCCTCTCTCCCCTTCCTAGACCTTTCCATTTCTATCTCAGGAGACCGAATCAACACAGACATCTACTATAAACCGACTGACTCCCACTGCTACCTGGACTACACCTCCTCCCACCCTGCCCCCTGTAAAAACTCCATCCCATATTCCCAATTCCTTTGTCTCCGCCGCATCTGCTCCCAGGAGGACCAGTTCCAATACCGTCCAGCCCAGATTGCCTCCTTCTTCAAGGACAGCAGATTCTCCCCAGACGTGATCGACGATGCCCTCCACCGCATCTCCTCCACTTCCCGCTCCTCCGCCCTTGAGCCCCGCCCCTCCAACCGCCACCAGGACAGAACCCCACTGGTTCTCACCTACCACCCCACCAACCACTGCATACAGCGCATCATCCGCCGTAATTTCCACCACCTCCAAACAGACCCCACCACCAGGGATATATTTCCCTCCCCTCCCCTATCAGCGTTCCACTCCCTTCGTGACTCCCTCGTCAGGTCCACACCCCCCACCAACCCAACCTCCACTCCCGGCACATTCCCCTGCAACCGCAGCAAATGCAAAACTTGCGCCGACACCTCCTCCGTTTCCTCTCTCCAAGGCCCCAAGGGATCCTTCCATATCCGCCACAAGTTCACCTGCACCTCCACACACATCATCTACTGCATCCACTGCACGCGATGTGGCCTCCTCTATCTTGGGGAGACGGGCCGCCTACTTGCGGAACGCTTCAGGGAACATCTCTGGGATGCCCGGACCAACCAACCCAACCACCCGGTGGCTCAACACTTTAACTCTCCCCCCCACTCCACCGAGGACATGCAGGTCCTTGGACTCCTCCATCGCCAGAACATAACAACACCATGGTTGGAGGAAGAGCGCCTCATCTTCCGCCTGGGAACCCTACAACTACAAGGGATGAACTTAGATTTCTCCACTTTCCTCAGTTTTCCCTCCCCACACCTAGCCTCAGTCGATTCCCTCGAACTCAGCACCGCCCTCCTAACCTGCAATTTTCTTCCTGACCTCTTCGGCCCCACCCCACTCCGGCCTATCACCCTCACCTTGACCTCCTTCCAAATATCACATCTCCATCGCCCCTCCCCAAAGTCCCTCCTCCCTACCTTTTATCTTAGCCTGCTGGACACACTTTCCTCATTCCTGATGAAGGGCTTTAGCCCGAAACGTCGAATTTCCTGTTCCTTGGATGCTGCCTGACCTGCTGCGCTTTAACCAGCAACACATTTTCAGCTCTGATCTCCAGCATCTGCAGACCTCACTTTTTACTCAGTGCCTTAAGGAGGGTAGCGCAACAGACGCACCTTGGTGTTCAGGTGGACGGTTCTCTGAAACTCACAGTTTGACAGGACAGCAAAAAAAAGCTTTTGGCACACAAACCTTCATCAGTCAGGGAATTGAGTATAGACGTTGTGAAGTTATGTTGCTGTTGTACAGGAGATGATGAGGCCGTAATTGGAGTATTGTGCTCAGTATGATCACCTTGCTCTATGAAGGATTTGTTAAAATGGAAAGAGTGCAGAAGAAATTTACAAGCATGTCGCCTGAACTCAATGGTCAATTTAGAAGGAGAGATTGGACAAACAAAGATTTATATCTTTCGTGTGTAGGAGACTGAGGGAAACGGGGATTGGGGTGTGGATCTTATCAAGATGTCTAAGACCATGAGGAGCATGGACGGTGTGAATGAACTCAATCTTTTTCCCAGGGCTGGGGAATCAAGAACGAGAGGGCATCTGTTTAAGGGGAAAGAATAAAAGGGAAACCAACGGGCAACATTTTTAACACAGGTGGTGGTACTCATGTGGAATGACATGCCAGTGGAAGCGGTTGAGGCGGGTACATTCACAACATCTAAAGGGATTTAGATAAGTGCATGGATAGGAAAGGATTAGAAAGATACCGGCCAAGTGCAGGAAAATGATGCTAGCATGGACAGACGGCATGGACCATTTCAGTCAGAGGACATGTTTCCCTGCTGTAGGACTCTATGACTCCCTCCATTTTTCAATCAGAGACGAGGGAAAAGTTGTCTGTCAGAGCATTGTGAGATTTGGGAATGTCCTTCCTCAAAAGGCAGTGATCTTCACTTGAGAGATGTCCCGAACTGATTCTGAATGTCTTCACCGTAACTGAGGGAAGGATGCTTTCAAAGTAGTTGTCGTACAGAAGGATAATACATTCCAGGCCTGGAGTGTCGCTCAAAAACTGACCTTTTGAAGCGTAGTCAGTATATTTAGGAAATCGGGAATCTAATTTAATTGTTATGGATATTGATGCAAATACAGATTTATTAAAATGAAACAGTGCTGAAGGAATTTGCACGCATGTTGCCTGAACTTAATGGTCTAATTTAGAAGGATTTCCATGACAGAAGAAATTTATAGATTTACATTTCCGAATACAACTGCATGAATGGAATCCCTGCACAGCCGTATGACCTGCAGTTCCTGGAGGTATCCCAAAAGGTCAATAGCGTATCAAAGTTCATAAAATTCCGGATTTACCTGTCCTTTATTCCCAAATTAACAGAGAGTCCGGCCGGGTTTCTGTACTTAACATAAATTATTATTCATTATAAATGAATTTATTCCAGATGCAGGTTAAAAATTATGAAAGGATGATATATAATTCAATCGGTTGCAAGTCTTACTGCCATGAACAACTACCACCCTGTATTCCTTTAGTGCAGAGAAATCAGGCATCCAGAACTGGGCTGGCATTTTAATGGATCCTGTCTCAGTGTTCGCTGTGTTGACGCTTCTGGTTGTAGGACTTGTTGCTTCTTAATCTGTTTTCTCCAGGCACATTTGCTGAAGGTGGTACACAATGTTTCACACTGATCACGCCTGTCACGCACACACTGTATAAGTGTGTGAGCAGATGCTGCTGTACATTTGAAAAATGCAATGCGTTGCTGCCATTCCTCTGACATAATCCCCAACGATTTTTCCACTCTGCCTGTGCATTGGTGTGTAGCCACCAGGAGAGGGTGGCATTGTGTCACTTTCAGTACAGAGAACCAGGGAGAGCTGCTTTGACCAAACCTAACTGTCTGGTAGAAGTGATGGTGACCAGCCTTCTTGAATGTCTACACTGCTTGCTGAGTTGGGGCACCTACATTGTTGTTAGCAAGACATTTCCAGGGTCCTGACCAAGTCGTGCCGTGTATGGCCTGAGAGTGAAGTGGCCCCATTCATCTACTGTGTTTGTCTTTCTAAGGAGTAGAGGGAATGAGAATGTTCTGTTGTAGGACAAATTACTGCAATGCAATGTTGCAGCCATAATTCTGCAGCTGTGCATTAGTGATAAGACAGTGAATATTGCTGCTGATGCAGGTGTCAGTCCCGTATGTTTTTGTGTTTTTCTGCATTTCATCGACATGAGGAACTTCTGCAGTCCAAATTTATGATTGACCTGATATTCCATGCATCTTCCCTTTACCCCTTTACGCGGACTTTTAGTCATCCTTTCTTTAATTTTAAATTACTTTGAATCCTTTCACTTCTATGTTTCTTGCGGCCTTGCAAAGCGTACAACATGGGTATTTTCAATCTTTCGCTAGCCACAGTTCAATTATTTTCCAACTACATGTTTCTGTTTTCGTGGAACAAATAATAATTACAAACTATATAATACCTCTTCAACCACTCAGTACTGTCTGTGTACTTCCAAATCATTCTGTGTATTTTGGCAATCCATCATTAGCATTTTCCGACTCCAATTTTCATTGTTTCCATTGTTCAGGTTTCAGACTCTATTTACAGAATGAATGATGCCACTTTGAAACTTGATTAAAACTTGCACAACATTACTTTCTGTATTCAACAGCACCTATGAAGAGCAAGGTTATTACGGCCTGAAGTGTCACCTGAAATAGTAAACTTATGATGGACACTATTGCATTTAACATGGAGTTAGAAAAGATTAACAATGATTAAAGCATCCTGGGAAATCGAACTCTGCCTTGACTAAAGTGACGATGCTCATCCACATACTGCAGAATCCAGACAGGTTACAGGTGCCCCCAGATGGTTTGCATACAAACCTGAGAGCTGCAGACCCTGCAACACACACCTGAGGTTGGAGTTGAATGCAACAATGGAATGCCGCCCTCGGGGACAATTTGAAATAGTGAAAGATTCGCTGGAGAGAGAGGCGCCTGACACCCTTATTTGGAGGAGGTTACGTGCACCCAGCGTTTACCATATTGGATGCCTGAGGGCCAACCTGCCATCAACGTGCCAACACCTGGTTGGGTCTGATCCTTCAGGGTAATCGAACCTGATTAATCTGTTGGAAGATCCTCAACACCCTCCCAAAAAGGCGTGAAAACTCGGAAGGAGAGCAGTCAACACAAAATCACACCCAGGATGGTAACTCGAGAATAACCACCGAAGGAGAAGACACCGTCAAGACATCGGAAGTGAAGGGAGGCATCATTACATGGAGCCTGGTCAAGTTTGAATGTGGTGGTACACGAATGTACAAAGTTAAATTAAATCATAAGATATGTCGTTGTTCTTTTTTTGATGGTTTATGGTTCTCATATTAATTGTGTCCAATAAACGAAAATCATTTTCTGTTAGAGTCGACTCACGGTTCTTTTGCTGTATCGAAGAACTTTAACACACTGTGTGGCAGGTACAACATTATGAATTTTTCTCCGTCTTTAACCAATGTTAAACCTAAAACAAGCTGATTTTGATTTGGTCCTTTAACGGTTTGCTTCAGAAAAGTTCATAACAAACTCCAGAAATTCATCTCCCACAGATTTCGTCAATGGATTTACAGCTAGGATAGGTAATTGAATCACTTGCCACAATCCTCCCATATTCATGGTTCCTCCTTGACAACGTTATCTTTGTGTCTGCTCAGGAGGTGATTGATTGAATCCATGACTGCACATTAGTTGAGCATAGTGTCTCCTTGCTGTGAATGTTTGTCAAACTTCTTGATGAGTTTAAATTCCTTTCTCAGTAAGGCTGTGATTGCATTCATAATATGAAACACAATTTTGGATGCTGGAGATCTGAAACACATAGATGGTTGTGTTTGTGATTTGTTCCTCACTGAAAATAAAGTGTCAGATATAAGTTTCCAGTTTGAAAATGGCACTTCATAATTAGAGTAATAATCATAGAGTCAGAGAGGAGTACTGCATGAAAACAGACCCTTCGGTCCAACCCGTCCAAGTTATCCAGATATCCCAATTTAGTTCCACTTGCCAGCAACCGGCCCAGATCCCTCTAAACCCTTACTATTCATCTACCCATCCAAATGCCTCTTAAATGTTGTAAATGTACTAGCCTCCACCGCTTCTTCTGGCAGCTCATTCATACACGGAACACCCTCTGCGTGTAAAAGTTGCCCCGTAGGTCTCTTTTATATTTTTCCCCCCTCACCCTAAACCTATGCCCTGTGGTTCTGGACTCCCACACCGCAGGGAAATGACTTTGTCTATTTACCCTATCCATGTCCCCCATAATTTTATAAACCTCTATCATGTCACCCCTCAGCCTCTGACGCTCGAGGGAAAACAGCCCCAGCCTTTTGGTCTCTCCCTATAACTCAAATCCTCGAACCCTGGCAACATTCCTGTAAATCTTTGCTGAACCATTTCACGTTTCACAACATTCTCCCAACAGTTGTACCTGTTTGTATTACCGTCCTGATTTATGGGCAAAAACACATTTGAAAGCAGTTAGGTGAACTCTGTTATAAAATTGCAGGTGGAAGTGCAAGTGAAATGCATCTGTGGAGTTCTTCAATAATGATAATAGTTTGAATACTAGATAAAGAAGGGCATGCATTGTGTCCAAGAATTTCCTTTTGTCGTGATATGTGTACCTACACACTGACCTTTGAGATATGCTCATTCCTTCTCATGAATTAAAATGAACTGAAATGCATTAGCTGAAATAAAGACCAATACACCTTCAATGGGAACTTTCAAAATAAAACGGGAAGTATGTTTGGAAAGCAAAACTTCGGAGAAAGATTACAAAAGCAGGTGGAGAACACCTTTTAGTATTTTAGCTATGTTATTATTCCAGAGAGTCAGTTAATGTCCTGGGAAACAGGATACGAGTCCCTCCAAAGTAGATGGTGAAATTTGATATGCATAAAATTAAATATCTGAAATTAAGAGTCTAACAATGACCATGGCAACATTGTCGATTGATTGACGTGATTCAATAATGGACTTCCGGAAATCCTCTGTCCTGTCCTGGTCTGGCCCATATGCGACGACAGACCCACAACACGAGTGTAACAAGCTACTCTATTGATAGATATCAGAGAGTTCCTGCAGTGTGAAAACGGGCCATTACAAGTCCACACCTCCCACCGAAGAGTTACCCACCCAGAGTCAACCAATAAATCCGCATCTCCCCTGATGAACCCTATCTACACATCCCTGAGCACTATGTACAGTTTTAGCATGACCAATTCACCTAGCCTGCACATATTTGGATATTGGGGGAAACCAGAGCACTTGGAAGAAATCCACGCAAACACGAGGGAATGTGCAAACTACATTCACACAAGGATAGAATCGAATGTCGGTCCCTGGTGCTGCGAGGCAGCAGTGCGAACCACTGAGCCACCGTGCCGTCCACGTCTAACAATCTTCTTGAATTATCATCAAAGGTATGATCCACATGGCGTCAGAAAAATAAATAACTGCAGAAAAAGTAATGTGGACTCTGCAAAGTTGTCCTTACGAACATCTGGGAAGTCGTGCCAAAGTCGGAGAGCTGTCTTACAGACGAGTCAAGCAACAGCCTGACAAACTCAGAACAATAGATTCATATCTGATAGACAACATCTAAGACACAACAGCCACCATCCCTGTGTATGTCCCATCCCACCGGCAGGATAGATTGAGCTGAGGTAGCCAGGCCATTGCATGCAGTCAGGAGGGAGTTGCCCTCACAATCATCGGCATTGTCTCCAGACATTATGACGTTCCATGGCTTAAGGTTATTTATGCCCAAGTATTCTCCTGCTGATTAACGCATACTGTATTACCTTGAGTGATAAATGACTCCATATTGTTTGTTTGTTTGTGTGTGTGCGTGTGTGTGTGTGTGTCACTCTTCTTATGGTTGCATCAAATTGCTTTGCGGAAGCAGTTCTCAAGGGCGAATGACGTCATTCTGTTGCAATTCATCATGTCCTCTGTAAGTAACGTAATCAATTTTCACTGCTAAAACTTCCAGATCTGATGCAAAACTGTCTTTGAAAACTGATGTCATCTGAATCTGATTGGTGGGGTTTTTGATGCAGTGAAAATTTTAAACTGCATGGGACGAAAATTGTTTCTGTTTGAAGTCAGCAAACTGCCAAAACACAATGAGCCCCACTAGCACCACAACCCAGATTCGAGGTCGATAACTGCTTGTCATTTCCTCGCTCAACTTCACTGTGGACATTGGCTGCGCAGATTGATTGAGACCCGAGTAATAAAACAATTTTGCAATTTTTCACCTTTCATCTCACCTACAGAGAAAAATCTACCTCTATGAAGAGTACCCGATCGATTGCTGCTGAAAATATAGTGTAATGGTGGAAGACGATATAACGTCTGCAAGTATGAGAGAAAAGCAACAGGTTGAGCAAGACAGCCAGGGAAGAGATTGTAGAGAGTCAGCTCTATTTGGTCCTGTCTTAACTGTGATTGGTGCAATGTTGACGTCAGATATGAGAAACCACCCAGTTGGATCAAGGGAACAAATGTCTCACTTGTCCGGAAAGTGAAGGTTGTTTCTGATCGGGTTTCAGCCCCGCATGTAAGATCGGAAGGTC
The DNA here is from genome assembly GCF_020745735.1 of Hemiscyllium ocellatum. NCBI lineage: Eukaryota > Metazoa > Chordata > Chondrichthyes > Orectolobiformes > Hemiscylliidae > Hemiscyllium > Hemiscyllium ocellatum. The sequence continues at coordinate 4,721,075 of NW_026867487.1, forward strand.
AAAATATTTTGAAAAATACGTTGTTTACTGCCGAACCTGAAAATGTGCTTTTTATGTGCTTTACTGATAATTATGACAGTGGTGTCAGGTAAGTTCGACCTAAAATCATCAATATGCGCTTCACCAGTTCGATCTTCACATTTTTTACAACTTCATTATTTCTGTTGCAGGTTCGAGTGGCCAAGATTCAGTTTCCCAGCATCCACTTGAAAAAACGGTTCAGGAAGGAGAGACTGTAATCTTCAACTGTAATTACACAGCACAGATCACTGCTCCAGTGCTCTTTTGGTACATCCAATATCCCGGGGAAGCTCCGGGATATTTACTGAGTAGATTCAACAAGGATGAAGGACAGACGTCTCCAGCTTTCTCTGACAGGTTCTCTTCTACTCTGGACAAAAAGCAGAAAATGTTTCCTTTAAATATCACTGTTGCTCTTGTATCTGACTCTGCCGTCTACCACTGTGCGCTGAGTCTCACGCTGATAAAGAGTTGCATTCAGTCCATACAGAAACTATCCAGACGCACTCATGAGCCTCCTTTCCCTACTTGTACCCTAAGCCACATTTCTGATGTGTCGCTGAATTGTCAACTGACAAGATATTGGAAACCAAACGAAAAACATCTGTAATCCAAAGATAACTCTGCCTGCATTTCACATTGTGCGTTTTTCTACATAAAACCTTCTTATATCGCTGTGCCCGCCGATGGCACGCAGTAATAGAAGAAGCAGAGGGCCATTTAACCCAACGAGCCCGCTTTGCCAATCATTAAGATCTATCCATTGTCTCGGCTCTTCTGACCTGCATTATCCCCATAACCCTTATTTTCCCAAATATGCAAAAACTCATTCAAATGTGTCTTGAATAAATTTAATGAAGCTGCCTCCTCTACTTCCTTTGGCATGGAATTCCACTGTCTCTGGGAAAAGCAGTTTCTCCTTTACTCAATCCTAAACCCACTTGCCCTAATATTGAGGCCACCGCCTCCAAAACCAGTAAATCTTTCCTCAAGTAAGGAGATCAGAACTGCGCACAATACTCCGGGTGCGGCCTCACCAACACATTGTACTGTTACAGCAGAACCTCCATGCTCTTAAATGCAATCAGCATTAAATATTAAGCACTAGTGAGCAGGGCTGACTTTGTTAAAGGGGAGAATTGAAGTTAGTGCTGCTGTCAGGTTTATTCAGTGATCAGCAAGCCCTGGCGTGGAGTATATTTTGGGTCGACATTGATAGATTAATGAATCAACAGGGACAGATGTGAATTGAGTAGTCTGCCAGAAGTTGGAAATGATGTGGATCATATTGTTCGCTAGTGGAGCAGGTTGAACGGAACAAACAGCCTCCTTTATTTCGCACCGGACGTCCCGTGGTCAACATGTTGACGTCATTGACTGGAGATCAAAGCAGCTGTTAGCCGATATGGTGATTCCGAACCATTCAGCAGCGAGACCGGATATGACACACTATTGACTGCCAGCTGAAAAGAATCAGCTTCAATTTTCTTTGTTCCCACTCACCATCTGCTCTGCAAATATGTCGACTGTTATTATTTATTCATTTCTCACTACTACAATGTTCTTAAAAGGCAAGTCTCTGAGTTGTAATTTATTCTCTTGTGTTAAAATATCTATAGCAATTTTCGATTTATTTGTGTTCCCTCGATTACAGTATATGCGTTGACTCGGTAACATTCATAGTGAGCGTCACTTTATTTTTATATTTGCACAGGTGTTAATTGTGCCGATTCGATCTCACAGAAGCCGGCTACAGTGAGACAATTTGAAAGAGATTCAGTCACCATTCGTTTCAGATATTCGACCACAGATAGCATGCATACTTTGCAACTGTACCGTCAGGACCCAGGGAAGTCTCCAATATTCTTAATCTACGTTGACAACTTTGGCAGTATTAACAGAGGAGAGGGGGTGTCCGATCGATTTTCTGCATCTTTGGACAAGTCAAAAAATGAGGGGAATTTCACCATCTATGAACTGCAGGTGTCTGACAGCGCAGTATATTACTGTGGACTGAGACACACAGTGACAGGAACCAGGCTGAGCCTCGTGCAAAAACACTGCCAAAATGGAACCAAGAGCTAAATGTGGCTAGTCAAGTCGAGAGTAACATTTACTTCCTACCGTAATGCCTGAATGAACCAAGTTCAAATTTAAAAAATATATTTCACACCGAAAGGTCAATGGGTGCTGACTCCGAGAGGGATCTGTGTTCTCACTCTATGTTTAATACAAGTGAATAAGATGCAAACATACGATTAAAGAATTGATGACATTGGGCAAATGAAAGTGATTGCCATAGAATTACTGTTAGAAACATCTGGCATTGTGCTCCAGCCATTGAAGGGGGTGCACAACAGAAATCATGAATCATCAGCTTCAGAACTCCCTGCGACACTGAATTAAGTGACAACAGAAACTTGACTTCGAGCAATGCGATGTGATGCGTTCAATATCCAAAAGCAAATCTGTCATTCTTCCTGATATACTTCAATTTAGCGTTTGCCCTCGGTCTGATTTTGATCATCCATTAGCTATTCCATGTATCTGCAGCTTATGATTCCTCTGTGATTGATTATTGTTGTACTGATGTTTGCTCATTAGCTTCCTGTCTTGATAACAATGTCATGGCGCCATCTAATGATGTAGATGCTTGATACTAATGCATGTAAATGTCTTTAACACTGAGAAAACTCTGATCAGTTTACTACAATTGTTTTGACTTTCTCTAGACAGGCTTCAGTGACCATTGTAAATTGATATTTCACGTCACATCCATTTGTTCCTCTGAATGTAATATTTCTGGAACGTTTGATCTGGGATATATTTCGTTCGAAGTTGGAGTTAGACATGAAAGAGCAAAATGCAACCATTTCAGAAGCGGACAGTTCAGAGTTGTGAGAGGAAGAATAAAATTGAGATTGTCAATGTCACGCCTCTGGCCTTCAATTTGCACCTGCATAGTGAAGGTTGGGAGATCAGATTATACGGAACCAATTTTCGCAAATGCACCTCAGTAGCCTGGAGAACATGGCGTTAACGGTGTGTTCTCTCAACCATTATGACAAAAGCTGTGAACAAAACGTTCTGAAGAGGAATCATATCAGACTCGAAAAGTTAACATAGTTTCACTCTTGACAGATATTGCCAGATCTGTTGAAGTTCTGTAGCTGTTTCTGATGTTATTGCATATTTGTCACCAATTACATCACCGTAATATTCCTTTGCAATGTTATCATTTTGTGATTTAACTTCATTTTGTTGGGGAGGGGGGAATGAAAAGCAGTCTTTGCAAAGATCTTCAAAATTGCTATGAGTGACTTTACTTCATGTCGGGGGAGATAGTGAGGACTGCATTATTCCTGATGAAGAGCTTAAGATCGAAACGTTGACCCTCCAGATCTGTCTGACTTGTTGTGCGTCTCCAGTGGCACACATTTGACTTTATTTCACGTCGCCACAGCAGGGTGTTGGGTGAAGTTTTCAATAAGCGATAATCACACTTCAATTGAACTTCTTTTAATTTCAAAAATATAGTTTACTCATAAAACAATATTTTCATGTATATACCTTGAACTAAAAACTGTTCCATTCTACACAGTTGCTTATCAAGTAAACACACAGAACGTTCGAGTTTGACTAAATACAAACCAAAGACCTCTCCTGCACATACAACGCTGCTATTTACATATATTTGTCACACTAGGAAAGTCCGATAATTGAATGTACCCTCATTTGCCTTCAGCATGATGACCTCAGTCTATGGTCTTTCCCAACTGTGTCTTGGCAGTAGCTGCCCCAATTTTTCATGTGGACTTCAGCATGTAGTCCTGATCATAAGAATATCTCAATGTGCAAAATCAGATCGAGGTCAACTCGTTATTCTGGAAGATGAACAAGGCTCAGCAGACCAAGTAGTGTCTTTCAATGCTTTGATGGTCCTCAAGGTGCAATTGATGCCTGAAATGGCGTGTGTCTGAGGGAAAAGACCATAGCGCACATGAAGCTGCTCAGGACGAGCATCAACAAAATTATTGCATTTTACTCCAGACCTACTTGGCAAAGGCAAATTCGAGAAGGAGATGTGTGACAATCTCAAACCCTCGGCAGCCAGTTCAAGGGTGTTTGTGGTGACACAGGCGGACCATGCATTTATGGTAGAGCCTTTCCCACCACCAGCCAAACGATGTCTTCAAATAGGGGTTGTATTGATAATGTTGTTTCAAATCTGAGGAAAGGGCACGGGACACAAAACGTAAACTTTAATTTCTCTTCACTGATGCCACCAGACGTTTTCCAGAAACCCCCGTTTTTGTATCAGTATCAGTCCATTAGTTTCATGACCCAAAGGGAAAATCTCTGCAATCAGGGATAAGTGTCCAGGCAGTTAAATAAACAGAATCCCAGCGGAGTCATATATCCAAGACTAAACAAAATCGATTCGAAAATTCCGAATGTTTGGATTACAATACCACCTGTAACTTTCTCTCAACCTAAGTCACCAATTTACAGAGAACAGTATATATATTATTTCACAGCCACTGTGTCAAAATTCTGGATCTCCCTTGCTAACAGCACTGTGAGTTTCCTTCCATCTCAAAGAGCTCAGCAGTCCAAGAGGCAGATCACCTCCACCTTCTCCAATGCAATTTGTGGTCGTAATAGTATTCGGTTTCACTTAAATGTCGCCAGAGGCAGGACAGGATCCTCTCGTCTTTACACCATTGACATAATCAGGTAAGAACGATTGAGATCAATCAACAAATTGAGGTGTCCGTTGAAGAATGTTCATTTCCAGACAGCCCAGCAAGCAGAAACCACATGCGAATAAGACTTCCACTAATCACGTTGCCTCATTAATCTGCCATTATTGAGTGTGTTTGTTTGATTAGTGTTGTTCAGATTGGAGCTATATCCCACTTGCTGGTTGGTATTTGAAAGCAAGGCTGCGTTATCCTGGACCAACGAATCTGTCTCTCGCTATTTTGAAACGGTTAACATGCAGCTGCAGAGGCAGGACCTCAATACAGCACAAAATGTTTGATGTTATTCAGGTTGCTCCGGCGGTGCACGTGGCCGATCAAAATCACGTGACCGATTATGGTTTCCCTCACCAAATGCTTTGGATTTTGTTGGACGTAACTCGTTGCAGCATTTTCGCTATATCTCATTGCAGTAAACGTGGAACGCTTTGGGACATTTCAAAAGGCATGGACTCATGCATTCACTTTTCATTCACTAAACTGACAGCTTTTGTTTATTTCAATAATATATTTATAACGAATAAAGTCATGTATTCAAGTGAAAAAGTATCAGATTTTACGCGAATTCGGGTACAATTTCAGATCCACTCTTGATCTCACCGTTTGCCTGACACACTGTCATGTTCAGTGACTCCCTGACAGTTTTTGTACAGTGTCGGCCCTGTTCTGAGTCTCCGTGGGGCGCAGTGCGCAGTAATACACTGCAGAGTCTGCCAGTTCTGTTTTCACCACTTTCAGGTTGATGGTGCTGTTCACATGATCGAGCTTTGAGGACAACCGGTCCCCTTGAAACCTTTCTGCGTTCGCTCCAAATTTGCTTCTCTGTAGCAGAATCTCCATGGAACCATTGGAATGTTGGAGGTACCAGAAAAGGTAAGGAGTGCTGCTTGTTGTCGTATAATTACAGAACAACTGGACATTGTCCTCCTCATTCACTGCAATTGAAGCCGGTGTCTGTGAGACAGAATCTCCTCGGCAAAGTCCTGCAAAAATCGATTGATCAATTTACTTGATTGATTTGTCACGTGTACCTCAGTGCACTGGAAAGCTTTCTTTACCAGCGGTATCGGCAGATCATAGAAAAGAAGGATGTACAGATAATAGAATGAGAAGAACAAATTTAGACAGAGGCAGACAGGTTACGTTTAAAAGGTCAACATTAGCAGGATCAGCACTTTAAGTTAGAGACTCTCGGAGAATCCGAAAATTACAGAAAATATTTCATTTTTCTGTTGCCGCAATCACCCCCTGACCTTGAACAATAACCTGCGAAATAAGTTCGGGAAAGAACAAAAATTAATTACATGCAACTCGGCAGCTATATTGGTAAAGGGATTTGACAGATTAAATAAAACCTCCTTCAGTACACGGGTCACACCGCCTAACAAGGTCATTTTCCATTTCGTTCCCGATCCTGAAGGGAAAACTGCAGATGGTATGTTAATTTATAACTCTCGCCTCTGTCAATGTATCTGAACAGACCCCGTCCTTCTTAATTCCCAGCCTAAGTCTTCAACAGTCTTTCAATTGGGTCGTTTGCTAACTCATACCAAATAGTGCAGGTGTTGGATAAATTTGGTTATATTGATTTGGAGACAATGTATCACTTCTTCTACTTTGATGGAACTGTTGGGGTTAATGTAATTGTCGCTGTGGATATGAAAGAAAAAGATCATCAACTTATCAACCTACCAGTTAGAACAGCTGCAGCTGTGAGGAATAAACACAATGCTCCAGGCGTCATTGTTACCGAGAGATCACAGCGAATGTGAGCAGATCGAAGCTAAAGTAATTTTCGTCAAGAATTGCTAACATTTCCGGATCTCTGCCCATTGGTTCATTGTTGACAAAGGCATGAGGTGACAACCAATGATTGTCAAACGCCTTTGTTCATTAATTCACACAATCAGCTTCACGCGCTTTGAACTTCATTTCATATGGCCACAAGAGAAAGGAACACCGTGAATTTATGAGCCAGACGACGGGGTCTTGCATACACTTTGAACCAACATTGATATTTGGCAGTTTTAGGTTCTCTGCAGGCGAAGTCAGAGAAGGAACACAGTCCACGTTGTTCGAGTGTCAGAAGCAGGAATTCTGCAGATCAGCGAACAGCTCTCTGGCATTTTGAGATCTTCCATTCACCAGGCTGAGAGACAGTGTGTTAGAGTTTTTTGGACACAGTGACGATGTCCATTAAAAAAAGTGCATATTCAATTTCTTAAATACTTGAGTGGAATGTCGATTTTGCTGCATTTTCTGGTAAGATTCATAGCAATCGACATTTCTTTAATTTTACATTGTGCCATCACAAATGTATCAACGGTATCTACACCGGGTTCATTACAGCAAAAAGACAAAATGGTTCACTGCCGCATTTCCAACGTGCATTAGTGATGCATACAAGAGTTGCATGCAACACCCAAATACTGTAATATTTTTTGAAGGAACACATGATGACAGAGTTACTCTGAAAGTCTGAATGGGAATGGTGAGAGAGCAGCGGTACACATTAATAGAAATCCTGACAGAAGAGAATGTATTTTGTCAAAGACGCAAACGTAAATGGCAAGGCAAGCGGTGAGGATGGCACAAAGTGTCTGCGATAAGGACACAACGAATTCAAGTGAGTGGGACTACAGTTTCCACTGGAACAGGTATCTGGGAACGTTGCACCTCAAGGAAATGAACAGTTGAGTCGACGGGATGATGCAGAATGATTAGCTTATTCGAATCATTTTTGAGAGAACTGGAATGTGTAAGTGTTAATGAAATGTGAATGATGTTAAAAGAAAGGCCATATTACTTTCCTTCAAGGTTAATTTATGACTTAAACTGATGTAATATTTAACGTCTATGCATGACACTCGTTATTTTTCCCTTTTATCTTTCAATAGTTTATCATCATTTCATCTTCTACATGTATTGTTACTTTATTTCCGCTCTTTCTCTCATCTTTTATTTCACTGATGTTAGCATATGTGAATGTGCTTGCTTTATCTCCACCCAGACTTCCAATTCTCTTCACTTCGTGCACTCTTCCTGCTCGGTTGTTCTACCGCTTTTTCTGTTGCCGTGGTCCCCTTAACATCGAATTATACAGCCCTGAAATAATTGCATTGATGCTCAGCAGCGTGGCATAGGTTTTTGTTCAGACTCTCCCTCTGCTTGTAACACTGTGCCCTCACTGGCACAGAGATAGATGGCGGTGTCGTTAAGTCTGGTGTCTCGCACACTCAGGACACTGAGTTTGTAATCTGTCCTGACTGAAGCGGAGATCCTCTCATGTTGATCAGCTTCTCTTTTGGCCATCACCAGATGCTGGGGCGGCTGGTTCGGGAGCTGTCTGTACCAATGCACTGTGCGAAATGTCGTTGTTGTGGAGCACTCTATGGAAGCGTTTTCTGCCTCCTTAACAACTGTCCACTGAGCAAGTTGCGTGACTTCATCCTCTGCCGTTTTTACCTTGTAGATCAGAGAGGGAAGCAGGAAAAGAACTCGGTAAATTTGAGACATCATCAAGTTACATGAAGTGTAAGGTCCACCGAGTTCTGTTGGGAAAAAAAAAGATTTGACAATGAGAAAAACACTCTTTTCGTGTCGAACACAGTGTTGCCTTCTTTCGAAGTTGTGAAATAATTTATGTCTTCGAGTTTATCTTTCCATACCAGGCTTTTCGCACAATGTGTGTATGGCACTCCGCTCTCTCATTTAATATATGTCAACGATTCAGCCTGCCCTCTAGTGGCTAAGTCTGGAAATTGTGACGTAAATGTTCTCACCAGAATGGAATTCACACGATCTTGTTCAATGAAAACCAAAATATCTGATTCCTCCTGCCGCCCCACACCCCCCCACCCCCAAATATCCTTGCCTGGTTTACTCGGCACTTTTTATTTCAAATGCAGCACCCAACGATTTCAGGGTATTTTCTTCACGCATTGCAACTGCAACTGTATTCCAGACTTCAATCAGCCTGCCTAAATTAAGCAAAAGACCTCAACATTAATCGGAACATTTTGTCCTGTGCTTTGAGGCGGCATGTCACCTCAGCGTGATGGAATGTGACACACACACACACACACACACACACACACACACACACACACACATGGGGTCTGACCAAATAAGGGCCCATTCCTGAAGAAGGGCTTATGCCCGAAATGTCTAATCACCTGTTCCTTGGATGCTGCCTGACCTGCTGCGCTTTACCAGCAACACATTTTCAGCTCTGCCCAAAACCAGGCAAGTATCTCTGAAATCTCATTCTCTTGGAAGATACTGTCCATTCATTATGCTGGTGCTTCAGAAGCTGAAACTAAATGGTGCGGCCGCACTTGGAGTATTGCGCATAGTTCTGGTCACCACATTAGGAAGGATGTGAAAGCTTTGGAAAGAGTTCAGAGGAGATTTATTGTGATATTGCCTGTTATGGATGAGAGGTTTTACGAGGAAAGGCTGAGGGACTTGAGGATGTTTTCATTGGAGAGAAGAAGGTTGAGAGATGAATTAATCGAGACATAGAAGATAACCAGAGGGTTGGATGGAGAGGTCAGTGAGAGCCTTTTTCCTCAGATGGCGATGGCTAGCACGACGGGACCTGGCTTTAAACTGAGGAGTGATCGATATAGGACAAATATCAGAGGTAGGTTGTTTACTCAGAGAGTAGAAGAGGCGTGGAATGCTCTTCCTGCAACAGTAGTAGGCTCTCCAACTTTAAGGGCATTTAAATGGCCATTGGATAGGCATGTGGACGAGAACAGAATAATGTAGGTTAGACGGGCTTCAGATCGGTTTCACAGGTTGTCGTAACACCGAGGGCCGAAGGGCCTGTACTGCGCTGGAATGTTCCATGTCCAAAATATGGACAGAAGTGGAGCAACAGATAGCGTGTGAAATGAAAACGAGCAGGGGACTTGCTAAATTTTAGCATTTTGCTTTTGTGTGTGTGTGCGTGCCTCTGGGTGTGTGTGTGTGTGTGTGTGTGTCTTTGTATTTATAATTCTGTCTGCGCATCTATTTATGTATGTTGCGGCCTGTGTATATGTGTGCTTTTCTGTGGCTACCAATGTGCATTTCTGTGTTCATGTGCATGTCTTTTTGTGCGTTTACGTGTGTGTGTCTGTGTTTATCTTTATCTGTTGGTGTTTGTGTGCGTGTGCGGGCACATGTGTGTGAATGGATGTGTCCATCTCCTTGTGAAAAGGAAAATATTCTGGCTTGATGTTGAAAATATGACAGTGTCGAAGTTCTCTGCTTGTTGCTGTCCTCTGAATAAGATCATATAGTTCCACCATCTGCTCTCGAATCGGACATTTCAAAAACCATCACATTCTCTTAAGAAGGCTCAGATTGGGAATTTTTCAAGGGCTACTTTCTAATATTCATGACGTAATAGAACGAGGGGTTATAGTTTAAACTCATCCATTTTTAAACAGCTATCCAATGTTCTGAGATCAATGATATGGATGAGAATGTTCTAGGCATGAACGGAAAGTTTGCAGATGACACTAACATCGGAGGTATGGTGGACAGTGAGGAAGGTCATCAGAAATTGCAGCAGGATCCTGATCAGTTGGGGAACTGGGCCAGAAATAGTAAATGGAATTTGGTATGACGGCTGGCATTTTGGAAAGCTAATTCAAAGCAAGAGCTTGATGATGGATGGTAGTGCCTTAAGGAGGCACAACCCCAAGTCCCTCCTCCCTACCTTTTATCTTAGCCTGCTGGAACGCCCCTCCCCCAAGTCCCTCCTCCCTACCTTTTATCTTAGCCTGCTGGAAACGCCCCTCCCCCAAGTCCCTCCTCCCTACCTTTTATCTTAGCCTGCTGGAACGCTCCTCCCCCAAGTCCCTCCTCCCTACCATTTATCTTAGCCTGTTGGAACCTTCTAACCTGCAATTTTCTTCCTGACCTCGCCTCCCCCACCCCACTCCGGCCTATCAGCGTCAACTTGACTTCCTTCCACCTATGTCATCTCCATCGCCCCTCCCCAAGTCCCTCCTCCCTACCTTTTATCTTAGCCTGCTGGAATCCACTCCTGGCAGACAAGGGAGGCGCGGTAGTAGTTTGGCGCGGCGACCTTTATACCTCTGAAGCCAAACGCCAGCTCGCAGACGCCTCCTCCTATTGCCCCCTTGACCATGACCCCACCTCCCACCACCAAACCATCATCTCCCAGACCATCCATAACCTCATCACCTCAGCGGGTCTCCCATTCTTCGCTTCCAACCTCATAGTCCCACAACCCCGCACCGCCCGTTTCTACCTCCTGCCCAAAATCCACAAACCTGACTGCCCCGGCCGACCCATTGTCTCAGCCTGCTCCTGCCCCACCAAACTCATCTCCGCGTAGCTCGACACGGTTCTGTCCCCCTTAGTCCAAGAACTGCCCACCTACGTTCGGGACACCACCCACGCCCTCCACCTCCTCCATGATTTTTGCTTCCCCGGTCCCCAACGCCTTATCTTCACGATGGACATCCAGTCCCTGTACACCTCCATCCCCCATCACGAAGGACTCAAAGCCCTCCGCTTCTTCCTTTCCCGACGCACCAACCAGTACCATTCTACTGACACCCTCCTTCGACTGACTGAACTGGTCCTCACCCTGAACAACTTCTCTTTCTAATCCTCCCACTTCCTCCAAACTAAAGGAGTTGCCAAGGGCACTCGCATGGGCCCCAGCTATGCCTGTCTCTTCGAAGGATATGTGGAACAGTCCATCTTCCGCAACTACACTGGCACCACACCCCACCTTTTCCTCTGCTACATCGATGAATGTATCGGCGCTGCCTCGTGCTCCCACGAGGAGGTTGAACAGTTCATCAACTTTACCAACACCTTCCATCCCGACCTCAAATTCTCCTGGCCTGTCTCAGACTCCTCCCTCCCCTTCCTAGACCTTTCCATTTCTATCTCAGGAGACCGAATCAACACAGACATCTACTATAAACCGACTGACTCCCACTGCTACCTGGACTACACCTCCTCCCACCCTGCCCCCTGTAAAAACTCCATCCCATATTCCCAATTCCTTTGTCTCCGCCGCATCTGCTCCCAGGAGGACCAGTTCCAATACCGTCCAGCCCAGATTGCCTCCTTCTTCAAGGACAGCAGATTCTCCCCAGACGTGATCGACGATGCCCTCCACCGCATCTCCTCCACTTCCCGCTCCTCCGCCCTTGAGCCCCGCCCCTCCAACCGCCACCAGGACAGAACCCCACTGGTTCTCACCTACCACCCCACCAACCACTGTATACAGCGCATCATCCGCCGTAATTTCCACCACCTCCAAACAGACCCCACCACCAGGGATATATTTCCCTCCCCTCCCCTATCAGCGTTCCACTCCCTTCGTGACTCCCTCGTCAGGTCCACACCCCCCACCAACCCAACCTCCACTCCCGGCACATTCCCCTGCAACCGCAGCAAATGCAAAACTTGCGCCGACACCTCCTCCGTTTCCTCTCTCCAAGGCCCCAAGGGATCCTTCCATATCCGCCACAAGTTCACCTGCACCTCCACACACATCATCTACTGCATCCACTGCACGCGATGTGGCCTCCTCTATCTTGGGGAGACGGGCCGCCTACTTGCGGAACGCTTCAGGGAACATCTCTGGGATGCCCGGACCAACCAACCCAACCACCCGGTGGCTCAACACTTTAACTCTCCCCCCCACTCCACCGAGGACATGCAGGTCCTTGGACTCCTCCATCGCCAGAACATAACAACACCATGGTTGGAGGAAGAGCGCCTCATCTTCCGCCTGGGAACCCTACAACTACAAGGGATGAACTTAGATTTCTCCACTTTCCTCAGTTTTCCCTCCCCACACCTAGCCTCAGTCGATTCCCTCGAACTCAGCACCGCCCTCCTAACCTGCAATTTTCTTCCTGACCTCTTCGGCCCCACCCCACTCCGGCCTATCACCCTCACCTTGACCTCCTTCCAAATATCACATCTCCATCGCCCCTCCCCAAAGTCCCTCCTCCCTACCTTTTATCTTAGCCTGCTGGACACACTTTCCTCATTCCTGATGAAGGGCTTTAGCCCGAAACGTCGAATTTCCTGTTCCTTGGATGCTGCCTGACCTGCTGCGCTTTAACCAGCAACACATTTTCAACTCTGATCTCCAGCATCTGCAGACCTCACTTTTTACTCAGTGCCTTAAGGAGGGTAGCGCAACAGACGCACCTTGGTGTTCAGGTGGACGGTTCTCTGAAACTCACAGTTTGACAGGACAGCAAAAAAAAAGCTTTTGGCACACAAACCTTCATCAGTCAGGGAATTGAGTATAGACGTTGTGAAGTTATGTTGCTGTTGTACAGGAGATGATGAGGCCGTAATTGGAGTATTGTGCTCAGTATGATCACCTTGCTCTATGAAGGATTTGTTAAAATGGAAAGAGTGCAGAAGAAATTTACAAGCATGTCGCCTGAACTCAATGGTCAATTTAGAAGGAGAGATTGGACAAACAAAGATTTATATCTTTCGTGTGTAGGAGACTGAGGGAAACGGGGATTGGGGTGTGGATCTTATCAAGATGTCTAAGACCATGAGGAGCATGGACGGTGTGAATGAACTCAATCTTTTTCCCAGGGCTGGGGAATCAAGAACGAGAGGGCATCTGTTTAAGGGGAAAGAATAAAAGGGAAACCAACGGGCAACATTTTTAACACAGGTGGTGGTACTCATGTGGAATGACATGCCAGTGGAAGCGGTTGAGGCGGGTACATTCACAACATCTAAAGGGATTTAGATAAGTGCATGGATAGGAAAGGATTAGAAAGATACCGGCCAAGTGCAGGAAAATGATGCTAGCATGGACAGACGGCATGGACCATTTCAGTCAGAGGACATGTTTCCCTGCTGTAGGACTCTATGACTCCCTCCATTTTTCAATCAGAGACGAGGGAAAAGTTGTCTGTCAGAGCATTGTGAGATTTGGGAATGTCCTTCCTCAAAAGGCAGTGATCTTCACTTGAGAGATGTCCCGAACTGATTCTGAATGTCTTCACCGTAACTGAGGGAAGGATGCTTTCAAAGTAGTTGTCGTACAGAAGGATAATACATTCCAGGCCTGGAGTGTCGCTCAAAAACTGACCTTTTGAAGCGTAGTCAGTATATTTAGGAAATCGGGAATCTAATTTAATTGTTATGGATATTGATGCAAATACAGATTTATTAAAATGAAACAGTGCTGAAGGAATTTGCACGCATGTTGCCTGAACTTAATGGTCTAATTTAGAAGGATTTCCATGACAGAAGAAATTTATAGATTTACATTTCCGAATACAACTGCATGAATGGAATCCCTGCACAGCCGTATGACCTGCAGTTCCTGGAGGTATCCCAAAAGGTCAATAGCGTATCAAAGTTCATAAAATTCCGGATTTACCTGTCCTTTATTCACAAATTAACAGAGAGTCCGGCCGGGTTTCTGTACTTAACATAAATTATTATTCATTATAAATGAATTTATTCCAGATGCAGGTTAAAAATTATGAAAGGATGATATATAATTCAATCGGTTGCAAGTCTTACTGCCATGAACAACTACCACCCTGTATTCCTTTAGTGCAGAGAAATCAGGCATCCAGAACTGGGCTGGCATTTTAATGGATCCTGTCTCAGTGTTCGCTGTGTTGACGCTTCTGGTTGTAGGACTTGTTGCTTCTTAATCTGTTTTCTCCAGGCACATTTGCTGAAGGTGGTACACAATGTTTCACACTGATCACGCCTGTCACGCACACACTGTATAAGTGTGTGAGCAGATGCTGCTGTACATTTGAAAAATGCAATGCGTTGCTGCCATTCCTCTGACATAATCCCCAACGATTTTTCCACTCTGCCTGTGCATTGGTGTGTAGCCACCAGGAGAGGGTGGCATTGTGTCACTTTCAGTACAGAGAACCAGGGAGAGCTGCTTTGACCAAACCTAACTGTCTGGTAGAAGTGATGGTGACCAGCCTTCTTGAATGTCTACACTGCTTGCTGAGTTGGGGCACCTACATTGTTGTTAGCAAGACATTTCCAGGGTCCTGACCAAGTCGTGCCGTGTATGGCCTGAGAGTGAAGTGGCCCCATTCATCTACTGTGTTTGTCTTTCTAAGGAGTAGAGGGAATGAGAATGTTCTGTTGTAGGACAAATTACTGCAATGCAATGTTGCAGCCATAATTCTGCAGCTGTGCATTAGTGATAAGACAGTGAATATTGCTGCTGATGCAGGTGTCAGTCCCGTATGTTTTTGTGTTTTTCTGCATTTCATCGACATGAGGAACTTCTGCAGTCCAAATTTATGATTGACCTGATATTCCATGCATCTTCCCTTTACCCCTTTACGCGGACTTTTAGTCATCCTTTCTTTAATTTTAAATTACTTTGAATCCTTTCACTTCTATGTTTCTTGCGGCCTTGCAAAGCGTACAACATGGGTATTTTCAATCTTTCGCTAGCCACAGTTCAATTATTTTCCAACTACATGTTTCTGTTTTCGTGGAACAAATAATAATTACAAACTATATAATACCTCTTCAACCACTCAGTACTGTCTGTGTACTTCCAAATCATTCTGTGTATTTTGGCAATCCATCATTAGCATTTTCCGACTCCAATTTTCATTGTTTCCATTGTTCAGGTTTCAGACTCTATTTACAGAATGAATGATGCCACTTTGAAACTTGATTAAAACTTGCACAACATTACTTTCTGTATTCAACAGCACCTATGAAGAGCAAGGTTATTACGGCCTGAAGTGTCACCTGAAATAGTAAACTTATGATGGACACTATTGCATTTAACATGGAGTTAGAAAAGATTAACAATGATTAAAGCATCCTGGGAAATCGAACTCTGCCTTGACGAAAGTGACGATGCTCATCCACATACTGCAGAATCCAGACAGGTTACAGGTGCCCCCAGATGGTTTGCATACAAACCTGAGAGCTGCAGACCCTGCAACACACACCTGAGGTTGGAGTTGAATGCAACAATGGAATGCCGCCCTCGGGGACAATTTGAAATAGTGAAAGATTCGCTGGAGAGAGAGGCGCCTGACACCCTTATTTGGAGGAGGTTACGTGCACCCAGCGTTTACCATATTGGATGCCTGAGGGCCAACCTGCCATCAACGTGCCAACACCTGGTTGGGTCTGATCCTTCAGGGTAATCGAACCTGATTAATCTGTTGGAAGATCCTCAACACCCTCCCAAAAAGGCGTGAAAACTCGGAAGGAGAGCAGTCAACACAAAATCACACCCAGGATGGTAACTCGAGAATAACCACCGAAGGAGAAGACACCGTCAAGACATCGGAAGTGAAGGAAGGCATCATTACATGGAGCCTGGTCAAGTTTGAATGTGGTGGTACACGAATGTACAAAGTTAAATTAAATCATAAGATATGTCGTTGTTCTTTTTTTGATGGTTTATGGTTCTCATATTAATTGTGTCCAATAAACGAAAATCATTTTCTGTTAGAGTCGACTCACGGTTCTTTTGCTGTATCGAAGAACTTTAACACACTGTGTGGCAGGTACAACATTATGAATTTTTCTCCGTCTTTAACCAATGTTAAACCTAAAACAAGCTGATTTTGATTTGGTCCTTTAACGGTTTGCTTCAGAAAAGTTCATAACAAACTCCAGAAATTCATCTCCCACAGATTTCGTCAATGGATTTACAGCTAGGATAGGTAATTGAATCACTTGCCACAATCCTCCCATATTCATGGTTCCTCCTTGACAACGTTATCTTTGTGTCTGCTCAGGAGGTGATTGATTGAATCCATGACTGCACATTAGTTGAGCATAGTGTCTCCTTGCTGTGAATGTTTGTCAAACTTCTTGATGAGTTTAAATTCCTTTCTCAGTAAGGCTGTGATTGCATTCATAATATGAAACACAATTTTGGATGCTGGAGATCTGAAACACATAGATGGTTGTGTTTGTGATTTGTTCCTCACTGAAAATAAAGTGTCAGATATAAGTTTCCAGTTTGAAAATGGCACTTCATAATTAGAGTAATAATCATAGAGTCAGAGAGGAGTACTGCATGAAAACAGACCCTTTGGTCCAACCCGTCCAAGTTATCCAGATATCCCAATTTAGTTCCACTTGCCAGCAACCGGCCCAGATCCCTCTAAACCCTTACTATTCATCTACCCATCCAAATGCCTCTTAAATGTTGTAAATGTACTAGCCTCCACCGCTTCTTCTGGCAGCTCATTCATACACGGAACACCCTCTGCGTGTAAAAGTTGCCCCGTAGGTCTCTTTTATATTTTTCCCCCCTCACCCTAAACCTATGCCCTGTGGTTCTGGACTCCCACACCGCAGGGAAATGACTTTGTCTATTTACCCTATCCATGTCCCCCATAATTTTATAAACCTCTATCATGTCACCCCTCAGCCTCTGACGCTCGAGGGAAAACAGCCCCAGCCTTTTGGTCTCTCCCTATAACTCAAATCCTCGAACCCTGGCAACATTCCTGTAAATCTTTGCTGAACCATTTCACGTTTCACAACATTCTCCAACAGTTGTACCTGTTTGTATTACCGTCCTGATTTATGGGCAAAAACACATTTGAAAGCAGTTAGGTGAACTCTGTTATAAAATTGCAGGTGGAAGTGCAAGTGAAATGCATCTGTGGAGTTCTTCAATAATGATAATAGTTTGAATACTAGATAAAGAAGGGCATGCATTGTGTCCAAGAATTTCCTTTTGTCGTGATATGTGTACCTACACACTGACCTTTGAGATATGCTCATTCCTTCTCATGAATTAAAATGAACTGAAATGCATTAGCTGAAATGATGACCAATACACCTTCAATGGGAACTTTCAAAATAAAATGGGAAGTATGTTTGGAAAGGAAAACTTCGGAGAAAGATTACAAAAGCAGGTGGAGAACACCTTTTAGTATTTTAGCTATGTTATTATTCCAGAGAGTCAGTTAATGTCCTGGGAAACAGGATACGAGTCCCTCCAAAGTAGATGGTGAAATTTGATATGCATAAAATTAAATATCTGAAATTAAGAGTCTAACAATGACCATGGCAACATTGTCGATTGATTGACGTGATTCAATAATGGACTTCCGGAAATCCTCTGTCCTGTCCTGGTCTGGCCCATATGCGACGACAGACCCACAACACTAGTGTAACAAGCTACTCTATTGATAGATATCATAGAGTTCCTGCAGTGTGAAAACGGGCCATTACAAGTCCACACCTCCCACCGAAGAGTTACCCACCCAGAGTCAACCAATAAATCCGCATCTCCCCTGATGAACCCTATCTACACATCCCTGAGCACTATGTACAGTTTTAGCATGACCAATTCACCTAGCCTGCACATATTTGGATATTGGGGGAAACCAGAGCACTTGGAAGAAATCCACGCAAACACGAGGGAACGTGCAAACTCCATTCAGACAAGGCTCGAATCGAATGTCGGTCCCTGGTGCTGCGAGGCAGCAGTGCGAACCACTGAGCCACCGTGCCGTCCACGTCTAACAATCTTCTTGAATTATCATCAAAGGTATGATCCACATGGCGTCAGAAAAATAAATAACTGCAGAAAAAGTAATGTGGACTCTGCAAAGTTGTCCTTACGAACATCTGGGAAGTCGTGCCAAAGTCGGAGAGCTGTCTTACAGACGAGTCAAGCAACAGCCTGACAAACTCAGAACAATAGATTCATATCTGATAGACAACATCTAAGACACAACGGCCACCATCCCTGTATATGTCCCATCCCACCGGCAGGATAGATTGAGCTGAGGTAGCCAGGCCATTGCATGCAATCAGGAGGGAGTTGCCCTCACAATCATCGGCATTGTCTCCAGACATTATGACGTTCCATGGCTTAAGGTTATTTATGCCCAAGTATTCTCCTGCTGATTAAAGCATACTGCATTACCTTGAGTGATAAATGACTCCATTTTGCCTGTTTGTTTGTGTGTGTGTGTCACTGTTCTTATGGTTGCACCAAATTGCTTTCCGGAAGCAGTTCTCAAGGGCAAATGACGTCATTCTGTTGCAATTCATCATGTCCTCTGTAAGTAACGTAATCAATTTTCACTGCTAAAACTTCCAGATCTGATGCCAAACTGTCTTTGAAAACTGATGTCATCTGAATCTGATTGGTGGGGTTTTTGATGCAGTGAAAATTTTAAACTGCATGGGACGAAAATTGTTTCCGTTTGAAGTCAGCAAACTGCCAAAACACAATGAGCCCCACCAGCACCACAACTCAGATTCGAGGTAGATAACTGCTTGTCATTTCCTCGCTCAACTTCACTGTGGACATTGGCTGCGCAGATTGATTGAGACCTGAGTAATAAAACAATTTTGCACTTTTTCACCTTTCATCTCACCTACAGAGAAAGATCTACCTCGATGAAGAGTACCCGATCGATTGCTGCTGAAAATATAGTGTAATGGTGGAAGACGATATAACGGCTGAAAGTATGAGAAAAAAGCAACAGGTTGAGCAAGACAGCCAGGGAAGAGATTGGAGAGAGTCAGCTCTATTTGGTCCTGTCTTAACTGTGATTGGTCTACTGTTGACGTCAGGTATGAGAAACCACCCAGTTGGATCAAGGGAACAAATGTCTCACTTGTCCAGAAAGTGAAGGTTGTTTCTGATCGGAGTTCAGTCCCATATGTAAGATCGGAAGGTATTATTTTGAAAAAATACGTTGTTTACTGCCGAACTTGAAAATGTGCTTTTCATGTGCTTTACTGATAATTATGAAAGTGGTGTCAGGTAAGTTCGACCTAAAATCATCAATATGCGCTTCACCAGTTCGATCTTCACATTTTTTACAACTTCATTATTTCTGTTGCAGGTTCGAGTGGCCAAGATTCAGTTTCCCAGCATCCACTTGAAAAAACGGTTCAGGAAGGAGAGACTGTAATCCTCAACTGTAATTACACAGCACAGATCACTGCTCCAGTGCTCTTTTGGTACATCCAATATCCCGGGGAAGCTCCGGGATATTTACTGAGTAGATTCAACAAGGATGAAGGACAGACGTCTCCAGCTTTCTCTGACAGGATCTCTTCTACTCTGGACAAAAAGCAGAAAATGTTTCCTTTAAATATCACTGTTGCTCTTGTATCTGACTCTGCCGGCTACCACTGTGCGCTGAGTCTCACGCTGATCAAGAGTTGCATTCAGTCCATACAGAAACTATCCAGACACACTCATGAACCTCCTTTCCCTACCTGTACGCTAAGCCACATTTCTGATGTGTCGCTGAATTGTCAACTGATAAGATATTGGAAACCAAACGAAAAACATCTGTAATCCCAAGATAACTCTTTCTGCATTTCACATTGTGCGTTTTTCTACATAAAACCTTCTTGTGTCGCTGTGCCCGCCGATGGCACATAGTAATAGAAGAAGCAGAGGGCCATTTAACCCATCGAGCCCGTTTTGCCAATCATTAAGATCTATCCATTGTCTCGGCTCTTCTGACCTGCATTATCCCCATAACCCTTATTTCCCCAAATATGCAAAAACTCATTGAAATGTGTCTTGAATAAATTTAATGAAGCTGCCTCCTCTGCTTCCTTTGGCAGGGAATTCCACTGTCTCTGGGAAAAGCAGTTTCTCCTTTACTCAATCCTAAACCCACTTGTCCTAATATTGAGGCCACCACCTCCAAAGCCAGTAAATCTTTCCTCAAGTAAGGAGGTCAGAACTGCGCACAATACTCCGGGTGCGGCCTCACCAACACTTTGTACTGTTACAGCAGAACCTCCATGCTCTTAAATGCAATCAGCATTAAATATTAAGCACTAGTGAGCAGGGCTGACTTTGACAAAGGGGAGAATTGAAGTTAGTGCTGCTGTCAGGTTTATTCAGTGATCAGCAAGCCCTGGCGTGGAGTATATTTTGGGTCGACATTGATAGATTAATGAATCAATAGGGACAGATGTGAAATGAATAGTCTGCCAGAAGTTGGAAATGATGTGGATCATATTGTTCGCTAGTGGAGCAGGTTGAACGGAACAAACAGCCTCCTTCATTTCGCACCGGACGTCCCGTGGTCAACATGTTGACGTCATTGACTGGAGATCAAAGCAGCTGTTAGCCGATATGGTGATTCCGAACCATTCAGCAACGAGACCGGATATGACGCACCATTGACTGCCAGCTGAAAAGAATCAGCTTCAATTTTTATAGTTCTCACTCACCATCTGCTCTGCAAATATGTCGACTGTTATTATTTATTCATTTCTCACTACTACAATGTTCTTAAAAGGCAAGTCTCTGAGTTGTAAAATATTCTCTTGTGTTAAAATATCTATAGCAATTTTCGATTTGTTTGTGTTTCCCTCGATTACAGTATATGCGTTGACTCGGTAACATTCATAGTGAGCATCATTTTAATGTCACTTTATTTTTATATTTGCACAGGTGTTAATTGTGCCGATTCGATCTCACAGAAGCCGGTTACAGTGATACAATTTGAAAGAGATTCAGTAACCATTCGTTTCAGATATTCGACCAAGTATAGCATGCATACTTTGCAACTGTACCGTCAGGACCCAGGGAAATCTCCAATATTCTTAATCTACGTTGACAACTTTGGCAGTATTAACAGAGGAGAGGGGGTGTCCGATCGATTTTCTGCATCTTTGCACAACTCAAAAACTGAGGGGAATTTCACCATCTATGAACTGCAGGTGTCTGACAGCGCAGTATATTACTGTGGACTGAGAGACACAGTGACAGGAACCAGGCTGAGCCGCGTGCAAAAACACTGCCCAAATGGAACCAAGAGCTAAATGTGGCTCGTCAAGTCGAGAGTAACATTTACTTCCTACCTTAATACCAGAATGAACCAAGTTCAACTTAAAAAAAATATATTTCACACCGAAAGGTCAATGGGTGCTGACTCCGAGAGGGATCTGTGTTCTCACTCTATGTTTAATACAAGTGAATAAGATGCAAACGTGCGATCAGAGAATTGATGCCATTGGGCAAATGAAAGTGATTGCCAGAGAATTACTGTTAGAAATATCTGGCATTGTGCTCCAGCCAGTGAAGGGGGTGCACAACAGAAATCATGAATCATCAGCTTCAGAACTCCCTGTGACACTGAATAAAGTGACAGCAGAAACTTGACTTCGAGCAATGCGATGAGATGCGTCCAATATCCAAAAGCAAATCTGTCATTCTTCTTGATATACGTCAATTTAGTGTTTGCCCTCGGTCTGATTTTGATCATCCATTAGCTATTCCATGTATCTGCAGCTTATGATTCCTCTGTGATTGATTATTGTTGTACTGATGTTTGCTCATTAGCTTCTTGTCTTGATAACAATGTCATGGCGCCATCTAATGATGTAGATACTTGATACTAATACATGTAAATGTCTTTAACATTGAGAAATCTCTGATCAGTTTACTACATTTGTTTTGACTTTCACAAGACAGGCTTCAGTGACCATTGTAAATTGATATTTCACGTCACATCCATTTGTTCCTTTGAATGTAATATTTCTGGAACGTTTGATCTGGGATATATTTCGTTCGAAGTTGGAGTTAGACATGAAAGAGCAAAATGCAACCATTTCAGAAGCGGACAGTTTAGAGTTGTGAGAGGAAGAATAAAATTGAGATTGTCAATGTCACGCCTCTGGCTTTCAATTTGCACCTGCATAGTGAAGATTGGGAGATCAGATTTTACGGAATCAATTTTCGCAAATGCACCTCAGTAGCCTGGAGAACATGGCGTTAACGGTGTGTTCTCTCAACCAGTGTGACAAAAGCTGAGAACAAAACGTTCTGAAGAGGAATCATATCAGACTCGAAAAGTTAACATAGTTTCACTCTTGACAGATATTGCCAGATCTGTTGAAGCTCTGTAGCTGTTTCTGATGTTATTGCATATTTGTCACCGATTACATCACCGTAATATTCCTTTGCAATGTTATCATTTTGTGATTTAACTTCATTTTGTTGGGGAGGGGGGAATAAAAAGCAGTCTTTGCAAAGCCCTTCAAAATTGCTATGAGTGACTTTACTTCATGTCGGGGGAGATAGGGAGGACTGCATTATTCCTGATGAAGAGCTTAAGCTCGAAACGTTGACCCTCCAGATCTGTCTGACTTGTTGTGCGTCTCCAGTGCCACACTTTTGACTTTATTTCACGTCGCCACAGCAGGGTGTTGGTTGAAGTTTTCAATAAGCGATAATCACAGTTCAATTGAACTTCTTTTAATTTCAAAAATATAGTTTACTCATAAAACATTTTCATGTATATACCTTGAACTAAAAACTGTTCCGTTCTACACAGTTGCTTATCAAGTAAACACACAGAACGTTCGAGTTTGACTAAATACAAACCAAAGACCTCTCCTGCACATACAACGCTGCTATTTACAAATATTTGTCACACTAGGAAAGTCCGAAAATTGAATGTACCCTCATTTGCCTTTTGCATGATGACCTCAGTCTATGGTCTTTCAGTCGGTGTCTTGGCAGTAGCTGCCCCAATTTTTCATGTGGACTTCAGCATGTAGTCCTGATCATAAGAATATCTCAATGTGCAAAATCAAATCGAGGTCAACTCGTTATTCTGGAAGATGAACAAGGCTCAGCAGACCAAGCAGTGTCTTTCAATGCTTTGATGGTCCTCAAGGTGCAATTGATGCCTGTAATGGCGTGTGTCCGAGGGAAAAGCCCATAGCGCACATGAAGCTGCTCAGGACGAGCATCAACAAAATTATTGCATTTTACTCCATACCTACTTGGCAAAGGCAAATTCGAGAAGGAGATGTGTGACAATCTCAAACCCTCGGCAGCCAGTTCAAGTGTGTTTGTGGTGAAACAGGCGGACCATGCATTTACGGTAGAGCCTTTCCCACCACCAGCCAAACGATGTCTTCAAATAGGGGTTGTATTGATAATGTTGTTTCAAATCTGAGGAAAGGGCACGGGACACAAAACGTAAACTTTAATTTCTCTTCACTGATGCCACCAGACCTTTTCCAGAAACCCCCGTTTTTGTATCAGTATCAGTCCATTAGTTTCATGACCCAAAGGGAAAATCTCTGCAATCAGGGATAAGTGTCCAGGCAGTTAAATAAACAGAATCCCAGCGGAGTCATATAAACAAAATCGATTCGAAAATTCCGAATGTTTGGATTACAATACCACCTGTAACTTTCTCTCAACGTAAGTCACCAATTTACAGAGAACAGTATATATATTATTTCACTGCCGCTGAGTCAAAATTCTGGATCTCCCTTGATAACAGCACTGTGAGTTTCCTTCCATCTCAAAGAGCACAGCAGTCCAAGAGGCAGATCACCTCCACCTTCTCCAATGCAATTTGTGGTCGTAATAGTATTCGGTTTCACTTAAATGTCGCCAGAGGCAGGACAGGATCCTCTCGTCTTTACACAATTGACATAATCAGGTATGAACGATTGAGAACAATCAACAAAATTGAGGTGTTCGTTGAAGAATGTTCATTTCCAGACAGCCCAGCAAGCAGAAACCACATGCGAATAAGATTTCCACTAATCACTTCGCCTCATTAATCTGCCATTATTGAGTGTGTTTATTTGATTAGTGTTGTTCAGATTGGAGCTATATCCCACTTGCTGGTTGGTATTTGAAAGCAAGTCTACGTTATCCTGGACCAACGAATCTGTCTCTCGCTATTTTGAAACTGTTAACATGCAGCTGCAGAGGCAGGACCTCAATACACACAAAATGTTTGATGTTATTCAGGTTGCTCCGGCGGTGCACGTGGCCGATCAGAATCACGTGACCGATTATGGTTTCCCTCACCAAATGCTTTGGATTTTGTTGGACGTAACTCGTTGCAGCATTTTCGCTATATCTCATTGCAGTAAACGTGGAACGCTTTGGGACATTTCAAAAGGCATGGACTCATGCATTCACTTTTCATTCACTAAACTGACAGCTTTTGTTTATTTCAATAATATATTTATAACGAATAAAGTCATGTATTCAAGTGAAAAAGTATCAGATTTTACGCGAATTCGGGTACAATTTCAGATCCACTCTTGATCTCACCGTTTGCCTGACACACTGTCATGTTCAGTGACTCCCTGACAGTTTTTGTACAGTGTCGGCCCAGTTCTGACTCTCCGTGGGGCTCAGTGCGCAGTAATACACTGCAGAGTCTGCCAGCTCTGTTTTCACCACTTTCAGGTTGATGGTGCTGTTCACATGATCGAGCTTTGAGGAAAACCGGTCCCCTTGAAACCTTTCTGCGTTCGCTCCAAATTTGCTTCTCTGTAGCAGAATCTCCATGGATCCATTGGAATGTTGGAGGTACCAGTAAAGGTAAGGAGTGCTGCTTGTTGTCGTATAATTACAGAACAACTGGACATTGCCTTCCTCATTCACTGCAATTGAAGCCGGTGTCTGTGAGACAGAATCTCCTCGGCAAAGACCTGCAAAAATCGATTGATCAATTTACTTGATTGATTTGTCACGTGTACCTCAGTGCACTGGAAAGCTTTCTTTACCAGCGGTGTCGGCAGATCATAGAAAAGAAGGATGTACAGATAATAGAATGAGAAGAACAAATTTAGACAGAGGCAGACAGGTTACGTTGCAAAGGTCAACATTAGCAGGATCAGCACTTTAAGTTACAGACTCTCGGAGAATCCGAAAATTACAGAAAATATTTCATTATTCTGTTGCCACAGTCACCCCGTGACCTTGAACAATAACCTGCGAAATAAGTTCGGGAAAGAACAAAAATTAATTTCATGCAACTCGGCAGCTGTATTGGTAAAGGGATTTGCCAGATTAAATAAAACCTCCTTCAGTACACGGGTCACACCGCCTAACAAGGTTATTTTCCATTTCGTTCCCGATCCTGAAGGGAAAACTGCAGATGGTATGTTAATTTATATCTCTCGCCTCTGTCAATGTATCTGAACAGACCCCGTCCTTCCTAATTCCCAACCTAAGTCTTCAACAGTCTTTCACTTGGGTCGTTTGCTAACTCATACCAAATAGTGCAGGTGTTGGATAAATTTGGTTATATTGATTTGGAGACAATGTATCGCTTCTTCTACTTTGAATGGAACTGTTGGGGTTAATGTAATTGTCGCTGTGGATATGAAAGAAAAAGATCATCAACTTATCAACCTACCCGTTAGAACAGCTACAGCTGTGAGGAATAAACACAATGCTCCACGCGTCATTGTTACCGAGAGATCACAGCGAATGTGAGCAGATCGAAGCTAAAGTAATTTTCGTCAAGAACAGCTAACATTTCCGGATCTCTGCCCATTGGTTCATTGTTGACAAAGGCATGAGGTGACAATCAATGAGTATCAAACGCATTTGTTCATTAATTCAAACAATCAGCTTCACGCTCCTTGAACTTCACTTCATATGGCCACAAGAGAAAGGAACACCGTGAATTTATTAGCCAGACGACGGGGTCTTGCATATACTTTGAACCAACACTGATATTTAGCAGTTTTAGGTTCTCTGCAGGCGAAGTCAGAGAAGGAACACAGTACACGTTGTTCGTGTGTCAGAAACTGGAGTTCTTCAGTTCAGAGAACTGCTCTATGGCGTTTTGAGAACTTCCTTTCGCCAGGCTGAGAGTCAGTGTCTTTGAGTTTTTTGGATACAGTGACGATGTTCATTAAAAAACAGCGCATTTTCAATTTCTTAAATAGTTGAGTGGAATGTCGATTTTGCTGCATTTTCTGGTAAGATTCATAGCAATCGACATTTCTTTAATTTTACATTGTGCCATCGCAAATGTATCAACGGTATCTACACCGGATACATTACAGCAAAAAGACAAAATGGTTCACTGCCACATTTTCAACGTGCATTAGTGATGCATGCAAGAGTTGCATGCAACACCCAAATACTGAAATATTTTTTGAAGGAAGACATGATGACACAGTTTCTCTGAAAGTCTGAATGGGAATGGTGAGAGAGCAGAGGTACACATTAATAGAAATCCTGACAGAAGAGAATGTATTTTGTCAAAGATGCAAAAGTACAGTTTCCACTGGAACAGATATCTAGGAATGTTGCACCTCAAGGAAATGAACAGTTGAGTCGATGGGATGATGTCGAATGATTAGCTTATTCGAATAATTTTTGAGAAAATTGGAATGTGTAAGCGTTAATGAAATGTGAATGATGTGAAAAGAGAGGCCAAATTACTTTCCTTCCAGGTTAATTTATGACTTAAACTGATGTAATATTTAACGTCTATGCTTGACACTCATTATTTTCTCATTTATCTCTCAATAGATTGCCATCGTTTTATCTTCTACATGTGTTGTTACTTTATTTCCACTCTTTCTCTCATCTTTTATTTCACTGATGTTAGCATATGTGAATGTGCTTGCTTTGTCTTCACCCATATTTTCAATTCTCTTCACTTCATGCACTCTTTACGTCTTGCTCGGCTGTTCTATCTCTTTTTCTATTACCGTGGTCCCCTTAACATCGAAATATACAGCCCTGAAATAATTGCATTGATGCTCAGCAGTGCAGCATAGGTTTTTGTTCAGACTCACCCTCTGCTTGTAACACTGTGCCCCCATTGGCACAGAGATAGGTGGCGGTGTCGTTAAGTCTGGAGTCTCTCACACTCAGGACACTGAGTTTGTAATCTGTCCTGACTGAAGCGGAGATCCTCTCATGTTGATCAGCTTCTCTTTTGGCCATTACCAGATGCTGGGGCGGCTGGTTCGGGAGCTGTCTGTACCAGTGCACTCTGTCAAACGTTTTTGTTGTGGAGCAGTCGATGGAAACGTTTTCTGCCTCCTTGACAACTTTCCACTGAGCAATTTGCATGACTTCATCCTCTCCAGTTTCTACCTTGTAGATCAAAGAGGAAAGCAGGAAAAGAAGTCGGTAAATTCGAGACATCATCAGGTTACATGAAGCATAAGGTCCACAGAGGTCTGTTTGAAATAAAAAGAGTTAACAATTAGAAAAACACTCTTTTCGTGTCGAACACAGTGCTGTCTTCTTTCGAAGTTGTAAAATAAGTTATATCTTTGAATTTATCTTCCTATACCAGGCCTTACGCACAAAGAGCTGCTCAGAATGTGTGTAATGGCACTCCGCCCTCTCAATTAATATATGTCACAGATTCACTCTACCCTCTAGTGGTTATCTTCGGAAATTGCTACGTAAATTTTCTCACCACAATTGAGTTCCCACGATCGTGGTCAATGAAAACGAAAATGTCGTCCTCCCCCTCCCCACCCCCCAAACAAAAAATCGTTGCCTGGTTTGCTCTACGCATTTTATTTCAAATGCAGCATTCAACGATTTCGTGGCATTTTATTAACGCTTTGCAACTGAAACTGTACTCCACACTTTGAGCAGCCTCACTGAATCAAGCAAAATACCTCAACATTAATCCTAAACTTTTGGCCTGTGATTTGAAGCAGCACGTCTCCTCACTGTAATGCAATATTAACAGTTATTTCCATTCCGTGCACCATACTATCAGGTAGAGCTACATTAGTAACTCGTTATACTATTATGATCCTCAAAGGTGATCTTTCTGAAATCAGCCCCTGTCTCACGTGCAATCACGTAAGCTTGCAAGCACGCACGCGCGCACGCCCCACCCCCCCCCACACACACACCCACGCACATCTTCACCCTCTCTCTGATGGGGTCTGCCCAAAACCAGGCAAGTATCTCTGAAATCTCATTCTATTGGAAGATTCTGTGCATTCATTATGCTGGTGGATCAGAAGTTGAAACTAACTGGTGCGGCAGGACTTGAAGAATTGCGTATATTTCCAATCACCGCATTAGAAAGGACGTGGATGCTTTGGAAAGAGTCTCAGAAGAGGTTTATTGTGATGTTGCCAGTTACGGATGGGAGGTCTTACATGGAGAGGCTGAGGAACTTGAGGCTATTTTCATCGGAGAGAAGGAGGTTGAAAGATGAATTGATTGAGGCATAGAAGATAATCAGAGGGTTAGATGGGGTGGACAGTGAGAGCCTTTTTCCTCAGATGGCGATGGCTAGCATGACGGGACATGGCTTTAAACTGAGGAGCGATAGGTATCGGACAGAAATCAGAGGTAGTTTCTTTATGCAGAGAGTAGGATGGACGTGGAACGCACTTCCTGCAACAGTAGTAGACTCGCCAACTTTAAGGGCACTTAAATGGTCATTGGAGAGGCATGTGGACGAGAACGGAATAACGTAGATTCGACGTGCTTCAAATTGGTTTCACAGGTCGGCGCAACATCGAGGGCCGAAGGGATTGCACTACGCTGGAATGTTCTATATTCTAAATGTGGACCGAAGTGGCGCGACAGATAGCGTCCAAAATGAAAGGGAGCAGGGAACTTGCTAAATTTCAGATTTATGCTTTTTGTGTGTGAGTGTGTGTGCGTGTGTGTGCGTGAATCTGGGTGTCTGTGTGTCTTTGGATGTGTTTTTCTGACTGCGCATCTATTTATGTATGTTTCTGCCTGCGTATATGTGTGCCTTTATGTGGCTACCAATATGCTTTTCTGTGTGTTCATGTGCATGTATTTGTTTGTGTTTACTTGTGTGTGCGTCTGTATTTATCTTTGTCAGCTGGTCTTTGTGTTTGTGTCTGTGTGTGTGTGTGTGTGCACTTGCGCGTGAATGGATATGTCCATCTCAGTGTGCGAAGGAAATTACTTCTGGCTTGATGTTGAAAACATGACAGTGTCGAAGTTCTCTGCTTGTTGCTGTCTTCTGAATAAGATCATATAGTTCCACCGCATGCTGTCGAAGCGCGCATTTCAAAAACCATCATATTCTTTTAAGAGGGTTCAGTTTGGAAATTTTTCAAGGACTACTTTTTACTATTCATGGCGTACTAGAACTCGGGTTTATATTTTACACTCATCCATTTTTAAACAGCTATCCAATTTTCTGATATCAATGATTAGGATGAGAATGAACAAGCCATTAACAGTACGTTTGTAGATGACACTAATATCGGAACATCCATGGACAGTGAAGAAGGTTGTCAGAAATTACAGCAGGACCTTGATCAGCTGGGGAATTGGGCCGGAAATTGCAAATGAAATTTGATATAGAGAAGTGTGACCTCTTGCATTTTGGAAAGTCAATTCAAAGCAAGAACTCCATGCTGTATGGGAGGGCCTGAAGGAGTGTAGTGCAACAGACATATCTTGGTGCTCAGGTACACGGTTCTCCGAAAGTCACAGTTAGACAGGACAGTGAAAAAGATTCCGGCACACTAGCCTTCTTCAGTCAGGGAAAGTGGAAATAATGTTCAAATTGTATAGGAAGTTGATGAGGCCGCATTTGGGGTATTGTGCTCAGTCTGGTCACCTTGCGATATGAAGTATTTATTAAAATAGAAAGAGTGCAGAAGAGATTTACAAGCATATTCCCTGCACTCAATGGTCTGATTTACAAGGAGAGGTTGGAAAAACTAAAACATTTATCTTTAGAGTGTAGGAGATTGAGTGGAGCAGGAGTGGGGAGTGTGGAACTTATGAAGGTGTACAAGACTATGAGAGGCATGGATGGTGTGAATTCACTGTCTTTTGTCCCAGGGTTGGAGAATCAAGAACTAAGCGGCTTTAGTTTAAGGGGAAAGAAGAAAAGGAAACGCAGGGCCAACTTTTTTAATGCAGAGGGTCGTACTCATGTGGAATGAAGTGCCAGCGGAGGTGGTTGAGGCCGCTACATTAGCAACTTTTAAAAGACATTTAGACAAGTACATGGATAGGAAAGGATTAGAAAAGGTATGGGTCAAGCGTAGGGAAATGGTATTAGGGTTGACTGATGGCTTCGGGCATTTGAGACAGAGAGCCTGTTCCATATTGTAGGACTCTATGACTCTATCCATTTAATCAGATACGAGGGATAACTTATCTGTCAGAGCATTGTGAGACTTGGGAATGTCCTTCCTCAAAAGGCAGTGGTCATTATCGAGAGATGTCTCCAACTGATTCTGAATGTCTTCACCGTAACTGAGGGATGGAAACTCTTAATATACTTTTCATGCAGGAGGATAATACGTTCTAGGCGCTGGAGCATCGTTCAAAATCCAACGTTTTGAAGCGTAGTCTGTGTATTTCTGAAATTGGGAATCTAATTTAATGTTCAGGGCTAATGATGCAAATACAGATCTAGAGCTAAATCTCCCATGACAGAAGAAACATCAGTAATTACATTTGTCAGTACAGCTGGATGATTGGAATGCCTGGATAACAGCAAGAGCAGCAGTTCTTGGAGGTCTCCCAAAAGTTAAAGAATTTATCAAAGTTCACACAATTCCGGATTTACCTGTGATTTAATCCCAAATTAGCAGACCGCCCGGCCTAGGCTTCTGTACTTAACATTAATTAGTATTGCTTTCAAATAAATATATTCCAGATGCAGGTGAACATTTATGAACTCATCATATATAACTCAATTGGTTGCAACTCTCACTGTCTTGAACAACTACTACCCTATACTCCTTGAATGCACAGAAACCAAGCATACAAACATATGTGTTACAGCTGACAGGGAAAGCTGGGCTGCTATTTTAATGTCTCACGGTGTCCACTGTGTTGACACTACTGGTTGGAGGACTTGCTGCTTCTTTGTCTGTCTTTTCGAGGCACATTCATTTGCTGGAGGTGGCACACAATGATTCACACTGAACACTTCTGTCATTTCCACAATGTCTAATTGTGTGAGCAGATGCAGTGCGTTGCTGCCACTTCTCTGACATAATCTTCAACGATTTTTACACTCTGCCTGTGCAATGGCATGTAGTAGCCAGCAGGGGGAAGCACTGATTCACTTGGAGCACAGAGAACCAGGGACAGAAGCTTTGACCAAACCTGTCTGTCGGGGAGGAGGTGGTGCGACCTGCCTTCTTCAATGTTTGCATTACTTGCTGAGTTGGGGCACCCACATTGTTGTAAGTAAGAGTGTTCCAGGGCCTTGGCGAAGTAATCATGAAAGCATGCGACTTAGGTCTAAGTAACGACCGAGTGTGGCCTGAAGTATTCCTTTGTATCTCATGTCTTGGAGGGCATGGGAATGTTCGTTTACAGGACACTTGGCGAATTACTGTAGTGCATACTGCAGCCACACTTCTGCAACTGTGCATTAGTGATAAGGCAGTGAATATTGGACCTGATGGCCTCGGTAAAAATCCAACATGTTTTAGTACTTTTCTGCATTTCACATATGTAAGCAACTTATACAGTTCATATTTATGATTCATCTGAGATTCCATACACCTCTTGTGCTATTTAATCAGTCTTTTGGTCAATCATTTATTGAATTCTAAATTGCTTTCAATCATTTGGCTTCTCACTTTTTTGCCACCTTGCAAGCCATACAGTACACATGTCTTCAATCTTTCGCTAGCCATAGCTGATTTATTTTTCCAGCTGCACATCGCTGTTTTTGAGGAACAAATAATAATTACAGATCATATAATACCTCTTCAATCACTCAGTACTGCCTGTGGACTTGCAAATTATTTTGTGTATTTTGGCAATCCAACATAAACAAGTTGCCAAACAATTTTCATAGTTTCCATTGTTCAGGTTTTAGACTCTATGTCCAGTATGAATGATATCACCTTGAATCTTGATTAAAAATTGCACCTCATTATGAACTCTATTCAACAGGACGTCTGATGAACAAGGTTACTGCAGCCGGAAGCGCCACCTGTAAAAATGAACTTATGATGACACTAATACACTTAACATGGAGTTACAAAAGATTAACAATGATTAAAGCGTGCTTGGAAATCGAACTAAGCCTTGACTAAAGTCACAGTGCTAATCCACATGATGCAGAATCCATACGCGCTGCAGCTGCCCATAGACTGGTTGCAAACAAACCTGACAGCTGCAGACACTGCAATACACAACTGAAGTTTGATTTGGATAGGATAATGGAATGTCGCCCTCGGGACAATTGGGAGCAGTGAGTCTTTCGCGAAACAGAGAGGCAGCTAGCACCCTTATTTGGAGGAGGTTACGTGCACCCAACAACAACCATATTGGACGCTTAAGGGCTGCACTGCCATCAACGTGAAAACACGTGTCTGCGTCTGATCGATCAGGCTAATCGAACCTGATCAATCCGTTGGCAGATCCTCAAAATTCGGCCAAAAGGGCACGAAGATGCGGAAGGAGAGCAGTCACCACAAAACCCCACTTAGGATGGCAACTCGAGAATGCACCTTTAAGACCATCTGAAGAAAAGGAAATCAGCACATGGAGCCTGGCCAACTTTGAGTGCAGTATTATGCGAACATACAAAGCTAAATTAAAGCAGAAGATAGGTCGTTGTGTTATTTCATTTGCTTGTGGTTCTGATGTTAATTATGTCCAATAAACGAATATCATTTTCTATAAGAGTTGACTCACAGTTCTTTTGCTGTATAGAAGAACTCAAGCACACTGTGTGGCAGGTACAACATTATTAATTTTTCTCTGACTTCAACAACCGCTATACCTAAAACAAGCTGATTGTAATTAGGTACTTCAAAGTTTTGCTTCAGAAAGGTTCAGAGCGATCTCCAGAAATTCATCTCCCATAGATTTCGTCAATAGATTTCCAGCTAGGAAGGGTAATTGAATCCCTTGCCACAGTCCTCACATATTCATGGTTCCTCCTTGACAATATCGTCTTTGTGTCTGTCTAGGAGGTGATCAATAGAATCCATGACCACGCACAGTTTGACCATCGTACCTCCCTGCTGTGAAAGCTTGTCAAACTTCCTGATGAGTTAAATTTCCTTTCTCAGGAAGGCTGCGTTCACATTCATAATATGAAACATAATTGTGGATGCTGGAGATCTGAAACAAATAGACGGTTGTGTTTGTGATTTGATCCTGACTTAAAGTAAAGTGGCAGGTTTAACTTTCCAGTTTGAAAATGACACTTGACAATTCTCCAACATTTGAACCTGTTTGTGTTACCTTTCTTGTTTTTTGACTTTTAAGATATGCCTGATTCCTTCTAACGAATAAAATTGAGCTGGAATGCATTACCTGAAATGATGATCAGTAAATGTTCAATGGGAATTTCAAAAGAAAATGGAAAGTATGTTTGAAAAGGAAAGCTTTGGAGAAAGTTCACGAAAGTGGAAGTAGATAACCTATTAGTATTAACGCTAGATTTTTATTGCAGCGAGTCAGTTAATGTTCAGGGAAGCGGGATTAGAATCACACCAAACCAGATGATAAAATTTGAATTGAATAAAATTTAAAAATCTGTATGCGAGACTCTAACAATAACCATGACAACGTTGTCAGTTGGTTGACGTAATTCAATGATATAATTCGGAACATCCTCTGCCCTCTCCTGGTCTGTACCATATGTGACTGCAGATCGACAACACTGGTCTGGCAAGCTATTCTTTTTAGAGATGTCATGGAATCCCTGCGATTTGAAAACAGGCTATATGACTCAGCAAATCCACATCACCCTCTGAAAGGTAACCAACCCAGACTCAACCCCATAACTCGGCATCACCCGTGACACATCCCTGAGCACTCTGGACAGTTTTAACATGGCCAATTCACCTAACCTGCACATATTTCGATAGTGGCAGGAAACCAGAGAACCCGGAAGAAAACCAAGCAAACGCAGGAAATGTGCAAACTCTACGTAGACGGGCGCCCGAGGATAGAATTGAATGCCAGTCCCTGGTGCTGTGAGGCAGCAGTGCTGACACTGAGCCATCGTTCCACCGAAGTTTACCGATTTCTTTGAATCTCAAGAAAGGCATGCAATGGCATGATCCACACGGAATCGAGTGAGGCATCCGAGAAAGAAAAGCATCAAAGAGAGTAATGTGGGCTCTGCAAACTTGGTCTTTCGAATGTCTGGGGAAAAAACTGCCAACGTTGGAGAGTTACAAACTAGTCAAGCATCAGCCTGACAGATTCATAACTATGGAGTCATATGTGATAGGCAACATCTGAGACACAACGATCACCTTCCCTGGGTACTTCCCGTCACACCTGCAGGACAGTTTGAGCAGAGGCAGCCACGCCATTGTATGCAATCGAGAGGGATTTTCTCTCACAATCCTCGGTACTGTCTCCACATCTTATGAAGTCACATGGCCGAAGGTTATTCGTGCCCAAATACATCTCCTACTGATCAACGCATACTGTCCGACCTTTTTTTTTAGATTAGATTAGACTTACAGTGTGGAAACAGGCCCTTCGGCCCAACAAGTCCACACCGACCCGCCGAAGCGCAACCCACCCATACCCCTACATTTACCCCTTACCTAACACTACGGGCAATTTAGCATGGACAATTCACCTGACCCGCACATCTTTGGACTGTGGGAGGAAACCGGAGCACCCGGAGGAAACCCACGCAGACACGGGGAGAACGTGCAAACTCCACACAGTCAGTCGCCTGAGTCGGGAACTGAACCCGGGTCTCGGGCGCTGTGAGGCAGCAATGCTAACCACTGTGCCACCGTGCCGACCTTCAATGATGAATTTGTCGTTCTCCATATTGCCTGTGTGTGTGTGTGTGTGTGTGTGCGCGCGCGCGCATGCACGCGTGCGTGTTTTGGATGCATCAAATTGTTTTGCAAGAACGGTTCGAAAGGGTGAATACCGTCATCCTGTTGCAATTCATCACGATCGTGCG
The DNA here is from genome assembly GCF_020745735.1 of Hemiscyllium ocellatum. Classification (NCBI taxonomy): domain Eukaryota; kingdom Metazoa; phylum Chordata; class Chondrichthyes; order Orectolobiformes; family Hemiscylliidae; genus Hemiscyllium; species Hemiscyllium ocellatum. Next base: position 4,756,518 of record NW_026867487.1, read on the forward strand.
AAGATGTCTACGGATAGTAACTTTATCAATTCTCACTTCTAAAAGTTCCAGATTGGATGCCAAAGTATCTTTGAAAACTGATATAATCTGAAATCTGGTTGGTGGAGTGTTTCATGCGTTGAAACTTTTAAAATTCATGGGATGGAAATTGTTTCTGTTTAAAGTCACAAAACTGTCAAAACACACCGAGCTGCACTGGTACCATAACTCAGTTTCGAAAAAGGTAACTGCTTGTCATTTCATCGATGAGCTTCACGCAGTGACAATTAACTACGGATCTTTCCTGGACACATTGATTGATATCTGAGTAATAAAATAATTTTGCATTATTCCACCTTTTATCTTAGCTACAGACAAAGATCTATCACTCTGAAGCGTGGCCGATCGATCGCTGCAGAAAGTATAGTGCAATGGCGGAAGGAGATACAATGGCTGAATGTCAGGGAAGAGATTGGAGAGAGTCAGCTGTCGTCTGTCCTTTATTATATGACTGGTGACGTCATATCTAGAAACCAGCCAATTGGATCAGGGGAACAAATGTCTCACTTGTCCAGAAAGTGAAGATTGATTCTGATCGGGGTTCAGTCCCTCATGTAAGATCAGAAGGTCAAAATATTGTGAGAAGTCCGAACCTGAAATATGTGCTTTTTATGTGTTTCACTGATAATTATGACAGTCGTGGCAGGTAAGTTTGACCTAAAATTATCAAGATGCGCTTCACCAGTTCGACCTTCAAATTTTTGACAACTTCATTGTTTTCATTGCAGGTGCGAGTGGCCAAGATTCAGTTTCCCAGCATCCACTTGAAAAAACGGTTCAAGAAGGAGAGACTGTAATCCTCAACTGTAATTACTCAGCACAGTCTACTACTGCAGTGCTCTTTTGGTACATCCAGTATCCCGGGGAGGCTCCGGGATATTTACTGAAAAGATTCAACAAGGAAGAAGGACAAACGTCTGCAGCTTTCTCTGACAGGTTCTCTTCTACTCTGGACCAAAAACAGAAAACATTTCCTTTAAATATCACTGTTGCTCATGTATCTGACTCTGCCTTCTATCACTGTGCGCTGAGTCTCACGCTGATCAAGAGTTGCAGTCAGTCCGTACAAAAACTAGCCAGACACACACATGACCCTCGATTCTCTACCTGCATCCTCAGCCACATTTCTGATATGTCGCTGGATTGTCAACTGATAAGACAATTGAAACATCAGTAATCCCAAAATCTCTCTTTTGGCAATTCATATTGTGCGCTTTTCTACATTGAAAATATTTTTATATCACTATGCCAGTTGCTGGTGATGAGTAAGCAGTTCTCGTATTCTAGAGCAGATGGCACAATGTAATATAATCTGGAGATGTCTATTTCTCCTGTTGAATCCGCTGCGCCCTTCATTAAGATCTATCCATTGCCTTGGCTATTCCGACCTGCATTGTCCCCATAACCCTTATTTTCCTGAACATGCAAAAACTCATTCAAACGTGTCTTGAATTAATTTAATGAAATTGCTTCCATTGGCAGGGTATTCCGCTGTCTCCAGGAAATGTAGCTCCTCCCTTTACGCTACCCTACATTCACTCCCGGTAATCTTGAGGCCATGTCCTCTCGTCCAAGTCTCACCCACCAGCGGGCATAACTTGTCTCCATCTATCATATGCATCCCTTTCATAATTTTATACGTACTACCAAGGTCGCTTCTCATTCTACTGAATTCGAGCAAGTGCAGTCCAAGGTGAATCAACGTCTCCTCCTCGGGTAACCGCAACTCATCCGTGCAATCATTCTGGTGAACATCCTCTGCACCGCCTCCAAAACCATCCTCAAATAAGGAGACAAGAACTGCGCACAATACTCCCGGTATGGACTCACCAACACCTTGCACAATTGCAGCAGAACCTCCCTGCTCTTGAATTCAATCAGCATTAAAGAGGAGAATTGAAGTTAGTGCTCCCCTCAACTTTATTCAGTGATGAGTAAGTATTTCTTGTCCTGGGGTGGAGGACATTTCGAGTCGATATTGGTAGATTGATGTATCAAAAAGACAGATGAGATTTGAGTAGGCTGCCAGAATTTGGAAATTATATGAATCAAACACCATATTGTTCACTAGTGGAGCAAACGGCCTCCCCTATTTCCCAATGGATTTCATGCGGTCAACACGTCGAGGACGAGAATAAAGCGGCTGCTGGCCGATTGGGTGCGGTATGGTGATTCTGACAGAGGGGAACCATTCGGCAGCGAGACCGGATATGACACACCATTGACTGGCAGCTCAAAAGAATCAGCTTCAATTCTCTTCGAGCTAACCCGCCATCTGCTCTGCAGACATGTCGACTCTTACTATTTGCTCCTTTCTCACTACTGCAACGCTCTTAACAGGCAAGTTTCTGAGTTGTAAAATATTCCCTTCTAGGTAAAATATCTATAGCAATCTTCGATTTGCCTGTGTTTCCCTCTATTACAGGAGATGCGTTGACTCTGTAACATTCATAGTGATCGTCATTTTAATGTCACTTTCTTTCAATATTTGCGCAGGTGTTAATTGTGCAGACTCGATCTCACAGAAGCCGGTTACAACGATACAATCTGAAAGCGATTCAGTCACCATTCATTTCAGATATTCGACCACAGATGACACGTACACGTTGCAACTGTACCGTCAGGACCCAGGGAAGTCTCCAATATTCTTAATCTACGTTGACAACTTTGACAATATCATCAGAGGAGAAGGGGTGTCGGATCAATTTTCTGCATCTTTGGACAAGTCAAAAAATGAGGGGAAGTTCACCATCTATGAACTGCAGGTGTCTGACAGCGCAGGATATTACTGCGGACTGAGACACACAGTGACAGGAACCAGGCTGAGCCTCGTACAATAACAGCGCCCCAATGGAACAAAGTGCAAAGTGTGTCTAGTCGAGTCGAGAGTAACATTTACTTCCTACCTTTATACCAGAATGAGCCAAGTTCATGTAAAACGAAATAATTAACTCAGAGTAGTCAAGGGTACAGCATCCGTGAAGGATCTCTCTCCTCAATTTATGCTGAATACATTTGAGTAAAAAGCAAACATGCCTTTGCAGAATTTATGCCATTGGGCATAAATGAAAGTGTTTGCAATAGAATTACTCTTAGAAATATCTGGCATTGTGCTCCAGTCAGTGAAGGAGGTGCACACCAGAAATCATGAAAGATCAGCTTCAGAACTATGTGTGGCATAGAACAAAATGACAAAAGAAACTTGACATTCAATCAATGTTGTGCAATGCGTCCAATATCCAAAAGCAATCCTATTATTCTTCCAGATATATTTCAATTTGGGTTTTGTCCTCCGTCTTGTTTTTGATCATCTATGAGCTACTCCAGGAACCTGCAGCTCATTTCTCCTGTGCAATAGATAATTGCCGAACTAATGTTTGTTCATCAGCTTCCTGTCTTGAAAATAATGTCACGGCAACATTTAATATTGTAGATTTTTGTCCTAATGTGTATAAATATCTTTGATATTAAGAGATGTACACTCTGGTTACTACAATGATTTGGACTATGACAGGACATGCTCAGTGCCCATTGTAAATTGCTATTACATTTTGGAACTATTCAGAGTCATAGAGATGTACAGCATGGGAACAGACCTTTCGTTCCGACCGTCCATACTGACCAGATATCCCAACACAGTCTACTCCCACTTGCCAGCACCCGGCCCATATCCTACCAAACCCTTCAGTTTCATATACCCATCCAAATGCCTCTTAAGTGTTGCAATTGTACCAGCCTCCACCACTTCATCTGGCAGCTCATTCCATAGACGTACCTCTGCGTGAAAAAGTTGCCCTTCAGGTCTTTTTTATATCTTTCCCCTCTCGCCCTAAACCTATGCCTTCTAATTCTGGACTCCCCGACCCCAGGGGAAAAAATGCCTATTTCCCCTCTCCATGCCCCTCATAACTGCGTAATCATCTATAAGGTCACCCCTCCGCCTCTGACGCTCCAGGGAAAACAGCCCCAGCCTGATCTGCCTCGGCCTATAGCTCCAATCCACCAACAATGGCAACATCCTTGTAAATCTTTGCTGAACCATTTCACATTTCACAACGTCTTTCCGATAGGAAGGAGACCAGAATTGCACGCAATACTCCAACAGTGGCCTAACCAATGTCCTGTAAAGGTGCAACATGAACCCCCAATACTTTGCTCAATACTTTGCATGAAATATTTCCGGAACGGTTGGACAGGGATAAATCCCGTTTGAAGTTGGGGATAGACCTGAAAGGGCAAAATACAGCCAATTCAGAAGCGGACAGTTTAAATTAATGAGAGGAACAATAAAATTGAGATTGTCAATGTCACGCCTCTGGCTTTCAGTTTGGACGTACATAGTGAAGATTGGGAGATCAGATTATATGAAATTAAAACGTTAACACTACTTTCTTTTGACAGATTATGCAAGATTTACTGAAGCTCTGTAGCTTCTATAGTTTCTGACTGTATTTCACATTCCTCAACGATTACATCATCGTACCATTCCTACATGGTGTAGCATTTTATGCTTTAAATTCACTTGTTTTTTTTTGTGTGTGAATACAAAGCAGTCCTTGCAGAGACCTTCAAACATTGCTATGATTGACTTTACTTCAAGTCGGGGGAGAAAGTGACGAGTGCATCACTCCTGATGAAGAGCTTAAGCTCGAAACGTTGACTCTCCTGATCTGCCTGACCTGCTGTGCTTTTCCAATGCCACACTTTTGACTTTGGTTCATGTCGCCACCTCAGTGTATTGGGTGAAGTTTTCAATAAGCATTAATCACGCCTCGATTACACTTGTTTTAATTTCGAAAATACGTTTTATTCATAAAACATATTCTGAGTCAAAACTCTTTGTGCATATAAATTGAACGGAAAAAAAAAGTTCTGCACAGTTGCACATCAAGTAAATACACAGAACGTTCGAGTTTGATTACATACAAAACCAAAGACCTCTCTTGCACATTCAACAGTACTATTTATATATAGTTGACACACTAGGGGAAAGTCCAATAACTGAATTGACCCTCATTTACCTTCAGCAGGATGACCTCAGACGGTGGTCTTTCACCCACTGTGTCTTGGCAGTAGCTGCCCCAATCTTTAATGTGGACCTCAGCATGTATTGGTCATTGGAATATCTTAATCCGTAACACTCTGTCGGAGTCAATTCCTTCTTCTGGACGACGAACAAGGCTCGGGCAGACCAAAGAGTGTCTTTCAATGTTATGATGGTCCTCAAGATATAGTTGATGTAAAGGTTTGTGTCCGAGGGGTACATGGAGCTGCTCAGGACGAACCTCAGCAAAACTACTGCATTTTCCTCCACAATTACTTGGCAAAGATACATTGCAGCAGGAGATGTGTGCCAGTCTCAAACTCTCGACAGCCAGTTCAATGGCAGTGTGTGGTGACACATGCGGACCATGCATGCATGGCCGTGCCCTTCCCACCACCAGCCAAGCGATGTCTTCAAATAGGGGTTAATTGAAAATGTTGTCTCAATTCTGAGGAAGGGGCACAGGACACAAAATGTAAATTTTAATTTCTCTTCACAGATGCCACCAGACCTGCTGAGCTTTTCCAGCAACCCCCGTTTTTGTATCCGTATCAGTCCGTCAGTTTAATGACCCCAAGAGAAACCCCCTGCAGTCACTGATAAGTGTCCAGACTGTGAGATGAACAGAATCTTGGAGGAGGCATACGTTCAAGAATAAACTAAATCGATTCGAAAATTCCTTCTGTTTGGCTTATAATACCGTCCGTAATTTTCTCTCAAAGTAAGTCACCATCTTACCTAGAACAGTATATGTTCTTACACTGTTGCTGAGTCAAAATTCTTGAACTCCCTTGCTAACAGCACTGTAAGTTTCCTTCCATCTCAAGGAGTTCAGCGGTCCAAGAGGCAGATCCCCTTCACCTTCTACAATGCAATTTGTGGTCATAATAGTATTCGGTTTCTCTTAAATGTCACCAGATGGAGGAAAGGATCCTCTCGACCTTATACAATTGACATAATCAGATGTGAACGATTGGGAACAATCAACAAATTTAGGTGTTTGGTGAAGAATGTTCATTTCCAGACAGCCCAGCAAGCAGAAACCACATGCGAATAAGACTTCCGCTGGTCACTTTGCCTCATTACTTAGCCGTTATTCAGTGTGTTGTTTGTTTAGGGTTGTTCAGATCGGAGTTACATCCCACTTGCTGTTGGTATTTGAAAGCAAGCCTGCATTATTCTTGGCCTACGAATCTGTCTCTCTCTCTATTTTGAAACAGTTGACATGCAACTGCAGAGGCAGGAACTCGATACAGCACAAAATGTTTAATGTTATTCAGGTTGCTCGAGCGATGCACGTGGCCGATCAGAGTCACGTGACCGATCATTGTTTCACTAAACAAATGCTTTGGATTTTGTTGCATGTAATTCGTTGCTGCATTTTCTACGTCGCTCATTGCAGAAAAGGTGGAACGTTTTGGGACATTTCAAAAGGCATGAAATAATGTATTCACTTTTCATTCACTGAACTAACAGCTTTAGTTTATTTCAATAATATATTTATAACAAATAAAGTCATGTATTCAAGTGAAAAATATAAGATTTTCCGCGAATTCGGGTACAATTTCAGATCCACTCCTGATCTCACCGTTTGCCTGACACACTGTCATGTTCAGTGACTCTTTGACAGTTTTTGGACAGGGTCAGCCCAGTTCTGAATCTCCGTGGGGCGCAGTGCGCAGTAATACATTACAGAGTCTGCCAGTTCTGTTTTCACCATTTCAGGTTGATGGTGCTGTTCACATGATCGAGCTTTGACGACAACCGGTCTCCTTGAAACCTTTCGGCGTTCGCTTCAAATTTGCTTCTCCGCAGCAGAAACTCCATGGAACCATTGGAATGTTGGAGGTACCAGAACAGGTAAGGAGTATTGCTTGTTGTCGTATAATTACAGAACAACTGGACATTGTCCTCCTCATTCACTGCAATTGAAGCCGTTGTCTGTGAGACAGAATCTCCTCGGCAAAGTCCTGCAAAAATTGATTGATCGATTTACTTGATTGGTTAATTGATTGACTATTTGTCACGTGTACCTCAGTGCACTGAAAAGTTTTATTTACCAGCGGTATAGGCAGATCATAGCAAAGAAGGATGTGCAGATCATAGAATGAGAAGAACAAATTTTGACAGAGGCATACAAGCTACATCACATAAGTCAACATTAACAGGATCAGCACTTGAGGTTAGAGACTCCAGGAGAATCCGAAAATTACAGAAAATATTTCATTATTCTGACGCCACAGTCATCCCGTGACCTTGAACAATAACCTGCGAAATAAGTTCGGGAAAAACAAAAATTAATTTCATGCAACTTGGCAGCTGTATTGGTAAAGGGATTTGCCAGATTAAATAAAACCTCCTTCAGTACACGGGTCACACCGCCCAACAAGGTCATTTTCCATTTCGTTCCCGATCCTGAAGGGATAACTGCAGACCATATGTTAATTTATAGCTCTCGCCTATGTCAAAGTATCTGAACAGACCCCGTCCTTCTTAATTCCCAACCTAAGTCTTCAACAGTCTTTCAATTGGGTCGTTTGCTTACTCATTCCAAATAGTGCAGGTGTTGGATAAATTTGGTTATATTGATTTGGAGACAATGCATCGCTCCTTCTACTTTGATGGAACTGCTGGGGTTAACGTAATTGTCGCTGTGATTATGAAAGATAAAGATCGTCAACTTATCAACCTACCCGTTAGAACAGCTGCAGCTGTGAGGAATAAACTCAATGCTTCAGGCGTCATTGTTACCGAGAGATTACAGTGAATGTGAGCAGATCGAAGCTAAAATAATTTTCGTCAAGAATTGCAAACATTTCCGGATCTCTGCCCATTGGTTCATTGTTGACAAAGGCATGAGGTGACAACCAATGAGTGTCAAACGCCTTTGTTCATCAAATCAAACAATCAGCTACACGCGCTTTGAACGTCATTTCGTATGACCACAAGTGAAAGGAACACCATGAATTTATTAGCCAGACGACGCGGTCTTCCATACACTTTGAACTAACACTGATATTTGGCAGTTTTAGGTTCTCTGCAGGCGAAGTCAGAGAAGGAACACAGTCCACGTTGTTCGAGTGTCAGAAACTGGAGTTCTTCAGTTCAGCGAACTGCTCTCTGGCGTTTTGAGAACTTCCTTTCGTCAGGCTGAGAATCAGTGTGTTTGAGTTTTTTGGACACAGTGACGTTGTCCATTAAAAAAAAGTGCATTTTCAATTTCTTAAATAGTTGAGTGGAATGTCGATTTTGCTGCATTTTCTGGTAAGATTCATAGCAATCGACATTTCTTTAATTTTACATTGTACCATCGCAAATGTATCAACGGTATCTACACCGGGTACATTACAGCAAAAAGACAAAATGGTTCACTGCCACATTTTCAACGTGTATTAGTGATGCATGCAAGAGTTGCATGCAACATCCAAATACTGTCATATTTTTTAAAGGAAGACATGATGACAGAGTTACTCTGAAAGTCTGAAAGGGAAAGGTGAGAGAGCAGAGGTACACATTAATAGAAATCCTGACAGAAGAGAATGTATTTTGTCAAAGACGCAAAAGTAAATGGCAAGTGGTGAGGATGGCACAAAGTGTCTGCGATAAGGACACAACGAATTCAAGTGAGTGGGACTACAGTTTCCACTGGAGCAGGTATCTAGGAACATTGCACGTCAAGGAAATGAACAGTTGAGTCGATGGGATGACGTAGAATGATTAGCTTATTCGAATAAGTTTTGAGAGAACAGGAATGTTTAAGCGTTAATGACATGTGAATGATGTTAAAAGAAAGGCCATATTACTTTCCTTCCAGGTTAATTTATAACTTAAACTGATGTAATATTTAACGTCTATGCATGACACTCGTTATTTTTTCATCTATCTTTCAATAGATTGCCATCATTTTATCTTCTACATGTGTTGTTACTTTATTTCCGCTCTTTCTCTCATCTTTTATTTCACTGATGTTAGCATATGTGAATGTGCTTGCTTTGTCTTCACCCATATTGTTTTCACTTCAAGCACTCTTTACGTCTTGCTCGGCTGTTCTATCTCTTTTTCTGTTGCCGTGGTCCCCTTAACATCGAATTACACAGCCCTGAAATAATTGCATTGATGCTCAGCAGTGCAGCATAGGTTTTTGTTCAGACTCTCCCTCTGCTTGTAACACTGTGCCCTCATTGGCACAGAGATAGATGGCGGTGTCGTTAAGTCTGGTGTCTCTCACACTCAGGACACTGAGTTTGTAATCTGTCCTGACTGAAGCGGAGATCCTCTCATGTTGATCAGCTTCTCTTTTGGCCATCACCAGATACTGGGGCGGCTGGTTCGGGAGCTGTCTGTACCAATGCACTGTGCCAGATGCCGTTGCTATGGACCACTCTATGGAAGCGTTTTCTGCCTCCTTAACAACTGTCCACTGAGCAAGTTGCGTGACTTCATCCTCTCCTGTTTCTACCTTGTAGGTCAGAGAGGAAAGCAGGAAAAGAAGTCGGTAAATTTGAGAAATCATCAAGTTACATGAAGCGTAACGTCCACCGATTTCTGTTGGAAAAGAAAAGAGTTAACAATGAAAAAAAAACACTCTTTTCGTGTCGAACACAATGTTTCCTTCTTTCGAAGTTGTGAAATAAGTTATGTCTTCGAATTTATCTTTCCATACCAGGCTTTTCGCGCAATGTGTGTAATGGCACTCCGTTCTCTCATTTAATATATGTCAACGATTCAGCCTGCCCTCTAGTGGTTAAGTCTGGAAATTGTGACGTAAATGTTCTCAGCAGAATTGAATTCACACGATCTTCTTCAACGAAAACCAAAATATCTGATTCCTCCTGCCGCCCCCACCTCCCCCCCCCCCCCCCGCCCCCCCCACCACCCCGAATATCCTTGCCTGGTTTACTCGGCACTTTTTATTTCAAATGCAGCACCCAACGATTTCAGGGTACTTTCTTCACTCATTGCAACTGAAACTGTCTTCCACACTTTGATCAGCCTGACTAAATTAAGCAAAAGTTCTCAACATTAATCCGAACTTTTTGTCCTGTGATTTGAAGCGGCGTGTCACCTCAGCGTGATGGAATATGACACACACACACACACACAAGCACACACCTTCACCCACGCTCTCTGATGCAACCAGGCAAGTATCTCTGAAATCTCATTCTCTTGGAAGATTCTGTCCATTCATGATGCTGGTGCTTCAGAAGTTGAAACTAGACGGTGCGGCCGCACTTGGAGTATTGGGCATAGTTCTGGTCACCACATTAGGAAGGATGTGGAAGCTTCGGAAAGAGTTCAGAGTAGATTTACTGGCATATTGCCTGTTATGGATGGGAGGTTTTACGAGGAAAGGCTGAGGGACTTGAGGATGTTTTCATTGGAGAGAAGAAGGTTGAGAGATGAATTAATTGAGACATAGAAGATAACCAGAGATTTGGATGGAGAGGTCAGTGAGAGCCTTTTTCCTCGGATGGCGATGGCTAGCACGACGGGACATGGCTTTAAACTGAGGAGTGAAAGGTAGAGGACAAATATCAGAGGTAGTTTGTTTACTCAGAGAGTAGAAGGGGCGCGGAACGCTCTTCCTGAAACAGTAGTAGACTCGCCAACTTTAAGGGCATTTAAATGGCCATTGGATAGGCATGTGGACGAGAACGGAATAATGTAGGTTAGACGGGCTTCAGATCGGTTTCACAGGTTGTCGCAACACCGAGGTCCGAAGGGCCTGTACTGCGCCGGAATGTTCCATGTCCTAAATGTGGACAGAAGTGGAGCGACAGATAGCGTGCGAAATGAAAACGAGTCGGGGAATGGCTAAATTTTAGGTTTTTGCTTTTGTGTGTGCGTGTGTGCCTCTGGTGTGTGTGTCTTTGTATTTATAATTCTGTCTGCGCATCTATTTATGTATGTTGTGGCCTGTGTATTTGTGTGCTTTTATGTGGCTGCTAATGTGCATTTCTGTGTGTTCATGTGCATGTCTTTTTGTGTGTTTACATGTATGTGTGTTTGTGTTTATCTTTGTCTGTTGGTGTTTGTGTGTGTGTGCATGTGCGCGCGCACATGCTTGTGAATGGATGTGTCCATCTCCTTGCGTAAAGGAAAATACTTCCGGTTTGATGTTAAAGATATGACAGTGTCGAAGTTCTCTGCTTGTTGTTGTCTTCTGAATAAGATCATATAGTTCCACCATCTGCTCACGAATCGGGCATTTCAAAAACCATCACATTCCTTTAAGAAGGCTCAGATTGGGAATTTCTCAAGGGCTACTTTCTAATATTCATGACGTACTAGAACGAGGGGTTATAGTTTAAACTCATCCATTTTAAAACAGCGATCCAATGTTCTGAGATCAATGATTTGGATGAGAATGTTCAAGGCATGAACAGTACGTTTGCAGATGACACTAACATCGGAGGTATGGTGGACAGTGAGGAAGGACATCAGAAATTGCAGCAGGACCCTGATCAGTTGGAGAACTGGGCCAGAAATTGCAAATGGAATTTTGTATGAAGGCTTGCGTTTTGGAAAGCTAATTCAAATAAAGAGTTTCATGATGGATGGTAGTGCCTTAAGGAGGGTAGTGCAACAGACGGACCGTGGTGTTCAGGTGGACGGTTCTCTTAAACTCACAGTTAGACAGGACAGTAAAAAAAAAGCTTTCATCAGTCAGGGAATTGAGTATAGAAGTTGTGAAGGTATGTTGCAATTGGAGAGGAGATGATGAGGTCGTACTTGGAGTACTGTGCTCAGTATGGTCACCTTGCTATATGAAGGATCTGTTAAAATGGAAAGAGTGCAGAAGAAATTTACAAGCATGTCGCCTGGACTCAATGGTCAATTTAGAAGGAGAGATTGGACAAACTAGGATTTACATCTTTAGCGTGTAGGAGACTGAGGGAAACGGGGACGGGGGTGTGGATCTTATCGAGGTGTATAAGACCATGAGAAGCATGGACGGTGTGAATGAACTCAATCTTTATCCCAGGGTTGGGGAATCAAGAACGAGAGGGCATCAATTTAAGGGGAAAGAATAAAAGGGAAACCTTAGGGCAACATTTTTAAGACAGATGGTTGTACTCATGTGGAATGACATGCCAGTGGAAGCAATTGAGGCAGGTACATTCACAACATTTAAAGGGATTTAGATAAGTGCATGGATAGGAAAGGATTAGAAGCATACCGGCCAAGTGCAGGAAAATGATGTTAGCATGGACAGACGGCATGGACCATTTCAGTCAGAGGACATGTCTCCGTGCTGTAGGACTCTATGACTCTCTCCAGTTTTCAATCAGAGACGAGGGAAAACTTATCTGTCAGAGCATTCTGAGACTTGGGATGTCCTTCCTCAAAAGGCAGTGATCTTCACTTGACAGATGTCTCGAACTGATTCTGAATGTTTTCACCGTAACTGAGGGATGGACACTTCCAAAATACTTGTCATGCAGAAGGATAACACATTCCAGGCGCTTTAGTGTCGTTCAAAAACTGACTTTTTGAAGCTAGTCAGTGTATTTAGGAAATCGGGAATCTAATTTAATTGTCATGGATATTGATGCAAATACAGATTTATTAAAATGAAACAGTGCTGAAGGAATTTGCACGCATGTTTCCTGGACTCAATGGTCTAATTTAGAAGGATTTCGCAGAAGAAATTTAAATGTTTGCATTTCCGAATGCAGATGGATTATTAGGATGCCTGCATAGCCGCATGACCTGCAGTTCCCGGAAGTATCCCAAATGTTCAATAATTTATCAAAGTTCACAAATTTCCGGATTTACCGGCCATTTATTCCCAAATTAACAGAGAGCCCGGCCCGCTTTTCTGTCCTTAACATAAATTATTATTCATTATCAATTAATAAATCCAGCTGCAGGTTAACAATTATGAACTGATGAAACATAATTCAATCGGTTGCAACTCTTACTGACGTGAACAAATACACCCTGTATTCCTTTAATACAGAGAAACTAGGCATTCAAAACATTTGTGCTGCTAGCAACAGAAATAACCGGGCTGGCATTTTAATGGCTGCTGTCACAGTGTTCCCTGTGTTGACATTTCTGGTTGTAGGACTTGTTGCTGCTTAATCTGTCTTATGTAGGCACATTTGCTGAAGGTGGCACATAATGTTGCACACTGATCACGCCTGTCACGGACTAAGTGTGTGTGTAGACGCTGTTGTAGATTTGAATAGTGCAGTGCGTTGCTGCCATTCCTCTTGACATAATTCTCAACGATTTTTCCATTCTGCCGTTGCAGTGATGGGTAGCCGCCAGGAGAGGGTGGAATTGTGTCACTTTCAGCACAGAGAACCAGGGAGATAGGCTTTGACCAAACCTAGCTGTCTGGCAGAACGTGATGGTGACCTGCCTTCTTGAATGTCTGCACTACTTGCTGAGTTGGGGCACCCACATTGTTGTTAGCAAGAAATTTCCAGGGTCATGACCAAGTTATCATGAAAGAGTGTGAGTAGGTCCACGTCAATGCCCGAGTATGGCCTGAGAGTGAAGTGGTCCTGTGCATCTACTGCCTTTGTTTTTGTAGGTGGTAGAGGCCATGAGAATGTTCTGCTGCAGGGCACTTGGTGAATTACTGCAATGCATATTGTGGCCACCTTTCTGCAACTATGCATTAGTGATAAGGTAGTGAATATTGGAATTGATAGCCTAGGTGTCAATCCAATATGTTTTTTGTGTTTTCCTGCATTTCATCTATGTAAGCACCTTCTGCAGTGCACATTTTTGACTCCTCTGAGATTCTATGTATCTTCCCTTTTCCACTTTAATCGGTCTTTTGGTCATCCTTTCTTTAATTTGAAATTGATTTCAATCTTTTCTTGCGGCCTTCAAAAACCATGAAAGATAGGTATCTTCAATCTTTCGTTGGCCACAGTTGATTTATTTTTCCAGCCATATGTTTCTGTTTTCGTGGAACAAGTAATAATTACAGACTGCATAATACCTCTTCAACCACTCATTACTACCTGTGTTCTTCCAAATAATTTTGTGTATTTTGGCAATCCATCATAAGCAATTTGCCACTCCGATTTTCATAGTCTCATTTTACAGGTTTCAGGCTCTATTTCCAGAATGAATGATGTTACTTTGAAATTTGATTAAAAATTGCACAACATTGCGTTCTCTATTCAACAGGACTTCTGAAGAGCAAAGTTATTGTGGCCGGAAGTGCCACCTGAAATAATGAACATCTGATGGACACAAACACACTTTGCATGGAGTTAGAAAAGATGAATAATGATTAAAGCGTTTTGGGAAATCGATCTTGAACCTTCACTAAAGTGACTGTGCTAATCTACATGCTGCACAATCCAGAGAGGCTGCAGCTGCCCATAGAGGTTTGCAAACAAACCTGGCAACTGCAGACCCTGCAATACACACCTGAAGTTGGACTTGAATGTGATAATGGAATGCCGCCCTCGGGACAACTGGGAGCAGTAGGTCATTCGCTAGACAGAGAGGCGCCTAGCACCCTTCGAGTCATAGAGATGTACAGCATGGAAACAGACCCTTTGGTCCAATCAGATTTCCCAACCCAGGCTAGTCCCACCTGCCAGCACCCAGCCCATATTCCTCCAAACCCTTCCTATTCATATACCCATCCAAATGCCTCTTAAATGTTGCAATTGTACCAGCCTCCACTCGATCCTCTGGCAGCTCATTCCATACACATACCACTCTCTGCGTGAAAGAGTTGCTCCTTAGGTCTCTTTAATATCTTTCCCCTCTCACCCTAAACCTATTTTCTTTAGTTCTGGACTCCCTGACCCCAGGGAAAAGACTGTCTATTTATCGTATCCATGCCCCTCATAATTTTGTGAACCTCTATAAGGTCAACCCTCAGCCTTCGACGCTCCAGGGAAAACAGCCCCAGCCAGTTCAGCCTCTCCTTGTAGCTCAAATCCTCCAACCCTGGCAACATCCTTGTAAATCTTTTCTGAACCTGTTCAAGTTTCACAACATCTTTCCGATAGGAGGGAGACCATTATTGCACGCAATATTCCAACAGTGGCCTAACCAATGTCCTGTACAGTCGCAACATGACCTCCCAACTCCTGTACTCAATAATCTGACCAATAAAAGAAAGCATGCCAAACGTCACCTTCACTATCCTATCTACCTGTGACTCCACTTTCAAGGAGCTATAAACCTGCACTCCAAGGTCTCTTTGCTCAGCAACACTCCCTGGGACCTTACCATTAAATGTATGAGTCCTGCTAAGATTTGCTTTCCCAAAATGCAGTAACTCTCATTTATCTGAATTAAAGTCCATCTGCCACTTCTCAGCCCATTGGCCCATCTGGTCAAGATCCTGTTGTAATCTGAGCTAACCCTCTTCGCTGTCCACTACACTTCCAATTTTGGGGTCATCTGCAAACTTACTAACTATACCTCTTATGCTCACATCCAAATCATTTATGTAAATGACAAAAAGTAGAGGACCCAGAACCGATCCTTGTGGCATTCCACTGCTCATAGGCCCCCAGTCTGAAAAACAACCCTCCTCCACCACCCTCTGTCTTCTACTTTTGAGCCAGTTCTGTATCCAAATGGATAGTTCTCCCTGTATTCCATGAGATCTAACCTTGTTAATCAGTCTTCTATGAGGAACCTTGTCGAACGCCTTACTGAAGTCCATATCTACTGCTCTGCCCTGATCAATCTTCTTTGTTACTTCTTCAAAAAACTCAATCAAGTTTGTGAGGCACGGTATCCCACGCACAAAGCCATGTTGACTATCCTGAATCAGTCATTACCTTTCCAAATGCATGTACGTCCTGTCCCTCAGGATTCCCTCCAACAACTTGCCCACCACCGCGTTCAGGCTCACCGGTCTATAGTTCCCTGGCTTGTCTTAACCACCCTTCTTAAACAGTGGCACCATGTTTGCCAACCTCCAGTCTTCCGGCACCTCACCTGTGACTATCGATTACACAAATATCCCAGCAAGAGGCCCATCAATCACTTCTCTAGCTTCCCGCAGAGTTCTCGGGTACACCTGATCAGGTCTTGGGGATTTATCCACCTTTAACCGTTTCAAGACATACATCACTTCCTCCTCTGTAATCTGGACATATTGCAAGATGCCACCATCTATTTCCCTACAGTCTATACCTTCCATATCCTTTTCCACAGTAAATACTGATGCGTAATATTCATTTCGTATCATCCCCATTTTCTGTGGCTCCACACAAAGGCCGCCTTGCTGATCTTTGAGAGACCCTATTCTCTCCCGAGTTACCCTTTTGTCCTTAATATATTTGTAAAAATCCTTTGGATTCTCCTTAACTCTATTTGCAAAAGCAATCTCATGTCACCTTTTTGCCCTCCTGATCTTCCTCTTAATTATACTCCTACTGCCTTTATACTCTTCTAAGGATTCACTCAATCTATCCTGTCTATACCTGACATAAACTTCCTTGTTTTTCTTAACCAAACCCTCAATTTCTTTCGTCATCCAACATTTCTTATACCTACAAACCTTCCCTTTCACCCTGACAGGAATACACTTTCTCTGGATTCTTGTTATCTCTTTTCTGAAGGCTTCCCATTTTCCAGCCATCCTTTAACATATGGACATCTGCCTCCAATCAGCTTTCGAAAGTTCTTGCCTAACACCGTCAAAATTGGCCTTTCTCCAATTAAGAGCTTCAACTTTTAGATCTGGTTTATTCTTTTCCATGGTTATTTTAAAACGAATAGAATTATGGTCACTGGCCCCAAAGTGCTCCCCCACTGACACTTCAGTCACTTGCCCTGCCTTGTTTCCCAAGAGTAGGTCAAGCTTTGCAACTTCTCTAGTAGGTACATCCATATACTGAAACAGAAAATTGTCTTTACGCTCTGAAGAAATTCCTCTCCATCTAAACGTTTAACACTATGGCAATCCCAGTCTATGTTTGGAAAGTTAAAATCCCCTACCAAAACCACCTTATTATTCTTACAGATAGCTGAGATCTCCTCACAAGTTTGTTTCTCAATTTCCCTCTGACTATTAGGGGATCGATAATACAAACCTAATAAAGTGATCATCCCTTTCTTATTTCTCAGTTCCACCCAAATAAATTCTCTGGATGTATTTCCAGGAATATCCTCCCTCAATACAGCTACACTGCTATCCCTTATCAAATCTGTCCCCTCACCACCTTCCCTCCTCTCTTGCCTCCCTTTTTGTCTTTCTTGTAGCATCTGTATCCCGGAAAATTAAACTGCCAGTCCTGCCCATCCCTGAGCCATGTTTCTGTAATTGCTATGATATCCCAGTCCCATGTTCCTAACCATGCCCTGAGTTCACCTGCCTTCCCTGTTAGGCCCCTTGCATTGAAATAAATGCAGTTTAATTTATTAGTCCTACCTTTTCACTGCCTGCCCTGACTGTTTGATTCATTTCTGTTCTCAACTGTACCAGTCTCAGATTGATCTCTTTCCTCACTGTCTCCCTGGGGCCATCCCCCCACCTTATTCGTTTAAATCCTCCCAAGCAGTTCTAGCAAATTCCCCTGCGTGTATATTAGTCCCCTTCCAATTTAGGTGCAATCTGTCCTTCTTGTACAGCTCACTTCTACCCCAAAAGAGATACCAATGATTCAAAAATGTGAATCCTTCTCCCATACACCAACTCCTCAGCCATGCATTCATCTGCTCTATCCTCCTATTCCTGCTCTCACGAGCTCGTAGCACTGGGAGTAATTGAGGACCACCTTTTTAAATTTCTGCCCAACTCTATGTAATCTCTATTCAGAATCTCAACCTTTTCCCTTCCTATATCGTTGGTTCCAATGTGGACAATAACCTCTTGCTGGCCCCTCTCCCCCTTGAGTACATTCTGCACCCTCTCTGAGATATCCTTGAACCTGGCACCAGGAAAGCAACACACCATTCTGTTTTTTTTTTCTCTTCTGGCCATAGAAACATCTGTCTGTACCTCTGACTTCAAAATCCCCGAACGCAATTGATCTCTTCGAAGCTGACGTACTCCTCGTTACATTAGAGCCAGTCTCAATACCAGAAACGTGGCTGTTCGTGCTACGTTCCCCTGAGAATCCATCAACCCCTATCTTTTCCAAAATAGCATATCTGTTTGAAATGGGTGTATCCACAAAAGGCTCCTGCCCTAGGTGCCTACCTCTCTTACCCTTCCTGGTGTTAACCCATCTATGTGACTGTATCTGAGACTTTCCCACCTTCCTATAGCTGCCATCCATCACATACTGTTGCTGTTGCAAATTCCTCATTGCTTCTATCTGTCTCTCCAACCAATCCACTCGATCTGATATGATTCGCATCCAACAGCATTTATGGCAGATATAATCCACAGTAACCCTTAAAATCTCTTTAAACTCCCATGTCTGACAAGAAGTATATATCACGGCACTAAAGGCCATGTTTGCTCCTTCACAATCTATAGGCCCAGAAAATAACACCGTCTTAGTCCTCTACAAAATACTGCAATAGGTTAAATTAATAGTTATGGTTTATATCTTTAGTTTAATCAAGAGACTTATCTTCAAAAAGATATAATCAAGAAAGAACCCACTGTACTCACTAATACAGCCTTTCTCCTGGACAGAAATAAAACAACAATTAACTTATCTGATTGTGTGTTGTGAACTTCGCCCAAACCGGTTCCTCCAAGGTTAGTTGTGAAATTCACTGTTTGTTAATTTTCCCAGATGCACTCCGATGTTCAGCGACACCTGAATTCAAGAACAGCAAAGGCCTATTATTTGGCGGAGGTTGCATGCACCCAGCACCTATCATATTGGACGCATAAGGGCCACCCTGCCATCAACGTGCCAACACTTGGTTGGGCCTGATCGATCAGGGTAAACAAACCTAATCAGTCCTTTGGCAGATCCTCAAAACCCTCCCACAAAGCGTGAAGACTCGGAAGGATAACAGACACCGCAAAACCCCAGTCAGATGTTAACTCGAGAATAACACTTGAAGGAGAAGGCAACTTCAAGACCATCAGTAAAAAAGGAAAACATCATCACATGGAGCCTGGCCGAGTTCAAGTATGGTGGTATACGGATGTGCAAAGTAAAATTAAAGCAGTTTATAGTGTTTTTTTTCGTTAGTTTCTGGTTTTCATATTAATTGTGTCCAATAAATGACTATTATTGTCTGTAAGAATCAACTGATAGATCTTTTGCTGAATATAAGAATTCAAACACACGCGCAACATTATTAATTGCCCACTCTCTTTAACCAATGCTAAAGCTAAAACAAGCTGATTTTAGTTTGGTCTTTCACGTTTTGCTTCAGAAACGTTCACAACGAACTCCAGACATTGATCTCGCATGACATTCGTCAATAGATTTCCAGCTCGGATGGGTCATGGTTCCTCCTTGACAACATCGTCTTTGTGACTGTCGAGGAGGTGATCAATTGAATCCATGACCACGCACAGGTTGAGCATCGTATCTGCCTGATGTGTATGTTTGTCAAACTTCTTGATGAGTTAAAATTCCTTTCTCAGCAAGGCTGTGATCAGATTCATAATATGAATCATAACTGTGGATGCTGGAGACCTGAAACACATAGACGGTTGTGTTTGTGATTTGTTCCTGACTGAAAGTAAAGTGGCAGGTTTAATTTTACAGTTTGAAAATGGTACTTGATAACTCTCCAACATTTGAACCTGTTTGTGTTACCATCCTGATTTATGGGGAAAAGTACATTTGGAAGTAATTAGTTAAAATCTGTAGTAAAATTGCAAATGGACCTGGAAGTGAAATGGATCTGTTAAGATTCTTCATTGTGATAATAGTTTGAATACTCGATAAAGAAGGACATGCATTGTGCCCAAGTCCACTTGCTGACGTTTCAGATATGCTTCATTCATTCTAACGAATTAAAATGAGCTGAAATCCACTACCTGAAATGATGATCAATAAACCTTCAATGGGAACTTTCAAAAGGAAACAGAAAACATGTTTGAAAAGGAAAGCTTTGGAAAAAGTCCACCAAAGTGGGATTAGATAATCTTTCAGTATTATCGCTGGAGTATTATTGCAGATAGTCAGTTAATGTTCTGGGAAGCGGGATTCGAATGCCACCAAAGCAGATGATGAAATTTGAATTGAAGAAAATTAAGCATCTGCCTGTAAGAGTCTAACAATAACAATGAACAACATTGTCAATTGATTGACTTGATTCAATGATGCACTTCGGAAAATCCTCTGTCCTCACCTGGTCTGGCCCATATGTTACTACATATCCACAGCACTGGTCGACCAAGCTACTCTTTTTATAAATGTCATGGAATTCCTGCAGTGTGAAAAGAGGCCATTTGTCTCAACAAATCCACACCACCCTCTGAAACGTAACCGACCCAGACTCAACCCAATAACTCTCCATCTCCCGTGACACATCCCTCAGCACTATGGATAATTTTGGCAAGGCCAATTCACCGAGTATGTACATATTTCGATCGTGGCAGGAAACCAGAGCACCGAGAAGGATCCCAGGCCAACCCGGGGAAACGTGCAAATTCTACACTCGCATTCGCTCGAGGATAGAATTGAATGTCAGTCCCTGGTACTGTGAGGCAGCAGTGCTAACTACTGAGCCATCGTGCCAAATAAGTCTATTGATCTCTTTGAAGTCTCAACAAAGGCATGCAATTGAATGATCCACATGATATCTAACGATGCAAAAGAGTAATGTGGACTCTGCAAAGGTGTCCTTACGAACGTATGGGGAAGTAGTTCCAAAGTTGGAGTACTGTCTTCCAGACCAGTCAAGCAACAGCCTGACAGATTCATAGCTATGGAATCATATCTGACAGACAACATCTGCGACACAACGTTCACCCTACCTGAGAATGTCCCATTCCACCCGCATGATAGATTGAGCAGAGGTAGTCACGCCATTGTATGCAATCAGGAGAAGTTGCTCTCACGGTCCTCGGCATTGTCTCCACATCTCATGAAGTCCCATGACATAAGGTCATTCATACCCAAGTCAAGGGCAGTGTGTGGTGATGCAGGCGGACCGTGCATGCATGGTAGTGTCCTTCCCGCCACCAGTCAAGCAATGTCTTCAAACAGGAGTTATATCGAAATGTTTAACTTCTGTGGAAGGGGCACAGGACACAAAAGGTAAACTTTAATTTTTCTTCACAGGTGCCACCAGACTTGTTGAGCTTTTTCTGCCACCCCCGTCTTTGTATCAATGCCAGTCCGTTAGTTTGATGATCCACAAGGGAAACCTCACTGTAGTCAATGATAAGTGTCCAGACTGTTAGATGAACAGGATCCTGGAGGAGTCATATAACCAAGAATAAACAAAATATATCTGAAAATTCCGAACGTTTGGAATACAATGCCACCTACAATTTTCTCTCAAAGTAAGTAACCAGACTTTTGCTGATTCAAAATTCTGGAACTCGCTTGCTCACAGCACTGTGTGTTTCCTTCCATCTCAAGGAGTTCAGCAGTCCACAAGGCAGACCACCTTCGCCCTCTCCAATGCAAATTGTGTTCCCAATAATATTAGGTTTCTCTAAATGACGCCAGAGGGAAGAGAGGACTCCTCTCGTCTTTAAACAATTGACATAATTAGATGTGAATAATAGGTAAACAATCAACAAATGTAGGTGGTGGGTGAATTTTCAGACAGCTCAGCAAGCAGAAACCGCATTGTGACTGAGACTTTCACTGATGACTTTGACTCATTAATCTGTCATTATTGAGTTTGCTTAATTGGTTAGTGTTGTTCAGATCTGAGTTATATCCCACTTTCTAATTGGTATTTGAAAGCAAGCCTGCATTATCCTGGCTGAAAATGTGTGGCTGGTTAAAGCACAGCAGGTTAGGCTGCATCCAAGGAATAGGAAATTCGACGGTTCGGGCATAAGTCCTTCATCAGGAATGAGGAGAGTGCATTATCCTGGACCAACGAATCTGTCCGCTGCTATTTTGAAACTGTTAACATTCAGCTTTAGGGGCAGTACTCATTATCGCACAAAATGTTTTATGGTGTTCAGGTTGCTCCAGTGATTCACGTGACCGATCCGAATCACATGATCGCTCATTGTTTCTCCAAACAAATGATTTGAATTTTGTTAGATGCAAATGGTAGTTGCATTTTCTACATCGCTCATTGCTGTAAACGTGGAACTTTGTGACATCACAAAAGGCTTGAAATCATGTGTTCACTTTTCATTCACTAAACAGACAGCTTCAGTTTATTTTTATAATGCATTTATAACGAATAAAGTTTTACATTCAAATGAAAAATATCAGAAATCACCGAGAATTCTGCAACCATTTCAGATCCACTCCTGATCTCAACATTGCGTGACACACACTGTCATGCTTAGTGACACTCCAGGGTCTACCAGTTCTGTTTTGACCACTTTCAGGTTGATGGTGTGGTTCACATGATCGAGCTCCGAGGATAGCCGGTCTCTGTGAAACTTCTGTGTTCCCGCTAAATTTGCTTCTCCTTGGCAGAAACTCCATGGAACAACTGGAATGTTGACGGTACCAGAACAGGTAAGGAGTGCTGCTTGTGGTAGTATAATTACAGAACAACTGGACACTGTCCCCCACATTCACTATGATCAAAGCCGATGTCTGTGAGACAGAATCTCCTCGACAAAGTACTGTAAAATTAATTGATTGATTTATTTGATCGGTTAATTGATGGACTACATCTCAAGTGTACCTCAGTGCAGTGAAAAGCTTTGTTTACGAGTGGTATAGGCAGATCATAGTAAAGAAGGATAAACAGTACAAATCATAGGATGACGAGAACCAACTTGGACAGATGCAAACAGGTTTGTTGCAAAGGTCAACGTTAAGAAGATCAGCACTTGAAGTTAGAGACTCCAGGAGAATCCGGAAATTACAGAAACCACCTTATTGTTCTTATGCCACAGTCATCCTGTTGCTTTGAACAATAATCTGAGAAATTATTTTGAGAAGATAAAAAGAATAAACATCATGGAACTCAGCAGATGCATTGATAAAGAGTTTTGACAGATTACATAAAATCACCTTGATAAACAGGTCACACAGTCTAACAAGGTCATTTTCCATTTCGTTCCCGATCCTGAAGAGAAACAGAAAACGGAACGTGAGCTTAAAACTCTCACCTCTGTGAAAGTATCTGAACGGACCAAACCTGCTTACCTCAAGCCTAATTCTTCCACTGTCTTTCACTCACGGTCGTTTGTTAACTCATCCCAAACAGTGCTGGTGTTGGAAAGCTTTGGCTCCACCTGAGTATTTTCATTTGGAGAGAATGTATCGCTGCCTCTGTGTTGATGGAACTGTTTGGGTAAATATAATTGCAGCTGCTGATTTGGAACAGAGAGATCCTCAAGTTATCAACCTACCCGTTAGAACAGCTGCAGCTGTGAGGTATAAACGCAGTGCTCCAGGTGACATTGTTGCAGAGAGATCACAGTGAATGTGAGCAGAACTGGTCGAAGCTCAAATACTTTTAGTCAAGAATTGCTTTCTTTTTTTTCTAGGAAGAAAAGAAACATCCAAGTAACCAGTGACAAGTAGTACTTCTCTCCTAGTTATATATATCTGAGAGACTGAATGGGAGTGGCAAGAGAGCAGATTCTGTAAATTTTCACAGAAGGTAATGTATTTTGACAAAAACACAAAACTAAATGGCAAGGCAAGTGATGAGGATGCTCAATGAGTCTGCGCGAAAGACATAAAGAGTTTAAGTGACTGGGACTACCGCTTCCTCTGCCAGATTATGTAGAATATTGCAGAACCAGGGAATGAACAATTGAGTCGATTTGATGATATCGAATGATTCGGTTTTCGGAATCATTTTTGAGACGATTGGATTGTGTGACTGTGAATGAAATGTGAATGATATTAAAACAATTGCCGCTTTATTTTCGTTCACGGTTGATTTATGACTTATATTGATTTAATATTTAATGGATATGCATCACACTCGTTATTTTTCCATTTATTTTTCAATAGTTTGTCACCGTTAGTCTTCCACATGGATTGTTCCTTTATTTCTGCTCTTTCTCTCACCTTTCACTGATGCTTGATTTGTCTCCGCTCAGATTTCGAATTCTCTTCACTTCTTGCACTCTACATCTTGCTGGGCTATATTATCTTATTTTTTCTGACTGCATTCTCCTTAACATCGAATTATAGAGCCCTGAAATAATAACTTTCATACTCAGCACCGCGAGACACGGACTCTGCAGAGGTTTTTGTTCATGCTCTCCCTCTGTTTATACCACTGTGCCCCCATTGGCACAGAGATAGATGGCGGTGTCGTTCAGTCTGGCATCTCTCACACTTAGGACACTTTGTTTGTATTCTCTACCGACAGAAGCGGAGATCCTCTCATGTTGATCAGCCTCTCTCTTGGCCATCACCAGATAGTGGGGCGGCTGGTTTGGGAACTGTCTGTACCAATGCACTGTGCCAGATGTCGTGGTTCGGGAGCACTCTATGGAAGCGTTTTCTGCCTCCTTAACAACTGTCCACTGAGCAAGTTGCGTAACTTCGTCCTCTCCAGTTTCTACCGTGTAGATCAGGGAGGAAAGCAGGAAAAGAACTCGGTAAGTTTCAGACATCATCGAGTGACATGAAACGTAAGGTCCATAGAGTTTGGTTGCAAAAAATGCAGTTAATAACTAGAAGAACATTCTTTTCGTGTCGAACAAAGTGCTGCCTTCTTTCGAAGTTGTGGAATATTTTGTGTCTTGGAGTTTATCTTTCGGTAGCAAGTCTTTCACACTGACAGCTGCTCACAGGGTGTATAATGTCACTCCGCCCTCACATTCAATATCTGTCACAGATTCACCCTGCCCTGTACTGGCTATATCCGGAAATTGTGACGTAAAGTTTCTCAACACAATTGCGTTCACATGGATCATTGTCAACGGAAATAAAAATACCCTCCTCGCCCTTCCCCCAAAAAACGTTCCCTGGTTTACTCTGCACATTTCACTTCAAATGCAGCAGCCAATGGTTTCGGGGTATTTTCTTCACGCATTGCCACTGAAACTGTATTCCACACTTCAATCATCCTTATTGAAACAAGCAAAAGATCCCAATATTAATCCTACAATTTTGGTCTATGATTTGAAGCGGCGTGTCCCCTCAGCACGATGCAATGTGAACATTTATTTCCATTCTGTGCACTATACTCACAGGAAGACCAACATTGGTAACTCATTATGTTATGGTCATCTTCCTGAAATAAACTCCTCTCTCACATGCATACACATTCACGTGCATGCACACGTGCGCACGCTCACATAAAAATGCACACCTTCACCCAGCTTTCTCTGATGCGCCTGCCCATACTGTGGAAACATCTCTACCATCTGCTTCTATTGGAAGATGCTGTGCCTTCATTATACTGGTGCTTCAGAAACTGAAATGGAATGATACGGCCACTCTTGGACCGTTCTGGTCGCAACATTACAGGAAGGATGCTCAAACTTTGGAAAGGGTTTAGATGCGATTTACTGGAATGTTGCCTGGTATGCAGTGAAGATGTAATGAAGATTGGTTGAGGGACTGGATGCTGTTTTTGGATGAAAAAATAAGCTCGAGAGCTGACTTAATTGAGACAGAGAAGATAATTGGAGTCTTATTTTGGGTGGGCAGTAAGAGCCGTTTTCCTCAGATGGCGCTGGCTAGCACGACAGGACATGACTTTAAACAGAAGAGTGATAGAGAAAGGACAGATTTCAGAAGTAGTTTCTTTACTCAGAGAGTAGAAGAGGCCTGGAACACACTTGCTGCAGCAGTAGTAGACTCGCCAACTTCAAGAGCATTTAAATGGTCATTGGACATTCATATGGTCGAGAAAAGAATGTGGAGATTAGACAGGCTTCAGATTGGTTTCACAGGTCGTCGCAACATTGAGGGCGGTAATATTCTATGATCTAGATGTGTACAGAAGGGGAGCAACAGATAGCACACAAAATGAAAGGAAGCAGGGGACTTGTTAAATTTTAGGTTTGTGCTTCTGTGTGTGCGTGAATGTCTATGTGTTTCTTTCTGTTTGCATTTCTGTCTGCACATCTATTTATGTGTGTTGCTGTGCGTGTATATGTGTACTTTTATGAGGCTACCAATGTGCATTTCTGTGTGTTCATGTGCGTGTCCCTGTGTGTGTTTACATGTGTGTGTGTCTGTGTTTATCTTTGTCACTTTGTGCGTGTTTGTGTGTGTGTGTGTGTGTGTTTGCACACATGCTTGTGAATGTATGTGTCCATCCCTGCGTGCAATGGACATTATTTCTGTCTTGGTGTTGAAAGAATTACAGTTTCACAGTTTTCTGCTTGTTGCTGTCTTCTGGGTAATATAATGTTGTTCCACGACGTGCTGTTGAATCCAAGCTGTAGACATCTCAGAAAATATTTTAAGAGGGCTCAGATTGGGAATTTTTCAATGGCGACTTTCTAATATTCATGACGTAGTAGAACGAGGGGTATGGTTTCAACACATCCATTTTTAAACAGCTATCCAATGATCTCGTATCAACGATTTGGATGAGAATGTACAAGGCATGAACAGTAAGTTTGTAGATGACACTAAAATCGGAGGTTTCGTGGTCAGTGAGGCAGGTTATCAGAAATTTCAGCAGGACCTTAATCATCTGGGGATCTGGGCCAGAAATGACAAATGGAATTTGACATAGATAAGTGTGAGGTTTTCATTTTAGGAAGTTAATTCAAAACACGAGCTTCATACTGGATGGTAGGACCTTAAGGAGTGTAGTGCAACAGATGGACCTTGGTGTTCAGGTGCACGGTTCTCTGGAAGTCACAGTGAGACAGGTCAGTTAGGAGGCACACGAGCCTTCATCAGTCAGGGAATTGAGTGTAGAAATTATGAAGTTATGTTGCAATTGCAAAAGACGTAGGTGAGGCCGCACTTGGAGAATTGTGTTCAGTGTGGTCACCTTGCGATATGAAGGATGTATAACAATGAAAAGAGTGCAGAAGATATTTGCACGCATGTTTATAGACTCAGTGGTTTGATTTATGAGGAGAGGTTGGTCAAACTAGGACTTTTGTCTTCACAGTATAGGAGAGTGTGGGGAGCAAGGATGGGGTGGGGTGGATCTTATCGAGGTGTATAAGACCATGAGAGGCATGTATAATGTGGATGTACTCAGTCTGTTCCCAGAGTTGCGGAATCAAGAACTAGAGGTTATCGATTTAAGGGAAAAGAATGAAATGGACCCTAGGGGTAACTTTTTTTAACACATGGGTAGCATTCATGTGGAATGAACTGCCAGTGGAAATGGTTGAGGCTGGTACATTAGCTACATTTAAGAGGCATTGAGATAAGTACATGGATAAAAGGATATGGGCCAAGTGCAGAGAAATGTAGTTCGTGTGAACAGGCAGCATGGACCATTTGAGGCAGAGGGCCGATCTGCTAGATGACTGTATGACTCTCTCCATTTAAATCAGGGAAGAAGGAAAACGTACCTGTCAGTGCATTGTGATACTAGGAAATGTACTTCCTCAAAAGGCAGTGGTCTTTACTTGAGAGATGTCTTCAATTGATTCTGAATGTCTTTGCCATAAGTGAAGAGTGGACAATTCCAAAATACTTTTCATGCTGCAGGATAATACGGTCTAGGTGCTGGAGTATCGTTCAAAAATTGACTTTTTGAAGCGTAGTTAGTGTATTTAGGAAATCAGAAATCTAATTTAATTCTTCGGGATAATGGTGCAAATCCAGAGCTAGAACCACATCTCCCATCACAAAAGAAACTTAAGAATTTACATTTACGAATACAGCTAGTTGATTCGAATGCCTCGATCGCCACAAGACCTGCAGTTCCAAACGTTAAAGAATTCATCAAAGTTCACAAAATTCCGGATTTCCTTGCCATTTAGTACCAAATTAGCAGACAGCCCTGCCCGGGCTTCTGTACTTAACATAAATTAGAATTCATTACAAATCAATATGTTCCAGATACGGGTTAACAATTATGAACTGATGTTATATATCTCAATTGTTGCAACTCTTACTGCCATGAACAACTACTATCCTGGGTTCCTTGAATGCAGGGAAGCCAGACACACAAAACCTTTGTGTTATGGGTGACAAAACAAATTGGGCTGGCATTTCAATTGCTCCTGTTCACAATGTTCTTTGTGTTGACATTTCTATTTGTAGGACTTGTTGCTTCTTAATCTGTCTTCTTTGGCACATTCATTTTCTGAAGGTGGCACACAATGGTTCACATTGATTACGTCTGTCATTGCCACACTGACTACGTCTGTGAGCAGATGTTGTTGTACATTTGAACAATGCAGTGCATTGCTGCCATTTCTCTGACATAATCCTCAACGATTTTTACCCTCTATCTGAGCAATGGCCTGCAGCCGCCAGCAGAGGGTGGCATTGTATCACTTGCAACACAGAGAACCAGGGAGAGAGGATTTGACCAAACCAAATTGATAGGGAGAAGAGTTTGTGGCAGTCCTTGCATGGAATTTTGCAAGCAAAAACGAACAAACGTAAAAGATACAGTGCATCCCATAGACAAAACCAACGTCATCTACAAAATTCCATGCAAGGATTCCCACAAACACTACATCGGGCAAACAGGAAGGAAGTTAGCTACCAGGATACACGAACACCATCTAGCCACAAAAAGACACGACCCTCTCTCCCTCGTAGCCCTACACACAGATGAAAAAATCCACCATTTCGAATGTGACAACACATCTATCGTGGGACAGGTTAAGCAAAGGCATGCCAGAGAATTTCTAGAGGCCTGGCACTTCAACCACAATGCCATAAACAAACACATGGATCTAGATGCCATCCATCAACCTCTCAAAAAACGAACAGGAAATGACATAGCCACAAACTCCAGGAACCCCATCCAGGAGAAAGATATAAATACAAAGCAGGAGACACCAGCTTCGATTCACTCGGATGTCGCCTCTGATGGTGTTACCTAGCCAGGTAATGAAACTTTGGATATCAAACCTACAGCTCAGCGAACAAACCTATACCCTAAATTTAAGATTCTATTGCCTGGATGAATGATGTCACTTTGAATTTTGATTAAAAATTGCACAACATTATGATCTCTATTTAACAGGACCTCTGATGATCAAGGTTACTGTGGCCGGAAGCGTCAAATGAAAGAAGGAACTTATGATGACACTAACACACCTAACATGGAGTTACAAAAGATAACCAATGATTAAAGCATGCTGGGAAATCGAACTCAGCCTTCCAAAAAGTGACTGTGCTAATCACATGCTGCAGAATCCATACAGGATGCAGCTGCCCATAGACAATTTGCAAACAAACCTGACAGTTACAGACACTGTAATACACACCTGAAGTTGGACTTGATTGGGAAAATGGAATGTCGCCCTCTGGACAATTGGGAGCAGTGAGTCATTCGCTACACAGAGAGGCATCTAGCACTTTTACTTGGAGGAGGTTACGTATACCCAACACTTACCATATTTGACCACTCTACCATCAACATGCCAACATCTGGTTGGGTCTGATCAGGATAATCGAACCTAATCAATCCATTGCCAGATTCACAAAACCCACCCAAAAAAGGTGCGACGACACAGAAGTCTAAAAGTCGCCTCAAAACTCCACTCAGGAGGTTAACTCGAGAATAATCACTGAAGAAGAAGGCATCTTCAAGACCGTTGTAAGAAAAGGAAAACTCGCCACATGAAGCATGGACAAGTTCGAGTGTGGTGGTATACGAACATACAAAGTCAAATTAAAGCATAAGATATTTGGTACTGTTTGTTTCGTTAGTTTATAGTTCTCACATTAATTGTGTCCAATAAATGAATATTATTGTCTATAACAGTCAACTCATCGTTCTTTTGCTGAATATAAGAATTTAAACACAATGTGTGGCAGGTAAAACATTATTAATTGTCTGCTCTCTTTAACCAATGCTACAGCTAAAACAAGCTGATTTTAATTTGGTCCTTCAACGTTTTGCTTCAGAAAAATTTACAACGAACTCCAGAAATTCATCCCCCATGGAATTCGTCAATGGATTTCCAGCTAGGATGGGTAATTAATTCCCTTGACACTGTCGTCAAGTCTTCATGGTTCCTCCTTGACAATATCACTTTGTGTCTGTCTCAGAGGTGATCAACAGAGTCCATGACCACGCATAGGTTGAACATCGCATCTCCCTTTTGTGAATGCTTGTCAAACTTCTTGATGAGTTAAAATTCCTTTCCCAGGAAGGCAAGGATCACATTCATAATATGAATCATAACTGCGGGTGCTGGAGATTTGAAACACATAGCCAGTTGTGTTTATGATTTGTTCCTGACTGAAAGTAAAGTGGTAGGCTTAATGTTCCAGTTTGAAAATGGCATTTGATAATTCTCCAACATTTGAACCTATTTGTGTTACCGTCTTGACTTATGGGCAAAAGCTCATTTGAAGTAATTAGTTAAAATCTGCAGTAAAATTGCAGGTGGAAGTGCAGGTGAAATGGATCTATAAAGTTCCTTAATAATGGTATTAGTTGGAATACCAAATAAAGAAAGTTCGGCATTGTGTCAAAGAATTTCCTCTTGTCATGATATGTGCATCCCACACACTGACCTTTGAGATATGCCTCATTCGTTCTAATGAATTAAAATGAGGTGGAATGCATTACCTGAATGTCTATTTAATAATGTTCAAAGGGAAATTTCGAAAGGAAATGGAAAGTATGATTTTAAAGGAAAGCTTTGCAGAAAGTTCACAAAATTAGGAGGAGATAACCTATTGGAGTTATCACTTGATTATTATTCCAGAGAGTCAGCTAATATTATGGGAATCGGGATTTGAATCCCACCAAAGTTGATGGTGAAATTTGGGTTGAATAAAATTTAACATCTGGAATTAAGAGTCCAATAATGACCATGAAAACACTGAGCATTGATTGACGTGATTCACTAACGTACTTAGGGGATATCCTCTGTTCTCACTTGGTCTGGCACATCTGTAACTACAGATCCACAGCATGGTCTAGCAAACTACTCTATTCGTAGATGTCATAGAATCCCTGCAGTGTGAAAACAGGCTATTTGGCCTAACAAGTCTAAGCCACCTTCCAAAAAGCAACCAACCCAGACTCAATATCTCCCCCGACACAGCCTTGAGCAGTATGGATTATTTTAGCATGGCCAATTCATCTAACCAGGACATATTTAGATAGTAGGAGGAAACCAGAGCACCCAGAAGTAACCCACGCAAACACAGGAGAATGTGCAACATAGGCATTTTGCCCAAGGCTAGAAATGAACGCCAGCCCCTGGTGCTCTATGGTAGTAGTGCTAACCACTGGGCCATCGTGCCACCCAAGACTATCGACGTCGTTGAAGTCTCAACAAAGGCATGATCCACATGACGTCGAACGAGGTGTCAGAAAAAATAACAGCAGAAAGAATAATGTGGACTCTGAAAAGTTGTCCTTACGATAATCTGGGGAAGCAGTGCCAAATTTGGAGAGCTGTCTTACAGACTAGTCAAGCAACAGGCTGATATACTCATAACTATGGAATCATATCTAATAGACAACATCTGAGAGACAACTATCACCCTCCCTAGGCATGTCCCATCCCACCCGCAGGACAGATTGAGCAGAGGGAGCCACGCCATAGTATGTAATCAGGAGGAGTTGCCCTCACAATGCTTGGCATTGTCTCCACACCTCATGATGTCCCATGGCTGAAGGATATTCATGCACAAGTTAATTTCCTGGTGTTTAACGTGTACTTTCGTCCCTTCAATCACTCGTCCTCCATATTGCCTCTGAATGTGTGTGCGTGTGTTTGTATATGTGTGTGTGTGTGTGTGTGTGTGTGTTTGTGTGTATGTGACTGTTGTTATGTCTGCATGAAACTGTTTTTTGGAAGCATTCGAAAGGGCGAATGACGTAGTTCTCTTACAATTCATCAGGATCGTTTGAAGATGTCTTTGGTAATTAACTTAATCAATTTTCACTTCTAAAAGTTCCAGATCTGGTGCCAATCTATATTTGAAACCTGATATAACCTGTAATTTGGTTGGTGGAGTGATTGATGCGGTGAAAATGTTAGAATTCGTGGGATAAAAATAGCTTAAATTTGAAGTCAGCAATTTGTCAAAACATGATGAGCCCACTAGTACCACAACTCAGTTTCGAAGTGGATAACTGCCTGTCATTCCCTTGCTGAGCTTCACGCAGTGAAAATTAATTATGGACCTTGACTGGACACTTTGATGAGACCGGAGTAATAAAATAATTTTGAATTATTTCATTTTTCGTCTGACCTACAGAGACAGATCGACCTCTCTGAAGAGTGACCGAACGATCGCTGCAGAAAATATACTGTAATGGGGGAAGGAGGCAGAATAGCTGAAAGTATCAGAAAGAGCAACAGGGTGATAGAGACAGCCAGGGAAGAGATTGGAGAGAGTCAGCTGTATTCGGCCCTATATTAACTGTGATTGGTCCACTGTTGACGTCAGACCTAGAAACCAGCCAATTGAATCAAGCCAAATGCCCAAAAAGCGGAGGTTGTTTCTGATTGGGGTTCAGTCCCTCATGTAAGATCAGACGCTCAAAATATTTTAAAAACTGCGTTGTTTACTGTCGGACCGGAAACATGTACTTTTTATGTGCTTTACTGATAATAATAACAGTGGTGTCAGGTAAGTCTGTCTTAAAATCGTCAAGATATGCTTCAGCAGTTCGACCTTCAACTTATTGACAACTTCATCGTGTTTATTGCAGGTGCGCGTGTCCGAGATTCAGTTTCCCAGAATCCACTTGAAAAAACGGTTCAGGAAGGCGAGACTGTAATCCTCAATTGCAATTACACAACACAATTCACTACTCCAATGCTTTTTTGGTATATTCAGTATCCCGGGAAAGCTCCCGGATATTTACTGAGAAGATTCAACAAGGAAGACGGACATACTTTTCCAGGTTTCTCTGACAAGTTTTCTTCTACCCTGGACAAAGAAAAGAAAGTATTTCCTTTAAATATCACTGCTGCTCTTGCCTCTGACTCTGCCGTCTATCACTGTGCGCTGAGTCTCACGCTGATAAAGAGTTGCAGTCAGTCCATACAAAAACTCGCCACACACACTCATGACCCTTCATTCCCTACCTACATCCTAAGCCACATTTCTGATGTGTCGCTAGGTTGTAAACTGGTAAGATGTTGAAAACGAAACGACAAAGGTCACTCCTCCCAAAACACCTCTTGGAGCAGTTCGTGCACTTTCCTACATTAAAAAAAAACCCTCTTTTATGGCTTTGCCAGTTGATGGTAATGAATAAACAGCTCTCGTTAAGTGGCACCGAAGCCACATAGTAATAGAAGCAGGAGAGGACCATTTGACCCGTCCAACACAATCCACCAAGATTTCCCATTGCCTGAGCTCCTCCAATCTGCATTATCCCTCTCACCCTTATTTTCCAGAACATGCAAAATCTCAATCAAATATGTCTTTGAACAAATTTATTGAAGCTGCCTTCATTGTTTCCTTTGGCAGGGAATTCTGGGAAAAGCAGAGAATATCCTAAACCACTCCCCCTCTTCTTGAGGCAATGTCGTCTCGTCCTCGTCTCAACGACCAGCGGAAAAAAAACTTGCCTCCATCTATCTTATGCATCCCTTTCACAATGTTATATGTTTCCACAAGATCGCTTCACATTCTTCGAAATTCTAGCGAGCATCTCAGGCAGTTCAACATCTCCTCAGAGGTTAACACCCCCCCCCCCCGCCCATTACCTGCAATGAATGTGGCGAACCGCCTCTTCACTGCCTCCAAAGCCAGAAAACTCTCCCACAAGTAAGGATACCAGAACTGCGCACAATCCTTCGGGTGTGGCCTCACCAACACCTTGTGCAATTGCAGCAAAACCTTCCTGCTCTTAGATTCAATCAGCATTAAATATGAACCATTAGTGAACAGAACTGACTTTATTAAAGAGGAGAATTGAAGTTAGTACTCGCATCAGCTTTATTCAGTGATCAGCAAGTAGTTCTTGCCCTGTAATGCAGTATATTTTGGGCCGATATTGATAGATTGGTGGATCAAAAAGGCAGATGTGATTTGAGTTAGATTGCTTACAGTGTGAAAACAGGCTCTTGGGCCCAACATGTGCATACTGACCCGCCAACCACCCATAACCCTAACGTAACTCTAAGGGCAATTTAGCATGGTCAATTTAACCTTACCCGCACATCTTTACACTGTGGGAGGAAACTGGATCACCACGCAGGCACGGGGAGAACGTGCAAACGTCACACAGTCAGTCGCCTGAGTCGGGAATTGAACCCAGATCTCAGGAGCTGTGAGGCAGCAGTACTAACCACTGCGCCATTGCGTTGTGTGCAAGAAATTGGAAAGGATATGGAACGACCACCATATTATTCACTAGTGGAGCAGTTTGGATGGGGCAAACGGCCACCCGTATTTCCCGGTGGAGTTCATGTGGTCAACACTTTGACGTCATGAACTGGAGAACAAAGCGGGTGTTAGCGGATTGGGTGATATGATGACTCTGACAGAACTGAACCATTCGGCAGCGAGACCGGATGTGACACCCATTGACTACCAACTCAAAAGAATCAGCTCCAATATTCTTTGTTCTAACCCTGCATCTGCTCAGCAAACATGTTGACTCTTCCTATTTGCTCATTTCTCACTGCTGCAACGGTCTTAACAGGTAAGTTTCTAAGTTGTAAAATATTCTCTTCTGGGTAAAATGTCTACGGCAATCTTTGATTTGTCTGTGTTTCCCTCGATGGCAGTATATGTGTTGACTCGGTAACATTCATCATGATCGTCATTTTATTGTCACTTTCTTTCTATATTTGCACAGGTGTTAATTGTGCCGACTCGATCTCACAGAAGCCGGTTACAGTGATACAATTTGAAGGAGATTCAGTGACTATTCATTTCAGCTATACGACCACAGATAACGCGCATACGTTCCCACTGTACCGTCAGGACCCAGGGAAATCTCCAACATTCCTAATCTACGTTCCCAACTATGGCAGTATCTGGAGAGGAGAGGGCGTGTCGGATCGATTTTCTGCATCTTTGGACAATTCGAAAAATGAAGGGAATTTCATTATCAATGAGCTGCAGTTGTCTGACAGCGCAGTGTATTACTGTGGACTGAGAGTCACAGTGACAGGAACCAGGCTGAGCCTCGTGCAAAAACGCTGTCCCAATGGCTCCTTGAGTCGAGAGTAAAATTTACTTCCTATCTTTCTTCCAGAATGAGCCAAGTTCAATTAAAAGAAAATAACTAATGCACAGAGGTCAATGGGAGCAGCATCCAAGAAGGATGCATTTGAATAAAGCACAAACGTGCGATTAAAGATTTATGCCATTGTGCAACTCAGTGATTGCAATAGAATTACTGTCGGAAGTATCTGGCATTGTGCTCCAGCCAGTGAAGGAGGTACACACCAGAAAGCATGAAACATCAGTTT
Organism: Hemiscyllium ocellatum; assembly: GCF_020745735.1. Taxonomy (NCBI): domain Eukaryota; kingdom Metazoa; phylum Chordata; class Chondrichthyes; order Orectolobiformes; family Hemiscylliidae; genus Hemiscyllium; species Hemiscyllium ocellatum. The sequence continues at coordinate 4,792,088 of NW_026867487.1, forward strand.
CAGAACTCCGTGCGACAAAGATCAAAATGACAACAGAAACTTGATTGAGATCAGTGCTATATAATGCGTCCAATATCCAAAAGCAATTCCGTCACTCTTCCTGATATATTTCAATTGAGCTTTTGTCATCGGTCTGGTTTTTGGTCACCCATTAACTATTCCGGGAACCTGCACCTGATTATTTCTGTGCAAGCGATTATTGTTGTACTAATGCTTGTTCATTAGCTTCCTGTCTTGATAACAAAGTCATGGCTGCAAGCTAATATTGTAGATGCTTGTTCCTAATGTATGTAAGTGTCTTTAACATTGAGAGATCTGAAATCAGGTTACTAGAATGGTTTAGACTTTCTCTGGACAGGCTTCAGTGCCCACTGTAAATTGACATTAGATATCACAACTATTGTTCCATTGAATGAAATATTTCTGGAACGATTACTCCGGAATATATTTCATTCGAAGTTGGTGTTTAACCTGAAAGAGCAAAATACAGCCATTTCAGAAACGGACAGTTTAGAATGGTGAGAGGAACAATGAAACTAAGATTGTCAATGTCACGCCGTTAGCTTTCAGTTTGCACCTACATACTGAATTTGGGAGATCAGGTTATATAGAATCAATTTTCACCAATGCACATCAGTCGCATGGAGAATATTGATGTCAACACAAGTTTCTCTCAACCACTATGAAAAAAGCTGGGAATACATCACTCAAACGAAACGTTCTGAAGAGGAGTCATATCAAACTCAAAACGTTAACACTGTTTCTCGCTTGACAGATACTGCCAGATCTGTTGAAGCTCCGTGACTGTTTCTGATTTTATTGTGTATTTCTCAACGATTACATCTGTGGACTATTCCTACGCAGTGGTCTGATTGAATGGACCCCAATTTGCCTTCAACAATGAGACCTCAGACGGTGGTCTTTCCCCACTGTGTCTTGGCAGTAGCTGCCCCAAGCATTCCAGATCATTGAAATATGTCAACCTGCAAACCGCATTTGGGGTCAACTCCTTGTCCTGTTTTGATGGTCCACAAGATGAAGTTGGTGCCTGGAAAGTTGTGTGTCCTAGGGAACGGACCGTAGAATACATGGAACTGCTCAGGACGAAATCAACGAAAACAAATTGCATTTTTCTCCAGACTTACTTGGCATAGGCACATTCCAGCAGGAGATGTGGGACAGCCTCAAAACCTCGGCAGCCAGTCCAAGGGCAGTATGTGGTGATGCCGTGCATGCAAAGTAGTTCCCTTCTCACCAGCAGCCAAGTGATATCTTCAAATAGGGGTTGTATCTAAAAATGTTGTTTCAATTCTGAGGAAGGGGCACCGGGCACAAAACGTAAACTTCAATTTCTCTTCACAGCTGCCACCAGACCTGTTGAGCTTTCCCAGCAACCCCCGTTTTTGTGTCAGCGCCTGCCCATTAGCTTAATGACCCTCAAGGGAAACCTCACTGAAGCCACTGATAAGTGTTCAGAATATTATATGAGCAAAATCCTAGAGGAGTTAAATATCCAAGAATAAACTAAATTGTTTGAAACTTCCAAACGTTTGGATTACAGGACCACTGTAAATTTCTCTCAAAGTAAGTCACCATCTCAGTCTGAACAGTATATATCCTTTCTTGGTCGCCATGTCAAAATTCTTGAACTCCCTTGCTAACAGCACTGTTAGTGTCCTCCCATCTCAAGGAATTCAGTGGTCCAAGAGGCAGATCGCCTTCACCTTCTGCAATGCAATATTTGGTCACAATTGTATTATTGTTCTTCTAAATGTCGCCTGAGGGAGGAGAGGACTCCTCTAATCTTTATACAATTGACACAATCATGTGAACGATTGGGAAACAATCAACAGGTTTAGGTGGTTGGTGAAGAATTTTCATTTCCAGACAGCCCAACAAAAAGAAACCACATGCGAATGAGACTTCCACTGGTGGCTTTGACTAATTAAGCAGCGTTTATTTGTTTCGTGTTTTTCAGATCTGAGTTACATCCTACTTTCTGGTTGGTATTTTATCCTGGACCAAAGAATCTTCCCCTCGCTATTTTGAAACTGTTAAAAAGCAGCTGCAGGGTTAGTACTCAATATCGCACAAAATGCCTGATGTTCTTCAGTTTGCTCATACGATTCACGTGACCGATCAGAATCACAACGTCGATCATTGCTGCCATAACCAAATGCTTTGGATTTTGTTGGACGTAAATTTAAAAATGAGGTCCTTGAGGGTAGTCAATTCTGGATCCCTCCCGGTACTACGAAATCGTGATGGCAGGAATAGGAGAATAGAGCAGATGAATGTATGGCTGAGGAACTGTTACACGGGAGAAGGATTTACATTTTTGTATCATTGAAAGCTGTTTTGGGGTAGACGTGGCCTGTACAAGAAGGACGAATTGCACCTAAATTGGAAGGGTACTAATATACTGACAGGGCAATTTCCTAGAGCTGTCAGGCGTATTTAAACTAGTAAGATCGTGGGTGGGAGTACGGGTGAGGTGGAGTGCTGACGGGGGTGGGGGTGTTGGGGGGAAGAAGTGGACAAAGGCGAGTCAACCAGTCAGGGTTGGGATACCTGGTCGGCAAGGACAATTTGGCCGGAAGGGTCAGTTTCTGTGCTGTACCACTTATGACTCTATAACTGGTTGCTGCATTTTCCACATCGCTCAATGCTGTCAACGTGGAAAACTTTTTGACATTTCAAAAAGCATGAAATCATGTGTTCACTTTTCTTTCACAAAACTTACAGGTTTAGCATAGTTGAATAATGTACTTTTAACGAATAAAGGTTTGTATTCAAATGAAAAATATCAGCTATCACCGTGAATTCGGGAACACTTTCAGATCCAATCCTGACGTGAGCGTTTGCCTGACACACTGTCATGATCAGTGACTCCCTGACAGTTTTTGTACAGGGTCAGACCAGTTCTGAGACTCCGTGGGGCTCAGTGCGCAGTAATACACTGCAGAGTCTGCCAGTTCTGTTTTCATCACTTTCAGCTTGATGGTGTGGTTCACATGATCGAGCTCTGAGGATAACCGGTCTTCGTGAAACTTTTCTGTGTTCCCGTCAAATTTGTTTCTCCGCAGCAGAAACTCCATGGAACCACTGGAATGTTGACGGTACCAGAACAGGTAAACATTGTTGCTTGTTTTAGTATAATTACAGAACAACTGGGCACTGTCCCCCACATTCACTGCGATCAAAGCCGGTGTCTGCGAGACAGAATCACCTCGACAAAGTCCTGTAAAATTGATTGAACAATTTATTTGACAGGTTAATTGATGGACTTATGCACACGTGAACCTCAGCGCAGTGAAAAGCTTTGTTTACAAGCGGTATAGGCAGATCACAGCAAAGAAGGATATACAGATCATAGGATAGCAAGAACCAACTTAGACAGAGGCATATTGGCGATGTTACAAAGGTAAACATTAGCAAAATCAGCACTTGAAGTTAGAGACTCCAGGAGAATCCAGAAATTACAGAAACCACTTCATTATTCTTATACCACAGTCATCCTGTTACCTTGAGCAATAACCTGAGACATAAGTTCGGGAAGGTAAACAGGAATTAATTTAATGCAATTCAGCAGATGTACTGGTAAAGGGCTTTGACAGATTAAATAAAACTTCCTTCAATAAAAAGATCATTCCGTCTAACAAGGTCATTTTCCATTTCGTTCCCAATTCTAAAGGGAAAACTGCAGACGGTATGTGAGTTTAAATCTATCACTTCTGTCGAAGTATCTGCATGTACCCAGTCCTGCCTAGCTCCCAGCGTAACTCTTCCACTGGCTTTCAGTCGGGATCGATCCGAACTCAACCCAAACAGTGCTGGTGTTGGAAAAGTTTGGCTCCACATGATTATTTTCATTTGGAGACAATATATCACTGCATCTGTGTTGATGGCACTGATCGGATAAATGCAATTGCCGTTTCGCATCTGAAACAGAGAGATCTTCAAGTTACCAACCGACCTGTTAGAACAGTTGCAGCTGTGAGTAACAGTGCCCCAGTCGACATTGTCGCAGAGAGATCACAGTAAATGTGAGCAGAACTGTTTGAAACTGAAAGACTTTTCTTCAAGAATCGGTAGCCCTTCCGGATCTCTGCCCATTGGTTCATTATTGACAAAGAAATCTGGTGACAACCAATGAGCTTCAAACGCCTTTGTTCTTCGATTCAACCAATGAGCTTCAAGAGTTTTGACCTCATTTCAGATGGCCGCAAGACAAAGGATCACGATGGATTTATTCACCAGAAAAAGGGGTTTTACAAAGACTTTCAGCCAATATTGAAATATAGCAGTTTCATTTGTCCAAAGGCGAAGTCAAAGAAGGAACACAGTTCATGTTTACCGATTTGGAGATGCCGTTGTAGAACTGGGGTGTACAAAGTTAAAAATCACACTGCGACAAATTATAGTCTAACAGGTTTATTTGGAAGCACTGACTGCTGGAGCTCCGCTTCTTTATCAGGTGGTTGTGGAGTATAAGATCGGAAGACACCGAAGTTATTACAAAAGTCTATAGTGTGATGCAATTGAAATTATCCGTTGAAAAAATATCTGGATTGTTTGTTAAGTTTGATTTTAAAACGAACATTTGGTTTCAGTTCTTTCATGTCTAAATCAGATATTTATTTTAAAAGTTGTATTCTCAAGTGAACTTTACCAATGGTGTCATGCCCGCATTATCTGAGTCGACATGACAGCAATTGTTAAAGTTCGCTTGAGAATGTAAGTCGAAACAAGTTCTTCGATTTACATACGACAGAACTGAAACCAACATTTTCATTCCTAAAGATGAGAGAATTAACAAACAATCCAGATCTTTTTTCAGCATATAATTTCAGTTCCATCATACTTTAAATTTTTGCTATATATTCTGTGTTTTATGAACTTATATTCCACAACAACCCAATGAGGGACAGCACTCAGGAAACCAGTGCTTCCAAATGAACCTATTGGTCGATAATTTGGAGTTGTGTGACTTTTAACCGTGTTGTTCGAGTGTCAGAACTGAAGTTACCTAGTTAAGACATCTGCTCTCTGACGTTTTGAGAACTTCCTTTAGCTCAGCCTGAGAGTCAATGTATTTGAGGTTTTTGCACAAAATGCTGATGTCAATTTTTTAAAAAAGTCTACGATTTCAATTACTGAAATGTTAGAGTGGAATATTGATTTTGTTGCATTTTCTGATAAGATTCATAGCTGTCGACATTTCCTGAATTTTACATTGTGCTGTAGCAAATGCATCCACGGTATCTATATCAGATACATTGCAGCACCCAAATAAATCGGCTCAATGCCACATTTTCAAGGAGTATTAGTGATGCATGCCAGAATTGCCTGTGCAATCCAAATACTATATTTTTTGAATGAAGACATGATGATATAGATTCTCTGAAGATCTGAATGGGAATGGCGAGAGAGCAGAGGTACACATTTATGCAAATCTTGACAGAAGAGAGTATACTATACAAACACACAAAACTAAATGACAAAGCAAGTGATTACATTTGTGATCGCATTCCCCTTAATATCGAATTATAGACATTGAAATAAAAACGTTGATACTCAACACTACGGCCCTCCCTCTCTGTATAGGTTTTTGTTCAAGCTCTCCCTCTGTTTATAACACTGTGCCCCCATTGGCACAGAGATAGATGGCGGTGTCTTTAAGTCTGGCGTTTCTCACACTTAGAGTACTGTGTTTGTTGTCTGTCCTGACTGAAGCGGAGATCCTCTCATGTTGATCAGCTTCTCTTTTGGCCATCACCAGATACTGGGGCGGCTGGTTCGGGAACTGTCTGTACCAATACACTATGCCAGATGCCGTTGCTATGGAGCACTCCATGGAAGCGTTTTCTGCCTCCTTAACAACTTTCCACTGAGCAAGTTGCGTTACTTCATCTTCTCCAGTTTCTACCGTGTAGATCAGGGAGGAAAGCAGGAAAAGAACTCGGTAAATTTGAGACAGCATCAAGTCACATGAAACGTAAGGTCCACAGAGTTTTGTTGGAAAAAAAAGTGAACAATGAGAAAAACACTCTTTTCGTGTCGAACACAGTGCTGCCTTCTTTCGAAGTTGTGAAATAAGTTATGTCTTCGAGTTAATCATTCTGTACCAGGCTTTTCGCACAAACAGCTGCTCACAATGTGTGTAATGGCACGCCGCCCTCTCATTTAATATATGTCAATGATTAGAAAAGCCCTTCTTTCGTGTCGGACACAGTGACGTCTTCTTCCGAAGTTGTGAAATATTTTGGGTCTTGGAGGTTATATTTTGGTACCAAGTCTTTCACACTGACAGCTGCTCACAGCGTGTTTCATGTCACTCCGCCGTCATATTCAATATATGTCATAGATTCAACTTGCCCTCTGGTGGCTATGTCCCGAAATTGTGACGTAAATTTTCTCCCCACAATTGAGTTTGCACGAATCATGATCAATGAAAATAAAAAGATCCTCCGCCCCCTCCCCGAAAAAAAAGTTCCCTCGTTTACTCTGCACTTTTTATTTCAACTGCAGCAGTCAACGATTTCGGAGTATTGTCTTCACGCATTGCAACTGAAACTACATTCCACACTTTGATCAGCCTCATTGAAACAAGCAAAATAACGCAATATTTATCTTACAATTTTGGTCTGTGATTTGAAGCAGCGTTTCACCCCAGCACGATGTGATGTGAACCCTGATTTCCATTCTGTGCACTATACTAACATGAATAGCAACATTTGTAACTCATTATATTGTGGCCTCAAGAGTGATCTTTCTGAAAACCACCTCTCTTTCGCGGGCATACACTTTAGACGTGCATACACACGCACACACACACACACCTTCACCCACCTCTCTGTGATGGGGTAGTTCTAAAACCACTCAAGCATCTCTGAACTCTCCTTTGATTGGAAGAATCTACGTACCCATTATCCTGATACTTCAGAAAGTGAATACATATGGTGCTGCCGCACTTGGAATATTGCATACAGCTCTGTTCATCGTATCATAAGAAGGATGCGGATGCTTTGGAAAGTGTTCAGAGAAGCTTCACTAGAATGTTGACTGGGAAGAGAGAGAAGGTCTTGAGAAAATGCCAAGGAACGTGAGTCCGTTTTCGTTCGAGAGAGGAATGTTGAGAAGTGACTTCTCTGAGGCATAGAAAATAATCAGTGGGTTAGGTAGGCTGGACATTGAGAGCCTTTTTCCTCAGATGCCGAATGCTACCACGATGCAACGCGTCTTTAAACTGAGGACTGATAGATATAGGACAGATATCAGAGGTAGCTTCTTTACTCAGAGAGTAGAAGTGGCGTGGAACTCACTGCCTGCAACTGTAGTAGACTCGCCAACTTTAAGAGCACTTACACAAACATTGAATGGGCATAGGGACAAAAACAGAATAGTGTAGTTTAGATCGGCGCAAAAGCGAGGGTCGAAGGGCCTGTACAGCGCTTTAATGTTCTATGTTCTAAATGTGGAGAGAATTGGAGCGACAGATAGTAGGCAAAATGAAAGCAAGCAAGGGACTTGCTACACTTTCGGTTTGTGCTTTTGTGTATGCATTGTTGTGTATGGGTGTCTGTGTAAGTCTTTCTATTTGCATTTCTGTCTGCGCATCTACTTATGTGTGTTGCTGTCTGTGTATATGTGTACATTTATGTGCCTACCAATGTGCATTTCTGTTTTCATGTACATGCCTGTGCTTCTGTTTCATGTGCGTGTGTCTGTGTGCGTATCTTTGTTGCTCTCTGTGTTTGTGTGTTTGTGTGTGTATGTGTGTGTGCACATGCATGTGAATGCATGTGTCCACCTCCGTGAGCAATGGAAATTACTTCTGGCTTCATGTTGAAAGAATTGTGTCAAAGTTCTCTGCTTGTTTTGGTCTTCTGTTTAATATCACATAGTTCTACCACCTGCTGTTTAATCGAAGCGGTAGGCATTTTAGAAAGTAACACATTATTTTAAGAGGGCTCAGCTTGTGAATTTTTCAAGGGCTACTGTATAAGTTTCATGACGTGCTAGCACGCGAGGGATTATAGTTTAAACGTATCCACTTTTAAACTGCTATCCAATGATCCGATGTCAATGGTTTTGATGAGAAAATACAAGGCATGAGCAGTACGTTTGCAGATGACAATAAAATCGGCGGCATTGTGGACACGAGAAAGGTTATCAGAAATTGCAGCAGGACTTGATCAGCTAGGGAATTGGGCCAGAAATGCCAAATGGAATTTAATATGATAATTACGAGGTCTTTCTTACACTTTGGAATGTCAATTCAAAACAAGGGCTTCATGATGGATGATAAGGCCTTAAGGAATGTAATGCAACAGACAGACTTTATGTCCAGGTGCACGGTTCACTGTAAGTATAGTCACAGACAGGACAGTGGAAAAGGTATTTGGCACACTCGGTTCATCAGTAAGGGAACTGAGTATCGAAATTGGGAAGTTAAGTTGCAATTGTGCAGGACGTTGGCGAGGCTGTACTTGGAGTATTGCGTTCAGTTTGGGCACATTAGTGTATGAAGGATTTATTAAAATGGAAAAAGTGCAGAAGAAATTTACAAACTTGTTCCCTCGACTGAATGGTCTGATTTCGAAGGAAGGGTTAAACAAATTAGGACTTCTATCTTCAGAGTGGTGGAGACTGAACGGGGTTGGGGAGGTGTGGGGGTGTGAATCTTATAGAGGTGTATACAATCATGACTGGCATGGACAATGTGAATGCGCTCAGTCCTTTTCCCAGGGTTGGGGAATCAAGTATTAGAGGACAGCAGTTTAAGGGGAAAGAATACAAGGGAACCTAAAGGCCAACTGTTTTTAACAGAGACGATAGTACTCATGTGGAATGAACTGCGAGTGTAAATGGTTGAGGCAGTTATATTACCAACATTTAAAAGGGATTTCGACACGGATAGGACAGGATTAAAAGGATATGTGCCAAGTGCAGGGAAGTGTTAGCGTTGATGGACGGCTTGGATCATTTGAGGCAGAGTGTCTGACTATGTGTTGTAGGGCTCTATGACTCTATCCATTTAAATCAGAGACGAGGGAAAACTTATCTGTCAGAGCATTGTGAAACCTGGGAATGCCCTTCCTCAAAAGGCAGTGGTCTTTAATTGAGAGATGTCTCCAATTCATTTTGAATGTCTTCACCGTCACTGAGGAATGGGCACTTTCAAAATACTTTTCATACAGCAGGATGCTGCACTTCAGGCGCTGGAGCATCGTTCAAAACCTGTCATTTTGATGCATAGTCAGTGTAGTTTTGAAAATGGAAATCTACTTTAACTGTCACAGATAATGATTCAAATGCAGAACTAAAGCGAAATCTCCCATGACAGAAGAAGTTGAAATATTTACATTTACGAATACAGCTGGATAATTGGAATGCCCCTGAATAGCTGCAAGACCTGCAGTTCCTGGAGGTATCCCAAAAGTACAAGAATTTATCAATGTTCATAAAATTCCAGATTTACTTTTCCTTTAGCCTCACACTAGCAGAGCGCCTGGCCCTGGTTTCTGTACTGAACATAAATTAGTATTCTTTGTAAATGAATATATTTCAGATGAACATTAACTATTATGAACAGATATTACATAATTTAATCGGTTGCAATTCTTACTGCCATCTACCACCTTGTATTCCTTGAATGCAGAGAAACCAAGCATACAAAACATTTGTGTTACAGGTTGCAGTGAAAACTGGGCTGGCATTTCAATGTCTCTTGTTCGCTGTGTTGACCCTTCTGGTTGGAGGACTTGCTGCTTCTTAATCTGTCTTCTTCATGCATGTTCTATTGCTGGAAGTGGCGCACAATGATTCACACCGATAAATTCTGTCATTCCCACACTGACTAATTGTGTGAACAGATGCTGATGTGCGTTTGAACAATGCAGTTGGTTGCTGCCATTCCTCTGATATAATCCCCAACGATTTTTACACCCTGACTGTGCAGTGGCGTGTAGCTGCCAGCAGAGGGTGGCATTGTATCACTGGCGGCACAGCGAGCCAGGGAGAGAGGCTTTGACTAAATCGAACTGTCTGGGAGAACGTGGTGGTGACCTGCCTTCTTGAATGTCTGCAATTCTTGCTGAGTTGGGGCACCCACATTGTTGTTCCAGAGAGTTCCAGGGCCTTGACCAAGTGATCATGAAAGAATGTGATGTAGATCCAAGACACGGCCGAGTATGGCCTGAGAGAGAAGTGTTCCCGTGCATCTAATGTCTTTGACTTTCTAAGTGATGGAGGACATGAAAATGCTCTGTTTCAGGACACTTGGCGAATTACTGCAATGCATATTGCGACAACAAATCTGCAACTGTACATTAGTGATGAGGCAGTGAGTATTGGAGCTGATGGCCTGGGTGTCAATCCAGTATGTTTTGTGTTTTTTCTGCATTCCTCTACATAAGGAACTTCTACAGTCTACATTTATAATTCCTCTGAGACTCCATGCATCTTCTCTTTTCCCCTTTAATTGGTCTTTTGGTTATCCTTTGTCGAATTCTAAATTGCTTGTAATCCTTTGGCTTCTAAATGTTTCTTGCAGCTTTGCAAACCATACAACATAGGTATCTTCGATCCTTCGTTAGCCATGGTTGATTTTTTTCAGCTACGTGTTTCTGTTTTAGAGGAACAAATAAGAATTACAGACCATATAATACCTCTTCAAAAACTCAGTCCTGCCTATGTACTTCCAAAACATTTTGTGTATTTTGGCAATCCATCATAACCAATTTGCCACTCCAATTTTCATACTTTCTATTGTTCAGGTTTCAGAAATTATTTCCAGAATGAATTATGTCAATTTGAAACTTGATTGAAAATTGCACAATATTATTTTCTCAATGCAACAGGACTTCTGAAGAGCGAGGTTACTGTGGCCGGAAGCATCACTTGAAATAATGAACTTATGATGGACACTAATACACTTAACATGGAGTTAGAAAAGATGAACAATGATTAGAGCATGCTGGGAAATCGAACTCAGCCTTAGCTCAAGTGATTGTGCTCCTCCATATGTTGCAGAATCCAGACAGGCTGCAGCTGCCCACAGACGGTTTGCAAATAAACTTGACAGCTGCTGACTCTGCATTGCACACCTAAAATTGAACTTGAACAGAACAATGGAATGACGGCCTCGGGACAATTGGGAATATTGAATCATTCGCTAGACAGTGAGGTGCCTAGCACCCCTACTTGGAGGAGGTTATGTTCACCCAGCACCTACCATATTGGACGCCTAACAGCCACCATGCCATCAACGTGTCAACACCTCGTTGGTTCTGATCGTTCAGGGTAATCGAACCTGATCAATTCGTTGGCAGATATTCACAGCAAAACCCCACTCAGGAAGATAACTCGAGAATAACCAACGATAGACAAGGCACCTTTAAGAAGAAAATTAAAACGTCACCACATGGAGCATAGTTAGTTTCAAGTGTGATGGCACACGAATATACAAAGTTAAATTAAAGTATAAGACAGGTCGTTGTGTTTTTTGTTTTGTTAGTTCATAGTTCTCATATTAAGTGTGTCTAATAAATGAATATTACTGTCTATAAGAGTCAACTCATAGTTCTTTTGTTGAGTATGAGTTTAAACACACTTGTGCCAGGTACAACATTATTAATTGCCCTCTCTCTTTAAACAATGATAGGCCTAAAACAAGCTGATTTTAATTGGTCCTTCAAAGTTTTGCTTCATAAAAGTTCTCAACGCACTCCAGAAATTTATCCCCCACAGTGTTCACGTTTTCACACTTCGCCCTTGACAACGTCGTCTTTGCGTCTATTCAGGAGGTGATCGATTGAATACATGACCTCACATAGGTTGAGCCTCATATCTCCCTGCTGAAAATGTTTGCAAAACTTCTTGATTGGTTAAAATTCCTTTCTCAGGAAGGCTGTGATCATATTCATAATAAGAAACGTGACTGCGGATGTTGGAGATCTGAAACACACAGACAGTTGTGCTTGTGACTTGATGCTGACTGAAAGTAAAATGGCAGGTTTAAGTTTCCAATTTGAAAATGGGCACTTGATAATTCTCCAACATTTGAACCTGTTTGTGTTACCGTCCTGATTTATGGGCAAAAGCACATTTGAAAGAAATTAGGTAAAATCTGTCGTAAAATTGAAGGTTGAAGTGGAAGTGAAATGGATCTGATCGTTAATAATAGTAATAGTTTGATTACTAGATAAGGAAGGACCTGCATTGTGTCCAAGAATTTCCATTTGTAGTGATATGTTCATCCCACATACTGGCCTTTGAGATATGCCTCTTTCCTCCCATTGAATTAAACTGAGGTGAAGCACATTCGCTGAAATGATGATTTAAAAACTAAAATGGGAACTTTTGAAAGGAAATGAGGAGTATGTTTGAAAAGGAAAGGTTTGGACAAAATTCACGAATGTGGGAGGAGATAACTTCGTATTATCGCTAGATTATTATTGCAGAGAGTCAGATAATATTCAGGGAATCGGGATTCGAATCCCAACAAAGTAGATGGTGAAATTTGAATTGAATAAAATTAAACATCTAGAATTAAGGATCTAATAATGGCCACGACAACATTTTAAATTAATTGATTTTATTCACTAATGTACTTCCAGGAAAACGGCTGTCTTCATCTGGTCTAGCTCATGTGTGATTACAGATCTGCAGCGCAAGAAACTGTATTCGGAGATATTATCGAATCCCTGCAGTGTGAAAACAGGCCATTTGTCCCAACAAGTCCACACCACCCTTCGAAAGTTAACCCATCCAGATTCAACATCACCCTGACACATCCTTGAGCACTATGGATAATCTTAGCGTGTCCAATTCACCTAACCTGCACATACATAGATAGTGGTTAGCACTGACCACATTAGCCACATTGCTGATATGTCTCTGGATTGTCAACTGATTAGATATTGAAAACGAAATGACAACGATCAGTACTCCCAAGATATCCTATTCTGCTGTTCACATTGTACACTTTTCCCAACAAAGACTATATTTATATTGTTGTGCCAGTTGTTCGTGATGAGCAAACAGCTCTCGTAATGTAGTACCGATGTCACATAGTAATGCAGGCAGGAGTGGGCAATTTTGCACGTCGAACCCGCTGCGCAACTCATTAAGATCTACCCAATGTCTCAGCTCCTCCAACTTGTGTTATCCCCACAACCCTCATGTTTCAGGACATGCAAAAGCTCATTGAAATATGTCTTGAACAAATTTAATGCAGCTGCCTCTACTGCGTCTTTGGTCAGTGAATTCCATAAATTCACGATTCTCTGGGAAAAATCGTTCCTCCTTATCTCTGCCCTAAATCTACTCCCCCTAACCTTGAGGCCATGTGCCCTAGTCCTAGTCTCACGCATCAGCGGAAACAACTCGCTTCAATGTATCATGTGTATTCCTTTCATAATTTTATATGTTTCTATAAGATGGATTCTCATTCTTCAAAATTCTAGCCAATACAGTCCCAGGCGATTCAGACTCTCCTCACAGGGTAACCTGCTCATCCGTGCAATCAATCTCGCGAAACTCCTTTGCACGGGCTCCAAAGACAGTCAATCCTTCCTCAAGTAAGGAGATCAGAACTGTGCACAATACGCCGGGTGCAGCCTCACTAACATCTTGTACAATTGCTGCAGAATCATCCAACTCTTAAATTCAATCAGAATTTAAATATTAACCATTAGTCACCTGGGAGGTCATGTTGTGGCTGTACAGGACATTGGTTAGGCCACTGTTGGAATATTGCGTGAAATTCTGGTCTCCTTCCTATCGGAAAGATGTTGTGAAACTTGAAAGCGTTCAGAAAAGATTTAGAAGGATGTTGCCAAGGTTGGAGGATTTGAGCTACAGTGAGAGGCTGTTTTCCAAGGAGCGCCAGAGGCTAAAGGGTGGCCTTATAGAGATTTACAAAATTACGGGAGGCACGGATAGGAAAAACAAACAAAGTGTTTTGCTTGGAATCGGGGAGTCCAGAACTAGAGGGCATAGTTTTAGGGTGAGGGAGGAAATATAGAAAGCAGATCTAAGGGGCAACGTTTTCACGCAGAGGGTGGTACGTGTATGGAATGAGCTGCCAGAGGATGTCGTGGACGCGGGTACAATTGCAACATATAAGAGGCATTTGGATGGGTATATGAATAGGAAGGGTTTGTGGGATATTGGCCGGGTGCTGGCAGGTGGGACTAGATTGGGTTGCGATATCTGGTCGGTGTGTACACTTTGGACCAAAGGGTCTGTTCTCATGCTGTACATCTCTATGACTATGACTCTATGAATGACTTTGTTAAAGAGGAGAATTGAAGTTAGTGCTCCCATCAGCTTTATTCAGTGATCAGCAGGTATTTTTTGCCCTGGCTTGGAGTATATTTTGGACCGATATTGACAGATTGATGGATAAAAAAGGACAGATGTGATTTTGGTAGTCTGCCCGAATTTGGAAATGATGTGGATCGACCATTACATTATTCACAAGTGGAACAGGTTGTCCGGAGCAAACGGACTTCCCTGTTTCCCAGTGAAGCTACTGTGGTCAACACGTTGACGTCGTGGACTGGAGAAAAAAGTGGTTGTTAGCCGATTGAGTGATGCATGTGTCTCTGACAGAACTGAACCATTCAACAGTGAGACTGGATATCACACCCATTGACTGCCAACATAAGAGCATCAGCTTCAATTTTCTTTGTTCTTCCCCAGCATTTGCTCTGCAAACATGTCTGCTCTTAATATTTATTCATTTCTCGCTGCTGCAACGCTCTTTACAGGTAAGTTTCTGAGTTGTAAAATGTTCTCTTCTAGTTAAAACGTACGTAGAAATCTTCTGTTTGTCTGTGTTTCCCTCTATCACAATCGATACTTTGACTTGCTATCATTGATCATGAACATCATTTTAATGTCACTTTCTTTCTATATTTTCACAGGTGTTAATTGTGCCGATTCGATCTCACAGAAGCCAGTTACAGTGATACAATTTGAAAGGGATTCAGTAACCATTCATTTCAGATATTCGACCACAGATGACACGTATACATTGCAACTGTACCGTCAGGACCCAGGGAAATCTCCAACATTCTTAACCTACGTTCGCAACTATGACAGTATCATGAGAGAAGAGGGGGTGTCAGAGCGATTTTCTGCATCTTTGGACAAGTCAAAAAAATGAAAGGAATTTCACCATCTACGAGTTGCAGCTGTCTGACACTGCTGTACATTACTGTGGACGGACAGACATAGTGACAGGAACCAGGCTGAAGTTCGTACAAAAGCACTGCCCCAATAAAACAAAGTGCAAATTGTGGCTAGTCGAATCTAGAGTAACATTTACTTCCTACCCTTATACCAGAATGAGCCACGTCCAAATGTAACAAAATAATGAACACAGAGAGATCAATGGGTGCAGCATTCGAGAAAGACCTCCGTCCCTGATTTTTTTTGAATAAAATGCAAACATGCGATTAGATAATTTGTGCCATTGTGCAAATGAAGGTGATAGCAATAGAATCGCTTCAGAAGTGACTGGCATTGAGGCCCAGCCAGTGAAGGAGGTACACAACAGAAGCCATGAAATATCAGCTTCAGAACTCCGTGCAACACAGAATAAAATGACAACAGAAACTTGATTTTGAGCAATGCTGCGTGATGCGTCCAATATCCACATGCAATTCCGTCATTATTCCTGATATATTTCAATTTGGCTTTTGTCCTCGGTCTGGTTTTTGATCATCTATTCGCTATTCCAGGAACGTGCAGCTCACTAATCCTGTGCTATAGATTATTATTGTACTAAAGCTTGTTCATTGGCTTCCTGCCATGATAACAATATCATGGCACCAGCTAATAATGTAGATGCTTGATCCTAATACATGTAAACGTTTTTAACATTGAGATCTCTAATCAGGTTACTACAATTATTTGGACTGTCACTGGACAGCTTTAGTGCCCACTGTATACAGTATTGATATTTCATATCGCAACTATTTGTTCCTTTGAACGAAATATTTCTGGAACGTTCGAAGTTGGGGATAGACCTGAAAGAGCAAAATGCAAACATATCAGAAGCGGACAGATTAGAGTGGTGAGAGGAAAAATAAAATTGAGATTGTCAATGTCACGCCATTGTCTTTTAATTTGCACCTACATAGTGAGTATTGGGAGATCAGATTATACAGAATCATTTTTCACCAATGCACCTTAGTAGCATGGGGAACATTGGTGTTAACAGTGCGTTCTCTCAACCATTGTCACAAAATCGGAGAACACGTCACTTGAACGAAATTTTCAGAGGGGAGTCATATCAGACTCGAAAAGTTAACACTGTTTATCTGTTGTCAGATATTGCCAGCTCTGTTGAAGTTCTGTCACTGTTTCTGATTTGACCGCATATTTCTCAGCGATTACATCATCGTAGCATTCCAACGCTGTGGTAGCACGTTGTGATTTAACTTCAATTACTTTGTGTTGTAAATAGAAAACAGTCTTTGCAGAGACCTCCAAAAACTGCTCTGCTTGACTTTCCTTCAAGTCGGAGGAAAACGTGAAGGTGGCATCATTCTGGATGAAATGCTTACGCTCGAAACGTCGACTCACCTGCTGTGTTTTTCCAGTGTGACACGTTTGACTTTAGTTCAAGTCTCCACAGCAGGATATTGGGTGAGGATTTCAACAAACAATAATCCCGCCTCTGTTAAAATTCTTTTAATTTGAAAATATAGTTTATTCATTTAAAAAAGTCTTTCTGTACAGATATTGAACTAAAAACTGTTCAGTTCTGCACAGTTGCATTTCAAGTAAACACACCGAGCGTTCGAGTTTGATTATACACAAAACCAAAGACCTCTCTTGCACATACAATACTACTCTTTATCTATATTTGATACACTCGGAGAATGTAATAATTGAAAGCTCCCCCATTTACATTCAGCAGGAAGACCTCAGACGGTGGTCTTCTCCTTAGTGTCTTGGCAATAGCTGTCCCAATCTTTAATGTGGACCTCAGTATGTAGTCCTGGTCATTGGAATATTTCAACCTGCAACACTCGATCCTGGTCTATTCCTTTTTTTGTAAAAGGAACAAGGCTTGGGCAGACCAGAGAGTGTCTTTCAATGTTTTGGTGGTCCTCAAGATGCAGTTGATGCCTGTAAAGGTGTGTGTCCTAGGGAACGGACAGTAGAGTTCATAGAGATGCTCAGGACGAACCCAAACAAAGTCCATTTCATTTCCCTTCAGACTCACTTGGCAAAGACACATTCCAGAGGGAGATATGTGACAGTCTCAACCCCTCAGCAGCCACCGCCCCACACGATTTCACATGCACCACACATGACATCACTTGCCCCCCCATGTCATACCTGACATCACGCATTCCGTGAAGTCTGCGCCCCCATTTCCGTCACTGCCACCACTTCTGCTTCACTAATGCCACTCACCAACATACTGCTAACACTCCCCCCACAGATCCCACAGTCACCATTCTCGCCAATCCACAACCGCGAGGGGAATATTACCTCTGATAATGATTCCACTCCATTCCCACACCACCCCTCCCACTCCAATTAAGGCTCAGCCCCCACTCCCAGCTCCACATCTATCCCAAGTTCTAGCTCCCAGCCCTTCCAGGTTTTCACCATCCCACAGACCTCCCCCTCACTGAGAACAAACAATTAGACTTCAGCAAAGGCCTTACCTTCTTCCCCCTCCGTCAATGCATCAACGAATTCAATACGCATCGTGACGTTGAACATCTCTTCGGCCTACTCTGCCTCCGAGCTTTCTTTTTTAATCAGGTGTCCCGCCCACATTCCGAGGACCCCTTCACACATCTCCAACACACTCGATCCACCTGGACACACAGTGCTGGCTGATTACCAGCCCTCGATCTCTTCATTTCCAACTACTGCCAAATCATTAAACACTTCAACCTTTAGACTCCCTTGCCCCACTCCAACCTCTCATTCTCACAACACGCAACCCTCCACTCCCTCTGCTCCAATCCCAACCTCACCGTCAAACCAGTGAATAAAGTGTATGCAGTGGTAGTTTGGTGCACTGACCTGTACACTGCTGAGGCCAAGCGCCAACTCGAAGACACCTCCTCCTACCGTCCCCTCAAACATGATCCCACCCCCATCACCAAACCATCGTCTCCCATACCGTACAAAAACTCATCACCTCTGGAGTTCTCCCAACCAATGCTTCCAAACTCATAGTTTGGGAAACACGGACCGCCCAATTCTACCTCCTCCGCAAGATTGACAAACCTGACCACACCGGAAGACGCATTGTCAAAGCCTGCTCCTCCTCACCGAACTCAACTTCACCCAGCTCAGAATTCTGCTACCGCCCTCCCGCCTCCGTCTAGGAACTCCACACATACATTCGAGACACCACCCACGTCCTCCACCTCGTCCAAAACTTCCGTTTCCCCGGCCCCCAATGTGTCATCTTCACCACGGGCATCCAATCCTTCTACATCTCATTCACCCTGACCAGGACCTCCAAGCCCACAGTTTCTTCCTCTCCCGATGCCCCACCTGTACCCTTCAACTGGCAGTCTCATTCGTTTAGCTGAACTAGTTCTCACCCTTAACAATTTCTCCTTCGAATCCTTACACTTTCACCAGCCAAAAGGAGTAGTCATGGGCATCCATAAGGGTCCCAGATATGCCTGTCTCTTTGTTGGCTACGTAGAACAGTCGATCTTCCACTCCCCACCTCTTCCTCTGGTACATTGATGGCTGCACCAGGGCCACCTCGTGCTCCTGCGAGGAGGTTGATCAGTTCATCAACTTCACTTACACATTCCACCCCGACCTTAAATTTACCTGGGTCATCTCCGATACCTCATTCCCTTTCTGGATCTCTTCATCTCCATCAATGACGACTGACTTAACATTGACATTTTTTACAAACCCTCGGGCTCTCATATACCAGATGGCCTCCTTCTTTAAAGACCATTATTTCCCTTCCCACGTGGTTGAATATGCCGTCCAGCGCATTTCAAACATGTCCCGCACCTCGGCCCCCAAACCCCACCCCTCCAACCACAACAAGGACATAACCGCCCCATCCTCACCTTCCATCCCATCAACCTACGCATAAACAGCATCATCTGCCGACATTTCCTGCAAACGGGCCACACCACCAGGGATATATTTCCGTCCCCACTCCTATCTACTTCCTGCAACGAACCTTTCATCCATGACTACCCAATCAGGTCCCCCCCACCCCACAACAACCCACCCTCCCCTCCTGGCACCTTCCGCTGCCACCACAGGAATTGCAAATCTTGCGCTCACACCTCCCTGTTCACCTCCATCCAAGGACCCAATGGAGCCTTTCACATCTATCAAAGTTTCACCTGCACATCCACCAATGTCGTTTATTGTATACGTTGCTCCCAATGAGGTCTCCTTTAAATTTGGGAGACTGGATGCCTTCTCATAGAGCGCTTTAGGGAACATTTCCGGGACACATGCACTTATCAACCCTACCGCCCCATGGCCAAACATTTCAACTCCCCCTCCCACTCTGCCGAGGACATGCAGGTCCTGGGTTCCACCACCGCCAATCCTTCAAAACCCGAATACCTGGTGCAAGAACGCCTCATCTTCCACCTCAGAGCACTTCAACCCAAGGGTATCCATGTGGACTTCAACAGTTTCCTCATTTCTGCGACCCCACCTTATCCCAGTTGCAATCTGCCAGCTCAGCACCATTCTCATGACCTTTCCTACCTGCCAATCTTCTTTTCCATATATCCGCTCCACCCTCCTCGCTGACCTATCAACTCCATCCCCAGTTCCAACCACATAGTGCACTCTTAGCTACGTTCTCCTCAGCACCGCCCACCCCCTCCCCCGATTTAAATCTCCCCGTGGAGGCTCCTTGCCTCATTGCTGATGAAGGGCTTTTGCCCGAAACGTCAATTTTCCTGTGCCTCGGATGCTACCTGACATGCTGTGCTTTTCTAGCATAAAGCTAAGCTTGTCCCTGAGCCATTTCAAGGGCAGTGTGCGGCAATGCAGGTAGACCGTGCATGCATGGCAGTGGCCTTCTCACCACCAGCCAAGCGATGTCTTCAAATAGGGGCTGTATTGAAAATGATGTTTCAATTCTAAGGAAGGGGCACGAGACCAAAAACAGAAAGTTTAATATCTCCTCACAGATGCCACCAGACCTGCTGAGCTTTTCCAGCAACCCACGATTTTGTATCCATAAAACATAAAGCATATTCACAAATGCTAACTTTCTCTCCAACGAAGGCAGCCTCAAGTCCCACAGCCTTTCATCGTAAGACCTCCCCTCCATACCAAGCAACATCCTAGTAAATCTCCTCTGCACCATTTCCAAAGCTTCCACATCCTTCTTATGATGTGGTAACCAGAACTGTACACAATATTCCAAGTGCGGCCACACCAGAGATTTGTACAGCTGTCACATAACCTCATCGTTTTGGAACTCGATCCCTCTATTAATAAAAGTGTCAGTCCAATAGTTTACTGACCCAGAAGAGAAACCTCACTGGAGTCATTGATAAGTTTTCAGACCGTTAGATGAACAGAATCCTAGAAGCGTCATATATACAAGAACAAAGTAAATTGACTCGAAAATTTCGAATGTTTGGATTGTGTCTTTCTCTCAAAGTGAGTCACCATCTCACCTTGAACAGTAAATATTCTTTCAGTGCCGCTGAGTCAAAATTCTGAAACTCACTTGCTAACAGCACGATGAGTGTCATTGCATCCCAATGAGTTCAGTAGTCCAAGAGGCATATCACATTCACCTTCTAGAATGCAACTTGTGGTCACAATAATATTTGGTTTCTCTTATGTGTCGCCAGAGGGAGGAGAGGACTCCTGTCGTCTTTAAACATTTGACATAATCAGATGTGAACGATTGGGGCACAATCAACAAATTTAGGTGTTGGGTGAAGAATGTTCATTTTCAGACAGCACAACAAGCAGAAACCACATGCGATTAAATCTTTCACTGGTGACTTTGCCACATTAATCAGCCCTATTGAGTGCGTTTATTTGGTTAGTGTTGCTCAGATCTGAGTCACACCCCACTTTCTGATTGGAATTTGAAAGCAAGTCTGCATTACCCTGGACTACCAAATCTGTCCGTCGCTATTTTGAAACTGTTAACATCCAGCTGCAGGGGCAGTACTCAATACAGTACAAAATGGTTGATGTTATTCAGGTTGCTCCAGCGATGCACGTGACCCATCAGAATCACGTGACCGATCATTGTTTCCCTCCCAAAATGCTTTGGACTTTGTTGGACATAACAGGTTGCTGTATTTTCTACATCACTCATCGCTACAAACGTGAAACACTTGGTGACATTTCAAAAGGCAAAAAATCACGTATTCACTTATTCACTAAACTGCCAGCTTTAGTTTATTTCAATAATATATTTGTAACGAATAAAGTTATGTATTCAATGGAAAAATATCAGATATCACCGTGGATTCGGGAACACTTTCAGATCCACTTCTGATCTCACCGTTTGCCTGACACATTGTCATATTCAGTGACTCCCTGACAGTTTTTGTGCAGGGTCAGCCCAGTTCTGAGACTCTCTGGTGCTCAGTGCACAGGTGTATACTGCAGAGTCTGCCAGTTCTGTTTTGATCACTTTTAGGTTGATGGTGTCGTTCAGACGATCGAACTCTGAGGATACCCTGTCCCCTAGGAGCCTCTCCGTGCTCCCACCAAATTTGCTTCTCCGTAGCGGAAACCCCATGGAACCACTGGACTGCGGAAAGTACCAGAACAGGTAAGGAGTGCTGCTTGTTGTAGCATAATTAGAGAACAACTGAACACTGTTACTCCCATTCACTGCGATCCCCTCAATGTGAGATAGACTCTCCTCGACAAAGTCCTGTAAAATGTATTGATCGATTCATTTGATTGGTTAATTATTGGACTTATTGACACGTGTGCCACAGTGCACTGAAAAGCTTTGTTTCAGAGCAGTCTAGGTCAATCATAGAAAAGAAGGATGTACAGATCATAGAATGAGAAGAACAAACTTAGACAGAGGCACATAGGTAATGTCGCAAAGTTCAACAGTAGCAAGATCAGCACTCCAGGAGAATCCCGAAATTACAGAAAACACTTCATTATTCTGATGCCACAGTAATCTTGTTACCTTGAAGAGTAACCTGAGAAATAAGTTAGGGAAGATAAACAAGAATACATTTCACGCAACTCGGCTTTGACAGATTAAATAAAACCTCCTTAAATAAACAGCTCACACCGTCTAACAAGGTTATTTTCCGTTTCGTTCCCGATCCCGATGGGACAACAACAGATGGTACGTGAGTTCAAAGGTCTCGCCTGAGTCAAAGTATCTGAATGGACCCAGTCGTTCTTAATTCCCAGCGTAACTCTTTCACGGTCTTTCACTCGGGTCGTTTGCTCACTCATCCCAAACAGTGCTGGTGTTGGAAAAGTTAGGCTCAACCTGATTATTTTCATTTGGAGAGCATGTTTCGCTGCCTCTATGTTGATGGAACTCCTGGGTTAAATGCAGAAAGCTAAAGATCCTCAACTTATCAACCTACCCGTTAGAACAGCTGCAGTTGTGAGGAACAAACACAGTGCTCCAGGCGACCTTGTTGCAGAGAGATCACAGTGAATGTCAGCAGAACTGGTCAAAGCTAAAATAACTTTAGTCAAGAATGGCTAACACTTCCAGATCTCTGCCCATTGGTTCATTGTTGACAAAGGCATAAAGTGACAACCAAAGAGTTTCAAACGACTTTATTCTTCAATTCAATCAATCAGCTTCACGCTCCTTGAATTTCTTTTCAGATGGTCACAAGAGAAAGGAACGCAGTGAATTTATTCGCCAGACAACGGGGTCTTGCATAGACTTTAAACCACTATTGACATTTGGCAGTTTTATTATTCTGTAGGCGAAGTCAGAGAAGGAACACGGTCCACGTTGTTCGAGTGTCAGGAACTTGAATTTCCCAGTTAAGAGAACTGCTCTCGGGCGTTTTGAGAACTTCCTTTAGCGCAGGCTGAAGTGCAGTGTGTTTGAGGTTTTTGGACACAGTGATGATGTCAACTTAAAAAATACATTTTCACTTACTCATATAGTAGAGTGCAATATTGATTTTGCTGCATTTTCTGGTAAGATTCATAGCTATCGACATTTTTTTTCATTTTACATTGTGCCATAGCAAATGGATCCATGGTATCTTCACCGGATACATTGCAACACCTGCAGCATGTGCTATATTTTCAACGCGTGTTGCTGATGCATTCCAAAATTACCAGCAGCAGGAAAATACTATAACAATTTTTTAAAAGAAGACATGATGGCACACTCTGAAAGTCTGAATGAGAATGGTGAGAAAGCAGAGATACATATTAACACAAACATGATAGAAGAGAATGTATTTTGCCGAAGGCACAAAACTAAGTGACAAAGCAAGTGATGAGGTGGCACAAAGAGTCTGCGAGAAGGATGAAAAGAGTTTAAGTGAGTGGGATTACAGCTTCCACTGGAACAGGTATCTGGGAACGTTGCACCACAAGGAAATGAACAGTTGAGTCGATGGGATGATGTCGAATGATTAGCTTATCCGAATCATTTCTGAGAAAACTGGAATGTGTAAGCGTTAATGAAATGTGCATGATGTTAAACGAAAGGCCATATTACTTTCCTGCAAGGTTAATTTATGACTTAAACTGATTTAATATTTAACGTCTATGCATGACACTCGTTATTTTTCCCTTTTATCTTTCAATAGTTTATCATCATTTCATCGTCTACATGTGTTGTTACTTTATTTCCGCTCTTTCTCTCATCTTTTATTTCACTGATGTTAGCATATGTGAATGTGCTTGCTTTGTCATCTCCCATATTTTCAATTCTTTTCACTTCGTTCACCCTTTACGTCTTGCTCGGCTGTTCCATCTCTTTTTCTGTTACCGTGGTCCCCTTAACATCGAATTACACAGCCCTGAAATAATTGCATTGATGCTCAGCAGTGCAGCATAGGTTTTTGTTCAGACTCTCCCTCTGCTTGTAACACTGTGCCCCTATTGGCACAGAGATAGATGGCGGTGTCGTTAAGTCTGGTGTCTCTCACACTCAGGACACTGAGTTTGTAATCTGTCCTGACTGAAGCGGAGATCCTCTCATGTTGATCAGCTTCTCTTTTGGCCATCACCAGATGCTGGGGTGGCTGGTTCGGGAGCTGTCTGTACCAGTGCACTGTGTCAAACGTTTTTGTTATGGAGCAGTCAATGGAAGCGTTTTCTGCCTCCTTAACAACTTTCCACTGAGCAAGTTGCGTGACTTCATCCTCTCCAGTTTCTACCTTGTAGATCAGAGAGGAAAGCAGGAAAAGAAGTCGGTAAATTTGAGTCATCATCAGGTTACATGAAGCGTAAGGTCCACAGAGTTCTGTTGGAAAAAAAAGAGTTAACAATGAGAAAAACATTCTTTTCGTGTCGCAAATAGTGCTGTCTTCTTTCGAAGTTGTAAAATAAGTTATGTCTTCGAACTTAGCTTTCCGTACCAGGTTTTCGCACAAAGAACCGCTCACAATGTGCGTAATGGCACTCCGCCCTCTCATTCAATTCATGTCACAGATTCACTCTACCCTCTAGTGGTTATCTTCGGAAATTGCTACTTAAATTTTCTCACCACAACTGAGTTCACACTATCGTGGTGAATGAAAACGAAAATACCCTCTTCCCCCTCCCCCACCCCCAAACAAAAAATCGTTGCCTGGTTTGCTCTGCGCATTTTATTTCAAATGCAGCATTGAAAGATTTCGAGGCATTTTCTTTATGCATTGCAACTGGAACTGTACTCCACACTTTGAGCAGCCTCACTGAATCAAGCAAAATACCTCAACATTAATCCTAAAATTTTGGCCTGTGATTTGAAGCAGCACGTCGCCTCAGTGTAATGCAATATGAACAATTATTTCCATTCCGTGCACCATACTATCAGGAAGAGCTACATTGGTAATTCGTTATATTACTATGATCCTCAAGGATGATCGTTCTGAAATCAACTCCTCTCTCACATGCAATCAGGAAAGCTTGCACTTAGGCACGCGCGCACGCACCACACACACACACACACACACACACACGCACAAACACACACACCTTCACCCTTTCTCTGATGGGGTCTGCCCAAAACCAGGCAAGTACCTCTGAAATCTCATTCTATTGGAAGATTCTGCGCATTCATTATGCTGGTGCATCAGAAGTTGAAACTAAGTGGTGCGGCCGCACTTGAATAATTGCGTATAGTTCCAATCACCACTTTAGAAAGGACGTGGACGATTTGGAAAGAGTTTTAGAAGGGGTTTATTGGGATGTTGCCAGTTACGGTTGGGAGGTCTTACATGGATAGGCTGAAGAACTTGAGGCTATTTTCATCGGAGCAAAGGAGGTTGAAAGATGAATTAATTGAGACATTGAAGATAATCAGAGGGTTAGATGGGGTGGACAGTGAGAGCCTTTTTCCTCATGGCGATGGCTAACACGACGGGGCATGGCTTTAAACTGTGGAGTCATAGATATCTGACAGAAATCAGAGGTAGTTTCTTTACGCAGAGAGTTGGAGGGGCGTGGAACGCACTTCCTGCAACAGTAGTAGACTCGCCAACTTTAAGGGCACCCAAATGGTCATTGGAGAGGCATGTGGACGAGAACGGAATAATGTAGATTCGACGTGCTTCAAATTGGTTTCACAATTCGGTGCAACATCGAAGGCCGAAGGGCCTGCACTACGCTGGAATGTTCTATGTTCTAAATGTGGACAGAAGTGGAGCGACAGATACGGTGCAAAATGAAAGCGAGTAGGGAACTTGCTAAATTTCAGGTTTATGCTTTTGTGTGTGTGTGCGTGTGCCTCTGGGTGTCTGTGTGTCTTTGGATGTGTTTTTCTGACTGAGCATCTATTTATGTATGTTTCTGCCTGTGTATATGTGTGGCTACCAATATGCTTTTCTGTGTGTTCATGTGCATCTACTTGTTTGTGTTTACTTGTGTGTGTGTCTGTATTTATCTTTGTCAGCTGGTCTTTGTGTGTGTGCGTGTGTGTGTGTGTGTGTGTGTGTGTGTTTGTGTGTGTGTGCATGTGTGTGTGTGTGTGTGTGTGCACGCACTTACGCGTGAATGGATGTGTCCATCGCAGTGTGCGAAGGAAATTACTTCTGGCTTGATGTTGAAAATATGACAGTGTCGAAGTTCTCTGCTTGTTGCTGTCTTCTGAATAAGATCATCTCGTTCCACCACCTGCTGTCGAAGAACGCATTTCAAAAACCATCATATTCTATTAAGAATGTTCAGTTTGGAAATTTTTTAAGGGCTACTTTTTACTATTCATGGCGTACTAGAACTAGGGTTTATAGTTTAAACTCATCCATTTTTAAACAACTATCCAATGTTCTGATATCAATGATTTGGATGAGAATGTACAAGCCATTAACAGTACGTTTGTAGATGACACTAATATCGGAACTTTCATGGACAGTGAAGAAGGTTGTCAGAAATTACAGCAGGAACTTGATCAGCTGGAGAAATGGTCCGGAAATCGCAAATGGAATTTGATATAGTCAAGTGTGACGCTTTGCATTTTGCAAAGTTAATTCAAAACAAGAACTTCATGCTGGATGGTAGGGCCTGAAGGAATGTATTCAACAGACATACCTTGGTGTTCAGGTGCACGGTTCTCTGAAAGTCACAGTTAGACAGGACAATGAAAACGGTTTCGGCACACTAGCCTTCTTCATTCAGGGAAAGTGGAAATAATGTACAAATTGTATAGGAAGTTGGTGAGGCCGCATTTCGGGTATTGTGATCAGTCTGGTCACCTTGCGATATGAAGTAATTATTAAAATAGAAAGAGTGCAGAAGAAATTTACAAGCATATTCCCTGGACTCAATGGTCTGATTTACAAGGAGAGGTTGGAAAAACTAAAACATTTATCTTTAGAATGTAGGAGATTGAATGGAGCGGGAGTGGGGAGTGTGGAACTTATGAAGGTGTACAAGACTATGAGAGGCATGGATGGTGTGAATTCACTGTCTTTTGTCCCAGGGTTGGAGAATCAAGAACTAAGCGGCTTTAGTTTAAGGAGAAAGAAGAAAAGGAACCGCGGGGTCAACTTTTTTAATGCAGAGGGTCGTACTCATGTGGAATGAAATGCCAGCGGAGGTGGCTGAGGCAGCTAGATTAGCAACTTTTAAAAGGCATTTAGACAAGTACATGGATAGGAAAGGATTAGGAAAGATATGGGTCAAGCGTAGGGAAATGGTATTAGGGTTGACTGATGGCTTCAGGCATTTGAGACAGAGAGCCTGTTCCATAATGTAGGACTCTATGCCTCTATCCATTTAAAGAGAGACGAGGGATAACTTATCTGTCAGAGCTTTGTGAGACTTGGGAATGTCCTTCTTCAAAAGGCAGTGGTCTTTATCGAGAGATGTCTTCAACTGATTCTGAATGTTTTCACCGTCACTGAGGGATGGAAACTTTTAAAATACTTTTCATGCAGCAGGATAATACGTTCTAGGCGCTGGAACATCGTTCAAAATTCAACGTTTTGAAGCGTAGTCAGTGTATTTCTGAAATTGGGAATTTAATTTAATTTTCAGGGATAATGATGCAAATAGAGATCTAGAGCTAAATCTCCCATGACAGAAGAAACATCAGCAATTACATTTATCAGTACAGCTGGATGAGTGGAATGCCTGGATAACAGCAAGTTCTGTAGTTCTTGGAGGTATCCCAAAACTGAAAGAATTAATCAATGTTCACAAAATTCCGGATTGACCTGTGATTTAGTCCAAAATTAGCAGAAAGCCCGGCCTAGGCTTCTGTACTTAACATAAATTAGTATTGATTTCAAATAAATATATTCCAGATGCAGGTAAATAATTATAAATTCATAATATATAACTCAATTGGTTGCAACTCTCACTGTCTTGAACAACTACTACCCTGTATTCCTTGAATGTAGAGAAACCAAGCATACAAAACATTTGTGCTACAGGTGACAGGGAAAACTGGGCTGGTATTTTAATGTGTCCTGTTCACAGCGGTCCCTGTGTTGACACTTCTGGTTGGAGGACTTGCTGCTTCTTAGTCCGTCTTTTCCAGGCACATTCATTTCCTGGAGGTGGCTAACAATGATTGACACTGAACAATTCTGTCATTCCCACAGTGTCTAAGTGTGTGAGCAGATGATGTTGTCCGTTTGAACAATGCAGTGCGTTGCTGCCATTCCTCTGACATCATCCTCAACGACTTTTCCACTCTGCCTGTGCAATGGCATGAAGCCACCAGCAGGGGGTAGCATCGTATCACTTGGAGCATAGAGAACCAGGGACAGAAACTTTGACCAAACCTGTCTGCCGGGGAAGAGGTGGTGCTTTAATGTTTGCATTACTTGCTGAGTTGAGGCACCCACATTGTTGTAAGCAAGAGTGTTCAAGGGTCTTAAACAAGTAATCATGAAAGCATGTGACTTAGGTCTAAGTAACGACCGAGTGTGGCCTGAAGTGTTCCTTTGTATCTCATGTCTTTGTCTTTCTAGGTGGAGAGGGCATGGGAAGGCTCTTTTGCAGGACACTTGGCGAATTACTGTAGTACATATTGTAGCGACACTTCTGCAACTGTGCATTAGTGATAAGGCAATGAATATTGGACCTGCTGGCCTCGGTGAAAATCCAGCATGTTTTAGTGCTTTTCTGCATTTCATCTATATCAGCAACTTACACAGTCCACATTTATGATTCTTCTGAGATTCCATGCATCTTCTCTTTTGCCATTTAATCAGGCTTTTGGTCAATCCTTTGTTGAATTCTAAATTGTTTTCAAGGATTTGGCTTCTCACTTTTTGCCGCCTTGCAAGCCATACAGTGTACATGTCTTCAATCTTTCGCTAGCCATAGCTAATTTATTTTTCCAGCTGCACATCGCTGTTTCCGACGAACACATTATAATTACAGATCATATAATACCTTTTCAATCACTCAGTACTGCCTGTGTACTTGCAACTTATTTTGTGTATTTTGGAAATCCATCATGAACAATTTGCCACTCCAAATTTTACAGTTTCCATTGTTCAGCTTTGACACTCTATTTCCAGTATGAATAATGTCACTTTGAATGTCGATTAAAAATTGCACCTCATTATGAACTCTATTCAACAGAACGTCTGATGAGCAAAGTTACTGCTGCCGGAAGCGCCACCTGAAAAAATGAACTTATGATGACACTAATACACTTAACATGGAGTTACAAAAGATTAACAATGATTTCCCACAAGCGTGCTGGGAAATCGAACTAAGCCTTGACTAAAGTCACAGTGCTAATCCACATGATGCAGAATTCCTACACCTTGCTGCTGCTGCCCATAGACCGTTTGTAAACAAACCTGACAGCTGCAGACACTGCAATACACAACTGAAGTTGGATTTGGATAGGATAATGGAATGTCGCCCTCGGGACAATTGGGAGCAGTGAGTCTTTCGCTAAACAGAGAGGCACCTAGCACCCTAATTTGGAGGAGGTTACGTGCACCCAACAACTATCGTATTGGACGCCTAAGGGCTACCCTGCCATCAACGTGAAATCACATGTCTGGGTCTGACCAATCGGGCTAATCAGACCTGATCAATCCGTTGGCAGATCCTCAAAATCCGCCCAAAAGACCGCGAAGCCTCTGAAGGAGAGCAGTCACCACAAAACCCCACTCAGGATCGTAACTCGAGAATAACCATCGAAAGGGAATGTACCTTTAAGGCCACCTGAAGAAGGGGAAATCATCACCACATGGAGCCTGGCCAACTTTGAGTGCAGTGGTATGCGAACATTCAAAGTTAAATTAAAGCAGAAGATAGGTCGTTGTGTTATTTCATTTGCTTGTGGTTCTGATGCTAATTATGTCCAATAAACGAATATCATTTTCTCTAAGAGTCGACTCACAGTTCTTTTGCTGTGTAGAAGAACTCAAGCACACTGTGCGGCAGGTACAACCTTATTAATTTTTCTCTTACTTCAACCAATGCTATACCTAAAACAAGCTGATTGTAATTAGGTACTTCAACGTTTTGCTTCAGAAAGGTTCACAGCGAACTCCAGAAATTAATCTTCCATAGATTTCGTCAATGGATTTCCAGCTCTGGTGGGTAATTGAATCCCTTGCCACAGTCCTCACATATTCATGGTTCCTCCTTGACAATATCGTCTTTGTGTCTGTCGAGGAGGTGATCAATAGAATCCATGACCACGCACAGGTTAACCATCGTATCTCCCTGCTGTGAATGCTTGTCAAACTTCCTGATGAGTTAAATTTCCTTTCTCAGTAAGGCTGCGTTCACATTCATAATATGAAATATAATTGTAGCTGCTGGGGATCTGAAACATACAGACGGTTGTGTTTGTGATTTGTTCCTGACTTAAAGTAAAGTGGCAAGTTTAACTTTCCAGTTTGAAAATGACACTTGACAATTCTCCAACATTTAAACCTGTTTGTATTACCTTTCTTATTTTTGACTTTTGAGATATGCCTGATTCCTTCTAACGAATTAAAATGAGCTGGAATACATTACCTGAAATGATGATCAGTAAATCTTCAATGGGAACTTCAAAAGGAAATGGAAAGCATATTTGAAAAGGAAAGCTTTGGAGAAAGTCCACAAAAGTGGGCGTAGATAACCTATTAGTATTAACGCTAGATTATCATCGCAGAGAGTCAGTTAATGATCTGGGAAGCGGGATTAGAATCCCACCAAACCGGATGATAAAATTTGAATTGAATAAAATTTAAAAATCTGTATGTGAGATTCTAACAATGACCATGTTTTTGTCAGTTGATTGACGTAATTCAATGATGTAATTCGGAATATCCTCTGCCCTCACCTGGTCTGTCCCATATGTAACTCCAGATCCACAACACTGGTCTGGTAAGCTACTCTTTTTAGAGATGTCATGGAATCCCTGCAGTGTGAAAAAAGGACATTTGACTCAGCAAATCCACATCCCTCTCTGAAATGTAACCGTTCCAGACTCAACCCCATAACTCTACATCACCCGCGACACATTGCTGAGCACTATGGATAATTTTAGCCTGGCCAATTCACCTAATCTGCACATATTTCGATAGTGACAGGAAACCAGCGCACCCGGAAAAAAGCCACGCAAACACGGGAAATGTGCAAACTCCACGCAGACGGGAGCCCGAGGCTAGAAATGAATGCCAGTCCCTGGTGCTGTGAGGCAGCTGTGCTGACACTGAGCCATCGTGCCACCGACATTTACGGATGTCTTTGAAGTCTCAAGAAAGGCATGCAATGGCATGATCCACGTGGAATCGAGTGAGGCATCCGAAACAAAACCCAGCAAAAAGAGTAATGTGGGCTCTGCAAAGTTGGCCTTTCGAATGTCTGGGGAAGTAGTGCCAAAGTTTGACAGCTGTCTTACAGACTAGTCAAGCATCAGCCTGACAGATGCATAACTATGGAATCATATCTGATCGACAAAATCTCAGACACAACGATTACACTCCCTGGGTAAGCCCTGTCACACCTGCAGGACAGTTTGAGCTGAGGCAGCCACGCCATTGGATGCAATCAAGAGGGATTTGCTCTCACAATCCTCGGTATTATCTCCACACCGTATGAAGTCACATGGCCTAAGGTTATTCGTGCCCAAGTACATCTCCTGCTGATCAACGCATACTGTCCGACCTTCAGTGATGAATTTGTCGTTCTCCATATTGCCTCTATCTGAGTGTGTGCGTGTATGTGTGTGTATGTGTGTGTGTGTGAGTGTGCGCGTGCGTGTTTTGGATGCATCAAATTGTTTTGCAAGAACGGTTCAAAAGGGTGAATGCCATCATCCTGTTGCAATTCATCACGACCGCGTGAAGATGTCTACGGCAAGTAATTTAATCAATTCTCACTTCTAAAAGTTCCAGATTGGATGCCAAAGTATCTTTGAAAACTGATATAACCTGAAATCCGGTTGGTGGAGTGTTTCATGCGTTGAAACTTTTAACATTCATGGGATGAAAATTGTTTCTGTTTAAAGTCAGCAAACTATTAAAACACAATGAGCCGCACTGGTACCACAACTCAGTTTCGAAAAAGGTAACTGCTTGTCATTTCCCCACTGAGCTTCACGCAGTAACAATTAACTCCGGATCTTGACTGTACACATTGACTGAGACCTGAGTAATAAAATAGTTTTGAAAAATTTCTCCTTTTATCTTAGCTACAGAGAAAGATCAATCTCTCGGAATGGAGGCTGATCGATAGCTGCAGAAAATATAGTGTAATGGCGGAAGGAGATATAATGGCTTAATGCATAGGAAAGAGAATCTAGGTGAGCAAGACAGCCAGGGAAGAGATTGGAGAGAGTCAGCTGCAGCTGACTAGTGACGTCATATCTAGAAACGAGGCAATTGGATCAAGGGAACAAATGTCTCACTTGTCCAGAAAGTGAAGATTGGTTCTGATCGGGGTTCAGTTCCTCATGTAAGATCAGAAGGTCAAAATATTGTGAGAAGTGCCGAACCTGAAATATGTGCTTTTTATGTGCTTCACTGATACTTATGACAGTGGTGACAGGTAAGTGTGATCTAAAATCGTCAAGATGCGCTTCATCAGTTCGACCTTCAAATTTTTGACAACTTCATTGTTTTCATTGCAGATGCGAGTGGCCAAGATTCAGTTTCCCAGCATCCACTTGAAAAAACGGTTCAAGAAGGAGAGACTGTAATCCTCAACTGTAATTACTCAGCACAGTCCACTACTGCAGTGCTCTTTTGGTACATCCAGTATCCCGGGGAGGCTCCTGGATATTTACTGAAAAGATTCAACAAGGAAGAAGGACAAACGTCTCCAGCTTTCTCTGACAGGTTCTTTTCTACTCTGGACAAAAAGCAGAAAACGTTTCCTTTAAATATCACTGCTGCTCTTGTATCTGTCTCTGCCGTCTATCACTGTGCGCTGAGTCTCACGCTGATCAAGAGTTGCAGTCAGTCCGTACAAAAACTAGCCAGACACACACATGACCCCCCATTCCCTACCTGCATCTTCAGCCACCTTTCTGATATGTCGCTGGATTGTCAGCTGATAAGACATTGGAAACAAAACAACAAACATCAGTATATCCAAAATCTCCCTTTAGGCAATTCACATTGTGCGCTTTTCTACATGAAGACTTCTTATATCGATGTGCCAGTTGCTGGTGATGAGTAAGCAGTTCTCGTATTCTTGAGCCAATGACACAAAGTAATAGAAGCTGGAGATGTCCATTTCTCCCATCAAACCCGCTCCGCCGTTCATTAAGATCTATCCATTGCCTTGGCTACTCCGACTTGCATTGTCACCATCACCCTTATTTTGCTGAATATGCATAAACACATTCAAACGTGTCTTGAATTAATTTAAGGAAGCTGCTTGTCCTGCTTCCAGAGGCAGGGAATTCCACTGTCTCCGCGAAATGCAGTTCCACCCTTTACACTACCCTACATCCAGTCCCAGTAATCTTGAGAACATGTCCTCTAGTCCTAGTCTCACCCACCAGCGGAAATAACTTGTCTCCATCTATCTAATGCATCCCTTTCATAATTTTATGCGTACAACAAGGTCGCTTCTTATTCTTCTAAATTCGAGCGAGTGCAGTCCAAGGCGAATCAACGTCCACTCTCGAGTAAGCAAGACCCCCCCCCCCGCCCCACCCTACACCCCCCGCCTCATCCGTGCAATCATTCTGGCGAACATCCTCTGCACCGCCTCCAAAACAAGTAAATTCAACTTCAAGTAAGGAGACTAGAACTGCGCACAATGCTCCCGGTATGGACTCACCAACACCTTGCACAATTGCAGCAGAATCTCCCTGCTCTTGAATTCAATCTTTATTAAATATTTACCATGAGTGACAAGGGCTGACTTTGTTAAAGAGGAGACTTGAAGTTAGTGCTCCCATCAGCTATATTCAGTGATGAGTAAGTATTTCTTGCCCTGGGGTAGAGGACATTTTGGGTCGATATTGGTAGATTCATTCCTCAAAAAGACACATGAGATTTGAGTAGTCTGCCAAAATTTGGAAGTTATATGAATCAAACACCATATTGTTCACTAGTGGAGAATGTTAGACAGAGCAAACGGCCTCCCCTATTTCCCAGTGGGTTTCATGCTGTCAACACGTCAAGGACTGGAGAATAAAGCGGCTGTTGGCCGATTGGATGCTATATGCTGATTCTGACAGAGGTGAACCATTCGGCAGCGAGACCGGATATGACACACCATTGACTGCCAGCTCAAAAGAATCAGCTTCAAATCTCTTCGAGCTAAGCCGCCATCTGTTCTGCAAACATGTGGATTCTTACTATTTACTCGTTTCTCACTACTGCAACGCTCTTAACAGGCAAGTTTCTGAGTTGTAAAACATTCCCTTCTCGGTAAAATATCTATAGCAATCTTCGATTTGTCTGTGTTTCCCTCTATTACAGTATATGCGTTGACTCGGTAACATTCATAGTGATCGTCATTTTAATGTCATTTTCTTTCAATATTTGCACAGGTGTTAATTGTGCCGATTCGATCTCACAGAAACCGGTTACAGTGATACAATCTGAAAGAGATTCAGTCACCATTCATTTCAGATATTCGACCACATATAGCACGTACACGTTGCAACTGTACCTTCAGGACCCGGGGAAGTCTCCAATATTCTTAATCTACGTTGACAACTTTGACAATATCATCAGAGGAGAAAGGGTGTCGGATCGATTTTCTGCATCTTTGGACAAGTCAAAAAATGAGGGGAATTTCACCATCTATGAACTGCAGCTGTCTGACAGCGCAGTATATTACTGCGGACTGAGACACACAGTGACAGGAACCAGGCTGAGCCTCGTACAATAACAGCGACCCAATGGAACAAAGTGCAAAGTGTGGCTAGTCGAGTCGAGAGTAACATTTACTTCCTATTTTTATACCAGAATGAGCCAAGTTCATGTAAAACGAAATAATTAACACAGAGTGGTCAAGGGGTACAGCATCCGTGAAGGATCTCTCTCCTCAATTTATGCTGAATACATTTGAGTAAAAAGCAAACATGCCTTTGGAGAATTTATGCCATTGGGCAAATGAAAGGGTTTGCAATAGAATTACTGTTAGAAATATCTGGCATTGTGCTCCAGTCAGTGATGGAGGTGCACACCAGAAATCATGAAAGATCAGCTTCAGAACTATGTACGGCATAAAATAAAATGACAAAAGAAACTTGACATTCAATCAATGTTGTGCAATGCGTCCAATATCAAAAGCAATCCTATCATTCTTCCTGATATATTTCAATTTGGGTTTTGTCCTCGGTCTGGTTTTTGATCATCTATGAGCTACTCCAGGAACCTGCAGCTCACTTCTCCTGTGCAATAGATTATTGCCGAACTAATGTTTGTTCATCAGCTTCCTGTCTTGAAAATA
Source organism: Hemiscyllium ocellatum (assembly GCF_020745735.1). NCBI lineage: Eukaryota > Metazoa > Chordata > Chondrichthyes > Orectolobiformes > Hemiscylliidae > Hemiscyllium > Hemiscyllium ocellatum. Next base: position 4,827,593 of record NW_026867487.1, read on the forward strand.
ATGTCACGGCAACATTTAATATTGTAGATCTTTGTCCTAATGTGTATAAATATCTTTGACATTGAGAGATGTACACTCTGGTTGCTACAATGGTTTGGACTGTGACAGGACATGCTCAGTGCCCACTGTAAATTGGTATTACATATTGCAACTATTTAGAGTCATAGAGATGTACAGCATGGAAACAGACCCTTCGTTCTGACCGTCCATATTGTCCAGATATCCCAACCCAGTCTGGTCTCACCTGTCAGCACCCAGCCCACATCCTTCCAAACCCTTCATTTTCATGTACCCATCCAAATGCCTCTTAAGTGTTGCAATTGTACCAGCCTCCACCACTTCATCCGGCAGCTCATTCCATACACGTACCACCCTCTGTGTGATAAAGTTGCCTTTTAGGTCTTTTTTATATCTTTCCCCTCTCACCCTAAACCTATGCCCTCTACTTCTGGACTACCCGGCCCCAGGGAATGAAAACTTTGAGTATTTACCTTATCCATGCCCTCCATAATTGTGTAAACATCTATAAGGTCACCCCTCCGCCCTGATGCCCAGGGAAAACAGTCCCAGCCTGATCAGCCTCGGCCTATAGCTCCAATCCACCAACCCTGGCAACATCCTTGTAAATCTTTGCTGAACCATTTCACATTTCACAACATCTTTCCGATTGGAAGGAGACCGGAATTGCATGCAATATTCCAATAGTGGCCTGGCCAATGTCCTGTAAAGGCGCAACATGACCCCCACCCTCCAACTCCTGCGCTCAATACTTTGAATGAAATATTTCTGGAACGGTTGGACTGAGATATATCCCGTTCGAAATTGGAGATAGACCTCAAAGGGCAAAATACAGCCAATTCAGAAGCAGACAGTTTAGAATGATGAGAGGAACAATAACATTGAGATTGTCAATGTCACGCCTCTGGCTTTCAGTTTTCACCTACATAGTGAAGATTGGGAGATCAGATTATACGAAATTAATTTTCACCAATGCACCTCAGTAGCATGGAGAGCATTGGTGTTAATGTTGCGTTCTTCCAACCATTGTGGCAAAAGCTGAGAAAACTCCACTCGAAGGAAACGTTTTAAAAAGGAGTCATATCAGACTCAAAACATAACACTACTTTGTTTTTGACAGATACTGCAAGATTTGCTGAAGCTCTGTAGCTGCTATAGTTTCTGACTGTATTTCACATTTCTCAACGATTACATCATCGTACCATTCCTACGCAGTGGTAGCACTTTATGGTTTAAATTCACTTGTTTTTTTGTGTGTGAATACAAAGCAGTCTTTGCAGATTCCTTCGAACATTGCTATGATTGACTTTATTTCAAGTCGGGGGAGAAAGTGACGAGCGCATCATTCCAGATGAAGAGCTTAAGCTCGGAACGTTGACTCTCCTGATCTGCCTAACCTGCTGTGCTTTTCCAGTGCCACGCTTTTGACTTTGTTTCAATTCGCCACATCAACGTATTGGGTGAAGTTTTCAATAAGCATTAATCACGCCTCGATTACACTTGTTTTAATATGTTTTATTCATAAAACATACTGAGTCAAAACTCTTTGTGCATATACATTGAAAGTAAAAAAACCCATTCAGTTCTGCACAGTTGCATATCAAGTAAATACACAGAAGGTTCGAGTTTGATTATATACAAAACCAAAGACCTCTCTTGCACATGCAGCAGTACTATTTATATATAGTTGACACACTAGGGGAGAGTCCAATAACTGAATTGACCCTCATTTACCTTCAGCAGGATGACCTCGGACGGTTGTCTTTCCCCCAGTGTGTCTTGCCACAATCTTTAATGCGGACCGCAGCATGTACTCCTGGTCATTGGAATATCTTAATCCATAACACTCTATCAGAGTCAATTCCTTCTTCTGGACGACGAACAAGGCACGGACAGACCAAAGAGAGTCTTTCAATGTCTGGATGGTCCACAAGATACAATTGATTTAAAGGTTTGTGTCCGAGGGAACAGAGGGAACAGACCGTGGGGTATATGGAGCTGCTCAGGACAAACCTCAACAAAACTATTCCATTTTCCTCCACACTTACTTGGCAAAGGTACATTGCAGCAGGAGATGTGTGCCAGTCTCAAACGCTCGGCAGCCAGTTCAACGGCAGTGTGTGGTGACACAGGCAGACCATGCATGCACGGTCGTGCCCTTCCCAACACCAGACAAGCGATGTCTTCAAATAGGGGTTGTATTGAAAATGCTGTCTCAATTCTGAGGAAGGGGCACAGGACACAAAATGTAAATTTTAATTTCTTTTCACAGATGCCACCAGACATGCTGAGCTTTTCCAGAAACCCCAGCTTTTGTATCAGTATCACTCCACTCGTTTAATGACCCCAAGGGAAGCCCCCTGCAGTCACTGATAAGTGTCCAGACTGTGAGATGAACAGAATCCTGGAGGAGGCATACGTCCGAGAATAAACTAAATCGATTCAAAAATTCCTACCGTTTGGCTTATAATACCATCTGTAACTTTCTCTCAAAGTAAGTCACCATCTTACCGAGAACAGTATATATTCTTTCACAGTTGCTGAGTCAAAATTCTTGAACTCCCTTGCTAACAGCACTGTGAGTTTCCTTCCATCTCAAGGAGTTCAGCGGTCCAAGAGGCAGATCACCTTCACCTTCTACAATGCAATTTGTGGTCATAATAGTATTCGGTTTCTCTTAAATGCCTCCAGAGGGAGGACAGGATCGTCTCGACCTTATACAATTGACATAATCAGAAGTGAACGATTGGGAACAATCAACAAATTTAGGTGTTGGGTGAAGAATGTTCATTTCCAGACAGCCCAGCAAGCAGAAACCACATGCGAATAAGACTTCCACTGGTCACTTTGCCTCATTAATTAGCCGCTATTCAGTGTGCTGTTTGGTTAGTGTTATTCAGATCGGAGTTACATTCCACTTGCTGTTAGTATTTGAATGCAAGCCTGCATTATCCTGGGCCTACGAATCTGTCTCTCTCAATTTCGAAACTGTTAATATGCAGCTGCAGAGGCAGGACCTCAATACAGCACAAAATGTTTGATGTTATTCAGGTTGCTCGAGCGATGCACGTGGCCGATCAGAGTCACGTGACCGATCATTGTTTCATTAAACAAAAACTTAGGATTTTATTGGACGTAACTCGTTGCTGCATTTTCTACGTCGTTCATTGCAGGAAACGTGGAACGTTTTGGGACATTTCAAAAGGCATGAAATCATGCATTCACTTTTCATTCACTAAACTGACAGCTTTTGTTTATTTCAATAATATATTTATAACGAATAAAGTCATGTATTCAAGTGAAAAAGTATCAGATTTTACGCGAATTTGGGTACAATTTCAGATCCACTCTTGATCTCACCGTTTGCCTGACACACTGTCATGTTCAGTGACTCCCTGACAGTTTTGGTACAGGGTCGGCCCAGTTCTAAGTCTCCGTGGGTCGCAGTGCGCAGTAATACACTGCAGAGTCTGCCAGTTCTGTTTTCACCACTTTCAGGTTGATGGTGCTGTTCACATGATCCAGCTTTGAGGAAAACCGGTCCCCTTGAAACCTTTCTGCGTTCGCTCCAAATTGGCTTCTTCGTAGCAGAAACTCCATGGAACCACTGGAATGTTGGTGGTACCAGAACAGGTAAGGAGTGCCTGTTGTAGTATAATTACAGAAGAACTGGACATTGTCCCCCTCAATCACTGCGATTGAAGCCGGTGTCTGTGAGACAGAATCTCCTCGACAAAGACCTGCAAAATTGATTGATCGATTTACTTGATTGGTTAATTGATGGACTATGTGTTTCGTGTACCTCAGTGCACTGAAAAGCTTTCTTTACCAGCGGTATAGGCCGATCATAGTAAAGAAGTGTATACAGATCATAGAATGAGACGAACAAATTTAGATAGAGGCATAAACGTTATGTCGCAAAGGTCAGCATTAACAAGACGAGCACTTGAAGTTAGAGACCACAGGAGAATCCAGAAATTACAGAAAACACTTCATTATTCTTATGCCACAGTCATCCTGTCACCTTGAACAATAACCTGCGAAATACGTTCGGAAAGATAAACGGAAATTAATTTCACGCAATTCGGCAGGTGTATTGGTCAAGGGCTTTGCGAGATGAAATAAAACTTCCTTCAGTATACAGGTCACACCGTCTAACAAGGTCATTTTCCATTTCGTTCCTGATCCTGAAGGAAAAACTGCAGACGGTAGATGAGTTTTTAGCTCTCGCCTCTGTCAAAGTATCTGAACGGACACCGTCCTTCTTAATTCCCAGCCTAACTCACCCACTGTCTGTCAATTTGGGTCGTTTGCTAAAATATCCCAAATAGTGCTGGTATTGGAAAAGTTTGGCCCCACATGATTATTTTACATTTGAAGAGAATGTATCGCTGCCTCTACGTTGATGGAACTGCTGAGTTAAATGTAATTGAAGCTGCGGACCTGAAACAAAATAATCCTCAACTTATCAACCTACCGGTTAGAACAGCTGCAGCTGTGAGGAATAAACTCAATGCTCCAGGCTTCATTGTTGGCGAGAGATTACAGTGAATGTGAACAGATCGAAGCTAAAATAATTTTCGTCAAGAATTGCTAACATTTCCGGATCTCTGCCCGTTGGTTCATTGTTGACAGAGGCATGAGGTGACAACCAATCAGTGTCAAACGCCTTTGTTCATCAATTCAAACAATTAGCTTTAGGCTCCTTGAACTTCCTTTCAGATGGCCACAAGTGAAAGGAACACCGTGTTAGCCAGACAATGGGGCCTTACATAGATTTTGAACCAATAATGACGTTTGGCAGTTTTAGTTCTCTGTCGGCGAAGTCAGAGAAGGAACACAGTCGACGTTGTTCGACTGTCAAAAACTGGAGTTCTGCAGTTAAGAGAACTGCTCTCTGGCGTTCTGAGAACTTCCTTTCGCCCAGGCTGAGGGTCAGTGTGTTTGAGTTTTTTGAACACAGTGATGATGTCCATTTTAAAAAAAAATGCATTTTCAATTACTTAAACAGTTGAGTGGAATGTCGATTTTGTTGCATTTTCTGACAAGATTCATAGCTATCGACATTTCTTTAATTTTACATTGTGCCATCCGCGGTATTTACACCGGACACATTCCAGCACCTGGACAAAACGTTTAACTGCCATATTCTCAAGGTACATTAATGATGCATGCCTGAATGGCCTGCAGCACCAAAATACTGTAATATTTTTGAAGGAAGACATGATGACACAGTTTCTCTGAAAGTCTGAATGGGAATGGTGAGAGAGCAGAGGTACATATTAATACAAATCCTGACAGAAGAGAATGCATTTTGCCAAAGACGCAAAATTAAATGGCAAGGCAAGTGATGAGGATGGCACAAAGTGTTGCGAGAAGGACATAAAGAGCTTAAGTGAGTGGGATTACAGTTTTCACAGGTGGGAGTATCAAAGAACGTTGCACCACACGGAAATGAACAATTGTTTTGATGGGATAATATCGTAAGATTGGAGTTTAGACGACTGAATTATGTAACTGTTATTGAAATGTGAATGATGTTTAAAGAAAGGCCTCTTTACTTCACGGTTGATTTACGACTTAAGATTATCTAAGTTTTAACATCTATGCATGATACTTGTTATTTTTCCTTCTATCTTTCAATGGATTATCAGAATTCTATCTTCGACATGTATTATTCCTTTATTTCTGCACTTCCTCCCATCTTTCACTCATGTAAGCATACGTATATATGTATGCTTTGTCGCCGCCCAGATTTCCAATTCTCTGCACCTCTTGCACTCTTTACATCTTGCTCGGCTGCAATTTGTTTGTTACCACATTCCCCTTAACATCGAATTAGAGAGCCTTGACATAATAACATGAATACACAGCACTGCGGTCTTCACACGCGGTGTAGGTTTTTGTTCAGACTCTTCCTCTGTTTGTAACACTGTGCTCCCACTGGCACAGAGATAGATGGCGGCGTCATCAAGTCTGGCGTCTCTCACGCTTAGGACACTGCTTTTGTAGTTTGTACTGACTAAAGCGGAGATCCTCTCATGTTGATCAGCTTCTGTTTTGGCCATCACCAGATGCTGGGCTGGCAGGTTCGGGAACTGTCTGTACCAATGCACTATGCCAGATACCGTTGCTATAGAGCACTCCATGGAAGCGTTTTCTGCCTCATTGACAACTATCCACTGAGCAAGTTGGACTACTTCATCTTCTCCAGTTTCTACTATGTGGATCAGACAGGAAAGCATGAAAAGAACTCGGAAAGTTTGAGACATAATCACTTTACATGAAACGTGAAGTCCATAGAGTTTGTTGAATAAAAAAGGGGTTAATGACTCGAAAAACGCTGTTTTCGTCTCAGCCACAGTGCTGCCTTCTTTCGAAGTTGCGGAATAAGTTGTGTCTTGAAGTTTATTTTCTGCTCCAAGCCTTTGACACGAACAGCTGCTCACACTGTGTGTAATATCACTCCGCCCTGACATTCAATATATGTCACAGAATCACCCTGCCCTCTAGTGGTAATGTCCGGAAATTGTGACGGAAATTTTCTCACCAGAAGTGACTTCAGCTGAATGAAAACAAAAATATACCCCCCACCACCACCCAAAAAAAACGGTTGCCTGTGATAACCTGCACGTTTTTATTTCAATGCAGCACCCAACGATTTCAGGGTATTTTCTTCACGCATTGCAACTGAAACTGTTTTCCAAACTTTGATCAGCCTTATTGAAACAAGCAAAAGATCTCAATATTAGTCCTAAAATCTTGGCCTGTGATTTGAAGTGGCGTGTCACTTCAGCGTGATGCGATTGGAACATGTGTATCCATTCTGTGCACTGTACTAACTGGAAGAACAACATTAGTAACTCATTATATTATGGCCCTCAAGCGTGATCTTTCTGATATCAACCCCTCTCTCACATGCATACACATACATGTGCACACACACACACACACACACACACACACACACACGCAAACACATTCACAAACACCCTCACCCACCTGTCTCTGATGGGGTCTACCCAAAACCACGCAAGCATTTCTGAAATCGCCTTCTATTGGAAGATGCTGTGCATTTATTATGCTGGTGCTTCAGAAATTGAACCTGAATGGTACGGCTACACTTGGAGCATTGCATACTGTTCTGGTCACTGTATTATAGGAAGGAGTTTGGAAAGAGTTCAGGCGAGATTTACTTGGATGTTGCCTGTTATGGAGACGAGGTTTTACGAGGAAAAGCTGAGAGACTCGAGGATGTTTTCGTTAGAAATAAGAAAGGTGAGAGATACTTAATTGGGACATAGAAGTTAAACAGATGGTTAGGTAGGGTGGACAGTGGGAGCTTTTTCTTCGGATCACGGTGGCGAGGATGACGGGACATGGCTTTAAACTGAGGAATGACAGATAAAGGGCAGACACCAGTGGTAGTTTCTTCACTCAGAGTAAAAGGTGCGTGGAACGCGCTGACTGCTACAGTAGTAGACTCGCCAACCTTAAGGCCATATAAATGGTCATTGGTTAGACATATGGATGAGAACGGAATAGTGTAGGTTAGATGAGCTTCAGATTGGTTTCAGAGGTCAATGCAACATCAAGGGCTGAAGGGCTTGGACTGCGTTGCAATGTTCTGTGTTCTCTGTTCTAAATGCTGACAGAAGTGGAGCAACAGATAGCGGGAAAATGAAAGCGAGCAGGGGACGTGCTGAACATAAGGTTTGTGCTTTTATGTGTGCGTGGTGCCTCTGGGTGTTGGTGTGTATCTTTCTATGTGTATTTCTGTGTGCACTTCTCTTTATGTTTGTTGCTGTGTGTGTATATGTGTAATTTTATGTGACTACAAATGTGCATTTCTGTGTGTTCATGTGCATGTCTTTGTGTGTGTGTGTGTGTGTGTGTGTCTGTGTTTACCTTTGTCTGTTAGTGTGCACGCACGTGTGTGTGTATGTGTGTATTTGTGTGTGTGTGTGTATGTACGCGCGAGCGCGCGCACATGCACACACATGCATGTGGATGCATGTGTCCATTCCCGCGTGCAATGAAAGTTACTTCTGGCTTAATGTTGAAAGAAATACGGTGTCAAAGTTCACTGCTTGTTGCTGTGTTCTGAATAAGATCACATCGTTCCACCACCCACTGTCGAATTGAAGTGGTAGATGTTTCAAAAAGTATCAGATTCTTTTGAAAGGCCTCAGATTGGGAATTTTTCGAATACTCATGACGTAATAAAATTAGGGGTTAAAGTTTGAAATGCATCCATTTTAAAACAGCTACCCAATGTTCTGATATCAGTGGTTTGAATGAGATTGTACAAGGCATGAGCACGAAGTTTGATGATGACACTAAAATCGGAGGTATCATGCACAGTGAAGGAGGTTATCAGAAATTGCAGCAGGAACTTGATCAGCTGGGGAACTGGAAAGAAATAGCAAATGGAAAATGATATAGTTAAGTGTGACGTCTGGCATTTTGGAAAGTCAATTCAAAGCAAGAGTTTAATGATGGATGGTATGGACATAAGGAGTGTAGTGCAACAGACAGTCCTTCATATCATAATGAGCCAAGTTCAAATAAAACAGAATCATTAACAGACACTTTGACGTCATGAACTGGAGAACAAAGCGGCTGTTAGCCGATTGGGTGATATATGATGACTCTGACAGAACTGAACCATTCGGCAGCGAGACCGGATATGACACCCATTGACTGCCAACTCAAAAGAATCAACTTCAATATTCTTTGTTCTAACCCTGCACCTGCTCTGCAAACATGTTGACTCTTCCCATTTGCTCATTTCTCACTGCTGCAACGCTCTTAAGAGGTAAGTTTCTAAGTTGTAAAATATTCTCTTCTAGGTAAAATGTCTATCGCAATCTTTGATTTGTCTGTGTTTTCCTCGATTGCAGTAAATGCTTTGACTAGCCAACATTTATCATGCTCGTCATTTTAATGTCACTTTCGTTCTATATTTGCGCAGGTGTTAATTGTGCCGACTCGATCTTCCTCGATTGCAGTAAATGCTTTGACTAGCCAACATTTATCATGCTCGTCATTTTAATGTCACTTTCGTTCTATATTTGCGCAGGTGTTAATTGTGCCGACTCGATCTCACAGAAGCCGGATACAGTGAAACAATTTGAAGGAGATACAGTGACTATTTTTTTCAGATATTCGACCACAGATAACTCGCATACGTTACAACTGTACCGTCAGGGCCCAAGGAAATCTCCAACATTCCTAATCTACATTCACAATTATGGCAGTATCCAGAGAGGAGAGGGAGTGTCGGATCGATTTTCTGCATCTTTGGATAAGTCGAAAAACGAAGGGAATTTCACTATCAATGAGCTGCAGCTGTCTGACAGCGCAGTGTATTACTGCGGACTGAGAGACACAGTGACAGGAACCAGGCTGAGTCTCGTGCAAAAACACTGTCCCAATGGCTACCTGAGTCGAGAGTAAAATTTACTTCCTATCTTTCTTCCAGAATGAGCCAAGTTCAATTAAATGAAAATAACTAATGCGCAGAGTTCAATGGGAGCAGCATCCAAGAAAGATGCATTTGAATAAAGCACAAACGTGCGATTAAAGATTTATGCCATTGTGCAACTCAGTGATTGCAATAGAATTACTGTCGGAAGTATCTGGCATTGTGCTCCAACCAGTGAAGTAAGTATACACCAGAAACCATGAAGCATCGGTTTCAGAACTCTGGCGACACAGATCAAAATGACAACAGAAACTTGATTTAGATCAATGCTATATAATGCGTCCAATATCCAAAACCAATTCCGTCACTCTTCCTGATATATTTCAATTGAGCTTTTGTCATCGGTCTGGTTTTTGGTCACCCATTAGCTATTCCGGGAACCTGCAGCTCATTATTTCTGTGCAATCGATTGTTGTTGTACTAATGCTTGTTCATTAGCTTTCTGTCTTGATAACAAAGTCATGGTGCGAGCTAATATTGTAATTGCTTGATCCTAATATATGTAAATGTCTTTAACATTGAGAGATCTGATATCAGGTTACTAGAATGGTTTAGACTTTCTCTGGACAAGCTTCAGTGCCCACTGTAAATTGGCATTAGATATCACAACTATGGTTCCATTGAATGAAATATTTCTGGAACGATTACACTGGAATATTTTTCATTCAAAATTGGGGTTTAATCTGACAGAGCAAAATTCAGCCGTTTCAGAAGCGGACAGTTTAGAGTAGTGAGAGGAACAATAAAACTAAGATTGTCAATGTCACGCCGTTGGCTTTCAGTTTGCACCGACATACTGAATTTGGGAGATCAGGTTATACAGAATCAATTTTCACCAATGCACCTCAGTGGCATGGAGAATATTGATGTCAACACAAGGTTCTCTCAACCACTATGAAAAATGCTGAGAACACATCACTCAAACGAAACGTTCTGAAGAAGAGTCATATCAAACTCAAAACGTTAAAACTATTTCTCGCTTGACAGATACTGCCAGATCTGTTGAAGCTCTGTGACTGTTTCTGATTTTATTGCGTATTTCTCAACGATTGCATCCGTGGACTATTCCTACGCAGTGGTAGCATTGAATGGACCCCAATTTGCCTTCAACAGGGAGGCCTCAGACGGTGGTCTTTCCCCACTGTGTCTTGGCAGTAGCTGCCCCAAGCATTCCAGATCATTGAAATATGTCAACCTGCAAACCGCATTTGGAGTCAACTCCTTGTCCTGTTTTGATGGTTCACAAGATGAAGTTGGTGTCTGGAAAGTTGTGTGTCCTAGGGAACGGACCGTAGAATACATGGAACTGCTCAGGACGAAATCAACGAAAAAAAATTGCATTTTACTCCAGACTTACTTGGCATGGCACATTCCAGCAGGAGATGTGGGATAGCCTCAAAACCTCAGCAGCCAGTCCAAGGGCAGTGTGTGGTGATGCCGGTGGACCGTGCATGCAAAGTAGTTCCCTTCTCACCAGCAGCCAAGTGATATCTTCAAATAGGGGTTGTATCTAAAATGTTGTTTCAATTCTGAGGAAGAGGCACCGGGCACAAAAAGGAAACTTTAAGTTCTCTTCACAGCTGCCACCAGACCTGTTGAGCTTTCCCAGCAACCCCCGTTTTTGTGTCAGCGCCTGCCCATTAGTTTAATGACCCACAAGGGAAACCTTACTGAAGCCACTGATAAGTGTTCAGAATATTATATGAGCAAACTCCTAGAGGAGTTAAATATCCAAAAATAAACTAAATTGATTGAACCTTCCAAATGCTTGAATTACAGTACCACTGTAAATTGATCTCAAAGTAAGTCGCCATCTCAGTCTGAACAGTACATATCCTTTCATGGTCGCTTAGTCAAAGTTCTTGAACTCCCTTGCTAACAGCACTGTTAATGTCCTCTCATCTCAAGGAATTCAGTGGTCCAAGAGGCAGAACGCCTTCACCTTCTGCAATGCAATATTTGGTCACAATAGTATTATTGTTCTTTTAAATGTCGCCAGAGGGAGGAGAGGACTCCTCTAATCTTTATTCAATTGACATAATCAGATGTGAACGATTGGGAAACAATCAACAGATTTAGGTGGTTGGTGAAGAATTTTCATTTCCAGACAGCCCAGCAAAAAGAAACCATATGCGAATGAGACTTCCACTGGTGACTTTGACGAATTAAGCAGCGTTTGTTTGGTTCGTGTTGTTGAGATCTGAGTTACATCCTACTTTCTGGTTGGTATTTTATCCTGGACCAAAGAATCTTCCCCTCGCTATTTTGAAACTGTTAAAAAGCAGCTGCAGGGTTAGTACTCAATATCGCACAAAATGCCTGATGTTCTTCAGTTTGCTCCAACGATTCACGTGACCGATCAGAATCACAACATCGATCATTGTTTCCGTAACCAAATGCTTTGGATTTTGTTGAACGTAAATTTAAAAATGAGGTCCTTGAGGATAGTAATATCTGGATTACTCCCGGTGCTACGAGATAGTGATGGCAGGAATAGGAGAATAGAGCAGATGAATGTATGACTGAGGAACTGTTGCACGGGAGAAGGATTTACATTTTTGTATCATTGAAAGCTGTTTTGGGGTAGACGTGGCCTGTACACGAAGGACGAAATACACCTAAATTTGAAGGGTACTAATATACTGACAGGGAAATTTGCTAGAGCAGTCAGGAAGATTTAAACTAGTAAGATCGCGGGTGGCAGTGGGGGTGGGGTGGAGGGCTGACGAGGGACGGGGGTGGGGGGGGGGAAGAAGTGGAGGTGGGACCGAAGAAGATAGTGAGGAAAGATTTCCATCCGAGACTGGTACAGTTGAGAACAAAGGCGAGTCAACCAGTCAGGGTAGGCAGGGACAAAGCAGAGAATAGGGTAGTACCGATAAATAGAACTGCAATTTTTCAATGAAAGCGGTCTAACAGGGAGGTAGATGAACTCAGGGCATCGTTAGGAACATGGAACTGAGATATCTTAGAAATTACAGAAACTTGGCTCAAGAATGGACAGGACTGGGAGCTTAATATTCCAGGGTGCAAATACTACAGGAAGGACAGAAAAGGAGGCAAGAGAGGAGGGGGAATGGCTTTTTTTAAATAAGGGATAGCATTACAACTGTACTAAGGTATAGCATTGCAACTAGTACATCCAGGAAAGTTATTTGGGTGGAACTGAGAAATAAGAAAAGGATGATCACCTTCTTGGGATTGGATTATAGAACCTCTAATAGTCGGAGGGAAATTGAGAAACAGATTTGTAAAGAGATCTCAGTTATTTGTAACGATATTAGGGTGGTTATGGTAGGGGATTTTAACTTTCCAAACATAGACTGTGACTGCCATAGAGTTAAGGGGTTAGATGGAGAGGAATTTGTTAAGTCTGTACAAGTACATGTTCAGATTCAGCATGTGATTCCGATTCAGTGTTCTTCCACGACTGGAGAAAGTGCAAAACTTGACCTACTCTTGGGAAATAAGGCAGGGCAGGTGACTGAGGTGTCAGTAGGGGAGCACTTTGGGGCCAGCGACCATAACTGTATTAATTTTAAAATAGTGATGGAAAAGGATAGGCCAGATCTAAAAATTGCAGACCTAAATTGGAGGGAGACCAATTTTGATGGTATCAGGCAAACACTTTCAAAAGCTCATTAGGCACAGATGTTCGCAGGTAAAGAGACAGCTGAAAAATGGGAAGCCTTCAGAAATGAAATAGCGAGAATCCAGAGAAAGTACATTCCTGTCAGGATGAAAGGAAAGGCTGATAGGTATAGGGAATGCTGGATGACTAAAGAAATCGAGGGTTTGGTTAAGAAAAAGAAGGAAGCATATGGCAGGTATAGACAGGATATATCGAGTGAATCCTTAGAATAGTACAAAGGCAGTAGGAGCATACTTAAGAGAGAAATGAGAAGGGCAAAAAGGGAACATGAGATAGCTTTGGCAAATACAATTAAGGAGAATCCAGAGGGTTGGACAAATATATTAAGGAAAAAATTGTAACTCGGGAGAGAATAGGACCTCGCTAAGATCAGCAAGGTGGCCTCTGTGTGGAGCCACAGGAGATGGGGCAGATCTAAACGAACATTTTACAATCAATGTTTACTGTGGAAAAGGACATGGAAGATATAGAATGTAGGGATACAGATCGTGACAACTTGAAAAATGTCCATATTACAGAGAAGGAAGTGCTGAATGTCTTGAAACGCATAAAGGCGGATAAATCTCCAAGACCTGATCAGGTGTACCCAACAATCCTGTGGGAAGGTAGGGAATTAATTGTTGGGCTCACGGCTGAGATATTTGTATTATCAATAGTCATGGGTAAGGTGATGGAAGTCTGGAGTTTGGCTAACGTGGTGCCATTGTATAAGAAAGGGCATAAAGGAACTATAGGCCAGCGAGCCTTAAGTCGGTGGTGGGCAAGTTGTTGGAGGGAATCCTGAGGGACAGGATGTGCATATATTTGGAAAGGCATGGACTGATTAGGGATATTCAACATGGCTTTCTGCGTGGGAAATCATGTCTCACAATCTTCGCAGAGTTTTTTGAAGAAGTAACAAAGAGGATTGATGAGGGCAGAGAGGTAGATGTGATCTATACGTACTTCAGTCAGGCGTTCAACAAGGTTTCCTATGGGAGACTGGTGAGTAAGGTTAGAACACATGGAATACAGGGAGAACTCGCTATCTGGATACAGAACTGGCTCAGAGGTATAAAACAGAAGGTGGTGGTGGAGGGTTGTTTTTCAGACTGGAGGCCTGTGACCAGTGGAGTGCCAGAAGGATTGGTGCTGGGTCCACTGTTTTTCTCATTTATATAAATGATTTGGATGCGAGCATAAGAGATATAGTCAGTCAATTTGCTGATGACACCAACATTGGAGGTGAGGTGGACAGCGAAAAAGGTTACCTCAGATTACAACGGGATCTTGATCAGATGGGTCAATAGGCTGAGAAATGACAGATGGTGTTCAATTTAGATAAACGTGAGTTACTGTATTTTGGGAAAAGAAGTCTTAGCCAGACTTATACACTTAATGATAAGTTCCTAGGGAGTGCTGCTGAACAAAAAGACCTTGGAGTGCAAGTGCATAGCTCCTAGAAAGTGAAGTCGCATGTAGATAGGATAGTGAAGAAGGCGTTTGGTCAGAGCATTGAGTACAAGAGTTGGGAAGTCTTGTTGCGGCTGTACAGGACGTTGATTAGGCCACTGTTGGAATATTGCGTGCAATTCTGGTCTCCGTTCTATCGGAAGGATATTGTGAAACTTGAAAGATTTGCAAGGATGTTGCCAGGGTTGGAGACTTTGAACTATAGAGGGGGGCTGAATAGGCTAAGTCTGCTTTCCCTGGAGTGTCAGCGGCTGAGGGGTGACCATATAGATGTTTATAAAATCACACGGGGCATGGACAAAGTCTTTTCGCTGAGGTCGGGATGTCCAGAACTAGAGGGCATATGTATATGTTGAGAGTGGAGAAAATGTAAAAGAAATGTAAGGGGCAACTTTTTTCACGCAGAGTGTGGTTTGTGTATAGAATGAGCTGCCAGAAGAAGTGGTAGAGGCTAGTATAATTGCAACATTTAAAAGGCATCTGGATGGGTATATGAATAGGAAGGGTTGAAAGGGCTATGGCCTCGTGCTGGCTGGTGAGCTAGATTGGGTTGGGATACCTGGTCAGCAAGGACAAGTTGGTCCGAAGTGCCTGTTTCTGTGCTGTACAACTTATGACTCTATAACTGGTTGCTGCATTTTCCACATCGCTCAATGCTGTCAACGTGGAAAACTTTTCGACATTTCAAAAGGCATGAAATCATGCATTCACTTTTCTTTCCCAAAAGTAACAGGTTTAGTTTAGTTGAATAATGTACTTGGAACGAATAAAGGTTTGTATTCAAATCAAAAATATCAGATATCACCGTGAATTCGGGAACACTTTCAGATCCAATCCTGATGTGACTCCCTGACAGTTTTTGTACAGGGTCATACCAGTTCTGAGACTCTGTGGGGCTCAATGCGCAGTAATACACTGCAGAGTCTGCCCGTTCTGCTATCACCACTTTCAGCTTGATGGTGCGGTTCACATGATCGAGCTCTGAGGATAACCGGTCTCCGTGAAACTTCTCTGCGTTCCCGTCAAATTTGCTTCTCCGCAGCAGAAACTCCATGGAATCACTGGAATGTTGACGGTACCAGAACAGGTAAACATTGTTGCTTGTTTTAGTACAATTACAGAACAACTGGGCACTGTCCCCCACATTCACTGCGATCAAAGCCGGTGTCTGCGAGACAGAATCACCTCGACAAAGTCCTGTAAAATTGATTGAACAATTTATTTGACTGGTTAATTGATGGACTTATGCACACGAGAACCTCAGCGCAGTGAAAAGCTTTGTTTACAAGCGGTATAGGCAGATCACAGCAAAGAAGGATATACAGATCATAGGATGGCAAGAACAAACTTAGACAGAGGCAGATTGGCTATGTTGCAAAGGTAAACATTAGCAAAATCAGCACTTGAAGTTAGAGACTCCAGGAGAATCCAGAAATTACCTTAAAATTATACCCGCGTGATAGCCATGGAAAATGTATCTGGCTATCTGCTCTGTCTATGTCTCACATCATATCTTGCTTTAAATTTGGATGCCATTATGAATCAATGATACATTGTCGTCAATACACAGGTGCAGAGGGACAATCCACTACACTTGACTGTCACCAGCAAGAAGAGATTTGACCTTCTATTCTGAAATGTATAGGCCCACAGTTCATCACTAATCACTGGTAGTGCTCATTGGTGCTACAGTCACTATGGACATATTTTAAACAACATTAAACATACATTCTTAAACTAGATAAGAATTCAATGTAGGCTGCCTATACCAAGGTCAGGGATGCTACCAATGTGCGATAAGAATCCTTAGTCTGAGCGTTCTATTATCGGAATCAGAATACATTCAGCTTCTCTGATGGAAAAGTCAAGTGCAGCACCTCTGTGGATACAATCACTGACATTGCGAATCCTCTGTAATGACATTAATCTCTGTCAAGTAGATCTATAGCAAGAGGGCAACATCATGTTGTCCTCTCATGATCCTCAATTTATTTCCAATTTTACTGATCGTTGCAACACATATTCTCAATCAAACGTGCAATGAAGGCGTTTTATATCTTTCCATGCACCTCGGTGCATTGTCAGCAACAATATAACAGCGAATCTCAGACACTGACTGCAACAAATTCTCAAACTCAATCCGTTTCAATGGTGAACAAGTGCCCGTTATGAAAGAACAATCTAAGCATTGCTGTGAAAAATAAAAGTTGGTATTTTCAGCCTTGCATGAATGAGGACAGGCACAAAATAACTCCAAATTTCACGTGCCCTATCAATTTCAACTACAGGAGAGCCCAATTTCGATTTCATTCTATTTCTCGCTGACCGTGCAATACGTGTTGAATTATAGAAGAAAGAAGCAGTTAACTGATTGGATTACATGCAAAACAATGCATCTAAAATATTGATTGGAAGTTGCCTTTAAGATAACTTTAAGTTATCGTGCATTTTTTTTTTCTAACTTAAAGTCTCTCCTCTGACTCTTCCTCTGGAGCTGAATTGTTCCTTCGGTTTCAAGGTGTGAATGAGCCTTCTTTAACTGGCACTCTCAGCGTGAGTTTTTGTAGGGGTTGTGCCATTACTCTGTATCAGTGTGAGCGTCATTGCACAGAAATACATGGCACAGTCAGAGATGATGGCCATGCTGATTGTCAACTCGGCATACTTCGTAGATTTCGTAAATTTGAAAGCGAATCGTTCAGGAACATCTGGATTCTTCTTGACAATGTTTTCTCCAGCTATGTAAACCATGTACCTTGGAGGCTGCCCCGGGAGCTGACTGTACCAGTGAACATAAGGGATGGGATCGCTTGTCTTCAAACTGCAGGTTAGTGTGACATTGCCTTCCTCTTTAACTGCTAATTCAGAGTCTAGCTGTTCCACCGTATCTTGCTGACTCCATTCTAAGAAAAACAAAAAGCAATTTTCAAGATTATACCCATTACCGTCATTGTTTTCCGAATATTAACCCTTAGGTTGCAAACATCTGTGTCTGGTGAAATGGAATATTACTGAGAAACAAACACTCACTGAGAATTGATACAATGATGAGGAGTGGTGTGAGAATATTCCTCATGGTGCACTCTGAGTATGTAATTCTGCAGTCTGGAAAACCCTTTGTCAGAGATCCTGATCAAAGCTGTTTCACTCAATGAGTAACAGTGACGGCTACTGCGACATCTGCAGTATCACAGAGAAGGGAAGGCGCGTCAGAGATAAGGCAGCAAACGGAAGCTGAGGGCGGATCTGCAGCAGACACCGCTCTGAGTGAACTCATTTTGCCGTGTCAGAACAGAAGGTGAACAATGCGGTACAGCTGCATCCAGAAGTGTTGAACGTGGAAAGGTCTGATACAACCCTGCCCGAGCAAAGAATCACCAACAATCAAATATGGAGGGGGGCATAAATGATCAAGGATTTCATAGTTGCAAATAGAAGCTATTCCGTCAATTATAACTGCAGCTGCTCTTTGAAACATTCCTGTATGTAGTTGCACAGCCACAGCTATTGTTCTGCAGCTGTGCAAAATCTATTACTTTCTACATATCTTTGCAATAACATTCTGAAAGTTAGCATTGAATCAACGTCCACTTACATGTTAAATTCGGGATTATAATAAGATTCAATGTGTAAAGCAAAGTGTGTTTCTTTTGTCAATGCTACTAATCGTGTTCCACAGATTACCGAACTCCAAACAAGTGAAAGTAATTTGGCATGATGGATTCTATCAACCCAATGTATGAGCGCTCAGCAGTTCAGTAAAATTTTCATTATCATTAAGTTGACAGGAGGACAATAATATGTTCTTGTCTAGAATTTGCATGATTCAGGTGTCTGATTATCTTTCATTTCTCCAAGTCAGTAAACCAAATCACGCACGCTTCCTGATCTCTGGACTGCCATCCAAATTCAGCTCCACATCTGTTTGGTCCACTCCCAATGTTTCCCTCCTTCTGTCTCCTCTGTTCTTCTGCGGTTGACAAGCTCCTGTCTATATATTGCGAATCAAATCACTGAGACTGATTCGGGGTTTTGGGCTTCCAAAGGATCTTTGTCATTAAGAAAACGATACAAAATTAAACAAAACCTTCCCAGGTTCTGTAGTTCTAACGAGGTTGCTTTTTCTCTGGCGTTGCCCAGCTTCAATCCCTGTTGAGGAAACAATGATACGTTCTTTTTGTGCAAACTGTTAAAATGAACGTGAATTCCTGGCATTAAAACAGCAAATTTAGAGACAAAGCAGTTCTGCCAGAATCAATCATGGATTCACAGCACAGGTAAAAAACACCACACTGGGCCGGAAGAAAGCATGCAGTCCGAATCAAAGTAACCAGCTGTAACCGTCTAAGATGATACATTTTGGATTCATAGGTGTTTCGTTATATTTTTTCTTTAGGATTTTACAATGAACCGCCAGGCGAAAGTATGCATTTGCTACAATGGGGACTGGGACCATTTCGAGTCTGAGTAGTGACAGGCACTCAGAATGGAAGGAGGCTTCCTATCTGGCTAAGATGCTATTCACTTTGTGGGCCACAAATTTCTAGATCCTTGAGAATGATTGGAAACGAAAAACTAAGGTTAGTTTTATATTCTGAGCGAGTCTGCAGGTGCATTATTAAAGTCAGTGATACAGAATGACAAAGACAATTAAAGTTGGTGTGCTGAGAACAACTTCACTGGGTCCTAAACACATTGCTTTAACCACTCAATCACCACAATGACTTGGTAATATGCATAGATGATATTCATTTAGGCTATGCTGAAAAACATTTCACAACCGTTTCATTTGTGATGATGTTTCTCCTTTAATAAGGTTATGTTGTCCTTCTTTTGCCAGGAGTTCATGAAAATGCAAGTTCTGAAATGTTTGTGTTTGGATGCGTTTTAGGGCCAATTTGATTATAGTTAACAGGTACTGCCTCAGGCAAAAACCTTTTAAGTTTTAAAAAAAAAACACTCGTACAATGAAAGGGGAGGAGCCAGTTCTCCCAGCTCAGCTCTTCTTTCGTTTCTTTGTTTTTTTGGCTGTCTGGCTATTTCCTGAAAGAAGTCAACAATCGTGAAGCTGGTGGATGCAAAAGTTTTGTCAATGTCGAAAGCTTTCTCTAATACCACTCATGTAAGACATTGGGTTTGAGTTTACCTTTTGCATCAAACGGTGTTTATGGGGACTTTACAATTATTGTGAACAGCAGCATTAAGTTGAGATAGTCTGCTGGTTTTTGGGGTAGTTTATGTTATTCTGCTTTCTGTTCTCTTTGGTTCGTTTTTCATTGGGTAATCTCGCAAATAAATTCAGTTTTATGCGAAGGAAAGTGATTTAACCAGCTCTATCACCCCCAGAATATTCACATTACACCTGCTATTGAGAAGTAGCAAAGTTAGGGTCTGCGCTACTTCCTTGAAATGCTTAGATGAGATCTGGTCTGTTCCAAAACACTGTGAACTTTCATAACTCCTTAAACTTTTGGGATATCTCCAGGAACAGCAAATCTTTTAAGCTTCACAGGCATTTCAATCATCCAGCTACATTCTAATCATTTAAACTTCTGCTATTGGAGGTTTTGTCGCTTTTGTGTATATGTGTCTTTATCTCCGATGAAGAAATTGGATTCCTGATTTGGTAAATAATACCGATTACACTTCAGAAATGCTCCGTTACGTAGAACATAATTTGAGTTATCATCAACTATGAAAAGTGTTTTATCCATGTCCATCTCTCTCTCAATGTGAGAACATTCAATATCAACGAGTATTTTCTATGAAGTCGTGGTCACTGCCTTTTTGAGGAAGGGAATTCGAAACACTCATGAACCTCTGAAGAAAAATATGCCCCTTCTCTCTGTCTTAAATGGATAGCTCTTTTAAAAATTGACACGCTCAGTCAATGACCTCTAGCTGCAGTACACCTCAAAGTATCTCTTCAATATATTTGCCAGAGGAAACTTCGAATAAACGTGACACTTTCCCAAACATCTGCTGTTTTTGCAGCAGCTTCAATTTACCAGCAGATGTTGGCATTCTATTATTTTAATCTGAAGGCAGCAACATGTGTTAGGTAAGGGGTAAATGTAGGGGTATGAGTGGGTTGCGCTTCGGCGGGTCGGTGTGGACTTGTTGAACCGAAGGGCCTGTTTCCGCACTGTAAGTCTAATCTAATCTAATGGTGCAATGCTTTGACGTTGTTATTTCTTCCACCACAAGCCAAATGCATCTCCCATTGCGTGCAGAGATGAAAGCAAGCATAATCAAAGACACGCACACACCCGCAGACAGACAAAACAAAAACACAGACGCACGCAGGTCTGGAGGTGGCACAGTGGCTCAATGGTTAGTACTGCTGCCTCACAACCCTTGGGTCACAGGTTCGGTTCCAGCTTCGGATGACTGTCTGCATGGAGTTTGAACATTCTCCGTGTGTCTACATGGGTTTCCTCCCACAGTCCAAAGATGTGCATATCAGGTAGATTGTCCATAATGTTAAGTGCATTAGTCAGAGGGAAATGAGTCCGGGTGGGTTACTCTTCGGAGGGTTAGAATGAGCTAGTTCGGCTGAAGGACCTGATTCCACACTGTAGGGACTCTAATCATATGCACACACAGAAGGAAAAACATTAATAGACAAACAAGATTACCGTGTTATGGACCAGATCAAACCCCATCAAAATATATTTAGAAATTAACATGTATTCTAATTGTTCTACATTTCAAGATTCATGGATGCTTTACGTTCCAGATGCAATTAGCTCAGTGTATACTCGATTTTAGACAAGGTGCATTTCATTTTTATGTTGCTCCTTCATCAGGTAACTCGGGGACTGGATCATGGGGTACAGGATTTACAATACAAGATCAAAGTGTCATATAACTGATATGACTAGTTATCTGACAAAGAGGCAGTGCTCCCAAAGCTTGTACTTTCAAATAAACCTGTTAGGTTATAAGCTGGTATTGTATGATTTTAATTCTGTCCACCAAAGTACATTGTTGGCACCTTGACAATCTGGTGAGAAAAATTTACTTTCAATTTCCAGAGAATTCCACTAGAGGGTGGTGCGTGTCTGTGGTAAATATTGAACATGATATCTGGAGTCAGAGTGATGTTACAGACAGACAGCAGTTGTTAAAGTAAAACATTTGGTACTGAAAGACAAACAGATAGACATGACCAGAAGGTGGCTCTAAGTGAAACTTGAAGAGGACGTTTTACGAGTTGTTAACACTTAATATTTTTCTCCTGGCTCTAAACATAGCTCTGTGACAAGTGCTTAACTCCACATTTCATGTAATTTGAAAACGTTTCAAATTTACAGTGTCCTTTTGTTTCTTCCTACAGATATTAAAAGTCAGAATAAGCATACATCAATGAAATATGAGGAAATTGGCCTTTCCTTTAACGTTAATCACATTTTACTAAGAGTTACACAATCCAATTGTCACGAAAACGAGGCACATAAACCTACTATTCAATACCAGCTATTGTTAATTTTGTCACTTTTTTTTTCCATTTTCTCATTGTGCAGCATTTCTGAGATTCCAGTTGCTGTAAATCAGTTAACTCGATATTCTTCGTGGATTTAGTAAGAGTGAAAGAGAATCGTTCAAGAAAATCAGGATTCCTCTTTACAACTGGAAGTAACACCAACACATTATCCCCAATTGCAAAATTACAAATTTGCTATTTCTTATCCGCTTCTTGTTTCAATGTATGCTGTGATATTTTAAATGCTGTCTAGCCAACGCCCCAGCTCTATTTAATCGTTCTCTAAAATTTGTCACATAGGCCAAATGGGTGGTCTCTATATTCTGACTTATTAATTTCTCCTTAATCAATTTTAACCTCTTATTTCATACCAGAAATTTATTTCAAATGGACTGAATTGGAATGATTCATCCATGCGGGTCTGACCACAAAAAGTACAAATAGAACTCTCTTATCCTAATCATCTGAATAATCCTGACCATAAGCCTGCAACATGGTCTATAGTGTTGAATGCCTTCTCTCTAGCCCTCCCTGCCATTCTGGATGGTACAGAGTAGATTGGAATACGTTCATTCCCAAGTTATCCATAACCTCCTTGAATAGTTCGGATGTGAAGTTTGATCCTTGATCTCACTGAATACCTATTGGCAGTCTGTATCTAGTCAAAAAAAAAATTAAGTAGTACTCTACACCCCTTTTTGTAGTGATTTTCCATAGTGGGATTACCTCTGGAAGTCTAATTGATGCATTCATTATTGTTAATAACCACCTATTTCCACTTTTTGTTTGAGGTAGGGGACCTACACAATCAATCAAGGTTCTTGTGAAAGTTTCCTCAAATGCTGGAATAGGTATTGAAGGTATAGATTTTATTACTGCCTGTGGTTTTAAGATTAGTTGACATGTATGACACACCTGGATTAGTGGTGCTGGAAGAGCACAGCAGTTCAGGCAGCATCCGAGGAGCAGTAAAATCGACGTTTCGGGCAAAAGCCCTTCATCAGGAATAAAACACCACTCTTCCAGCACCACTAATCCAGAATTTGTTTTCCAGCATCTGCAGTCATTGTTTTTACCATTTATGACACATCGGGCAAAATTCAACTGCAGCTTTGTGTAGTCGAGGCCAGTCGAAATGTCCTTGTATTTTAGCCTGTGGTTTCTTCACCACTGAATGACCTCCAAGTGATAGCTCATGTGACACTGGCAGTACCTCCTTTTTTTACCCTACTGGCAAATTATTTTGATGCATCTCTGCCCATTTCTCATCTGCTTGGCTGTGTGGTGGTCTCCATTTCTTCGTTAAGACATCATCTGTTAAGTAATAGCACACAGGGATGCATTCACTCTCCTTCTCTCTAAATGACCTTTGATACAACTGCTTTAAGTTCTCATCTTTCTGCTGTAATTAAATCAGCTTAGCAGAGCTAAAGTTACTTGCATGTTTACTTGTTTGCTACTTCTCTGTGCCACTTTTCTGATTAGAAAGGGTCTCGGATAATACTATGTCAGTTTCCATATTTGTGCCTTTTGATCCAACCTGCATCAGCTTGTGCCTCTGTGATCTTGTGATCACAAAATCAGGGAAAAGTCCTGGGTAAACATTCTCTGTGTCTTCACTTGCTTGCATCTCCATTGGCGTTTCAACCAGTGTAGGGATCCCAAAAGCCTGCAGATTAAAACACTAATATAGATAGATGCCACCACTCGTGTGTTTTTCGTTTAGGGTCTTGAGATCTACACGATGCTGGGCCTCACTGCACAGTAATGAACTGCCCAGCCTTCCACATTCAGGTTGCTTACATTGCGATAACCAGCTTTTGTACAAGTCTTGTCTTGAAATTCCGGTTTTCACATTTCTACTTCATTAACACTCCAGGTTGGAGGCTATTCCGTTGTCTTTCGTTATTACTGCTTGCTACCAATATGCAGGGTTGTACATTCACACTATAACTTCACCGAACCCTCTCTTTACACAGTTACTATCACTGGAGAGTGAGTGCATCTCTCTATACATATTATACCTGCGATGGTAGAGAAACTAAAGACTGGGTGGTAAAATGGAAATTATCTAAATCCGTGTCTTTTTTTTATGATTGTATGCAAATATCCATTCATTGATCTGTCCATAATATGCTCACATCTGATCGCTTCGTTCACCAGGTTCCATTAGGAATGAAGTATCCGTCTAGACTGAGTTGATTTCATTTAAATTCAATATAAATCTACATAGGTCCGTATTTACTCTCCAATCCATCCAGAAATATAAGCAGAAACGTGTTTGAGGGAATTTGTGGCAGTGAGATGCCCGATGAGAAGCTGCATATGATGAAAGAAGAATTGGGCACCTCTTTCGAAGACTTTCAGCTGGAAAAGTTTAGAGGTTCTCAGTC
The DNA here is from genome assembly GCF_020745735.1 of Hemiscyllium ocellatum. Lineage (NCBI taxonomy): Eukaryota > Metazoa > Chordata > Chondrichthyes > Orectolobiformes > Hemiscylliidae > Hemiscyllium > Hemiscyllium ocellatum. The sequence continues at coordinate 4,852,081 of NW_026867487.1, forward strand.
CATGTAGAAGATTGGATGATCCTGAATCAGAGCGTTATCCAGCGCAGAAACAGATCCTTCCATCCAATTCGTACATGCTGACCAGATATTTTGAACTGATCTTGTCCCATTTGCCAGAATTTGGCCCATATCCCTCTGAATACTTTATATTCATGTATCTATCGGCTTGTCTTTTAAATGCAGTAATTGTACTCGCCTCTACTACTACCTCTGCCAGCACTTTGCATGACATGCAACCTCCTCTGCATGGAAACGCTGACCTTCTGGTCCCTTTCAAATCCTTCTCTCTCACCTTCATACCTCTTCAAATTCCATGTTTTTCGTCACTTGAAGAGTGAGTAGGTGCATGGTAGTCACAAACCTCGAGATTCAAACCTCATTCTTTTTGCTCCATCTGTTCTATTCACAACTGACAGCTACCACACAATTCATTGACCGTTGTGTCTGCTGTATTCGTGGCCACAGCATCCGTGAGTTGTTCTCCTTTTGTCTGTTGGGAAAATTGTGGCCACTATTGCACTGCTGTCATTAGTTGGAGCGGGAGTGCAGTGGAACTAAGAATCCAACAGAGTTTCTTCCGTCTGTACATATCTAAATAGACAAGCCTACATTTACACATTGCCTTGAGGTGCTCAAAGTTTAATTCCAGGCACGTCGACTGCACCACATTGACCAGAGTCATTTCAAAGTGTCAAACTCATTTGTTCTAAATAAATAACCTCCTGTCATAAATACTAAATTAAGAACACACAGGCAAGACTATAATCTATTTACAGTCCTGATTTCCCTTTAGATGTCATTGATGTTAATTCATCTCAACATGTTGTCCAATCTGACCATTCGTCAGAACTGAAGGGAAATATAAAATGATGATTTTTGAGTATTGTGAGAAGTTGGGGGAAAAAGAAGATAAGAACATTTTTCAGCATTTTTCAGCCGTCATAGCTCAATGCTGAGTCCCACAATTTGATGAAAACCAAGAAACATCAAGCAGGTCTTTCTTGTGTCTGTAAATGGAATTGAAACAATGAGGATATCGTTCTGAAGAAGCCTCATTCTGGGCCAGAAACATTAACTCTGTTTCGTTCTTGCCATATGTTTTTTTCTGACACACTAGGCTTCTCCAGCATCCTCTCTATTAAAATTTCTTAAAATATTCCTTTAATTTCTTACATCGTTTTGCCTTTGCTCTCAGAGGAACTGATACATGGGGTCTATCTTTATAGGTGTCATTAAAATATAATTTCCTTCTCAATGTCCATGTTATTATCGTTGATACTCTCGTCGTCGTGTGTTCTGGGCGGCCTCACAACATGTTGCATTAAGCCTTCTTCACATTTTCTTCGACAACACGAAAGAAAGAAAGAAAGAAAGAAAGAAAGGAAGAAAGAAAGAAAGAAAGAAAGAAAGAAAGAAAGAAAGAAAGAAAGAAAGAAAGAAAAGAAAGAAAGAAAGAATCAAAGAAAGAATCAAAGAAAGAAAGAATCAAGGAAAGAAAGAATCAAAGAAAGAAAGAAAGTAATTGATGCAGCATCTTTTATGAACACAAGGATATCCAAACCATTTTAGTCACAATTAAGTAATTTTTTCATTTGCAATGTTGGAAATACAAAATCAATGGTGAGCAAAGTGTGATTCCTCAAAAGAAAATCGAGCAGCAATCTGTTTTCAGTTCTAACATATGATGGACAAATGTTGGTGAAAGATGACAGGGATAAACTTTTTTTTTCTCGAATACCAGCAGTGAAGTATTAAACACTCCAAATCAGAGTTCGAAAACATTGAATGGTTTAGCATCTCATTCAGAAAGACAGCGCGTCGGACAGCTTGTCATTCCTTTAGCATTTACAACAGGTAAGTGTGGACGCTGGTCTGTGAGCTTCACAATTCTGACTCGGTGAACGCACTACATCTGACACTAGGCAGAAAGAGGGAGAGAATGCTGATCAACCAGTCATTCCCATCTATATGTTTCTTTTTCTCACTGTTTTATGCAACCAATGATCCAGGTAAAGGGAAAAGTTAACATTTTCTGCAGCTCCTTTCTGAATTGGTCTGGGCAAATGTCAAAATGAAGAAATTGTGGTAAGAACAGAGCAACTGGCGCATGCTGGTCTTCTTTTGAAAGATGCATTGTGAGTCGGTGATATGCAGGCTGGTGAAATAAACCTTTCCTGTAAATTCAACATAGAGGGAAACACAGCATGCGTGATCCACAGGCAGAGCAAGCTGAGAGAGATTGGAAAGAACAACGAATGTCTTGCAGTTGGGCATCACTGGGTGTCTGCCAATCTCAATAACCCAGAATCACTTACGGGCTCAGCTAGCCACTAGATTGCATGTTACAGTCCGGGCATTGAGTAGGAAAATGAAGGTGAATGGCAGACATGAGTGTAATAAATGGTCCAGCCAGTCATGGACCTGCTAGATAGGTAACCTATGGAAAGTCGATTTGATGTCGCAGAACCAGGGTACTCCATCTAACAAGTTCAGTGGCTGATGGATGAAATGGAAAGAAATGGTCCAAAGCACAGACTATTCATATGACCAGCAATTCAGTTTTCTCAGTGTAATATCTGATCTTCAGATTTTACAGTAGATGGTCAGAAAGCAGCCCATGACGAATGACACTTTCAGTCACACTGAACAACATGAGCAACTAAAACTAGCACAGTTCTGAATCTACACCCAGCGGTGGTAGAAGGCAGACTATACCGAAAGTAGAGGCGGGTGACCCGGTCGTGGATGACTGTTATGATCATGACAAGGAAATCTGACACTGCTATCGTCACGAGGTAGTAGGGAATGCACTGAAAATGTCCACACTATTTTCAGCATAGAATTGCACAATCACCATCAAGTTGTTTATGAGGGATAAAAACAGGGATTTCTCTTACAAAGCGGGCTTAAGTCACCAACCATTGCCTGACCCAAGCTATTATTGAAACTATCCAGATGTGTCTAGTTGCCAGCTCCAAAGTTAATGCTAATTAATCCACACCGCATGCTCAGTTGAACATTTCCTAATACAGGTATCATTGCAAATGTTGATTAACACAGCATCCGCTGTATGATGCTCAGTCAATCGAATTTAGTGCTAAACACATTTAGCTCAGTTATATTTGCTCATTGCTGAGTATGGTGATATGGCTATTCGGGCTTCTTTTTAACTGGCACAGACACTCAAAGGAAATGCGAACTGATGTAGTATTAAGTTAGTTTAAGCTAGCTCTGATAGTTGATGTGACTTTTATATCTGGTTACTGGAGCAATAGGAAGTAGTGGTGGCCCGGTGGCTCTCAGGGCCAGGGACCTGGGTTTGATTCCAACTTGGATGACTGGCTGTGTGGAGTTTGCACATTCCAGACGTGTCTTCGTGTGTTTCCCTTGACTTCCCTGGTTTCCTGCCACATTCTAGAGATGTGAAGGTTAGGTGTACTAGCCATGACAAATTGCCCATAAGGTTCAGGGATGTGTAGGTATGCTGCAGTAGTCAAGGGGTGATAATAGGCTTGGGCAATGGATCTCGGCGCATTACTCTTTGGAGGGTCAGCATGGACTTGTTAAGTTGAAGGGCCTGTTTCCATACTGTAGTTATTCTATGAAGTACAACACCAAAATCTTTTGTGGGACTGTTGAAATAGAAATTGATGACACAGTAAAATAAACGTTGAACACAAATACTCACCCTTGTTCTGATGTAGTCCACATCCACACATACTCCATAATTCACATTTTGGCTCATTGACAACATGAATGGTGGAATGGCGAATTGTTTTTTGTTCAGTATAAATAACTTTACAATGGCTGCTAGTTTGTGCTACTCATTTCGATTTGAACTTGCTGTTTACCTATTATGTTGCAAGTGTATTGGGCATTCAGATCTAAAGGCACTTAACAAGTTATAGCTTTTTGTTTATCCTCCAGTCATTTCTCTTAATTTCCTCTTAGATTTGTGCTCTCTTCACCCTTATGTCACGACCAAGTTGTCATTTTGTCACACTCTTCCACTCTTTCATTTACTGCACTCTCCGAAATTTCATTAATAATCCTGCAACATTTAGTTTCAAATCTTTGCGACCTTCCTAGTTTCGCAAATTCACATCAACAAAGCTACCAGCACCGCACAGCTTATTGTGGCCTCATTTTTGCAAATACCACATTCACCAGTACCAATGCCGCTGCATGACTTCTCCTTCAGCAATCATTCAGAAAATCACTCATTTCTCTAACATAACTTTTTCTATTCCACATGGTGCAGTAATATACCAAAGGCTCGACACGAACTTTGACATTCAGCTTCATAATTTCATACTTCATACAGATTTCAAAGAACCTCTGCCATTTATCCACCTGCGCCCTTTGTACATTAGTGCAAGGATGGGATACTCTCCTTGGAGATCCTCTCCGTCACAATTCATATTCCTCTCCCTTAGATGACGTACTAAAATCTGGCACCACTCAGACAGCATATAAGATACTGAAGGGGATCGATACAGCAGATAAAGAGAGGAAGTATATTCTTGTTGAGGAATCTAAAACGGAGTAATGAAAAAGACAGTCCCAGTCTTTAGAGATTTGAGGGAGGACTTTTTTTTTGAGGGTCATAATTCTTTGAGATTCTGTTTCCCTCAGTACAAAGCCATCCAATTCATAGTGGCTAGATAAAGCGTGAACGAGACGGAATCTCTGAAAATGTGAGGTAGAGCAAATGGTGAGGAAGACACAAACAACCAAGGAATAGATTGAGACAGCCAACCATATTTATTCCAAATGAATAGTGACTTAAGAACCAGCCAATTGCAACTGGAAGTCATGCCACCGAGTTTTTCAGTAAGTAAAGCCTGCTTTTGATATGCGATCAGTCGCTGATATAAGACTTTAAAAGGCATCGTTTTACACAGCGTATTATTTGCTGTTGAACTACGAACCATATATACTCTGTGTTATACGCTGATACTCGTGGCTATGCTGCTCGGTGCGTCTGAGCTGAAACCGTCATTACATGTTTCATTGCTTTTTGCTGCACACATCTTTTTGATCCATTTGTTATCCATGATTCAGTTTTCCAGGATCCGTTTCAGTTTAACTTCATGAAGGACAGACTCTAAAACTGAACTGTAGCTACAAAACAGAATTCTAGAATCCATCCAGTATTCCAGGGAAACTCTTGAGATATTTGCTGAGGTGATCTAAAGGGGAAACGGAGATAAGTCTCCAGAGTTTTCTGAGCAGCTTTCTCTCATTTGGACGAAGACAAGCAAAGAGTTCCTTTCAATATCGCCCAGATCTTGTCTCTGACTCTGCCGCCTATTACTGCACACTGCTGCCCATGCTGTTGTAGAGGTGCAGTCAAACAATACACAATTCTTACCTCCACCCATTCACAGATTCTGATCTGCGTTATGAATTGCTAACATGGTCAAAACTTACAAAAGCCACTTTTTCCAACGATTTCTTTCTGTGTTGCGTTCTGTACAAAATCCTTCTTTATAGCTGCTGTATGTATTATTCATGGCGCAACTCGTTGCAAGACAGACTCCGAAATTAAGACAGCAACAAAATTCGTTATTCACATCAGTACCCTCACTCAAAGATTGACACTTCAAAGAACCATGCTTTGAGTTGATATCTGTCTTGTTATTTGTTTGTATCCCAAAGAGCCATCATTTTCGGTTTCTTTCAGAATGATGTTGACAGAGTTGTGATCTTAGATTATGCAAGATCTTGGATGCACTGTAGCTCACAAATGTCCGATTGAATGGCAGAGCAGTCTAAAGGGCCAAATAGCCACCTGCAACTCACACTGCGTTCATGTGACTAACTCTCTGTGGTCATTGACAGGAAAACAGAGGCTTTGTCAGCTGATTGTGTGTCACAGCGTGTCTGCGTCAGATATGAATCAATCGTCATCGAATCCGGACGTGACGTCTTCCCAATTTTGATTTGAAACTGGTCAGCTTCTGTTTCTTCTATTCAAACTCACAATTGGCTCTGAGCTGATACCGTTCATTTATAGCTCGCTCTGTTTAAACCCACTGATTGCTCTTTAAGGATGTCTCTTCATATTACTTACTTATTCGTAACCGTAACAGTTCTCTTAAGTGGTAAGTTGCTGAGTTATAAAACGTACGCAATATGGGATCAGCAATCTCCCCCTTCAGCTGTCTTTCACTGTATTATGATACATGTCTTTAATTTGAAAATAGTTATTATAACCGTCCATTAAATTCATTTTTTTCTAAATTTCAGTTGGTATTAATTGTGCAAACCATGTCTCACAGAAGCCGGTTACAATAGCACAGATTGAAGGAGATTCGGTGACTATTCATTTCAGCTATTCAACCACTGCTGATTCATATTCCTTACAATTGTACCGCCAAGATCCGGGTACACCCCCGACATTCTTGATCTACATCCCTAAATACGGAAAAGTCTTCAAAGCAAAAGATGTTGGCGATCGATTTTCTGCATCTCTGGACACTTCCAGTACGGAGGGGAATTTTACCATCAGCAGACTTCAGCTGTCTGACAACGCGATGTATTACTGTGCGCTGAGAGACACAGTGACTGGCAGTAGAGGGAGTCTCGTACATAAACACCGCACCAATGTAACAAAGTGCAAAGTGTGGCTGGTATAGTTGGGGGTACAGTCGGAAATAACATTTACTTCCTCAATTTATACAAGAATTCACTGAATTCAAATGAACCAACGCAATTAATAAGGCGACAGCATTGGGGCAGGTGTGTTGTCCTCAGATGATATCGAATACATCTTGAATAAAATCCAAATATGTGATTAGCGAATCTATGCCATTCTGAAAATTAAATTCATTGTCATCGAATGACTGTCAAAAATATTCCAACCGGTAAAGAAGGTGTATAGAACAGAACATGAGGCAAAAGCTACTAAATCGCAGAGGGAAACTGAAAACCGTACCTACAGTCTAATGTGGAATATCTAGATTTGCAGGAGAAATTTTATCAATCTCAAAGGTATATTTTCAATTCCGCTTTTGAACACGGTCTGGTTTCTGATCATCCAAGGTACATTTTAGGAAATTGGAGCTCACTATTCCTGTGAGGCAGATTATTTCTGAAGTTAGCTTTGATCATTCGCTACGAACCTTGCATTGATAACAATCATTTTTGCGCCTGCTAATATTGTAGAGGCTTATAATTAATATGTGTAAGTATCTTTAATACGGAGAAACCTGTAATCCGGTTTTTACAATTGTCTGGACTTTCACTGTACGTGCTTCAGTGTCCACAATAAACTGGTATTTAAACTTTAAACTACCCGTCCTTTCTGAAACTACGACCACATACCTCGTTCTAGAAATAAAGGATTTTCTTTCTTTATGACGAGTTCCAAGAGATCGCCAGATCAACAGTACTCATTTATTTCCTGCTGCAGTCACTACCAGCGTTAATAATTGACGTGAATATTTTAAATCATGTTTATATGCACTATGCTGAAGGTTTTTTTCCGCTCTGGAATCTACTGAAGTAACAGTGTGCGACATCCTGTTGAGAACAGCCTTCAACAGGCAACAGCTGTGACCCAGAAACCCGCGGCAGTTATTGTACGAGGCTTTCACTCGTTCTCATCACAGTGAGGCTCATTGCACAGTAATACACCGCGGTGTCAGACGGCACCAGCTCCGATATTGTCAATCGGTACAACTTGTCAGATTTTTGGATTGTATCAGCAAACCGGGTCTGAGCAAAATCCGCCTTAAATTCATCACCTCCGCTCTCGAACCTCCGGACTGCGAACTCGGGTTGCCTGCCCGGGTACTGACGGTACCAGAACAAGTAATTAGCTTTGCTGGTGTACGTGCAGTTTAAAGTCACATCTTCTCCCTCTGTCTGTGTGACCAAGAGCTCCCGCTGAGTAACAGAATCTCCATCGCTCAGACCTGGAACACAGGGTTAAAGAAAGCGGAAATCATTGATTAGATGTACAGTTAAAAATGCATGCTGATGGCTAAAATGTCGCATTCCGTTTGATGTAAGTGTAAACAGGAATGTTATCACAAAACAAAAAAAAGCAACTCCAGATGCTGGAAAGCTCAGTTGTGAAGAACTGCTACTGGATCCGAAACTGCTTTAATCCTGTTTCTTTTCTCCAAGATGCTATCAAAGTTATGGGGTTTTCCCAGCAATATCTGTTTTCTTTTAACATAAGAAATGCTTCATAAAAACTGAAAAATATTCATTTTAACAATCCACACGAGAAGCCACCTCCCCCTCTTGCTGTAATTTTGTTTTGTATGTCCATCTTTCGATCTCTTCATTATCTGTTTAGAAGACTCCCTCTTCATGACTTTATGGCCTGACTCAACTCAACCTGATGCCAGTGAGTTTCATGTTCCAAAGCCAAAACAGAATTTCCTTAGCTTTTCTATTCTATCACGTTTCTGACTCCTTTACTAAGACTCGTCATCTGAAACATTGTCTCCGTGTTGACCCCTCCAAAAACTTTTGTCAGTCTTATCTTTATTAGAGAAACTAAGTATCACGTTTTGGGTTGTACTTTTCCAAAGCTATCATCCCTTAAATCTGGTGCCATTACTGCAATTAATCTTATCGTGTTTTATGTCCCTATGTTCTTCTTGCAAGATATAGAGAAAATCGGTTCTCAATATCTGAAGTGTAAAACAGCCAGAATTCAATATTTACTGAAAAAGATACGGGTTTGGATCACACATAGCAATAGACAAATTCAACACTTTTCTTCAGTGTAAAACTTCTTACCAATGATGAATGCCACGGAAACCATCACGAAAACTGAGAACTGCATCACTGCTGCTCTGGTTTCTGACCACTTGTTTGTGTCTCAGAAATCTGCACAATATCGAATAAGAGAAAAAATGAGACCCAGAGCATTGGCTGAGATTAGTATGACGTCACTTCCTTCATAGCAAGCTGCAATGATCACTGAATCTGTTTGCCTATGTGTCATTTCCGCCAAAAACTCTGTCTTTCAGCCACAAAACTTACATTCTGCTCGTCAGAGAACAAACAGGGTTAAACTAAACAGCTTGGTTTCTAATAAACCCGATAAACTTCTCTTTAATCTGAAATATTTAACTCAAAGAAGTACAATGTACATGAAGATCCTTTGTTTATTTTATTCAAAGTGACTGAATTTGTAGATGGGTTTGGCTTCAATTAATTTCGTACTGCAGAAATGTCACTTTCACTCAGGGATTGACGGCTGTTGAATGAATGAACTTTGGGTACCTGAAGCCCAAAAGGGAACCAACATTGTGAGGTGGGCAGATCCAGTGGAGATTGTCAATTCGAAATGTATTGGGATATGTTTTCATGGGAGCTGGAAATGCTTGTCCAGGATTCCTCTCACGAACAGAACACATACCAGTATTGAACGAACATCGTGAAATCGAATTGATGTTTGGAGGCTTTGGTTGAGGCATGTTTTAAAGAATGGAGTCAGAACTTTGAGAAATATGGCCACTTAATAAGAACGCAGGAGAAAGGAACAAAGTGGATTTATTCAGCAGACAACAGGATTTCCGAGAGAGCTTTAACCAATTTCGGCAATTAATTGTTTTATGTTTCAACAGTCAAAGTCAGAGAAGGAACACAGATCATGTTGCTCGAGGATCAGAAATGGAGGTCTCCAATTGACAGAGTTGTTGTCCGACTATGAGAGCTTCCTTCACCCCATGCAGACGGTCAGTGGGTCTGAGGAATTCGGGCTTAGTGATGAGGTGAACAAACAGCTACATTCGTTATTATCTAAATGAGAGTGATTTTTATTTTTGCTGCATTAACTGGTGAGATTAATATAGACAGAATTCACTTTAGGTTTTGTTTACGACATTGCAAATGTAACTGGATGTACCAATGCCAGATTCTCTGTAGTGCCTGAAAGAATATGGTTAGCTGCCTTATTTTAAAGGAGTATTACAGCCAAATATCTGCTTTACCAACGGCGCCCAAATGGCGTAATGGATCTTTAAATAGACATTTGTGTCGTGTCTCCTTAGATCTGAATGGAAGTGACGAGAGAGCAGAGATGCACATTACCACAGCATTCAAATATTGTCGGAAGTGCAAGTAATCCTGCCAAGTTTACAGATGACGTAAGTGCGAAACCGCGTGTGGAGAACAAAAGGATGCAGAGACTTTAGAAGAGATAGAAATCCCTGAACAGATCCATGGTCACTGAAATCTCCAGAAACGCTGCACAATCAGAAAATGAAAAAAAAACCATACGCGGTATCAAATAATAGGTTCTTGTGAATCGTTTTGGAGATAATTGGATTGTGTAACTATTAGTAAAATGTCAGGAATGTTAAAGGAAAGGCCACTTCTTTCATATTTCATTGATTTATGATTAATTCTGATCTTTAATATCTGTGCATCACAATCGTTATACTTTACATTCTTCCATTTCTCCTTGAATGGATTCTCGTCATTCTGTCCTTTGCAAGTATTATTGCTGTATTTCTCGCATTTATCTTTCTTTCCATTACTATCTGTTTGTAACACTGTGCACTTGTCACACAGAGATAAGTGGCGGTATGACTAAATGTGGCGTCTCTCACAGTTAGGGTACTGTGTTTGTTGTCTGCACTGGTTGTAGTGGTGATCCTATTGTGCTAATCAGTTTCTCTTGTGCTCATCACAAGACTCTAATGTGGCTGATTCAGGAGCTGTCTGTACCAACGCATCCTGATAACTGCAGTGGTGGGGAGCAGTTGAAGAATTTGGTTCCCATTTCATTAACAACTGCCCACTGAGGACGTTGCAATACTTGATCTTCTCCAATCATTTCCAAGCAGGTCAATGTGGGAAGCAACAAAATGACTTTGTAAATCTGAAGCATTGTCAAAATGAAAAGTAGAGTTAAGCAGCTGTTCACAGAGCTCCGTTTGGAACCAGGAAATAAATATTAAGTGTTAACAAGGATAAAAACACCCTCTTCAAGTCTCACTTTGAGCCACCTTCCTGTCTGAGATAAGGAAGTGGTTGTGTCTTGTTGATTGTCTCTCTCTGTTTAGGTCACTCTGGCTCCAGTCCTCCAGTTCGATATTCATTGCAGACACTCACTGCCTTCTAGTGGAATTCTCTGGAAATTGCAGTTTTGTTTTCACACCACAATGTCAACGTGCCGATGTTTGACTGGGATACACAAACTTACAAATCGCACAATACCAGGTTATTGTCTAACAGTTTTATTTGAAAGCACAAGATCTTGGAGCCCTGCTTCTTCCTCAGGTAGATAGTGGCATGAGCTGCACGACATTTAGATTTTTTTGCTGAAAATTCGGTGTTCAATGATCCTGCCTGTCACTAGCTACCTGACGAACGAGCAGCATTCTAAAATTTTGTACTTTCATTTAAACTTGTTGGACTACAACCGGGTGTTGCAGGATTTTTAAATTTCTCACCACAGAGTGAGTTGCATGTGCAACAGTCTATGTTACTGAATTTGCCTTTGATAAGATTGTGTTCATGGGACGTTATGATATTGGAACAGTTAGTTAAGCACTTCGATGAAGTAGTAGTCAAGCCGATTCTTTTCTTTCATTTTTATTCTGTCTGGATTTTAACTACAGTGTAAAAATAAAACGTGTCTTGCCTAAAGACAAGTACTTTGACCAATCGAACTACATCTGGAACGCAATACCTTCCATTTATATTAAAAAAATAAAAACTTAGGATCTATGCTGACTGTATTTTGATGGGGTTTGGTTTGATTTGGTCCGTCACATTGTATTTGCGCAGTTCGTTTGACGATGAATGTTTTCCTTCTGTGTGCACATATGCATATCCGTTGTGTGTGCATGTGTGTTTGTGTGCGTGTGTGTCTTTGAATGTATGCACGTTCATCTCTGTGCAAAATGGGAGATACGTTTGGCTTGAGGTTGAATGATTTTCAGTGTAAAAGCATCGCACCTTGTTGCTGCTTTCTGATTCAAATGATACAATGCCACCTTCTGCTGGTGAATTTTGCTCCTGCAAAATGAGCAGATATTTGGGAAGGTATCACATTTTTTGGGGGGGCTTTTTTTTGAAAATATTTTCAAGAGATATCTTCTGATTTTCAGAATGTAGTAGAGCTAGAGGTCATTATCTGAACATATCAACTTTTGAAAGAACTTTCCATTTCAGACAGAGATGAGAGAAATATTTCTTTCAGAGGGTTGTCAGTGTTTGGAATTACCTTCTGCAAAAGGCAGAACCCACTATTTGGTGTAAAACTTTCGTTGATTCTCAATGTCCACACAGTAAGTAAGGGATGGACATTGATAAAGAACCTTTCATGGCTGATAATATCTCGAATTGTGTTTCAGGTAGTGGAGCATTTCTGAAGTGCAGCCGGTTTTGTTTAGGAAATCAGGAATCTGAGTTCAGTATCAGAGATAAAGATACAAATGCAGAATTGCAGTGAGACCTCATACAACATTAGAAATTGAAATGTTTAGATTTCCAAATGCAGCTGGATAATTGGAATGCCTGTATCACCAAAAGACCTGCTGTTCCTGGAAATGTCCCAGATCTTAAAGAATTTATCAAAGTTCACATTATCTCCTGATTTACCTGTCCTTGGGGCTCAATTCAACATAAAGCATTGAGCAGGTTTCTGTATTTAATGGGAATCAATATTTATTGAAAATTAATAGTTTCCAGATACAGGTAAAAATTATGAACTGACGATATGCAACTTTATCATTTAAATCCCTCACTACCATGAACCATTGCCACCCCGTTATGCTTGGATATGGACATGCCAGGCACGCAAAACAACACATTGGTATTAGGGCTGGCAGAGAAATGATTCCTTGGCAGGACAGAACTTAAACGTTGTGAGAAGGAGCTTTTTTTAGCCTTGTACTCACGATGGCTCCAAAGACACGGATTTGAATGAAGAACAGAATGTTATTGGATTGACTATCTTTAGGGTGGAAACGTAGCAAGAACAGTTACTTGCCAATCTTAATTTTCTTACTAAGAAAATTAATATACCGATGTTGATCATTGTGTGATGGGACCAGAGTGAGAAAAAGGATGCATACAGTTCTAAATACCTTGTTCATAGCTTTGCTTCCTTGTTGTGCCATGGGCATTTACGCAAATATGAGTTGTTTTTTCATACTTGAGAGTGCTTTTGTTTATATAAGTTCCATTCATCAATGACTTAGGATATGGTTACCTTTATAAGAGTCACGATTTGGCTCTAATTCATTCTGTCCTGCTTTTACTTCACTAAAATCCATCAGTTTTTATAAAGTTAGATTCTGCTTTGTGGTTACCTCTTTCCACATATTGGATAAGGGATTAGAGCTTGCAGATTCGTCCGATGATGGAGCAGAAACGAGGAGTGAAATCAAGGAAGCAAGATGAGTCAAACAACTGTGTTTTCATTTTTCATGATAGATCGTTTCGATTGATAACAAGGACAAACCAATCAACTCTCCAGTAAAATTGCTCACACTCTGCTTTCTTCAAGGATTGCATTCCATTCTCCCAGTTTCTCAATTACCATCGTGCATATTCGGATGTTCCCCCTTCCATTGGGGTGCCTCCGGCATTGCCTCTTTGGATTACTTACCTCCCCGCTGTGATTCGTATACCTTAAGCCCCTGACCCATTTTCCACAGATCTAATATCACCCAGAAATACAGTTCTTCTTATTTTCACTTACCAATTCACCAGTTTCCACGTTTAAACTATTACTGTCCACCATTTCCAACGTTTGCAATATAAAACTGCCACCACCAACGTTACTTAATAATTGTTACGTCCATGGCACTCTCATCCAGGCCTATCTCACTCCTATGGTTTCTCACGCTCCAATTGCACATTCCAGGTGATTGAAGAAAGTATCATGTTTGCCTTTTCACCTCCTGTTTCCTTTTTGTTCACAGCCTCAAGCACACATCCCAGGTGAAGCAACGTTTTACTTGTACTTCTTTCAATCAATCTACTGTTTGCAACGTTGTATGCTCAGAATGACGTCTCTTTTCCATTGTTGAGATTTCTTTTGGTTATACCTTGTGTGAACGCCAGAAATTGGAAGTCTGTGGGGAGACTTGACTAGGGCTTAAGAGCATCATCGAGCTTCTCCTTGCGTGGTTGCACGCTGTATGACTGAGACCGTATTTGACAGCATGAGAGAAACGGTCATGGTGGTTTACTGACTTTAAGACATGACTGGATTTACCTCATTGGAATACCCAAGCTTACCAGAGTTGCAAATTGAGGCCAATTGAACAGAATAAACTACAGACAGAAGAGGAAACAATTGCAAGAGTAAATCATGTATCATGACCAATAACAGAGGAGAAAATCATGTGATAACAAAAGAGAGGACGGTGAGTGCTATGTCTGCGACCATCGTTTCAGTAAGTTGTACTTGATTCAAGCCAATTTCCAGAAAATGGAACAAAAGGACTGGTGTTTCAATGAATGGAGAGTGATAACTGTACACCAACGTTCGTGATGGCCGGGTTCTTGGAGATATCAATCAAGTAGGAATCCTGACACCGAAATGATCTGATCAGCTGCTCCACTGCGGGTTAAATCAGTCTTTTGGTGCTTGAGTGAGAGATTAGTTGGAGCGCAGTAGTGATTCTTCTTTCTACCATTAATGCTTAATGCTTAATATTGCATAGTGTAATAAAGGTCGTTGCGTGCTTTTGTATTCTTGCATTGTTCGTACATTGACTGATCTGAAATAAAGCTGCAATTTAGACTGAATTCAGCCCATGTGTATGGCTAGTTTATCTGGTCACGCTCACTTTCCATGGCAACACGACAAAAGTGCATCAGTCAGTTTATAGAACAGGATACCACTGTCCGTCTTCTAAAACAGAACTGTTCTGTTCGAAATCTGCAGTTTATCAAAGGTTGAAGAAGTCTAAGCTCTCCGTTTTCGATGTAATCAGTAACTGAGAGAAAGTGAGGACTGCAGGTGCTGCAGATCAGAGTCGAAAAGTGTGGCGCTGGAAAAGCACAGCAGGTTAGACAGCATCCAAGGAGCGGGAGAGTCAATGTTTCTGGTGTCATGTATGTATTCTGTATAGGAACTGGAAATGGTCTGTCACTTAAGTGTTTGAAAAACGAACTGAGATCGGAGTGATATCACAGAAGCATTTTGGTACAAACAAAAGTCAATGGTTACAGCGGATCTCCAACGGCTCATTAAATGAACATCACTACCTTGGGCTAAACTCCTGCTTCCTTCCATGAGCGTACACCTTACTTTATTGCAAATAATCATTCACTACTTTTTTCAATGTTTCAATTAAACCTACTTTCAAGATAATTCCATGATGTGGAGGCGCCAATATTGGACTGAAGTAAACAAAGTTAAAAATCACATGACACCACGTTATAGTCCAACAGGTTTATTTGGAAGTATGAGCTGTCGGAACGATGCTCCTTCATCAGGTAGCCAGTGGGGCAGGATCATAGGACACAGGATTTATAGCAAAAGATCATAGTGTCATACAATGATGCGTTATATAAGTCTATGAGTTCAATTTGAATTTGCAGAATTGTATTTGCAGCTGCATTCTTTTTCCTTCTAAAACACACAATCAGTCGGCAAACAATATGTTTTTTCATAGTTCATGTGACATTTCATGCATTCCTACTTAGGAAGCAAAACCAGACTGGGAAACAAATAGACTCAAGACTCATACCTTTAATGTATTGTCTGAACTGAGATGTCATCTATTTTTATATAAAACCTGAAGCTATCTCGAGAATCTGACTTGAAAGAAATTTTGGGATTTACTTATTAATGCATCGAAACCTGCAACCCATACTAAAAGATGAAAGATTTAACAACAATCTAGATTTGTTCAATATATCGCATCAGTGTCTGACATTATGATTTTTGCTATAAATTCTGTGTCCTTTGATCTTACTCCTGTAGCTACCTGACGAACGAGCAGCGCTCTGAAAGCTAGTACTTCCAAATAAACCTGTTGGACTATAACCTGATGTCATGTGATTTTTAACTAAGATAATTCCAAGCAATGCATTCGATATCCGAACTAATCGTGGTGTGAAAACGTGTAATCTCACGACAAAATGTGCTTCTCTGTTAAGTCATTAAATCTATGTTTGTTTCATGAGAGTTGAGTCTCTGTAACATTGGGAAGCAGATTGAAACTTTGTTTTGAATTTTGAGCAGTTAATAAATTTATCATTTCGGCCATAGATTTCAACTGCCAAGAAATGAAGTTAAAATTGCATGAAAGGCTGGTTTGGTCTAAACTTGTTGAATGCATCCAGTTCTGGAAATCACAGTGTATGGGGTTTGGATATTGACTGGATAGCATATTTGTGATACAGGATGATGCCAACATCATGGGTTCATTTCCTGTAATGGTTTTTCCGTTGACGGTGTGGGCAATTCCCCAATTACCTTCGTTTTTGCATCCCAAGGGGGCATTTGTCCATGTCCAATAACATGGTCCAAGAAGGTTACTTTGGCTTTGGCAAATTCACTTTTAGCTAGGTTTACTACCAAGCCTGCCTTCCAAAGTCGATGAAACATGTCCAATAAATGCTGTAAATGTTCCTTCCATGAGTGACTAAAAGTCACCAGGTCATCAATATACACCACATATTTGGATAATCTGGCAATGACCTCATTAGTCAATCACTCAAATGTGGATGGAGCGTTTTTCATACTAAATGGCCTGACTTTGAACTGATATAGTCACTTGGCGTGACAAAAGCTGAATTTGCCTTTGCACTCTCTGACACAGGTACTTGCTAGTAGCCTCTGAGCAAATCCAACTTATAAATGTAAGTTGCTTGTCACACTTTTTCGACACGGTCATCCAACCATGGAATCGGATATGCATCCGTCTTTGTAATGGTGTTAACTTTGCAAATGTCCACACATAACTATTGGGTACCATTTGGCTTTTGGCACCATGACTATGAGTGAGCTCCAGTCACTGTAACTCACTTCGATTATGCCAACTTGGAGCATGCGCTCGATCTCCTTCTGAACCTGTTCCATCTTTAGAAGGTTATGTCTATAAGGATGTTGCTTAATCAGAACAGCATTTCCGATATCTACATGATGCACAATTAGGTTAGTACTTCTTATTTTATTTCCATTTATCTCCCCATGTGATAGTAATAACTCTTTCAGGTCATTTCGAATTTCTTGTGGAAGGTAACTCAATAATTTATCCCAGGTTTTGACAGCTTCCTCGTTGTCCAATTTGATTTGAGGAATGTCCAATTCAGAATCCTCTGAACTAGGTTCTTCCTTCTATGCTGTAGTCATGAACACCTTCTCCTCTTGCTTTCCGTCCCTATCAAAATACCTTCTGCCCATATTCACATGACACATTCTATGAGATTTCTTCCTGTCTGGAGTCCTTATCAATTGTTCACCTCATTCAATTTCTTCTCAATTTGATGTGGTCCACTAAGCTTTGCTTTTAAAGGCTCACCTCTTCCTGGATGTAACATCAATACCTTATCCCCAATTGCAAAATGGCGAATTTGTGACTCCTTATCCATTTCCTGTTTCATTGGAAGCTGCGATACTTTTAAATGCTGTTTTGCCAACACACTAGTTCTATTTAATCATTCTGTAAAATGAGTCCAAATAAGCGTACTCTGAATTCTGACTTATTAATTTCTCCTTTATCAGTTTTAACGGTCCTCTTAATTCATGCCAAAAATTAATTCAAATGGGCTGAATTTGGTCAATTCATTCAGTGCAGCTCTGATTGCAAAAATTACAAATGGAACTCCCTTATCTCAATCACCTGGACAATCCTGACCATAAAGACTCAACGTGGTCTTTAGTTTTTGATACCATCTCTGTAGCGCTCCTTGCAATTCTGGATGGTACTCAGTAGATTTGAATACTTTCATTCCCAAGTTATCTATAACCTCCTTGAATAGCCTGGATGAGATCGTTGATCTGACTGGATCTCTATTGGCAGTCCGTATCTAGTAGTAAAAAAGAAGTAATTCTTCTACAACCCTTTTTGCTGTGATGTTGCATAATGGGATTGTCTCTGGAAATCAAGTTGACACATCTATTATTGTTAATAAATACTTATTCCCACTTTTTGTTTAAGGTAGGGGACCTACACAATTAAGCAAGACTCTTCTGAAAGATTCCTCAAATGCGGGAATAGGTATTAAAGGTTCTGGTTTTATTACTATCTGTGGTTTTCCAATTAGCTGACATGTATGATACATCCGGCAAAATTCAACTGCAGCAGTGTGTAGTCCAGGCCAGGAAAAATATATTTGTATTTTAACCTGTGTTTTCTTCACCCCAAAATGAACTCCAAGTGGTAGCTCATGCGCCAATGGCAGCACCTTCTTTCTATACCCTACTGCCAAAACAATTTGATGCATCTCTGCCCGTTCCTCATCTGCTTGAAAGTGTGCTGGCCTCCATTTCCTCATTAAGACATCATTTGTTAAGTAATAAAACACAGGAACGCATTCACTTTCTTTCTCAGTAAATGCCTTCTGATATCACTGTTGCAATTCTTCGTGTTTCTGCTGTAATTCAATCAGCTTAACAGAGCTAAAGATACTGGCATTTTGCCTACTCTCTGTCTCTCTGCTCCACTTATCTGATCTAAGTACATTTAGGATAGCACTGTGTCAGCTTCCTTATGTGTTTTTTTTTTAATTTCTCCTGCTTCTGTGTGTGCCTCTGTGATCTTGTGATCACACAATCAGGGAAAATTCTGGGATAAACATTTTTTAAGTCTTCAGTTGCCTGTATCTCCACTGCTTGTCAACTAGAGTAAGCAGCATGCCTACCAAGAATCAGCAAAATAATTTGCACAGACAATTTGTATTCCTGGAGCTGAGAGTTTGTCCAATATTCTGGATTAGTGATGCTGGAAGAGCACAGCCGTTTAGGCACATCCAAAGTGCAGCGAAATCGACTTGCTTTTGCCTGAAACTGCCAATTTCGCTGCTCTTTGGATGCTGCCTGAACTGCTGTGCTCTTCCAGCACCACTGATCTAGAATTTGGTTTCCAGGATCTGCAGTCATTGTTTTTAACCAGTTTTTTTCAATACTGCTACCACAAATTCTCCACTCTTCTCACTTTCTAGCCTTCTTTTACATAATTGAGCATGTTTTCTCATCATGAATTCCCGTTACTAGCACCTTTTCTGGCATTAGTCTCTCGGGAGTGCATACCACCTCGTCCTTCAGCATTACAGACTGAGAGGATCCTGTGCCCTTTAATATTGGAAACTTATTACCTACTATTCCTGACCTATGAGACTAAACTTTGCCTATGCATGTATAGTTTTTAAGCAGATTTGGCACTTGCTCCTTTCGCAACCTCTGATCATCTTGTACACTCTGAGGCAGTTGTCTAATTTCTCTTGTGCTTTTTCTTACTTGTCCAACAAAACTTCCAGGCTTGTCTGGTTTTCTTACATTTGGCTTTCTCCGAGTCCCCCAACACTCTGATTTTGTGTGGCCCACTTTATTAGAATGAAAACACCAAAGCTTTTTAACGTCTTTGTCCCCCTCAAGGATTTCTAAGGGCATCATAGGTTGCTCAATTTTTAAAGCTTTTATCCATTAATTGAAGTTACTCCGTTTGATCCTTTCAAACTCAGGATAGGTTTGACCTGGGTCCCTCCTTAGATTCCTGTAACGTTGTTTATGGGCTTATGGTACAAGCTCATATGCACTTAAAATGGCCTTTTTCACCTCCTCATACTCCCCAGATACCTCCTCTGATAGTGATGCGAATAACTCACTAGCCCTACCTAGAAATTTCGTTTGGATCAACAAAACGTACATTGCCACTGGCCACTATATTTGTTTGGCCACCTTTTCAAATTAGATGAAAAAGGCTTCCATATCTTTTTCATCAAATGAAGGCAATGCTTAAAAATACTTAAAACAGTTTCTCACCAGGGCTCTGACTACCAGGGGCTTGCTTATCCTCACTCTCTTCCTCATTAAGTCTACCGCCAGCCTTCATCTCCAGTCTTTTGAGCTGAATTTCCTTTTTAAGTGTCAGTTTTTGAAGTACAAAACCGCTATTTCCTTTCTCTGCTCTCTCTTTTCCTCTCTATTCTGTTGTTCTCTCTTTTCCCCTCTCTTCTGCTTCTAATTGTAACTCAAACTGTTCCAATTCTGTTGTCCATTCCTTATCTCTTGCCTCTAACTCAAGCTGCTTCATTTGCAATTGAATTGTTGCCATCTCTATAGGTTCTGATGGTTTCTTCAGCAGGTTTCAATGCTGAGCTACTGCTGTAATTATCGCTCCTCTCCTCACAGAAGCAGGCAGTTCCAATTCCAGCTTCTCTGCCAATTCTTGCAACTTGGTCTTATTCAGTTTTTGCAAAACTTCCAAAGTCATCGCATCCGCATCCAGAAACTTTTTAGCCACTGAAAGAGCCATTACTATCCCAAGCTTTGTCTAAGCAACCAAACCAACATCCAAAATAAAGATACTAGCACCTACCACTCACTGTTTAAAATCCTGCAAAGAGCCACTAATCAGTTATGGACTAGGTCAGACCACTCAAAACATTCTTAAGCAAGAAGCCCCAGTCCATAACTTTACAATTTGATTCTGTAAGTGTACAGTGAAAATTACCCGGAGTAAGATAGCTCGGTTGACGACTAGGTTTTAAAACAGACAAAAATTTATTCACAAAATTACACAATGAAACACAAAAACAGAATAAAGAACTCCTACAGAACTCAACCTATCCAGCTATGCTGTTGCAAATAGACACAACAGTCCTAATAAGCAAATTCCCTTTAAAATCCAGTATAAATTTAACACATGCTTACAGGTTGAAGTTGAAGGGCAGAGAGATAGAGAAAGAGAGAGGGAGAAAGAGAGTTTGCACACAGCTCCCTGTTGAACATCTCGCCAGGTCAGGCAGAAGTTAAAATGAGATAGGAGGCTCGAATGCAAAATTGTTGAACATAACAACTCCATTGTATAGATGCTGGTCACCAAGCAGCTATTTACTGTAGTCCCATTTTTTTTTGGCACTCAGCAAGTAACCGATGTATCCTACATTGCAGTGCCTTGCATGATCATGTAAATATCTGTTCAAGGTTGTAATCATTCCTGCATCTGTCACCATTTCAGCTGCTGCCATACCTGCTGAGTATCTCCAGTGTTTTCGATTTTTATTTCAGGTTTCCACCATTTTGCTTCTGAATTGAAAGGATGTTGTGAAACTTGCAGGGGTTCAGTCAAGATTAATAAGGATGTTACCAGGGTTGCAGGGTTTGGGTGAAAGGGAAAGGCTGAATAGGTTGGGGTTGTTTTCCCTGGACTGTCGGAGGCTGAGTGGTGACTTTATAGAGGTTTATAAAATTGTGACGGTAAATAGACCAGTCTTTTCCCTAGGTCAGGGAAGTCCAGAACTAGAGGTCATTGGTTTAGTGTGAGAAGAGAAAGATTTAAAAGGGATCCAAGGGGCATTTTTTTTTACATAAAGGGTGATACATGTATGGAATGAGCTGACAGAGGAAGTGTGGAGGCAGGTACAAGTAAAATATTTGACAAGCATCTGGATGGGTACATGAATAGGTAGGATTTAGAGGGATATGGACCAAGTGCTGGCAAATGGGACGAGATTAATTAAGGATATCTGATTGGCATGGACAGGTTGGACCAAATGTTCTGTTTCTGTCCTGTACTTTAAGAGCTGTGAGGTTTTGCTGCAGCTCCACAAGTCCCTGGTGAGACCACACTTGGAATATTGTGCCCCATTCTGGTCGCCCTGTTATAGGAAAGACAGAGAGGCTTTGGAAATGGTGCAAAGAAGGTTTACCAGGATGCTGCCTGGACTGGAGGGCTTGCCTTATGAAGAAAGGTTGAATAAGCTTGGACTTTTCTCTCTGGAGAAAAGGAGGAAGAGAGGAGACCTGATTGAGGTGTACAAAATAATGAGAGGAATAGATAGAGTCAATAGCCAGAGACTTTTCCCAAGGGCAGGATTTGACTGGTACAAGAAGTCATAGTTTGAAGATATTAGGAAGAAGGTATATAGGAGACGTCAGAGGTAGGTTCTTTACGCAGAGAGTTGAGAATTCGTCGAATGCATTGCCAGCTGTGGTGGTGGAAGCAGAGTCATTGGGAACATTTAAGCAACTGTTGAACATGCACATGGATAGCAGTGAGCTGAGGGGTACATAGGTTGTTACTATATTTTACATTAGGATTAAATCTTGGCACAACTTCGTGGGCCAAAGGGCCTGTTCTGTGCTGTACTTTTCTATGTTCTATCTTCTACATCTCTATGACTCTATGACTTGTTCTTGTTCTTTTCGAGGAATCAAAAGGTGTGCAGAGAAAACAGGAACAGGGTTGATTTGCAGATCAATAAAATGACCCTCCCCACCCCCACCCCACTGGCTATCCCAATTCTATACCTTTCTGTATTTTTGTACAGACTCCGGTTGGTTCCCTTCCCTGAAAGAGATTTATGAACCAATTCGGTTTTAATGATTATAATCAAGCAATTTCCCTCAGTATCAACTCAACAAATTGCCAGATGAATTTCTCTCAGTTTCATAACCTGTGGGTGTTCTTCTTTTTTTTACCAATTTAGTTTTGTTTTTTGAAAATTGATTGCAGATAAAATCACATCCCGTTCTGACAGGCATTCTGTTTATTATAACCTCTTTATCTCAGAATTTTGAACATTGAAGGAAAAAACAACGTTCATACCAGGGACAAACACATATCTTCTGTGTATGGAACAGTGTGCAAAGATTCAACCAAAATGTCAAAAACCCAATGCAGTCACAATGGGGAGAGACAGTGAATTGCACGAAGGGATTGCTTTACCCATGCCTGCTGGACATGCACTAACGCAGTCACACTGGGAAGTAGCCATTCACCTGCTCTGATTGCGGGATAGCATTCATTCAGTCATCCAACACGTTCAGACACCAATTTGTTCACACTGGGAGGAGACCGAAGGTTGGGCCGAAGGGCCTGTTTCCACACTGTAAATCTAATCTAACCATTCATCTGTTTTGAATGTGGGAAAGGATTCACTCGCTCATTTAACCTACAGATGCACCAGCGAGTTCACACTGGAGACAAGCCATTTACATGTTTGGAGTGTGGGAAGGGATTCATGCAGTAATCTGACATGTTCAAACACAAGCAAGTTCATACTGGTGAGAGAATATTCATTTGTTTTGCGTGAGAAAGCATTTACGCAGGCATGTCTCCTGCTGATTCACCACTGAGTTCATACTGGGGAGTAACCACTAACTTGTTCTGACTGTGGGAAGGGATTCACTCAATCATCTAACCTGCTCATACACCAGCAAATTCACTCTGTGAGAGACCATTCGCCTGCTCTGATTGTGGGAAGAGATTCACTCACTAATCTACTTTATTGACAAACCAGCAAGTTCAGTGGGGAGAAACCATTCACCTGTTCAGAGGGAAAGGATTGATTCACTCAGTCAACCAACTTGTTAACAGCAGATGCACAAAGACTCATAGTTTTAAAAGATTTTGCTCTTCCACAAAGAATGGACTATATCTTCGAGTCATTTGTATTGATGTTATTAATCCTTGCCCAGTTAAAGGTACTGAGATTGTAGACCAAATGTTCATAATAATTCTGGAACAAAGGCTAGGTTTTGTAAATGATTACATTGTTGCTCTATGCCAACACATTCACACTGAGTAAACACTATCCCTCGAGTGTATGAAAAGAGATGTCCTGGTTCATCAGTCGGGATAAACACCAATGAGTTCATAAGTATCTGTTGGAATTGTTTTTTTTATTTGCTATTGTTATCTGTATCCAAACCAAGTTTTATGTGCCTCTTACTGCTGTTATATGTGAAACACAACATGCCTGGTTACCTATTTGGGAGAAAAAAATTACATACATCATCTTTCTTGTTAAAACTATTGTGCATGAATTCTTTATCATATCTGTAAAGCAGACTCATTTATTTTTTAAGGGCTCTCCATCTTCGTTATGTCCTCGAACCTCACCTCCAACAAATGTGGGGAACTTGTGGAGTGTATTTGTCATTCAAAGGGAGACAATCAAAAAGTTTCATGTGAGTAGTTGGGAGAAGGCACATCCAGAGTAAGGGACAGTCTGTAATGCTGGAAATTTAGTGCACCATTGGAATTCTGTACAAGGGGAAGAAGTTAATTTTCTTTTTCATATGAACACCAGAAGAAACGCAGATGCTAGAAATCAGCAAGAAAAACAGAAATTACTGGAATATCTTTGCAGGTCTGGCATCATCTATGGAGAGAAATCAGAGTTAACTTTTCAGCTCCAATGACCCTTCCTCTGAGGAACTTGTCGTTTTTTTTCCAGCAATTTCTGTTTCTGCTTCCATGACCAATGTGGTCTCCCTCGGAACAGTGATATAGACACAGTGAGGTCAGTCTGCTCTCAACGGGGTCAGTGATACAGACTCAGTAGGGTCAGTCTGCTCTCCCCAGGATCAGTGGTACAAACACAGGGAAGTCAGTCTTCTCTCCCCGGGGTCAGGTATACAGATTCATTGGGGTCAGTGATAGACTCAGTACGGTCAGTCTGCTCTCCCCAGGGTCAGTGATACAAACACAGGGAGGTCAGACTTCTCTCCCCGAGGTCAGGGATACAGACTCATTGGGATCAGTCTGCTGTCTCTGGGGTCAGTGACAACATACAGTTTGGTCAGTCTGTTCTTTCTGGGATCAGTGATACAGATTTAAAAATCACACAACACCAGGTTCTAGTTCACCAAGTTTATTTGGAAATACTCACTTTCAGAGTGCTGCTCCTTCATCAGATAGCATGCACACATACAAATACAAACTCTCATACTCACACTCTCTCCCACACATACTAACACACACACACACACACACACACACACTCTCTCTCTCTGTGGGATGAATTTGCATTTGCAGAATTGTAATTGCATATGCATTTTATTTTGTTTAAAATGCACACAATCTGCAGGCAGTCAATCCATGTAACATCTTATAAATTCCTACTTTGGAAGGAGAACTAGTCTGGCTCAAGTTTGGGATACAGACAGACTTTAACCTCACACCTTTTAATGCATTGGCTGAGCTGAAGTGTAGCTTTTTTAAATAAAACCTCGGAAATATGACTGCAAAGAACTTCTGGGATTTACATACTAATGATCCAAATCCTACAACCTATTCTAAAACATGAAAGATTTGACAGCAATCTAGACTTGTTAAATATATTATTTCGGCTACATGACACTGTGATTTTTTTGCTGTAAATTTTGCGTCTTATGATCCTGCTCCACTGTTACCTGATGAAGGTGAAGCGCTCCGAAAGCTAATGCTTCCAAAAATTCTGTTGGATTATACCCTGGTATTTTCTGATTTTTCATTTGCCCACCCTAGTCCAACTTCAGCACATCCATATTAGTGAAACACAGGGGGTTCAGTTTGCACTCCCCGGTGTCAGTGATACAGAAACAGAGCGAGAGGCAGCTCCTCAGCGCCTGTTTCCCAGTTGCTGCAAACACAGGACCGGGAGTTTCCAATTCAGGTGTTTCTGAAGTCTCCCAAGCCAGATTGACTCCCTTTTCCTCCCAGCCTCGGTTATGACTTCCTGGACAAGTGGTCACGTGTCGTTTCACTCGCTCCACCCCCTTATTCACTCTCATTGGTTAGAGGACCAGCCACACCCGCTTGGTCCTCCAGCCCGCCCGCTCGCCTCCTATTGGTCGTTGACCTGCCGTCAATCAGTCGGGCCCCAAAGGGAGGTAGGTGCTGGGATCCGAAAGAACCTCACCATTTACAGTGAATGGGGCAGTATCATACAGCACAGGGAAGAGGTGACCATTCCGCCTATTGGAGCTGTAATTCTTCATGCCAGAAACGCTGCAAGAATATCCCAGCTCCCCTGCTGTTTGCATAAAACCCTTCAAATCTATGTCCCATTTTCCCTTTCCCTGGGCTCCTCCCTCATTCATCGGCTTTTCTCTGCGCCACCCCTAATCATCCATGAATCACTCTAGACACCACCATTTCCTCGCTGTTTCCAGTTTTGATGATGGTCGCTGCGTTCGAAATCTTACATCTCTTTTTTATTTGATAGATGCTACCAGACTTGCAAAGTTGCACGAGTAATTTGGTTGTTTCAGATATCCAGCATCACAGTTCTTTGTATAATTTGCCCTCCTTATTAAGTTACATAACAAATCAATATCGAGGATGACAGATGAATCTGCTTACCCTTACTATTCAGCGTATCCAGATCCCCAGAAATCCCTGAGTAAAATAATCTCCACATCGCCACCCTTCATTATGCCAATTATCTGAAAGATGCCTTCTGTGTTTTGGCATTTTGAATCTGTGACAGCGAGTGAATTGAAATATGTAATGGCGTTGGGGATGTGATGGTCTGGTGATATTATTGCTGAATTAGTGATCCAGTGACTCAGTCAATGTTCTGGGGACCGGGGTTCAAATCCCAGCACAGCAGATGTGCGAATTTGAATGCAGCTTAAATAAAATATCATTTAAGCACTTACAGATGACCATGAAACCATTGCTGACTGTTGTAAAATCCCATCCCCATCAAAGGAAACCTTTCCTCTTCATCTGGTCTGGCCTATATGTGACTCTCGGTCCAGAACCATGTGGTTGACTCCTCACTGCCACTAGAAATGGCCCAGCTAGCATTGCTAGGTCCAGGCATTAAATGCTGGCTGGCTCGTGGTACCTATATCACATGAGCAATTAATAATAAAAAATGTAGTTCCAACTGAAGACAGCATGAGACTTGGGGTGAAAGGTAGCTGTAAGTGATGCGTGCCTGTGATTCTGTGCCCTTGTCCTAATCAGTGGGTGAAGTTGTGGGTATGGAAGTTATTGTCAAAGAGCGTTGGTGAGTTATTATTGTGCAACACTGCACTTCACTGGTGAAGGGAGTGAAAGTTGAAGCTGTTGAATGGGGTAGCTTTCAAGCATATTCCGTTGTCGCTGATGGGCTTTAGTTTTCTCCCCACAGGGAATGGTGACTTTTCCTTTGTTACCTCACAGTGTACCTCTCCGAACACACTCTCAGACGGCCTCCCATATGCAACCTCCTGGTAATCTCAAGCTCATCCAAAACTCTGCTGCTCTTGTGCAGACTTACACCAAGTCTTGTTCACCCATCACCATTGTAAAATTCGAAGAGGACAGCAAGGTAGCCAGTTAAATTAAATACAGAGAAGTGAAAAGATGATTCCTAAAAATAAAAGGTTTCTCAAATTGGAAGGAATAAAGAATTTACAAGTGAAGGATAAGACCCAGAGGAAACGAACAGTAGAGAGATGGGATATTTTATTCAATAACTTGTCTGATTACTCATCAATTTTGGGATCCCAGATCCACTTGCCAGCTTTTGATTTTTCCATAGGTGTTGCCTGACACACTAATGTTTCTGTTGGTATGAAGAAAAGCAACAAACAGTCAGAAATGACTCTGTCAAACTTTATATTAATTCAAATTACCATTAATTGCATTTTATATGTGGAAAATCAGAGGTAGCTGTGCACTTAGACTCCGATATAATTTTGCATCTGGAGAGTTTATTTAATCATTCATGGGATGTTGATGGTGCTGGTGAGTCGCTATGTTCCATTGCTGGTTGACCTGCAGAACGTGGCAGCAAGCAGAGTAAGGATAGCCACAATGCTGTGAGCATTTGAATTCCAGGGCCTTTCCACCCGGCTGCATATTGCCACCTATGAAAATGGTAGCCACGCACTAGTTACGTGTAAAGTTGCCCTTATTAAATATGGCTGTGATAACTCAGGCCTGTCACTGTCTGAGATCTGTAGCTGCATTCCCGCTTGCTGCAAATGTGAAAGTGGAAGTTTCTAATTCTTGTCTAGTGGCCTAAATCATTCGTCATATACTCTCTTGGCTTGTTAGTCATTTTGCATTGCATGACCTCACACTTTTCAGGAGTAAATTCTATTCCCAGTGTTCAGTCCATCAGAGCAGCCCTGGTGTATCGTCCTGTATGCTACAGTTTTCCTGGCAGAACCCAAAGTGGGAATAGAAAGTAAATATAGGTGTAGGTTCAGAAAGGGGAGCTCTAGAGGCAAGTTTGGTCCTTCAGGGCTGGTGGGAGAGAGGGAAGTAAAAGAGGCAGCTGATCAGATTGTCTCAATGTTAGAGACAAGCAAACTCGATGAGCTCCTGCATTTCTTGCTGGAGGCAAGGATTGAGGAGACAGGGAAGAACAAGGGCATTTTGAAAATAGTTATCTCATGTTTGAAATATTAAAGAGTTGAGACGCCGCGAGTTTAACACCAAACTGATTTATTTACCTTTCATCTCACATAATAATACAATATAAAACGTGAGTGAAGTTCATCAGGATTATTTGGAACAGATGCCACTGAACAGGGTTCACTGCTGGACATGATCAACAACAAGAGGAAAGTGAGGACTGCAGATGCTGGAGATCAGAGTTGAAAAGTACAGCAGGTCAGGCAGCATCCGAAGAATAGGAGAGTCGATGTTTCAGACATAAGTCATGCATCAGGAATGTGGCGTGGGTTGGGGAAGCCTGAGAGATAAATAGAAGGGTGGGCTTGGGGGATGGTATTTGGAAACACGATAGGTAGATGCAGGTGGGGGAGGTGATGGGGACAGGTCGGAGCAGAGAGTGGAGCAAATAGGTGGGAAGGAAGATGGACAGATAGGACAGTTCAAGAGGGCGGTGCTAAGTTGGAGGGTTAGATCTGGGATAAGGTGGGGGAGGGGAGATGAGGAAACTGATGAAGTTGACTTTGATGTTGTGTAGTTGGAGGGTCCCAAGGCAGAAGATGAGGTGTTCTTCCTCCAGGTGTTGTGTGGCCTGGACTTGGCTGTGGAGGAAGCCCAGTACTTGCCTGTCCTTGGCAGAGTGGGAGGAGCAGTTAAAGTTGTCAGCCACGGGGCAACGGGGTTGTTTGGTGCGTGTGTCCCAGACAGTGATCAACGGCAACATCTAATCATGGTCATTAATGGTGAACACGCTGATGTTTCCGCAGGCTGGATGCATAAGTAAATCTCTTCCCACACTCAGAACAAATGTATGGCTTCTCCCCTGTGTGACTGCGCTTGTGTCTAACAAGTTCAGATGATGTCTTGAAGCCAGTGCTGCAGTGAGAGCACCTAAACGGTCTCTCGTTACTGTGAGCACGTTGATGACGGATCAAGTCCTCAGAACTTTTGTACCACTTCCAACACTCTGGGCATTGAAAAGGTCTCTCATCAGTGTGAGCCCGCTGGTGTCTCAGCAGATGAGAGCTATCAATGAATCCCTTCCCACATTTGGTGCAGGTGAATGGCCTCTCCCCTGTGTGAATTCGCTTATGTTTCTGCAGGTCGGATGAGTCAGTGAACCCTTTCCCACACTCACAACATCTGAATGGCCTGTCCCCTGTGTGAAATCGTTGATGTTTCACCAGTTTGGCTGACTCTGAGAATGCCATCCCACACTCGGAACATCTGAATGGCTTCTCCCCTGTGTGAAACCGCTGGTGTTTTGCCAGTTTGGATGACTGAGTGAAGCCCTTCCCACACTCAGAGCAAGTGAATGGCCTCTCCCCAGTGTGAACTCGCTGATGTACGGTGAGTTCAAACGATCGCCTGAACTGTGACCCACAGTGAGAGCACCTGAATGGTTTCTCATCAGTGTGAAGAATTTGATGGGAAATCAGTTCCCCAGACGTTTTACAGCATTTCCCGCAGTCTGTACACTTAAACGGTCTCTCCCCAGTGTGAACCTGCTGATGTGTCAGCAGTTGGGATGACCTAATGAAGCCTTTCCCACACTCAGAACAGCGGAACGGCTTCTCCCCAGTGTGAACTCGCTGGTGTTTCGTGAGGTCAGTTCCTCGTTTGAACCCAGTCCCACAGTCAGAGCATCTGAAGGGTCGCTCATTGGTGTGAACATATTGGTGGGACACCAGTTCTTCGGAGCTTCTATAGCACTGTCCACAGTCTGGACACTGAAACGGTTTCTCCTCAGAGTGAATCCGCTGGTGTCTCAGCAGCCTAAATGACTGAGTGAATCCCTTTCCACACTCAGGGCAGGTGAATGGTCTCTCTCCAGTGTGAACGCGCTGGTGTACAATGAGCTTAGATGAACATTTGAACCCTTTTCCGCAGTGAGAGCACCTGAATGGTCTTTCATCTGTGTGAACACATTGGTGGGATGTCAGTTCCCCTGAACTTTGATAGCTGTTCCCACAATCTGAGCACTTAAGCGGTCTCTCCTCAGTGTGAACGTGTTGATGGGACTTCAGCTCCCCAGGACTTTTACAGCAGGTCGCGCAATCTGAGCAGTTAAATGGGCTCTCATCCATATGCACACGTTGGAGAGACTGCAGTCCCCACAATTCAATCAGGTAAAAGATCTCCTCAGCATGACCTCGCTAGTGGGTCAGCAGGATGGAAGAAAGGAATCCCTTCCCACACACAGAGCAGGTGAACAGTCCCCCCTCAGAGTGACTACGCTGATGAGCTTCCAGCTCAGATGGGAATAGGAATCAAATTCCACACTCTCCACATTTCCAAAGCTTCTCCCCAGTGTGAATGTGTTTATGTTTGCATCGACCAGATGATGGGCTGAATCTTTGTCTACAATCAGGACACAGACAGTTTCTGCTCAGTGCGAATGGAATCCTTTTTCTTCCATGATCAAAATCTGGTACGGTCCAGGTTATGCCAAATGGGGAAAGCCTGTTGCATCCTGATTAAATGTTTGGTTTCAGTTTCTTGCCTGCAAATCCTGCCCTTTTAATACCCTGTGAAAGCGATTTAAAACAGAAAAAGAAAAGGAGAGAGAGATAACCAGGATAATTAGTGACCATGAAAGCTTCTCAATTGACAGAAAAAACAAAGTAGTTCACGTAGGTCCTTCAGGACACAAACAAGGCTGTCCAATTCATGGGAGCAGAGAAAGTCAGTGGGACAGGCAGGGAGTATGAGACAGATTTTATAAATCTACGAACCAAGCAGAGGAGTAGAATCTCCCAAACCCTCAGCCTCCACCAGCAAAAGAAGAACCAGAATAGCAGGTGGATGTGAACACCATTACCTCCCAGTCACACACCATCTGATATCCAGTACTGGGTGAACAGAAAGATCTCCCACTGCAATATGAGGACGGCTGAAGTCATTGTCTTCTCTCCCTGTTACAAATTGTGCTCACTCACCACCAATTCCATCCCTCTCGCTGGTAAACTCTCAGGTTGAGCCAGACAGTTCACTATGTGGTGATATATTTTACCCCAAGGTGAGCTTCCAACAACACTTCCTGATTAATCAACCCTTATTCCGAGCTCAGTAACATCATTCCAGCCCACTCTCGTCATAGAGACACACCCTTTAGCCCAAACTGATCCATGCCAACCAAAATGTCCGTCCACACTAACCCCATTTCCCTGCACTTGGCCCATATCCTTCTAATCCTTTCCTATGTATGCATTTGACCAAATGCCTTTTAAATGTTGTTAATGCACCGGCCTCAACCACTTCCGCTGGCAGCTCATTCCGTATGCGTACCACTCTCTGTGAAAAAACATTGTCTCTCAGGTTCCTGTTTATTCTTTCTCCTCTAACCTTAAACTGATGCCTTCTAGTCCTCGATTCCCTAACCCTGATTGCATTCACTGCACCCATGCCTCTCATTACCTGATACACCTCTATGAGGTCCCCGCTCAATCTCCTATGCTCTAAATGAAAAGGTGCTAGATTACCGAACCTCTCTCTCTAACTCAGACCATTGTCTCCAGACAACATCATTGCAAACTTTTCCTGCACCCTTTCCAGTTCAATAACATCCTTCCTCTAACAAGTGACCAAAACTGAACACAATACTTCAAGTCTGGCCTCATCAATGTCTTGTACAACAGCAACATAACTTCCCTACTTCTATATTCAAAACCCTAACTGATGAAGGCCAGTGTGGCAAAAGCCTCCTTCACTGCCCCGTCTACCTGCAACTCCACCTTCAGAGAACTGTGAACTTGAACTCCAAGATTCCTTTTCTTCCACTACATTCCTTAAGGCCCTACCATTCACCATAAGACTCCGACATTGATTTGATTTTCCAAAAGACAAGACCTCACGCTTATCTATATTAAACTCCATTTGCCATTTCTTGGACTTCTTCCTCAGCTGATCGAGGTTCTGCTGCAATTTCTGATAACCTTCGTCAGTGTCCACGATACTGCCTATTTTGGGGTCATCTGCAAACTTACTAACCATGCCTTGTACATTCTCATTGATATAGATAACAAACAGTAATGGGCCCAACCCGATCCCTGAGGCACTTCACTAATCACAGACCTCCATCCGACAAGCATCCTTCCATTATTACCCTCTGCTTCTTACCATCAAGACAATTTTGAATCCAATTTGCCAATTCGCCCTGGATTCTATGCGATCCCTACTTTATCAAAGGCCGAACTGAAATCCATGTAGACTACATCTACTGTCCTATCCTTGAGGAGAAAGTGAGGTCTGCAGATGCTGGAGATCAGAGCTGAAAATGTGTTGCTGGAAAAGCGCAGCAGGTCAGGCAGCATCCAAGGAACAGGAAATTCGACGTTTCGGGCCCGAAACGTCGAATTTCCTGTTCCTTGGATGCTGCTTGACCTGCAGCGCTTTTCCAGCAACACATTTTCAGCTACTGTCCTATCCTTGTCAACCTTCCTGGTCACTTGATCAAAGAACTCTAACAAATTTGTGTAGAAATGATCTCTCATTCACAAAGCCATGCTGATTATTCCTAATCAAAACTTGTCTTTCCAAATGCATGTATATCTTATCTCTCAGAATGTTCTCAAGTAATTTACCATGACAGATGCTACGCTTTCTGGTCTCTATAGTCAGGGCAAGGATACCCTGAGGCATGGTACACTGGCGAGACCAAGCAGAGGCTATGGCAACACATGAATAGACACAGCACAACAATCAACAGACAGGAGTGTTCCCTCCCAGTGGAAGAACACTTCAGTGGTCCGGGACATTCGACCTCAGACCTTCGGGTGACCGCCCTCCAAGGTGGACTTCGGGACAGACAACAATGAAAAGTGGCTGAGCAGAGGCTGATAGCGAAGTTCTGTACTCATGGGGATGGCCTCAACCAAGACCTTAGGTTCATGTCACACTACAGGTAATCTCATTGCACCATACACACATACACACTCTGTTTCTCTCTCATATAGACCCTCTCTCATACGTCCACACATACACACACTCTCTCACAGGCACACATAAACCACCCTCTCCCCACCACAATGCTGCCTGCCCCCCACCTCCACCTCTCCCACACACACATACACACACCCACATGCATATATACACATTAAAGTTTGTGGGGTGAATTTGTACTTGCAGAATTACATTTTACTTTGCTCAAAAACTGCATGAATCCAAGTAAAATTCTATAAATCCGTTTTTTTAGATTAGAATCAGTCTGACCATTGTGGCACACACAGTCTCACACAGAGCAACTCATACTTTAAATGCATTATCTGGGCCAACATGACATCAATTGTTAAAGCTCACTTGAGAATGTAACTATTTTTAAAAAGTTTTGCAATTTACATGTGAAAGAACTGAAACCAACATGGTCATTCTAAAAGACGAGAGACTTATAAACAATATAGGTCTTTTTAAACGTGTAATTTCAATTACATCACACTGTAAACTTTTGCTATAAATTCTATGTCTTATGATCTTATACTCCACAACCATCTGAGCAGGGAGCAGTGCTCCAAAAGCTAGTGCTTCCAAATAAACCTGTTGGACTATAACCTGGTGTTGTGTGATTTTTAACTTTGTACACCCCAGCTCAACACCAGCATCTCCAAATCATGGTCTATAGTTCCCAGGCTTTTCTTTGCAGCCCTTCTTGAATAATGGCACATTTCCTACTCTTTCAGGACCTCACCCATAGCCAGCAATGATGCAAAAATATCAGCCAGGGCCCTTGCAATTTCTTCTCCAGCCTTTTGCAGTGTTCTTGGATATATCTGGTCAGCACCACCTTCAGACATTCTAATACATCCAACACCTCCTCTATTTTGACATGGACTGCCCCCAAGATATCACCACTAACTTCCCCAAGTTTTCAGGTCTTCATGTCTTTCTCCATGGTAAACATAGAGGAGAAATACTTGTTGAGAACCTTGCCCATCTCCTGTGGTTCGACACATACATGTCCACTCTGGTCATTGAGGGGCCCTATTCTCTCTCTAGTTATTGTTTTCTTCTTTAATATACTTAAAGTAACTCTTTCGATTCACCCTAATCTTCTCAGCCAAGTTCATCTCATACCCCCTTCTCACCCTCCTGATTTCTTTCTTCAGTAAGCTCTTGTATTCCCTGTATACCTCCAGAGATTCCCTTGATCCCAGCTGCCTGCACCTGAGCCACGCCTCCTTTTATTCCTGGTCGAAGCCGCAATATCACTTGTCATCCAGGGTTCCCTACTCCTGCCTACCCTTTACACTCACAAGAACATGTAGACCTTGAACTCCAGCAATCTCACTTTTAATGGCTTGCCCGAGGTCCCTTTGCCTGCAAATAAACTACTCCAATCAACCCCTGCGAGCTTCCATCTAATTCCATCAAAATTCACCTTACCCCAATTTAGAACTTGAAACTGTGGATCGGTTTTGTCCTTCCGCATAACTATTTTCAAATTAATAGAGCTATGATCACTGGTCCCAGATTGCTCCCGAACTGTGACTTCCGTCACCTGTTCTACCCTATTCTCCAAGTGTAGGTCGGGTTATGCTCCTTCCCGAATGGACTGCTTGAGGAAACTTTCTTGAATGCACTGAACAAATTCCACCCCAACTAAGCCCTTAAAACTCTGGCAGTCTCAAACTATGTTAGGAAAATTAAAACCCCTAATATGACAACTCTATTGCTCTTGCAAGTCTCCCCAATCTCCCTGTGTATTTGTTCCTTGAAATCCTGTTCAGTATTTGGGGCCAATAGTACAACCCCAAAAACATCACCATCCCTTTCTTATCTCACAGCTCCACCCATAAAGCCTTCACTGGATGATCCTTCAGTTATTTCATCTGATTACTTCTATGATACTCAACTTAATAAAAATGCAACTCCCCCTCCCCTCCTTCCACCACCTCTGCCCTGCCTAGAGCACATGTACCCTGGCACATTAAGCTGCCAATCCTGACACTCTCTTTGTTACGGTTCTGTAATGGCTATAATATCCCAGTCCCACGTACTTATCCACACCCTGAGTTCATTGGCCTTATCTTGCATCAAAAGCAATTTAATCCAACAGGCATTACTTGCTCCCTGTGAGTTCCAACCTGATCTGTCTCTTCAACTTACTATTTCTGTTGGTGTATCTCCTTCAAGCCTCGCACTTGCCTACCTATTGTAGAGGATCCTGCCCCCCTGCCAATCTAGTTTAAACCCTTGCTCAACTCATCTGCTGCTGAAACTCACATGCATGCCTTTGTTACCTCCAGACGT
This sequence comes from Hemiscyllium ocellatum, assembly GCF_020745735.1. Lineage (NCBI taxonomy): Eukaryota > Metazoa > Chordata > Chondrichthyes > Orectolobiformes > Hemiscylliidae > Hemiscyllium > Hemiscyllium ocellatum. The sequence goes on from NW_026867487.1 coordinate 4,887,594, forward strand.
AACTATCCCAATGTGTTCCTGGGGCCACCCACATCACCACATCTCTCTAATCCTGAGGGTATACAAACCTCTTCTGCCAGTGTTCATGCACACTACCATCATCCATGACCTCATTGGTTTACACCTTCTGAAACATTCAGATGCCACTCTAACACTAACAACTCCTTCAGTCCCATTACCCTCCCTCACTCTCTAAGCTCCTGCAGCCTCTACACCCTTCCCTCTTCCTGTAAGCTCCCGTAGCCTCACAACCCTCCCTCTCTCTGTAAGCACCTGCAGTCCCCACAGCCCACCCTCTCTGTCTGTCAGCACCCGCAGCCACACAACCCTCCCTCTCTCTAGAAGTTCCTCCACCTCCACAAAGCTCCCGAAAACAAAAACAATGCTGGAAATCACAGTGGGTCAGGTAACATCCATGGAGAGGTAGAAAGCTAACGTTTTGAATCTAGATGACTATCCCTCAGAGCTGGTGAGGAGACATCTAGGCTGGAAATGTCAGTTTGTTCTCCATGGATGCTGCATGAACCTCAGTGCTTTCCAGTAACTGTTGTTTTCAGTATCAATCCCAAAATCTACAATTATTTGCTCCTGCAACATTTGCTCTCTGTAACCTCCTCCATCTCCTGCACTCCTCCCACTCCCAGTCACCTCCTGCATCCCCTGCACTCCTTCCACTCTGTCACCTCCTCCATACACATTCCTCTTTTTTAATCTCCTGCAGTCTGAAAATCCCCTGACGTAGCCTCAACTCGCGTTGGTTCCTAAACAAGCATAGAGGCCACATAAGAAACTCTACAGGTCTAGCAGTATCTGTGAACAGTGAAATTGTGTTAACGTCTACAGTCTAGTCTGGCTCCACTTCAGAACTGAATCGTACCAGAATCAGAATGATAACTCTAAATGTGGATTGGAATAAGGTGAGTCATCATATTGCTGGTTATTATTGTCTCTATTGTCGGTACAAAACAGCAGCAAGACTAACATGTACAAGATGCAAGGGAGATTTAGATTCTATTCACTGCCTTCACCAGTGACATATTCACGAGACTCTGGAATATATTCAATGTGTGATGGCGCATGCGCGTCGCCAGCCCCGCCCCCTCCCATTTGCCACGCATAAAGATGTCCGCCCAAATGCCAACCGGCCCCGCATAAATATGGCGGCCGCAGGTTTGGGCCTTAATCCCGGACAAAAGCAGGCGGCCGCCAAATTAGCGCAAACAGGGATGCGCATTCTCTTTTTCAAGGCCCTAGACTGACAGTAGTTGTTTATAAAGGCTTCCCTCTCGTTCCCCGCCTCTTTTTCTCCTCACTCACTCATTCCGTGTATCTTATCCTCTGCTGCTCTCCCGGTGATGCCGACACCGACCTTGCCCAGATTAACACTGCGCATGCTCTATGCCTCGCCCCATCAATGCGCCTGCGCAATTGTCCTCTGCAGTGAACCTAGAGCTCAGCATGGCTGTGGGGTGGAATAATCATAAAAGCTTGTGTTCTGTGATTAACAAGTAGTTTCCATGACCTGATTATGATTTCAATTAAGAACTTAAAATCACTAGGATGTCTAGTACACCAGGTTTCTATTTGTTAAGTGTTCAACAGTAGAAAATGAACTGATAGCAAATGTGAATTTTCTGGAGTTTCAGCAGATGCTTTTTTTTAAACGGGCGAGCATCAGATTTCGTACAGCTGTCGGTTTACGCGTTCACTTCAACTCTAGCAGCCAAGATATATTTAAATTCCTTCCACTCTAACATTCAGAGCAGTTGATAATGATTCCATCTGATTCAAATCAGTAACTTCATATGTGATAGAAATGTGATAAGCACGCCAACCTGTGAATTAATACTATATTTCAAGAGATTTTGTTTTTCATTGGCATTGACGAATATTGTGGATAGAGTCAAAAAGTATGGTTCTGTAAAAGCGTAGCCTGTCAGGCAACATCCAAGAAGCAGAAAAGTCAATGATTTGAGCATAAGTTCTCCACCAGGAATGTGGGCGAGGTGGTGGGCAAGGGGGCTGATGGAGGCCCAAGTTCCCAAGGGATCCTTCCACATCCACCAGACATTTTCCTGCAACTCGAAACACCGCATCTCATTGCCAGCAAGGAACTCATTATTGACTTTCGGCGGGATGTTACTCATGCACCCTACACATTAACAGCACAGAGGTGAAATGAGTGGAGAGTATGAAGCTCCTGGGAGTGGTCATCCACAACAAGCTTTGTTGGACTCTTCATGTCGATACACTGGTTACAAAGGCCCAACAATGTCTCTTCTTCCTCAAGCAGCTGAGGAAATTTGGCATGACAGCGAATAACCTTGCCAACTTTTATAGGTGCACCATCGGGAGTATTTTGTCTGGATGTATCATTGCCTGGTATGGCAACTGTACCATTCAAGATTGGAGACAGTTACAGAGAGTGGCGAACTCAGCCTGGACAATCACAAAGGCCAACCTCCCATCTATAGAATCCATCTACCAGGCCCACTGTTAAGGAAAGGCCGCCAGTATTCTTAAAGATCCATCCCACCATGACAATATTTTTCTACAACCTCTACCATCAGGGAGAAGATACAGAAGCCTAAAGTCTTACACCAGCTGGTTTTGTAACAGTTTCTACTGTTGTTAGAATACTGAATGTACTCACAAACTCTTAATATTTACCTGTACCTGTGATTTTTGGCTTTGCTGCTGTTTACCCTATTGTTTACTATCTATGCTAAATAACGATGTGATCTGCCTGTATTGCTTGTAAGATAAAGGTTGTCACTGTGCCTCAGTACACATGACAATAAATTCAATTCAAAGGTTGTGCTGAAACTGGCAATGACTGCAACAAAACTATCAAAGATTCTGCAATGTTTATAATAAACGAACTATGTTACTGAAACAATAACTTCATCACTGACCTATTATATTACAAAATGTATAAAAGTGTCTTGCCATGTGCTGTGGGTTGAGAGAAAACTCGCAGCTGACTACAGTGCTGTTGGTGTCTTTCCCTCCCCGGAGCTCCGGTCTGTCATTGAACCCTGTCTCTGACTCTGAGGCTGGTGATTTTCCCCACAACAGAGGTTATAAAATTATGAGGGGCATGGATCAGGTGATTAGTGAACATCATGTTCCTAGGGCAGCTGACTTCAAAACTAGAGGATGTAGGTTGAAGGTGAGAGGGAAAGTGTTCAAAAGGACCTGAGAACTGAGTGAATCTTTCTACAATTAGTGCAGGTGAATGATTTTTCGTCAATGATGCATCTGCATCCATTGAAGTTGAGAAGAATGGGAGGCGATTGGTCTCTTGGTCAGATGGATGCTGAAAGATATTCTTCTTTGTGGGAGAGACTAGACCGAGAGACATCCTGAACTTTTCTGTCATTTGTGATCAGAAATCTATCTCCTGATATGGTCTCCTCTACATTGGGGAGACAGGACGCCTACTTGCAGAATGTTTCAGAGAACATCTCTGGGACATCCGCACCAACCAACCCCACTGCCTTGTGGCCAAACACTTCAACTCCCCCCTCACTCCGCCAAGGACATGTAGGTCCTAAGCCTCCTCCATCGCCACACCCTAACCACCCAATATCTGGAGGAAGGTCACACCATCTTCCACCTTAGCACCCTCCAATCACACAGCATCAATTTGTATTTCACCAACTTCCTCATTTCCCCTCCCCCCACCTCATCCCAGATCCAGACCAGCAACTCTGCACTACCCACATGACCTGTCCTACCTGTCCATCCTCCTTCCCACCTATTCGCTCCATCCTCCTCTCCAAACTATCACCATTAACTCCACCTCCATCTACCTATCGTACTCTCAGCTGCCTTCCCCCACAGCCCCCCCACCTCCCCCCCACCATTCATCTCTCGGACCCCGGGCCCACAAACCTCATTCCTGAAGAAGGGGACTTGCCCGAAACATTGATTCTCCTGCTCCTCGAATGCTGCCTGACCTTATGTCCTTTTCCAGCACCACGCTTTTGACAGAAATCTATCACCCTCTAGTGTCAATATTGTGAAAGATTGCACTTCCTATCAAATAACCAGTTCTCTGGAATAAAAATGTTTGGTTTCTGACAGACGGTGTTGAATTTTTCATCGATTTCTGTGTTTGTTTCAGATCTTCAGCATCCGCACTTCTTTGTTTCATTTATTCTCCTACATCTGCCCCACCTCCACACCTGTGCTTAGCCTATTTAATCTCATTGCAGACCCTTTCTATCTTCCTCACTACTTGCTTTCCTACATATGGTTAGAGCCAAAAAAAAATGCAGATGCTGGAATTCAATGTAGACAAGCAGGAGGCTGGAAGAACACAGTAAGCCAGGCAGTACCAGAAGATACTGTGTTCTTCCAGCCTCCTGCCCGTCTACCTTTGATTGCAGTTTTTTTGTCCCTAACCAAGATCCTCCCTATGGTAGCGTCAGTAAAATTGGCTACAGTAGAGAAAGTCCCTTTATTATTGTGAATCAAAAGCATTTGATACGTTGTAATACATCAGACATGCAAGCAACCAGGGGAAATACTTTCCACGCAGTCACCCTGTCTGTCCCTGCAAGTAATTTGTTGATTTCAATGAGCTCACCCTCTCAGAGACTGGGGGGCGGGAGATGAAGGGAAGAGATTTTGCAAACTGTCCTTCCCTCCCCTGCTCCCTGAGCTGGAGCTGCAAAGAGAGGTTGGGGAAGCAGGGCATGAGAGAAACCGCTCGCTGTGGCTCCAGCTGGTTGCCCTGGAAACCTTGGCTCCATGTGGGGGCGGAGGCAATAACGGGTAGGGTCGGGGCAGCCAGGAATCCGTACATGTCACTGACGCGGCCAGCGATTCTTATGGACTATTATCAAACAGGGAGCAAGCGTTCCAATCTGCTTGTGAATAGGCGCACGCTGTTCATTTCATGTGGCACTGATGACTCAGCAGTATCCCAGTCAATTGTGCTTGGAACTTGTCTTTCTTTGAGTTAGAGTTAATACTATAACAAAAGTTTTTTTTTCTTATAATGTGCAGATAATTATTCTCCGAAAGAAACCTTTTTGCAATCCAGCAACCACCTGAACCGTTTAGCATTTTTGTTATTATCCCATTAAACTTGAGCTCAAATTGTCTTTGAATGCTTCAGGGAGAAATTCACATCCACTTACACCTCAGAACGATTATGCCACATCTGGTGGTTTTATGTGATGCCGCTCCATCAGAGACAGAAGTGCTTACCGTTAATTTAGAGATTAGAGACACACAAAAAAGCTGCATATGCTAAATACCAATGTCTGAAAATGTGTTGCTGGTTAAAGCACAGCAGGTTAGGCAGCATCCAAGGAACAGGAAATACAACGTTTCGGGCCAGTGCCCTTCATCAGGATATGGGCCATTCTCCTCATTCCTGATGAAGGGCTCTGGCCCGAAACGTTGAATCTCCTGTTCCTTGGATGCTGCCTAACCTGCTGTGCTTTAACCAGCAACACATTTTCAGCTCTGATCTCCAGCATCTGCAGACCTCACTTTTTACTTAAATACCAAGGTCAACAAGCAGGAGGCTGGAAGAACACAGCAAGCCTGGCAGCATCAGGAAGGGGAGAACTCAACGTTTCAGGTGTCAAGGTAACTTTCAAATTTTCTCTTCTCATCTTTATGTTGAATGAGAACAAATCGTCTGAATAGTTAAGGCCAAGTGATGGAAAGGCGACGCCTTTTTTTATATAGTTTATATTTTCACCATGCTGTGATGTTTGATGTATGTAGTTTTCTTCATGATTTCATAAAACGTTCCAGAAGTCGTGCTGGAGAATTACCTCTCAGATTACTCTGGAAGCCATCAACTGCTGCATTACAACAATTAAAAGCCATCTGTACAGGCACATGATTTGGAAGAGTTTAGAGGGATATGGGCCAAATGCTGGAAAATGGGACGAGGTTAATTTAGGATATGTGGTCGGCACCGACGAGTTGGGCCGAGGGGTCTGTTTCTGTATTGTATAACTCTGATCTATGAACTGCTTAAAAAAAAACACAGACGTTGACCAGGAGCCCATGGCAGATATAATCCGCATTTCTGGCAGATATAATCTGCAATAACCCTTAAACTCTCTTTAAACTCCCACATCTGACAAGAATTACATATCACTGCAAAGGCTAACATTGGAAGGGAAAAGGTTGAGACTCTGAAGGGAGATTCCAGAGAGTTAGGCAGCAATTTAAAAAGGAGGTCCTCAAGGGTAATAATATCTGGGTTACTCCCAGTCCTACGAGCTCGTGAGGGCAGGAATAGGAGGATAGAGCAGATGAATGCATGGCTGAGGAGCTGGTGTATGGATGAAGGATTCACATTTTTTGGATCATTGGAATCTCTTTTGGGGTAGAAGTGAGCTGTACAAGAAGGACGGCACCTAAATTGGAAGGGGACGAATATACTGGCAGGGAAATCTGCTAGAACTGCTTGGGAGGATTTAAACTAGTAAGGTGGAGGGATGGGACCCAGGGAGATCGTGAGGAAAGAGATCAATCTGAGACGGGTACAGCTGAGAACAGAAGTGAGACAAACAGTCAGGGCAGGCAGGGACAAGGTAGGACTAATAAATTAAACTGCATTTATTTCAATGCAAGGGACCTAACAGGGAAGGCAGATGAACTCGGCATGGTTAAGAACATGGGACTGGGATATCTTAGCAATAATGGAAACGTGGCTCAGGGATGGGCAGGACTGGCAGCTTAATGTTCCAGGACACAAATGCTACAGGAAGGATAGAAAGGGAGGCAAGAGAGGAGGGGAAGTGGCATCTTTGATAAGGGATAGCATTACAGCTGTGCTGAGGGAAGATATTCCCAGAAATGTGGGCGGCACAGTGGCACAGTGGTTAGTACTGCTGCCTCACAGCGCCTGAGACCCGGGTTCAATTCCCGACTCAGGCGACTGACTGTGTGGAGTTTGCACGTTCTCCCCGTGTCTGCGTGGGTTTCCTCCGGATGCTCCGGTTTCCTCCCACAGTCCAAAGATGTGCGGGTCAGGTGAATTGGCCATGCTAAATTGCCCGTAGTGTTAGGTAAGGGGTAAATGTAGGGGTATGGGTGGGTTGCGCTTCGGTGGGTCAGTGTGGACTTGTTGGGCCGATGGGCCTGTTTCCATACTGTGAGTAATGTAATGTAATCTAATCTAATCTAATCAAACACTGTAATATACATACAGGGAAGTTACTTGGGTGGAACTGAGAAATAAGAAAGGGATGCTCACCTTATTGGGATTTTATTATAAATTCCCCAATAGTCAGAGGAAAATTGAGAAACAAACTTGTAAGGAGATCTCAGCTATCTGTAAGAATAATAGGGTAGGAGAGGAATTTCTTAAGTGTGTACAAGACAATTTTCTGATTCAATATGTGGATGTAGCTACTACAGAAGGTGCACAAGTTGACCTACTCTTGGGAAATAAGGCAGGGCAGGTGGCTGAGGGATCAGTGGGGGAGCACTTTGGGGCCAGCGACCATAATTCTATTTGTTTTAAAATAGTGATGGAAAAGGATAGACGAGATCTAAAGGTTGACATTCTAAATTGGAGAAAGCTATTCCTGAGATGCTGCCTGGCCTGCTATGCTTTGACCAGCAACACATTTGCAGCTGTGATCTCCAGCATCTGCAGACCTCATTTTTTACTCTAAATTGGAGAAAGGCCAATTTTGACGATATTTGGCAAGAACCTTCGAAAGCTGGTTGGAGGCAGATGTTCACAGGTAAAGGGATGACGGGAAAATGGGAAGCCTTTAGAAATGAGATAACAAGAATCCAGAGAAAGTATAATCCTGTGAGGGTGAAAGGGAAGGCTGATAGGTATAGGGAATGCTGGATGACTGAAGAAACTGAGGGTTTGGTGAACAAAAAAAGGAAGCATATGTTAGGTATAGACAGGATAGATTGAGTGAATCCTCAGAAGAGTATAAAGAAAGCAGGAATATAATTAAGAGGGAAGTCAGAAGAGCAAAACGGGGACATGAGCGAGCTTTGGCAAATAGAATTAAGGAGAATCCAAAGGATTTTTACAAATATATTAAGGACAAAAGGGTAACTAGGGAGATAATAGGGCCCCTCAAAGATCAGCAAGGCTGCCTTTGTGTGGAGCCACAGAAAATGGGGGAGATACTAAATGAATATTTTGCATCAGTGTTTCCTGTGGAAAAGGATATGGAAGATATAGACTGTAGGGAAATAGAAGGTGATATCTTGCAAAATATCCAGATTGCAGAAGAGGAAATGCTGGATGTCTTGAAACGTATAAAGGTGGATAAATCCCTAGAACCTGATCAGGTGTACCCGAGAATTCTGCGGGAAGCTAGAGAAGTGATTGCTGGGCCTCTTGTTGAGATATTTGTATCATCGATAGTCACAGGTGAGGTGCCGGAAGACTGGAGTTTGGCAAACGTGGTGCCACTGTTTAAGAAGGATGGTAAAGACAAGCCAGGGAACTATAGACCAGTGAGCCTGACCTCGGTGGTGGGCAAGTTGTTGGAGGAAATCCTGAGGGACAGGACGTACATGTATTTGGAAAGGCAAGGACTCGTTCGGCATAGTCAACATGGCTTTGTGCGTGGGAAATCATGTCTCACAAACTTGATTGAGATTTTTGAAGAAGTAACAAGGAAGATTGATGAGGGCAGAGTAGTAGATGTTATCTATATGGACTTCAGTAAGGCGTTGGACAAGGTTCCCCATGGGAGACTGATTAGCAAGGTTAGATCTCATGGAATACAGGGAGAACTAGGCATTTGGGTACAGAACTGGCTAAAAGGTAGAAGACAGAGGGTTGTTTTTCAGACTGGAGGCCTGTGACCAGTGGAGTGCCATAAGGATCAGTGCTGGGCCCTCTACTTTTTGTCATTTACATAAATAATTTGAATGCGAGTATAAGAGGTACAGTTAGTAAGGTTTCAGAAGACACCAAAATTGGAGGTGTAGTGGACAGCGAAGAGGGTTACCTCAGATTACAACAGGATCTGGACCAGCTGGGCCAATGGACTGAGAAGTGGCAGATGGAGTTTAATTCAGATAAATGCGAGGTGCTGCATTTTGGGAAAGCAAATCTTAGCAGTACTTATACACTTAATGGCAAGGTCCCAGGGAGTGTTGCTGAACAAAGAGACCTTGGAGTGCAGGTTTATAGCTCCTTGGAAGTGGAGCCGCAGGTCGATAGGATAGCGAAGAAGGCATTTGGTATGCTTTCCTTTATTGGTCAGAGTATTGAGTACAGGAGTTGGGAGGTCATGTTATGGCTGTACAGGACATTGGTTTGGCCACTGTTGGAATATTGCGTGCAATTCTGGTCTCCTTCCTATTGGAAAGATGTTGAGAAACTTGAAAGGGTTCAGAAAAGATTTACAAGGATGTTGCCAAGGTTAGAAGATCTGAGCTACAGGTAGAGGCTGAACAGGCTGAGGCTGTTTTCCCTGGAGCGTCGGAGGCTGAGGTGTGGCCTTATAGAGGTTTACAAAATTATGAGGGGCATGGATAGAATAAATAGGCAAAGTCTTTTCCCAGGGGTTCGGGGAGTCCAGAACTAGAGAGCATAGGTTTAGGGTGAGAGGGGAAAGATATAAAAGAGACCTAAAGGGCAACTTGTTCACGCAGAGGGTGGTATGTGTATGGAATGAGCTGCCAGAGGAAGTGGTGGAGGCTGGTATAATTGTAACATTTAAGAGGCATTTGGATGGGTATATGAATAGGAAGGGTTTGGAGGGGTATGGGCCGGGTGCTGGCAGGTGGGACTAGATTGGGTTGGGATATCTGGTCGGCCTGGACGGGTTGGACCGTGGGGTCTGTTTCGATACTGTACATCCCTATGACTCTAAGAGTCATCAGTACTGACAATCGTTGGACTCCCACCTAAATACTCCTCAGCTGTTCCAGTTATTTCCGTGTTTTCACTCCACCTCTTTTAGGATTGTGTATCTCTTTAGTCCATTTATCTATGTTTTCTGGATCCACAGGCGTATGATAGTTATGCTTTCAATATGCATTAAGTGCTGGTGGTGCCCACATTGTCCCTGTTGTCTCTCTCCTGCTTTAACTTTGGTCCTTTTACTTCACAGCAGAGCAAGCCATCATTCAGCATCTTCTTCTGAGTCATCAGATGAGTCTGATTCTAGTCTGAAGCAGCCTCCCTCCTTTGTTCCCTCCATTGGTCCTTGGCCAATTGGTTTAAACAGGAGTATGCAGGCCAGGATACAGAACTCTTCCCTTTGGGCTCAGGGACTTTAGGTACTTGTTTCTGGAGTTTCTTGTTTTCTGACTTTGAAATCCTCATATTACTTTTAGATCCCTATGCTTCCTTTTTAACCCCTGTTAATTCTTCATGCACCACTTTTAACATCTGGCTCATATCGAGTGTGTTATCATTTGGTTTTGCTGTCGGATCTGTCCCATCAGGGCAAGTCAGTCTTTCTGTTTCATATGGGTTGCCTTCCCCCAGACCCTTGTAATATTTTGGAGGGAACATCGTATCATGGAGGTATTGAACTTTGTCTGATTTCCACTGAGGTTTTAGATAAGTCGAATTGCTGGTGTATACAAGACTTGGGAGCAGAAATTAGGCCATTCAGCCCATCATGTTTGTTCCACCATTTAATCATGGACGATAGGTTTCTCAACCCCGTTCTCCTGCTTTCTCCCTGTTACCCTTGATCCATTTTACAATCCAGAACCTATCTATCTCTGTCTAAATATACTCAACGAAGTATATTCCTTACATTTCAGTAGAATTGCATATCCTGATATGTTTGGTGGGCAGGCCCATTCTCGGTAATTGTTGGCAATTCTGTATTCCTCTGAACCAACATCAGGTGAATAATGGGTCTCTCGTCGAGTTTAATTAGCTTGATTTGGTCAGAGACCGTGCCCTCAGCTCCACCGTGTACAGATATCAGATTTAAGGGAGCCCAAGCCTGCCTATCCCGCCAGAATTCTGAATTGCATGAATAGAGAGACCGTCAAGTTCAGACAACTCATCAAGAAGGGCGGCACGGTGGCTCAGTGGTTAGCACTCCAGGTTCGATTCCAGCCATGGGTGACTGTCTGTGCGGAGTTTGCACATCCTCCCCATGTCTACATGGGTTTCCATGTCTCCGGCTACTCCGGTTTCCTCACACAATCCAAAAGAATTGGCCATAAGTTGCCCGTAGTGTTAGGGTGCATTAATCAGAGGGAAATGAGTCTGGGTGGGTTCCTCTTCAGAGGGTCGGTGTGGACTTGGGCTGAAGGGCCTGTTTCGACACTGTAGGCAATCTAATATAACCTTAAAGAAAAACTTGGCATCCTTCCTTCTTTGGGTGCTGAAATGGGTGTCTAGTCTATGGCAAGTTCTAAGTTCCTATAGTGATCCTGCCGGAGTACGCCAATCTGTTTTCTATGAATATCAGAGTCGGATTCAGGTGATGCTTATCTGTGATTTACAGCTCAAAACCAAAAGGCACTCACCAATCTTCAGCATGTCTTAACTTACACACTTCAATCCTACAGTGCAAATGAACCCCCTCCCCCTGCACTTTGATTACTATTGATCAGCAATGCCAAGATGACGCTCTGTAATTGCCTCTTGGGTACAGGATCTTACATAGTTCAAGCTAGGTAATCACTGAGATGGACAGGCTTGTGGTCCACCCCTGGTCCTTCATGATGTTTTCCAGATTCTTATCTCTCTCCTTGAGGCTTTTCACAATAAATACTGTATTCAAGTCACAATTGCCAGCTGCACTGTGTTAACTGCCAACCAATTGGATTTCAGGAACTTTTAACTTTCCAATTTCGAAAAATACAAAAGAACGTTGTTTTTTTAAATCAGTTTCAACAAAGTTATGTGGTTACACCTCGTGTTAGAATTCTTTAGCCAACAAGTCGTCTCCGTAATCATTCCTTCTTGACAAGTGAAATTGGAAGAATGTCGGAAAATGTTCATATGAGAGAGAGAGAGAGAGACAGTGAGAAATGGGGAGAGAAAGAGAGACACCAGCTTTCTGTGCCATGCTCACTGAAGTAATTGTTAATTATTTGTCATCTGGTTTGAATCTTTTCCTTTCTATAACTAATTCAGAATCTATATCTTTAATTATTAATTAAACAGATAGCGAGTGTGAAATGTTCAGAGTGAAATGATAAATGTTATAATTAGATTTGATTCCCTACAATGTGGAAACAGGCCCTTCGGCCCAACAGGTCCACACCAGCCCTCCGAAGAGTAATCCACCCAGACCAATTCCCTCTAAATGATGCACCTAACACTATGGGCAATTTAGCGTGGCCGATTCACCCTGACCTGCACACCTTTGGACTGTGGGAGGAAACTGGAGCACCCAGGGGAAACCCACACAGACACGGAGAGAATGTGCAAACTCCACACAGACAGTCACCCAAGGCGAGAATCGAAGCTGGGACCCTGGCATTGTGAGGCAGCAATGCTAACCACTGAGCCACCCTGCCACACTATTATTAACTATATCTTACAGAGCTGCTATTGTCACTCAAATGTTACATATTGTTATCTGTAAATTATGCGCAGTCAGAAACCTTGAAAGTAAATGTTACTGTCAGGAACCATCACGTGCTGCACAGCAATGGGCAGCCCGAACAGGAATTGAAAATTTTTGCAAGCACATCTGCTGTTTCAAACCAACAACTTGTCGTCCCCACAACATAAGATACATTTCACCTGACTCTGGAGGCTTATCCACACTTCAGCCTGCCAGGTGACTCAAAACCATTTCTCTCTCTATGCTAATTTCTTTAAGGACTACAGCAGCAACGTGTGCGTGGTACGAAAGGACGTAGGCCTGGTTCTAAGTGAATACTGTCGTAATGCTGCTCCTTTAACACAGTTGTGTCGTCCTGGTTTTGTTTCCCAAAACTGTTGTATAAGGTAGATTTGTCAAGATATCCAGTTTGGATGGGTTTCAGGGCTCATTTAATGATAGCGAACCGAGACTGCCTCAGGCAAAAGGCTTTCAAGCTTAGAGACACTTGAACAATGAAAGAGGAGTGGCCAGCTTTGATCCGGTTTGGGGTTTTAAAAAAAAATTTAGCAGGCTGGCTGTTCAAAGCATGTAGTTAGTCGGTTTTTGAGGCTGCTGGTGAGAGAAACAGCTCCATGGAGGAAGGTTCCACACTCAATCTCTCTGCCGCCTCTCTCTCCAATGAGACCCTGTGTTTGACTTGACCTTTTATTGCCAAGCGGCCGACATGGGGATTGTTGCAGGAACTTGGAACAGCATCATTAAATTAGCTTAATCTGTTGGGTTTTCGGATAGCTTAAGTTATTCTGTTCTCTCTTGTTTGCGTTACACAAATTCTGTTTTGTTTAAAACCGAGGGGTTTTGACCAGCTGCTTCACTCCTGGAATATCCACTGTACAGCTGCTCAAAACAACGACTGAAGTTAGGGTCTCAGCTATTTCCTTGAAATATCTTGAGAGGGTCTGGACTGGTCCATAACAATATTTTGTGTCAGTGGGGTTCACTGGTGAGAGAGACGAATCGAGGAGAGGTATGTGATTGAATTTAATGGGCCTTACTCTTTCCCTCCTTATTCTCTAACCATTATTGTACCTGTAAAACAACTGAGCTTTTTTTTCCTTTATTTTACTTGGTGCATCAATTCATGTTCACGTGATAGCTTTCCTCTTGCACATTTCCCTGAATATATCTGCTCCCCATGCACTCTGGCCAAATCAAATTCGATCTTATTCATATCACCAAATTTCAAACTTTGATTTGAAGTCCATCCTTGCCCTTTTCCATAACAATCCTGAATCTTTTTAAGAGATCGGAGAAACGTTTGCAAAGTGCTCCCCCACTGATACTTCAATAATTTGTCTGCTTTTGTTATCTAAAGTTAAGTCCAGGACTTACCCCTTTCTTGTTAGGACTTTTAAATACTGGCTTCAAAGTTGTACTGGATCTACTTTAAAAGTTCCTCAAAACCTTTCACACTGTGACAACCACAGTTAATGCTTGGGGAAGTTGAAATCCCCCACTATCACAACCCTATTACTACTACACTTCCCTGAAATTTGCCTCCTTACCAGCTCGACTTGTTCTACCCATCCAGATTTACTGAAGGAACTTTCTAGGATGTCATCTCTCCTTATTGCTGCAATAAATTGGGGTGGCACAATGGCTAGCACTGCTGCCACACAGTGCCAGAGACTCGGGTTCAGTTCCTGCCTCAGGCAACTGTCTTTGTGGGGGTTGCATATTCTCCCCGTGTCTATGCGGGTTTCCTCCGGGTGCTCTGGTTTCCTCGCACAGTCCAAAAATGTGCAGGTTAGGTGAATTGGCCATGCTAAATTGCCCGTAGTGTTAGGTGAAGGGGCAAATGTAGGGGAATGGGTCTGGGTGGGTTGCTCTTTGGAGGGTCAGTGTGGACTTGTTGGGCCGAAGGACCTGTTTCCACACTGTAAGTAATCTAATTTAAACAAAATTGTGACACTTTGTTCTATGGTTTCCTTCACCATCTCGTATGAAGACCCTGTATCCTACCTCTCTCTCAACCATGTCTCAGTGACCGCAATGTATTCATGCCCCATTTTTAATTTGTATCATCAACTTGTCTGCCTGGTTCGTCATACTGGTAGCATTAAAGTTAATAAGGTAAAAACAATGACTGCAGATACTGGAACCCAGATTCTGGATCAGTGGTGCTGGAACAGCACAGCAGTTCAGGCAGCATCCAAAATGCAGCGAAACCGACGTTTCGGGCAAACGCCCTTCATCAGGATTAAAGGGAGAGAGCCTAAAGCGTGGGGAGATAAGCTAGAGGAGGCTGGGGGTGGGAATGAGGAGAAAGTAGCATAGAGTACAATGGGTGAGTGGGGGAGAGGATGAAGGTGATAGGTCAGGGAGGAGAGGGTGGAGTGGATAGGTGGAAAAGGAGCTAGGCAGGATGGACAAGTCATGGGGACAGTGTTGAGCTGGAAGTTTGGAACTAGGGTGACGTAGGGGAAAGGGAAATGAAAAAACTGTTGAAGTCCACATTGATGCCCTGGGGTCGAAGTGTTCCAAGCGGAAGATGAGGCATTCTTCCTCCAGGCATCTGATGGTGAGGGAGCGGCAGTGAAGGAGGCCCAGGACCTCCATGTCCTCGGCAGAGTGGGAGGGGGAGTTAAAATGTTGGGCCACGGGGCAGTGTGGCTAATTGGTGCGGGTGTCCCGGAGATGTTACCTAAAGCACTCTGCTCGGCAGTGCCCAGTGTCCCCAATGTAGAGGAGACTGCATCAGGAGCAACAGATACAATAAATGATATTAGTGGATGTGCAGGTAAAACTTTGATGGATGTGGAAGGCTCCTTTAGGGCCTTGGATAGAGGTGAGGGAGGAGGTGTGGGCACAGGTTTTACAGTTCCTACGGTGGCAGGGGAAAGTGCCAGGATGGGAGGGTGGGTTGTAGGGGGCGTGGACCTGACTAGGTAGTCACGGAGGGAACGGTCTTTGCGGAAGGCAGAAAGGGGTGGGGAGGGAAATATATCCCTGCTGGTGGGGTATTTTTGGAGGTGGCGGAAAGGTCGACCACCCTACAAACCTTCACATAAACCAAATCATCTGCCGACATTTCCGCCACCTCCAAAAAGACCCCACCACCGCTTCAACCCCAGGGCATCAATGTGGACTTCAACAGTTTCCTCATTTCCCCCTCCCCCACCTCATCCCAGTTCCAAATTTCCAGCTCAGCACTGTCCCCAAGACTTGTCCTACCTGCCTATCTCCTTTTCCATCTAACCACTCCACCCTCTCCTCCCTGACTTATCACCTTCATCCCCTCCCCCACTCACCCATTGTACTCGATGCTACTTTCTCCCCACCCCCACCCTCCTCTAGCTTATCTCTCCACCCTTCAGGCTCACTGCCATTATTCCTGATGAAGGGCTTTTGCCTGAAACGTCGATTTCACTGCTCCTTGGATGCTGCCTGAACTGCTGTGCTCTTCCAGCACCACTGATCCAGCATTAAAGTCAATGCCAATCAATCATGTCAAACTCTCTTGTACCTGAACTGACCTGCAATGTCGATGCCTTTCTGATTAATTTGTTAATTCTTGTCTTTTCTTATTACTCTTTGGGACATTCTCTCTGAATCCCATTCCCTTGCCAGGTTAAGCTGCATTCACCCGAACTGCATTTCACCAAATTTCCAGCATTTCAGGTTATATCGCAGCCTCGTTATGCCTTCTCCAAACTGCTCCTGTGAAGCCCACTGAATATATCATTCCGAGTGCCTCAGAGATGAGCAAAAGGCTTGAGGCAACTTAGTTTTAACAAAGAGCTGGTTTGTATTATTTTTATCCCAAATAGGTAACTGAACCAGTGCTGTTTACAAACATCATCGGGAATAGGGCCAGAAAGCATGGATTGGATAACAATAGCATCAAAACCCAACATTGACAATTACTACAGAATGCATTGCTGTTTAATCGGTTCTGATGAGCCACAGAATCACTTTGCAAACATTATTAGATTAGATTAGACTTACAGATTAGACATACAGTGTGGAAACAGGCCCTTCGGGCCAACAAGTCCACACCGACCCGCCGAAGCGCAACCCACCCATACCCCTACATATACCCCTTACCTAACACTACGGGCAATTTAGCATGGCCAATTCACCTGACCTGCACATCTTTGGACTGTGGGAGGAAACCGGAGCACCCGGAGGAAACCCACGCAGACACGGGGAGAATGTGCAAACTCCACACAGACAGTCGCCTGAGTCGGGAATTGAACCCGGGTCTCAGGCGCTGTGAGGCAGCAGTGCCAACCACTGTGCCACCGTGCCGCCCACTATGCAGGTGGACAGTCTTTACCTGGCAGAAATGTGTTGATGTACATTGACATTGTGATTATTTTCAAAACCCATCCCACAGATACACAATTGTATCACTGCTTTATCGTCAATCATCAGCCCCTTTCATAGAGCAGGATTTAATAACACCAAAGGCAGGCAGCCCATGACTAATGTTCATTCCTTGGTGTCGGTGAAAGCAAAACCCTTCACCTCTGCTATTTTTGTGAATCTGCTGGTGTGTTCGCAAACCGCAAAGCCTTTTATACAAACACAGCAGGTGAACGGGATCCAGTCAGTGTCATTTCACTGTCGTGTTAACAGTTTGAAATCCCTTCCCACATACAAAAGAAGTGAATGGTCTCTCTGTAGAGTGAATAGGCTGGTGTATCAGCAAGTGAGTTGACTGAGTGACTGTTTCTCCCCAGCGTGAACTCGCTGGTGTCTCCGCAGGTTGGACGACCGGGTAAATCCCTTCCCACAATCGGAGCAGGTGAACGCTCTCGGTCCAGTGTGAACATGCTGGTGTTCCAGGAGTTTAGATGAAGGAGTGAATCGTTTGCCACATTGAGAACAGGTGAATGGTCTCTCCCCCGTGTGAACTCGCTGGTGTATAAGTAGGTTGGACGACCAAGTGAATGCCACCCCGCAATCAGAGCGAGTGAATGGTTTGTCCCCAGTGCGACTGCGTTGGTGGATTTTCAGCATGGATGGATAAAGAAATGCCTTCCCACAATACTCACATTTCCACAGTCTCTTCCCCAGCGTGACTGCGCTGGCGTCTGGACATCTCAGATGAAGCTTCACAGACACGCCCACGTGCAGACAATACGGGTTCCTCCCTCATGTCAACGATGATTTTTCTCTTCAAAGTTCAAAATAATAAGATAATTACGTTATGAGAAACAGAGTGACTGTCGGATCTGGATGCGGTTTCAATTGCAAATCAACCTTTAAAAAAAAAACAGTTATTAGGAGGAACGAAAGGAACCCACAGGTTGTGAAATAGACAGCAACTAATCTGGTCAGTTCTGGAGATGACAGAGAGGGAAACTGCTGGATTAACCCTATCATTAACCAGACACTTGCTTGAATGTTGGGAGTGTGGAGTTGGAAAAGCACAGCCGGTCAGGCAGCATCCGACAAGCAGGAGAATTGACGTTTCGAACATAAGTTCCTCATCAGGAATGAAGCTCAGCCCCTTTGGCCTACAAGCCACAGGGAAATAGGTCTGGGTGGGATACTCATCAGAGGGTCGGCGTGGACTGGCTGGGACAAAGGGCCTGCTTCCACACTGTAGGGAATCTAATCTAATCTAATCTACACACTCTCGACTCTGATCTCCAGCATCTGCAGTCCTCACTTTCTCCCAAATTCATAAATATCCTGCACAAAACTATAAGAAAGAGAGAGAGGTAGGAGAGGCATGCATGAAACAGAGAGGCATTTTATTGATCTAAACTCAATCCCGTCCCTCTTTTCTCCACATGTTCTTAACCCTTCAGAGGGATTGAAGAGTAAGTGCATATCTCCTTGAAATTGGAGGTGCAGGTAGACAGGGCGATGGAGAAGGCATTTGGAATGCTTGGCTTTCTTGGTCATTGCATTAAGTGTACGAGTGGGAAGTCATGTGTAGCTGTAGGAGACATTGGTGGGCCAGTTTTAAAAGACTGAGGGGAGTGCAAAACTGGAGGGCATAATTTTAAGGTGATAGGGGAAAGCTTGGAAGGGGCAATCTTTTCACATAGAGGGTGGTACGTGTATGAAACAAGCTCCCAGAGGAGGTAGTGGAGACAGGTACAATTGCAACATTTAACAGGCATCTGAATAGATTAGACTTACAGTGTGGAAACAGGCCCTTCGGCCCAACAAGTCCACACCGACCCGCCGAAGCGAAACCCACCCATACCCCTACATTACCCCTTACCTTACACTATGGGCAATTTAGCATGGCCAATTCACCTGACCCGCACATCTTTGGACTGTGGGAGGAAACCGGAGCACCCGGAGGAAACCCACGCAGACACGGGGAGAACGTGCAAACTCCACACAGTCAGTCGCCTGAGTCGGGAATTGAACCCGGGTCTTCAGGCGCTGTGAGGCAGCAGTGCTAACCACTGTGCCACCGTGCCGCCCACCACGGAATAGATACATGAACAGGGAGTGTTTAGAAGGGTGAGGCCAAATGTTGGCAAATGGGACTAGATCAGTTCAGAGTTGAAAATGTGTTGCTGGTTAAAGCACAGCAGGTCAGGCAGCATCCAAGGAATAGGAAATTCGACGTTTCGGGCATAAGCCCTTCATCAGGCTTATGCCCGAAACGTCGAATTTCCTATTCCTTGGATGCTGCCTGACCTGCTGTGCTTTAACCATCAACACATTTTCAACTGTGATCTCCAGCATCTGCAGACCTCATTTCTTACCCCTAGATCAGTTCAGGACATCTGGTTGCAATGGATGAATTAGACCAAAGGGTCTGTTTCCATGCTGTTTAAGTTTAAAGCAAAACGAGGGGAAATCCAAAATAAAATCAGAAAACAGCAGAGATGTTCAGCAGGTCTGGCAGCATCTGAGATGGGAAGAGATGCAGGAACATTACCACCTTGAAGAAATGTTTAGATGATCATACAAGGTATTACAATACAATGCCAAGTGCTAAAAAAAAATGCAACTAGAGTAAATAGGTGCATGAATATGATAGAGACATTGTGTTGAACAATATTATACCAGACTCTGACACCTTTCTGTTCCCTGTTTCTCTGTGACTCTCTTACTTAGTAAGCAGGTAGCACTGGCAGGCACTGAAGAACGCAAATGATATATTGCCCTTCAGAGTGAGTGGATTTGAGAAGAGCAGAGGTATCTTTCTTTAAAGGGCTTTATTGATCCCACACCTGGTGCATCTTTGCTCTCCTTTCCTAAAGAAAGGACGATGCCCTGGCCATTGAAAGTGCGTAGAGGAGGTTCACCAGACTGATCCCTGGGATGTCAGGACTGATGATTAACAAGATGATTAGGGGTTTAGATAGGGTTGACCATGAGAATCTTTTTCCACGTACGGAGTCAGCTATTACGAGGGGGCATAGCTTTAAATTAAGGGGAGGTAGGTATAGGATAGATGTTAGGGGTAGATTCTTTACTCAGCGAGTCGTGAGTTCATGGAATGCCCTGCCAGTAGCAGTGGTGGACTCTCCCTCTTTATGGGCATCGGATAAGCATATGGAGGATAGTGGGCTAGTGTAGGTTAGGTGGCCTTGAGTCAGTGCAACATCGAGGGCCAAAGGGCCTGTACTGCGCTGTATTTTTCTATGTTCTATGTATGAAGAGAGACTCCATCATCATTTAAATCTTCTTTTCTTTTGACTTTTTGAGCCGCTGACTGTGTCACTAACTAATATTCTACCTCCCATTTGTTAATCTGAATCTGATCCATCGAAGTCGACACTTTGGTTTCCATCCCCTTGCCTTACCCGTTTAAAAGCTCACCATAGGAACTAGCAAAAGCCCCCGTTAGGAGATTTGCCCCAGCTCTGTCCAGCGGCCAACTGGTCAGGCTTGCACAACCCCAACAGAAATGGTCCCACTGCCTCAAGAATCCAAACTCCTCTCTGGTACACCATTTCGCCAGCCGCACATTCATCCTGCCTATCCTCTGATTCCTGCTCTCGCTAACACGTGGCACTGGGAATAAGTCGGACATTATTACATTTGAGGGCCTATCTATTAAAGTATCTCTTATCTTCCTGTTTAAGGCTTTCAGACCCTCATCACTTTGTTTACCTATGTCATTGGTACCTATGTGTTCCACAACCACAAGCTGTTCAAACGCCAGCTCCAGAATGTACTGTAGCCTCTCCATGATGTTCCTGATCCTGGCATCGAGGAGCTCATGTGCCATCCTGGATTTGTGTCTACAGCCACAGAAGTGCCTGTCTACATCCCTGAGTATTGAATGCTCTGCCAACGACAGCCATTCCTTCTCCACCAATAATGCCATGAACCTGGCTGTTGCCAGTTTCCCCCCAGGGCCACCCTCAACCACCCTTCAACCAGTATCAAAGTGGGATACCTGTTTGAGAGGCGGATGACCACTGGGGACTGCTGAACATCTTTCCTGAGCCTTTTGCTATACTTGATGGTCACCCATTCCCTTTCAGCCTGTATATTTCTCACCTGCAGTTTGACCAGCTCACTAAACATTCTGACATTCTCAGTGCGCCACATGAGTCCACTCACAGCTCCAAAAAATAGGTAGCTAGTAGTTACAGATGGACGCATGCCTGGCACACAGAGCTGGCCCCATCACTGTAAGCTTCTCTTAATTCCCACATTGTGCAAGAGGAACTCAGGTGCCTGAGGTCTCCTGTCATGACTTTTTTGTAAATTAAGGACAGCAAAGAGGGTTAGTTGAGAGTACATGATCTCGACCAGATAAGCCAATGGGCTGAGGAGTGGCAGTTGAAGTTGAATTTAGGGGCTGCACGGTGGCTCAGTGGTTAGCACTGCTACCTCACAGCACCAGGGTCCCAGGTTCAACACACACACACTTAATAGTAAGCTCCTGGGGAGTGTTACTGAATAAAGACACCTTGGGGTTCAGGTTCATTATTCCTTGTAAGTGGAGTCACAGGCAGATAGGATAGGCATTTGGTATGCTTGCCTTTGTTGGTCAGAGTATCGAGCATAGGAATTAGGAGGTCATGTTGCATTTGTGCAGGACATTGGTTTGGCCACTTTTGGAATATCATGTGTAATTCTGCTCTCTCTCCTATCGGAAGAATGTTGTGAAACTTGAAATGGTGCAGAAAAGGTTTCTAAGGATGTTGCCAAGGTTGGCGGGTTTGAGCTATAGGGAGAGGTTGAATACTGCTGTTTTGCCTGGAGTGTCGGAGGCTGAGGGGTGACCTTGTAGAGGTTTATAAAATCATGAGGAAGCGTGGATAGGGTAAATAGACAAGTTCTTTTTCCTGGATTGGGGGAGTCCAGACCTAGAAGGTGTAAGTTTCGGGTGAGAGGGGAATGATTTACAAGAGACCTAAGGGGCACCCTTTCCCACAAAGTGTAGTGCATGTACGGCATGAGCTACCAGAGGAAGCAGTGGAGGCTGGTAACATTTAAAAGACATTTGGATGGATACGTGATTAGGAAGGGTTTAGAGGGATATGGGCCAAGTGCTGGCAAATGGGACTAAATTGATTTAGGATATCTAGTCAGCATGGATAAGTTAGACTGAAGGGTCTGTACATCTCTAGGACTCTAAGTTAGTGACTCACTTTAATGGAAGTTAACTCAACTCAGGATTGTCCTTCATTTCAAACATTTCTATTATAAAGTAAAGCTCCTGCCTTTATAGCAGCTAACATATAAAACTTCAAACTGCAAGAAAATACTCCCAATTGGCTCTTGTATCAGTTTCTCAACTGGTTAAACTGAAACGGAGCACCACACTCAATTGTTTGGTTTTACTTTCCCCTATTTCACCTCACACTCTGTTTCACCCAACACTCACATTAAGCTAAGGAGAACTCACAGAGCAGCTTTGAGATATTACTTTTCTGCTCACACCTATGCTGACTTCAGCTTTTTTCACTGCTCCAAAGCTGCTTGATGGGAGCTCAGGCAACAGCACCTCAGCTTTCAGTTCTGCCATCTATAACACTCCAGACTCAACATGGAGTTTAGGAGGTTCAGGATGAGCAGAGATATTTTTAGATTAGATTAGATTACTTACAGTGTGGAAACAGGCCCTTCAGTCCAACAAGTCCACACCGACCCCCCAAAGAGTAACCCACCCAGACCCATTCCCCTACATTTACCCCAACTAATGCATCTAATACTACAGTGCAATTTAATGTGGCAAATTCACCTAACCTGCACATCTCTGGACTGTGGGAGAAAACGTGGAGGCAACCCATGCAGACACGGGGAGAATGTGCAAACTCCACACGGAAAGTTGCCCGAGATGGGAATTGAACCCGGGTCTCTGGCGCTGTAGGGCAGCAGTGCTAACCACTGCTCAAATTTGAGCCCATTAGAAATTTTAAAAGGAAGCTTGCAGGTATTGCAGCATGATGGGTTTGCAGCTCAAAATCATAAAGTGGGTGACTGGGACGAAATATGAGATGGAGCATACCTTGGATCAATTTATGTCCATCTTAGGCCAATTACTCTTTCCTCAGCTGCAGGGTCCAGCACATACCTCAGAGGTGCACACACACACAGTCAGCCAGTCCAGGACAGAAGTCTGGAAAAGACAAATGCTATTCCTTCAGTCGCCCAGGTCCCCAGGGTCGCGCAGCTAGCCCCGCCCATCCTTCACCGCGATTGGTTGGCAGGCCGGCCGCCTCCGATTGGTCAGCCAGCCTCCTGCGACGTGCGCCACCGTCCCGTTCGCGGTGAATCTGGTTCCAGGCCATGCGCGAGGGTGGAGCTCCACCCTCTACGTCACAATCAGGCCGGCCGATTGACGGCAGGTCACCGAACAATAGGAACAGAGTGGGCGAGCCTGGAGGACCACACGGTGGCGGCTGGTCCTCCAACCAATGGGATGGGATGGTGGGGCGGGGCGATTGTGGCAGCACGTGATCGTTAACGCCGCCGGCGGAGAGTCACGTGACCGGTGTCCGCTTCATTGCGAGAGGTACGCAGCGGAAAGGTGAGGGGCTGGGGGACAGCGGAGATTGGGAGGAACATGGAGTCAGTCTGCGCTGGGAGGTTTTATGAACACCAAATCTCGGCCGCTGGACCCGAATTAGAAATTTTCGGTTCTGCGTTTACTGCAAACGGTAAAAGCGGTTGTAGACCTCAGGCCTCCCGGGTTACCGCCGCCATCTTGTTTGGAGGCCAACTGCACCAGTGCGCATGCGTGTCACTCTCCCTGGGTGGGGGCGGGGTGGAGTGATTTGAAGGTGGAGCATTCACACAACAAGTAGCAACCAAGATAAATGTTTGTCTCTTCCAGACTTCCATTCTGGACTGACTTTTTTTTTCTTGAATTTTTTTTACAGCATGTTATTTGAGAATATCTTGAACGTTGGGATCTCAAAGCAAGTTCTGACTGTCAGGGGGATCTGAATATCATTGGCATTTACTGGTGGAAGGATAAAAGGTTTGTCTGTTTAATGTGTGGGGAAAATATTTCTGACGTGTTTGTAAATCAAAAGGCAGCAAGACATTGGAATTTGTGATTAGGTCAGCCCTGGGGGTATGTGCACAGTTCTGGGTTCTGCAGCTGAGGATGATGATATTGGTGTGAGAAGGGTACAGATTTATCCAAATTATGCCTTGTCTGTTGAAAATAGCTCTCACGTCATGTTTTCCCTGAGTGTTGGAGGCTGAGGAGTGACCTTAATGAGTTGTAAAACTGTGAGGGATATGGATAGTGTAAATAGACAAGGTCTTTCCCCTGAGGTTAAAAACAATGACTGCAGATGCTGGAAACCAGATCCTGGCTTAGTGGTGCTGGAAGAGCACAGCAGTTCAGGCAGCATCCAAAGATGATCCAGAACTAGAGGGTGGAGATCTAGAATGAGAGGAGAAAAATTTAAAAGGGAACTAAGGGGCAACTTTTTCACACAGAGTGGTGCATGTATGAAATGAGCTGCCAGAGAAAGTGGTGGAGGGTGGTACAATTACAACATTTTAAAAGATAGGTGGAAGGGGACAGGAATAGGAAGGGTTTAGAAGCATATGGTCCAAATGCTGGCAATTAGGACTCGTTTACATTATCCTAATGTATGGCATGAAAGTTGGACTGAAGGGTCTGTTTTCATGATGTACACCACTAACTCTATCTTGTCCTAATCACATTCTTAACATATAAATTCTTAATTCTGAAATAGCTCTAAATTTCATTTTAAAACTTCCTGATTGACTCTAATATCAGTGCTCTTTTTGTGCAGAACGTTCCGGATCCTGAAATTACTTAAGTCCACGTTGACTCTAGAGGGTTACAAACGAGTGAACTGAAAGATGAGATGCTGTTCACTGAGCTCTCTGAGCTGTATTAGAACAGTAAAGGGGGCTGAAGAGTCCATCTGCCACTCATTAGCCCATTGAATCACAATCTCATTGAATTCTGTGGCAGGCTCCTTCGGTGTCTATTAAACCTCCAATTTTGGTGTCACCTGCAAATGTACTAATTATACCTCCTTTGGTCACATCAAAATCATTTATATAAATGATGAAAAGCAGTGGACATAGCACTGATCCTTGTGGCATACCACTAGTCACAGGCCTCCAGTCCGAAGGGCAACCCTCCACCACTACCCCTGCTCTTCGATCTTTGAGCAAGTTCTGAATCCAGTTCTTCCTGTATTTTATGTGCTCTAACCTTGCTAACCAATCTACCATGACACACCTTGCCAAATGCCTTACTGGCGTCCACCGCTCTGCCCACGTTAATCCTCTTCTTTACTTCAAAACTCAGTCAAGTTACTGTGGCATGATTTCCCACGTACAAAGCCATGTTGACTCTTCCTGATCAGTTCTTGCCTTTCCAAATACATGTAAACCCTGTCCCTTAGGATTCCTTCTAATAGCTTGCCCATCACCGATATCAGGCTCAGCAGTCTATAATTCACTGGTTTTTCCTTACTACCTTTCTTAAATAATGGCATCACATTAGCCAACCTGCGGTCTTCCGGTACCTTGCCTGTGCCTATCAATGATCCAAATATCTCAACAGTGGGTGGGGGTCTATACTACAATCCCAATAAGGTGATAAGCCCTTTTTTTTAAACTTCTCAGTTCCATGTTCCAGGAATATCTGAAAGTACAGACATAATGTTATCCCTTATCAAAAATGCCACTCCCTTTCTCTCCTGCACCTCTTTCTATCCTTCTTTATAGTGTTTGTATCCTGGACTATTAAGCTGCCAGTCCTGTCCATTCCTGAGCCACGTTTCTGTAATTGCTTTGACATCCCAGTCTAATTTTCCTGACCATTCTCTGCATTCATCTCCCTTCCCTGTTAGGCCTCTTGCATTGAAATAAATCCAGTTTAATTTACCTTCTCTTAATGGACTTAACTGACACATCCCTGTATGCAATGTGCAATTTAGCATAGCCACTTCACCTAACTTGCACATCTTTGGATTGTGGGAGGAAACCCATGCAGACACGGGAGAATGCAAACTCCACATAGACAGTCGCCCGAGGCTGGAATCGAAATCTGGTCCCTGGTGGTGTGAGGCAGCAGTGCTAACCACTGAGCCACCACATCGCCCTCTTCTACCCCGGAAGACAGTCCAATAATCCAAAAATGTGAACTCTTCTCCCCTGCACCGGCTCCTCAGCCACACATTTATCTGCTCTATCCTCCAATTCCTACCTTCACTAGCTTGTAGCTTCAGATAGTACTACCCTCGATGACTCTTTAAAATTCTGTCTGGCTTTATATTCTTTCTTTAGAGCCTCATCCTTTTTCCTTCCTGTGTCGTTAGTTCCAATGTGTCCAATGACCGCTCACTGGTCCCACTCTCCTTTTCAGAATATTCTGCACTGTCTCTGATATCCTTGGTGTTGGCACCACACCATTCTGATTTCTCGCTGTCAGCCTCATAAATGCATCTGTGCCTCTGATTACAGAATCCCCTATCACAATTGATTGCTTGGAACCTGGCATACTCCTCGTTACATTACAACCAGTCTTGGTACCAGAAACTTGGTTGCTCATGCTACATTCCCCTGAGAGTAAATCAGCCCCTACGTTTTCCAAAACAGCATACTTGTTTCAGAAGGGGATAGCCACAGGAAGCTCCTGCACTACCTGCTTCTGTCTACCTTTTTTGGCAGCAACCCATCTGCCTGACTGGTATCTGCCATTTTTCTCCACTTCTATAACTGCAATCCAAAACGGCCCCTCGCTCATGTAAATTACTCATTGCCTCTAACTGCCCCTCCAGCTGATCCATGCAATCTGATTGCGTTCGCAAACAAACACACTTACTGCAAACATAACCATCAGTAACATGGAAATTCTCCCTAATATCCCAAACCCGACAGGAGGAGCACATCACTCGACTAAATGCAACCTTTACACTTCAACAATCTACAGAAAATAGCACTGTCTTACTGCTCTATAAAAAAACTGCTCCAGGCTAACTTAGTACCTATGTTTTATATTGTTAAATTTTAGTCAAGAGACAGATCTCAATAAAACACACAACCAAAAAGTACCCACTCCGCTCACGACATTTTTAACAAAAAAGGACAGCAAGATTACATTCAAAAAACCATGTAAATTGATGCTTGGTGACAAGGATGGATACGATGGGATTTCTGTGACTGCAAACATGAATCCAGGATGCCATGTGACCTCCCTGGTACCCAAATCAGGATATTCTGGAGCTGCAGGGTGAACAGCCTGTGATTGGTGAAACACATGAGAACAAACATTTGTTTTTTGAAAAAAAAAAGGTTGAGGGCCTGAAAGCTGAATATAGAAAGATAGGAGATGCATTAAAACACAGGACCTGCAATAATATCAGCTGTACTCCCAGTGCCACGTGCTCGTGACAGCATGAATAAGAGGATAGATCAGATAAATGCGTGGCACTTGGGGCATTGGAACCATTTCTGTGGGAGGTGGGACCTGCACAAGTCTGACTCGTCCCTGGCGAGAGCTGGGACAAACCTCCCCTTGGAGGCTTTTGCTAGTTCCGTTGGTGATGTTTAAAAATAGTATGGCAGGCAAATGTGAACAAGAGTGTAGACTTAGATGGGTCAGGTTCAGATCAGGAAGAGGGATAGAGAATGTTAGTGATGCTGTCAGCAGCTCAAAGACAAAAGAAAGGAGGATAAAACGAGAATAGAGTTTCTTCAACGAGAATAGAGTGTCTTCATATGTCAGGACTGCCATCCCAGAAAATCAGTCTGGTGAACCTTCTTTTCTCTCTCTCTCTCTCTCTCGCTGTCTCTCTCTCTGGCTTCAGTCTCTGACACAAAATTATTGAACACAATATCCCCATTGTATGCATGCTGGTCATCAAGCACCTATTAAATCTTTTCCCATTTTCTGCCACTTAACACTATATTGTGGTGCCTTTTGTTTGATCCATCTAAACATTTCAAGGTTACAAAGGTTCCTGCATCTGCTACCATTTCAAATGTTGCCAGCTCTGCTGAATGGCTCCAGCATTTTCTGATTTTATTTCAGATTTCCACTGTTTTGCTTAAGTTAGTATCACGTAGAGTTATACAGCACGCAAACTGACCCTTTGCTCCAAGTCATCCATGCCGACTAGATAGTGTAAATATATATATATAAAAAAACTTACCTGGAAACTAAATTGTCGGGTCTGGGTGGCGTGTCCTCGGCGCTCGGAGGTCACGTGGTCCTCTGATGCGCGCGCAGAGGATGATCACGTGATGCTCCGGGACGCGGGCGCGGTCACGTGGTCTCCCTGTTTCGCGCTCCGGGAGCTCACGTGATCGGCTGTTTCGCGCCCTGGAAGTGGGCGAGACTGCCATTTTGCCCTCGAAAGGAGGCCGCATGGTGGTCCTTTTATCTCCGAAAAAGGGAAGGTCACGTGAGATCGGACAGCCGGAAATGCGAGGAGGCGGGGAATGGAATCGGAGCAACAGCCAATGAGAAGACAGTTTCACTTGAGTGATGGTATGATGTTTTGTATAGTATAAAAGACTGGATCAGGGACAGAGTGGTCTTTTTTCTTTGTGAACTGACTGACTTAGTAGTTTGTCAGGGACAGAAAGGTTTAGACCCAGAGCTCAGTATACTTTATCCACTTATTGTTAGAATAAAACTAAAAGTGCAAGATTAAATGTTTTTTCTTATTGCTTTATTTTAAAGAGCACGCAGGACCTGGCTCACACATAAAAGATAATAAGTTTGTAGGTTGAGCCTAAAGTCCATCAATAGCCTAAACTGATCTAGTCCCATTTGCCAGCATTCGGCTCGTGTCTCTCTGAACCCTTCCTATTAATGTCTCCATCCAGATGCCTTTTAAAATGTTTTAATTGAGACCTGCACAAGTCTGACCGATTGCCCCTGGGCAGAGCTTAGAGAAATCTCTTGGCGGATTTGCGAGTTCCATTGGTTCCCATCCCCCGTCAGACCAATTTGAAATCTCACCAGTGTGTCGACTTAGATGGGTCAAATTAAGTTCAGGAAGTGGGTGATAGAATATTAGTTAGTGATGCAGTCCGCGGCTCAAAGAGAAAACAAAGGATTAAACGAGGCTGGGGGCTCTGCTCATACGTCAGTCCTGACATCACTCTGCCGAGGACATGGAGGTCCTGGGCCTCCTTCACCGCCGCTCCCTCACCACCAGACGCCTGGAGGAAGAACGCCTCATCTTCCGCCTCAGAACACTTCAACCCCAGGGCATCAATGTGGACTTCAACAGTTTCCTCATTTCCCCTTCCCCCACCTCACCCTAGTTCCACGCTTCCAGCTCAGCACTGTCCCCATGACTTGTCTGTCCTGCCTAGCTCCTTTTCCACCTATCCACTCCACCCTCTCCTCCCTGACCTATCACCTTCATCTCCTCCCCCACTCACGCATTGTACTCTATGCTACTCTCTCCCCAGCCCCACCCTCCTCTAGCTTATCTCTCCACGCTTCAGTCTCTCTGCCTTTATTCCTGATGAAGGGCTTTTGCCCGAAACGTCGATTTCGCTGCTCGTTGGATGCTGCCTGAACTGCTGTGCTCTTCCAGCACCACTGATCCAGAATCTGGTTTCCAGCATTCGCAGTCATTGTTTTTACCATCCTAGGAATCAGTCTGGTGAATCTCCTTTAGACTCTTTTTCAATGGCCAGGGCATCCTTCCTTGGGGAAGGAGAACAAAGGTGAATACATTACACCAGGTGTGGACTTAGCAAAGCCCAAACAGAGTGATATCCCTGCTCCTCTACTCAAATCTTCTCACTGTGAAGGCCAGTGGGTCATTCGCATTCTTCACAGTGTGCCACTGCTGCCTGCTTCCTAAAAGAGAGAGTCACAGTGAAACACAGAACAAAATGGGTTCAGAGTCTCTGGTGTGAAATTTGTTGAACGCAATGTCCCCATCGTATCCATATTGTCATCAAGCCCCTGTTTACTCTAATCCCATTTTCCGGTACTCAGCATGTATAGTGCCTCTAAACACTAAGGTTGTAATGGTTCCTGCATCTGTTTCTATTTTATTTCCTGCCAGACCTGCTGAATGTCTCCAGCATTTTCTGATTTTATTTTGGGTTTCCAATATTTTGCTTGAGTACTTAATATCATGTAGGAATACAGCAAGGAAACAAACCCTTTGGTCCAACTTGTCCATTGCAATCAGATAACCTAAATTGATCGAATCGCATTTGGCCCATATCCATCTAAACACTTCCTATTCATGTACCATTCAGATGACATTTTACTGGTGTAACTGCACCTGTCTCCACTACCTCCTCATTTCATACATGCACCACCCTTTCTGAAAAGATTGCCCCTCAGGTCCCTTTTTAAATCTTTCCCCTCTCACCTTAAACCTATGTCCTCTAGTTTTGAACTCCCTTAACCTTGATTTAAAAAGTCCTCAGCTATTCACCCTATCCATGATCCACATAAGATCATTCCTTAGACCCTGACACTTCAGAGGCAAAAAAGGCCCAGTGTATTGAGCCTCTGTAACACATCTCTCCAATTCCAGCAACAACTTTTAAGTCTTTTATGAATGCTTTCAAGTTTAACAGCGCCTTTGCGATTTTTGAGAATTTTTGCACCTCTGGTTGAGGTGCAGGTTGTAAGTTTGCTCGGTGTGCTTGTTTTCTGACATCTCGGTGTTGTGTCCCACTTTCTGTTTGTGTGTCTTGGTCTCTTAAGGTGGCGATTGCCATTTCTAGTTCTTTTTCTCAGAGGTTTGTAAATGGGGTCTAAATCGACATGTTTATTGATGGAGTTCTGGTTTGAATGCCAGGCCTCTAGGAATTCCCGTGCGTGTCTCTGTTTAGTCTGTCCTCGGTGGATATGTTGTCCCATTTGAAGTGGTGTCCGTAAACGGAGCTGCATCAAGACATTATTTAAATGGACCACAACACACTGCAGCAACCCAGAACTATGAGCAGCGGAAGTAAAATACCTATACCGTGTATTCAAGAAGGAGTACCCAATAAACGGTCCGCTGATTCTTAAACAAAAACCCAAACAAGTAGACACAACATGTGCAAAAACTCTCGCCGCACTACCATATATCAAAAACATTTCAGAGTTGACTACCAGACCACTCTGACCCCTTGGTATCATGGTAGCCACAAATCTACCAATGCACTGAAACAGCTACTGATGAGCACAAAGGACCCTATACCAACAACCAGCAAAATGAGTGTCATTTACAAAGTACCATGCAAGAACTGTAACAAACACTACATTAGACAGACAGGCAGAAAACTAGCCACCAGGATACACCAATACCAATGAGCCAACAAAAGACATGACCCACTATCACTAGTATCCTTACATACAGATGAAGATGACCACTATGACTGCGACAACATATTCATCTGAGGACAGGCTAAACAGAGAGAGAGACAGAATATCCTAGAGGACGGCATTCAAACCGGAACTTCATCAATAAACACACTGATTTGGACCCATTTACCAACCTCCTGAGGAAAAAAAAAACCGGAAATGATATCACCCACCTTTAAGAGACCAAGAGATACGAATAGAATGGGGGACAGAACATCAGCGCTTCACCGGAGGCTCATGTGGTGATGAAATGTCTGAAGACAAACCTGTCAGCTCAGCAAGCAAACTTCCAACCTTTAATGATTTTTTTTCCTGCAGCAGGGAGAGCAGAACTGAATATAGTCTTCCAAAATCGGCCAAACCCATGTCCAATACAGCCCACACCTGCTGTACTCAATGACTGACCAATAAAGGTCATTTCAAATGTCACCTTCACCACCCTGTCTACCTGCAACCCCACTTGCAAGAAACCTGTGCACTTGTTCTTAGCCCTTTGGAGGCATTGAAGGATATGGAGAAATAACAGGATTCAGTTGGAGATGAATAAAATGTGTCTGCTTTGTACCCGCCTCTCCCACCTTGATCTCTCTGTAGTTTGGGGCAAACACTAACTGGTTCCCTTCCCTAAAGGATATGTATGGGCCAGTTCAGTTTAGTTATGATGATCTAGCAGCTTTCTTCACTGTCATTTCCACAACTGACCAGATCAATTGCTCTCGGTTTCACAAGCTGGGTGTTCTTCTGATTTCTCCTAATGCCTTTGTTTTGTGTTTGAAAGGTTGACTTGCATTTAGAGACTTCAAATGGAAACACGTCCAGATCTAAACAGTCATTCCACTTCTCATAACCTAATTAGCGCAGAATTTTCAGCATTAGAGGAAGAAGCAACATTCACACAGGGGAGAAACACATGCGGTGTGTGGATGATTCAGTGAACAGTCATTTGAAATGTCCAAACGCCAGCGCAGACAAAGTGGGAAGAGACTGTGGAAATGTCAGGATTGTGGGAAGGGATTTCTTTGTCCATCCAAGCTTGAACTTCACCAACGCAGTCACACTGGGGAGAAGCCATTCACTTGCTCCGACTGTGGGAAGGGCTTCAGTCGGTCGTCACGCCTGCGGATCCACCAGCGGGTGCACACTGGAGAGAGACCATTCACCTGCCCGATGTGCGGGAAACCATTCGCTGAGTCATCCAGCCTTCTGAAACACCAGCGAATTCACACTGGAGAGAGACCGTTCACCTGCTCGGATTGTGGGAAGGGATTTGCCCTATCGTCCAACCTGCGGATCCACCAGAGACACCACACAGGGGACAGGCCGTTCACTTGCTCCACGTGTGAGATGGGATTCTGTCAGTTATCAAGCCTGCAGATACACCAGCGAGTTCACACTGGCGAGAGACCATTCACTTGCTCCCTGTGTGGGAAAGGATTCAGTCAGTCATGCAACCTGCTGACACACCAGCGAGGGCACAGTGGGGAGAGGCCATTCACCTGTTCTGAATGTGGAAAAGGATTCATTCGCTCGTCTGAACTACTGAAACACCAGCGCATTCATACCGGAGAGAAACCATTCACATGCTCTGATTGTGGGAAGGGATTTACCCAGTCGTCCAACCTGCAGAGACACCAGCGCGTTCACACTGGGGAGAGACCATTCACCTGCTCAGTGTGCGGGAAACCATTCGCCGACTCATCCACCCTTCTGAAACACCAGCGAATTCACACTGGAGAGAGACCGTTCACCTGCTCGGATTGTGGGAAGGGATTTGTCCTGTCGTCCAACCTGCGGATCCACCAGCGAGTTCACACTGGGGAGAGACCGTTCACTTGCTCCACGTGTGGGATGGGATTCGGTCAGTTATCCAGCCTGAAGATACACCAGCGAGTTCACACTGGTGAGAGACCATTCACTTGCTCCCTGTGTGGGAAAGGATTCAGTCAGTCATGCAACCTGCTGACACACCAGCGAGGGCACAGTGGGGAGAGGCCATTCACCTGTTCTGAATGTGGAAAAGGATTCATTCGCTCGTCTGAACTACTGGAACACCAGCGCATTCACACCGGAGAGAAACCATTCACATGCTCCAATTGTGGGAAGGGATTTACCCAGTCGTCCCACCTGCGGAGACACCAGCGTGTTCACACCCGGGAGAAAGAGTCACTTGGTCAAGCTACCTGCTGATACACCAGCCTATTCAATCAATGGAGAGACAGTTCACTTCTGTATTTGGGAAATGATTTAAGCTGTTAACACACCAGCAAAATGACACTAGGTAGATCTGTTCACCTGCTGTGTTTGTGTAAAAGAGTTTGTGAATTTGCATGGTGTAAGCAAATAGCAAAGAACCACAGGTGTAGGGTTTTGATTTTACTCACACTAAAATGAACATTGGGCCATTTGTATTGATGCTATTAATGAAAAGGGGCTAATATTGTAGATAGAATTATGTTACAATTGTGTATCTGTAAGATAGATTTTGAAAATAATGTC
Source organism: Hemiscyllium ocellatum (assembly GCF_020745735.1). Taxonomy (NCBI): domain Eukaryota; kingdom Metazoa; phylum Chordata; class Chondrichthyes; order Orectolobiformes; family Hemiscylliidae; genus Hemiscyllium; species Hemiscyllium ocellatum. Next base: position 4,921,362 of record NW_026867487.1, read on the forward strand.
GCTTTACATCGACACATTTATGCTGCATATTGTTTGTAAGTTGTTTTTCAGGTTCATCAGGATTAGTTAGACCAACCATGAGTTCCTTACTAACTGTCAGCATTGGATTTTTATGCTATTGTGGGATAACAAAAATCAGCCTTTTGCTAAAACTAAGCTACATAAAGTCTTTGTCTAATTCTGAGTGCCTCAGATATAAGATAATCAGTGTCCTTCACACAAGCAGTTGGCAGAAGGCATGACCAGAGTAAGACATAAACTGAAATGCTGGCAATTTAGTTCCAAGTGCTGTTGTGACGCATGCAACTTAACTTGGCAAGCAGATGGGATACAGAGAGAATGTCCAAAAGGTTAATAAGAAAAGAGAAGAATGAACAAGAGGGTCAGAAAGGCATTGACATCAGGTACAAGGGAGTTCGATGTAGTTGAATAGCATTTATTACAATCATAAATTAAGAACAGGGTATGACTACATTGCTGTCACAGACAATGGTTGAGACAGACAGCATTGGAAGCTGAATACTCCAGGAAAAACGATCTTCATGCGAGAAAGAGAAGGAGGTGGCATTACAAGGTTCAGGGAATTTATTACAGCAGTAAGGAGCGATGGCATCTTAGAAACCTCCTTAAATTAATCCGTATGGGTAGAACAATTAGAGCTGCTAAGGAGGCAAATTTCAGCCACATGTAAAAGTGTTAGGGTCACGAGAGTGGGGGATTTCAACTTCCCCAACATTAACTGTGGTGATCATTGTGTGAAAGGTTTTGAGGAAGTTTTTGGATAGATTCAGGACAGCTTTTGAAACCAATATGTAAAATGCCAACAAGGAAGGGGGACGTCCAAGACTTGACTTTAGATAACAGAAGTGGGCAACTGTATCAGTGGGGGAGTATTTTGCAGACAATTGTCAGAACCGTTAAAAAAGATTCAGGATTGTTATGGAAAAAGGACAAGGCTGGGCCTCAAATCAATGTTTGAAATTGGTTGATTTTAATAAGACCAAATGCGATTTGGCCAGAATGTGCAGGGAGTAGATATTTTCAGGTAAATGTGCAACAGGGAAGTTAAATAGGGAGATATGAGGAGAGCTGTACAGAGAACCTGAATTATACAGCCAGGTAAAATAAAGGGAAATGCTCAATTGTCATACAGGTATATTAATAGATAAAAGATAATAGGCGAAAGAGTAAGGCCCTTAATTTCAATCTCAAAATTCTCCATAGTTCGCCCGTCCCACTCGTGAACACTGACACAAAGTATTCATTTACAATCAGGCTGACATTCTCCAGTTCGAAACACTGATTACTGCTGTTGCCCTGAAAGAAACTAGCATGGAGAGTGAGAAGGTTTTGAGTCATCTGGCAGGCTAAACTGCGGATAAAGCCCCACAATCAGCAAGTTGCAACCTGACTACATTTGCATGGCAGTATCAGCCAAGTTAAGCCACCTCATGATAACCTCTATTTGTGCCTCTTAATAACACGTCTGGAACGGGGAGACCAGCAGGAGGAATAAGTTTGTGAAATCCAGAGGGCAGTAGAAAACAGCAAGTGTTCCCAACATTGGGGTGTAACCCAGGCTGTTAACTCCAGCCTCTTGACATTCCAAAATCTGACTAGAAAAGGTACTGTGTGCCCTATGACTGGTGAACCTCATCATTGACACTGTCCCCTTTATCTAATCACTCATTCGATGTCCTGATGCAGGTGGCCAATGACACTGCAAAGGCCTTGGAATGAAATAAGCACTGAAATGGTAGCTGTCTGTAAAACAGTGCTGATTGAATACTAGCTGAAAACACAGCCACTTGTGCCATAATTGGGATTGAACGCTGTGCTTCTATCCCAGATAACTCTGAAGCCATCACCGATTTAGCAGCACCTCGACAAAAACAGATGGATAAGCTATGTGGAGTTGGGCAACATTCTAGTCAGGATGCTTGGGAAGCTCCCTGGTGTTATTCTTTGTCGAAATTCTCATTTTATATTCTTTGCTTTTATTAGTCAAATGATGTTGCCATCAGGCGGTCTCTACCGCAGCCCACCAAGTAAGTCTTCTGAAAGCGAAATAACCCGTGAGGCAATCATTCTTGTATTAATAGCTTATCTACGTACTTGCGAGCTTTGTGATTTGCTCAAGGAGATGGGGGGAGGGAGGGGTATGATTGTTACAGCTGCCCATGACTGAGAGGCGCAAAGTGGTTGATGGAATGCAGTAGAACAATAACATTTACTGTCAAGGATTGCTCCATGAGCAAGGCCATAGATTATAACATTAACATTAGATTAATATAGTTTCACAAGTAGCACAATAGCAGCTTTGTAAAACATAGATAATCACATGCAACGTGAGTAATCCCAAGTAGAACAAGAGAATATTTGATTCAGCTAGCACAAGTCAAGGTTGCAGAGTTTTTTTTAATAATTTAATCTGTAATATACTGAGAGAAATTAGTAAATTATTCAAACCAGTTTCGTTCACTAAAAGTACCCCCCTCCCCTTATCATTGCAGTTTGTATTCCCTGTAGTGAGAAATTTAAACGTTCCTGGTCTAATTCATTGGCAATTGACACGGTGCAGAAGGATAAGAAAGTCTGTGCAAACGTCATGACCGAGTGTGGACAACATACCTGTCCATCTCAGCCATTAGCATGCCAGGAACCAGTTACAGATTGACAACTCCACTCTGCTGACCATTGGTAATCCCAGGAGGCTGTTTATAAGTTGATACTTTTTTTTTGTGTGACTTTTTAATTGTATGTTCCCTGTGACTTGGTCTCTGAAAATATTTGATCCAACACCAGTGCTCTAGGTGTTGCATATTTGGCCTTTTAGAATGCATTTCAGATGGTGCCATGTGGCACGTTGGTTAGAAATTCAGAAATCTTTGGGTCCTTGGTAACATGGATAGGAAACAGAGGGGAGATAAACATGAGCACTGCTCTGCTTTGAGACAATTTGAAAGTGGCGTTCCTCATGGATCGGTATTGATATCCTCGATTTTTCTGAGTTATGTAAACAATTTGGAGATAGGTTTTGAGGGTGACATCTCGAAATTTATAAATGATAAGCTGTGCAGAATAGTGAACTGTGAGGATCACGTTAAGCGACTTCAGACAGATATTGACAAGTTGGCAAAATGGGCAGACACCTGGCAGATGAATTCCAATGCAGAGAAATGCAAGATAATGCATCGTGCTCGAAGATGCAAAGAGCCACAATACAGGTCCTTATGTCCCCTTTTTGCTCTCCTGATTTCTTTCTCAAGTACACTCCACTGCCTTTATACTCTAAGGATTCACTTGATCTCTGCTGTCGACACCTAACATATGCTTCCTTCTTTTTCTTGACCAAAACCTCAATTTCTCTAGTCATCCAGCATTCCCTAGACCTACCAGCCTTGCCTTTCACCCTGACAGGAACATACTATCTCTGCACTCTCACCATCTCATTTTTAAAGGCATCCCATTATCCAGCAATCCCTTTAGTCTGTAAGAATAAATCAATGTACCCCCTCCATATCAATCAATCCTTATGTAAGATGAGAACATTAATTCATTAGATTGTCTCCTTGCTTTTAGTCAATCTTCCCTGGAGACCCCTCCCACAATCCTCCACATTTCCACGGTTTCTCCAAGGTGTGGGTGTCCTTGTGTCATTGAAGCCTTCCTCTCGTACAAAATAAACCTATTGCTTAATTACTCCTGGAAAAAGTACCATCTTTTTCAGATTGTTAAAATACAATATTCCCCCAATACCTGCGGCAATACCCCCAATTCCAGGACCTACAGCAGAACCCCAAAATATCAGATCGGAGCGAACCCATTCATTTGAATGGGAAATGTACCCTCCTGGTAGCCTCCTGGGCCATAGTTCCCTACATAGGGGGACCTTGCTTATCTGAAAGAGATGGGGGAGCACTATTTCGTTCAGATAATTGATTATTCGGATAATCGATTTGACCTTAAACAAGGCAAGCTATACTGATCTAATGCTGTGCTCTACCAGAGAGTTTGTTTAGATCTACAATTTTGTTGAGTCTGCTATTTAAACAAACTAATCTTTGCATTCTTCAAATTGCAGGTTAAACTGAGAGGACTAAACCCTTACCATCACACATATATATATGAAATCCCAGCATTAAGCAAGGTCCCGAACAGCTTCTACAATCACAAGAGCATTTGTCAGTTTCCGGGAACTCAGTGTCACGATAGAAATACAGAAGCACCGCCTTGCATGTGCGTTTACTTTACTGGCCATTTTCTACATGAATAGCCCAGTAAAGTGATGGGAATAAAGCACTTATCTTTGCAAAGGGCTGTGTAACTAACCCATATGTTTAAAAAAAAATCCAGTCCTGATACTTAAGGTGCTTGTGTTTCTTTGCTTTTGCCAGCATTTTCACATGTTCTTCAGTACAGGTATCCAAATTCACTTGCCTCTTTGATGTAACGTTTTTGCGATCGAATAATTGATTATTGGATAAGAGGTTCCTCTGTAATATGTTCAGACTACAGTAATTGAACTGTAATTGGGTAACTGAAATCGCAGATAACAATTCCATGGATATGGGGGTGAACCTGCAATTAAATTTCTTTCCACAGTCACTGACACATGTGCGTGTACATCTCAATACTTTTGCAGTCACAATTTGTCCACAGTATGAGCACCTTTCCTTTCACATTCAAAAGTTGATGATGTTCGGATCAAGTAACTCTCAGATCTCAATCCATTCCATCAGTACCCTACAACAGACTAAACAAAAGTCAACACTGTCAGTACAGAATCGAAATTCACAACAGACAGTATTAACTGGAACATTTTTTTCCTCTCTTGTTCACCCAAAGCTGTAAATCCCAGCCACACACACACACACACACACACTCTTCCCTGAGCTGAAATCCAATCCCGTCTCCTCCCTTCTTTCCTGCATTTCCAGTGAGCTCTCTCCATCCATCTCCTCCTCTGGATCCAGGTCCTAGCTCCTGTCTGCACCAAGAATCAACTCAATAAGTCAGATTCAGAGTTTGGGGTCCCATGTGAGAGTTGGTGAAGCCTCCCCATCCACTTCCCAGGTTTTCCTTCCAGATCAGTGCCTTATTGATTTTTTTTTCCACCCCAAACTGGAACACCTTATGTTCTTTCCCCACCCCTATCCTCTGATGCGAACCATGCTTCAGTCGGTGCCCCAGGATAAGGTCCATTCTTCTGGGTCCTGTTCCCAGAGGGAGGGAGCGACCAATGACAGATGCTGTGGGTGCGTAGAATGAATTTTCTCTCTCCCAACTTGTGTGGCACTTACCCCGACTGCAACAACTGGTTAGCATTGCGGGACCCACTCACACAACACATGATCCAGATCACAAAGGCTTCCAGGTGATTGACAGCAGCAGCTGACCAATAGAAAGGAGGGAGCAGAGCTGAAGGTGCAGGACAATGGTATTATAAACAAGTGAAGTGGGAACACTGGGGGGATGAGCAGTTTATGGAGGACAGGGTCAATGGAGCAGCAGGAGGGTCTCTTGGACAAACCTAGCAATGTGGGAGTCTGGCAGGTGAGAAACAAGAGGAAGATTCCATTTCAAGGCTGGATCAGGGGCAATTGTAAGACATTCTGGCCTGGTGTTCTGTGAATATTTTCTATACAGACTGCTCAGATATTAATTACCTACCTCCGAAAGTGTGACTTGAACCCAGGTCTCCTGATTGAGAGGTAAACAAATGACCACTGTGCCACAAAAACCCTTCCCTGGTGGGCTCACGAAAGGGAGGGAAGATTTTCTCAATCTCACTGACAAAGACGCTCCATGAACTCCTTGCACATGCTGTCGGAGGGGACAATGGAGGAGACAAGGGACAAGCCTTTCAAAGGAACTCACTTGTAAAGGTCTCGACAAGACAACACACTGGTCATCAGCACAAAGATGGTCTATTCGAATTCCATCCAGAAGATTAACACTTATAATGGCCAACATTAATCAACATCAGTAATCACAAACCCCAGTGAGCAGAGTGAAGTCCTAGACACTTCTAAGAGCAGAATTTCACTCACTACAGTTGCTGGTGGACTCTCTGGTGTCTCAGCAGGTGAGATGACTGACTGAATCTCTTCCCACACAAGGAGTAGGTGAATGGTCTCTCCCCAGTGAGAGTGTTCAGGTACCTAAGAAGGTGATATTCAACCATTTCAAACTTTCTTGTACCTTAACTGGTCTGTAATCTCGATGTCTTGTTGATCCTTCTTACTCTTTTGTAAATTTTCTCTGGATCCCATCCCCTTACCAAGTAGAAGTTGCATGTGCCCTGACAGCACTGGTAACTACGTTTCCAGTATTCCAACCTATATCTCACTCTGGTGGTGTCTTTTCCCAGCTGCTCATGTGAAGGGTACTGACTGAGGCATTCAGAATGCCTGAGAGATAAGACGAAGACTTGATGCAAATGAGTTGTAACAAAAAGCTGATTGGCCTTATTTTTATCCCAAATAGATAACTGAACCTGTGAGGTTTACAAATATCATAAGAAACAGGTCCAGAAAACATTTTGGATTTGAATAATAACAGCATCATAATCCAATTGTCAAGGACCAGACCAGACCAGACCAGACCATCTCAAAATATTTCAAGAACATAGCGTAAACCCTAACTTTGGTAGTTCTTTAATGCAGGTGGAACACAGACATTCCAAGAGAGATGAAGTTGGTTAAACTACTTAGTTTTAAACAAAACATAATTTATTTACAAGATTACCGAATGAAACACAAACAAAAGAGAACAGAATATCGAATAATTTAACCTATCCAAAAACCCAACAGACTACACCAACTTAATGATGGCTGTTCCCTATACTTGCAACAATCTCCATAAACACCCCTGGGCACAAAAGCTAATATCAAACACAGGGTCTTACAGGAGAGATGTCAGAGAGAGACTACCAGCATGGACCTGACTCTTTGGATCCAGCGGCTTCAAAAACTGCCTGTCTTCACTGAATAGCCAGACTGCTAAAACAAAAATCAAATCCAGAGAAAAGCTGAGCTGAGGGAAGTAGTCACTCCATTTTCATTGTATAAGTGGTTTCTTTTTAAAGAAAAATTTTAAAGCCTTTTGCCTGAGGCAATAGCTGTTAGATTAAAGCTAACATAAACCCTTCAAAGTTAGACTTTCCAGTCTTTTACAATCTCTCTGGGGGAAAAAAAAGCCAAGGACACCATAACCATGTTGAAGGAGCCGCATCGTCACACCAACACCGAGGGAATTCACTGTTGTTTAACTAGTCGTGATCAACCAGAAACTCACTTTACAAACATTATGCAGGTGGACAGTCTTCATGTCATGTACAGCAACATTGTTAACATTTTCAAAATCTATCCGACAGATACACAATTGTATCAGCATTTTATATACCATATCAGCACCTTTAACAAAACAGCCCAAGGAATAAGGTTCATTCTATGGTGTGAGTAAAAGTCCTTCACCTGTGGTTTCTTTGTGAATTTGCTGGTCTGTTAGCAAATAGCAAGCCCTTTCACATGCGGGAAAAACTGCTCTGTGTGAATCCCTTTCGACATATAGAGCAAGTGAATGTTCTCTCTCCAGTGTGAACTGGCTGGTCTATCTGCAGACTGGATAACAGAGTGAATTCCATCCCACAAGTGAATCCTTTTACACAAGCCGAGCATGTGAATGGGATCCACCCACTGCCAAGTCACTGGTGTATTAACAGTCTTGGATAACAGAGTGAATCCCTTTCTGCCTGCAAAACAAATGAACTCGTCTCTCTGTGGAGCAAACACACTGGTGTGTCAGCAGGTGAGTTAACTGAGTGACTGTTTCTCCCCAGTGTGAACTTGCTCATGTCTCCGCAGGTTGGACGATTTGGTAAATCCCTTTCCACAACTGGAACAGATGAATGGCTTCTTTCCAGTATGAACTCTCTGGTGTTCCAGTAGTTCCGATGAACAAATGAATCCTTTTCCACAGAGGAATGGTCTCTCCCCAGTGTGAACTCGCTGGTGTTTCAGCAGGTTGGATGACTGAGTAAATCGTTTCCCACACAGGGAGCAGGTGAATGGTCTCTCCCCAGTGTGAACTCGCTGGTGTATCTGCAAGGTGGATGACTGAGTGAATCGCTTCCCACACCAGGAGCAGTTGAACGGTTTCTCTTCAGTGTGAACTCGCTGGTGTACCAGCAGGTGGGATGACTGAGTAAATCTTTTCCCACACACTGAGCAGCTGAATACTCTCTCCCCCGTGTGAACCTGCTGATGTCTCAGCATGTGGGATGACCGAGTGAATCCTTTTCCACACACAGAGCAAGTGAACGATCTCTCTCCAGTGTGAACGAGCTGATGTATCCGCGGACTGGATGATGGAGCAAATTCCATCCCACAAGTGGAGCAGGTGAATAGTTTCTCTCTAGTATCAACTGTGTGGTTCTCTGGTAGTTTAGTTGAATGAGTGAATCCATTCCCACATTCAGAGCAGGTGAATAGTCTCTGTCTACTGTGAGCTCGTTGGTGTATCAGCAGTTTGGACGACAGAGCGAATGCTTTCCCACAATCAGAGCAAGCAAACGGTCTCTCTACAGAGTGAACATGTTGATGTTCTAGCAATATGGACGAGCGAGTGAATGCTTTCCCACATTCAGAACAGGTGAATGGTCTCTCTCCAGTGCAAACGCGTCTGTGTTTCCGCAGGCTGGACGAAGAAGCGAATCCCTTTCCACAATTGGAACAAGTGAATGGTTTCTCCCCAGTGTGACTGCGTTGGTGTATCCGCAGGCTAGATGACTGACTGAAACCCATCCCACAGTGGGAGCAAGTGAATGGTCTCTCCCCAGTGTGAACTCGCTGGTGGATCCGCAGGCTGGATGACTGAGTGAATCCCACCCCACAATCGGAGCAGGTGAATGGCTTCTCCCCAGTGTGACTGCGTTGGTGCATTTCCAGCTGGGATGGGTAAAGAAATCCCTTCCCACAATCCCCACATTTCCACAGTCTCTCCCCAGTGTGACTGCGCTGGCGTTTGGACATTACCGACGAACCTTCATTCACTCCTCCGCGTGTTTCTCCTCAATGTGAATGGTACTTTTTCTTTTACTGTTCAAAATCCTGAAATAATTAGATTATGACAAACAGGGTGACCGTCAGACCTGGATGTGGTTTCAGTTGAAATCTCTGATTGCAAATCAAAAGTTTCAAACACAAAACAATTGCATTGGGAGAAATCAGAAAAACACACAGGCTGTGACACTGGGAGCAATTAATCTGGTCTGTTCTGGAGATGACACTGAGGGAAACTGTTGGATTATCATTATAACCAAACTAGCTGATAACTCTCCTTCAGGGAAGGGAGCCAGCCAGTGTTTGCACAAAACTACACAAAGAGATAGAGGTGGGAGAGACAGGTATGACACAGAGGCATTATAATGATCTACAACTGAATCCTATTTTCTTTGCATACTTTTCAATTCCTCTGAAGGTCTAAGAACAAGTCCATTGTGCTGAAGAAGGCATTTGGCATGCTTGCCTATATTGGTCAGTGCATTAAATGTAGGAGTTGGGAGGTTATGTTGCAGCTGTGTAGATGATTGGTTAGAAAAGTTTTAGCAATCGTGGTCTCCCTGCTACAGGAAAGAAGTTGTTAAACTTGAAAGGCTTCAGGATAAAAAAAAGGTCACATGTTTATTGATGTCAATGGAGAGTTTGAACTATCAGGAGAGACTGAACAGGCTCGGGCAACAAAATCAGAAGTTGGTGGAGCAGCTCAGCCAGCACCTATGAAGAGAAATCAGGGTTAACATTTCAGAGCCACTGACCCTTCCTCAGAACTGAATAGGTTGGGGCTTTGTTCCCTGGAGCCCCAGAAGCTAAGGGATGATCTTATTGAAGATTATAAAATCATGAGGGACATGGACAGGGTGAATAGCTATGGTCTTTTTCCCGGTGGGGGGGGGGGGGGGGAAGGGGGAGAAGAATCACATGGGTGAAAAGAGCACATGGGTTTAAGGTGAGGGGGGAAAGATTCAAACAAAAGGACCTCAGGGCAAATCATTTCACACAGAAGGTGGTGTGTATATGAAAGAGGCTGTCAGAGGAGGTGGTGCAGACAGACACAATTACGCACAAAAGGCACCTGGCTGGGTACATGAACAGTAAGCTTTTATAGAGAAATGGGGCAAGTGGGACAAGATCAGTTTGAGATACCTGGTTGGCATGGACGAGTTGGACCGAAATGTCCATTCCCCTGCTGTACAGCTCGACGACTGTCTATTATGTTTGACCCCAATTTGTTCAGTGTTTCTCAGTGACTCTCTCCTTTAGTAAACATGTAGGAATGGCCGGGGCAGTAAAAATGCACATGATACAGTGGCTTTCATAATGAGAGAACTCGAGTAGAAGAGCTGGGATCTTTTTCTGTAAGAGCTTTGGTGAGACCACACCGGGGTCTCGCATCCACCTTTGTTCTCCTTTCCCAAGGAAGGATGCCCTGGCTATTGAGCGAGTACAAAGGGGGTTAACCAGACTGATTCCTGGGATATTAGGACTGATGTATGCAGAGATACTGATACTTTTCAAAGCCTCCTTTCTTTTGTCGGAGCCGCTGACTGCATCACTGATATTCTACCTCCCAATCCCTGATCCGAATCTGACCCATTTGAGCCTGCACGTTGGATCCCATTCCCCTGCCACACTAGTTTAAAACCTCACCAAATGAAACTAAATTCTTCTCTGGTATACCATTTCTCCAGCCACACATTCATCTGATCTATCCTCTTATTCCTGCTCCAGTCAGCACGCGGCACTGGGAATAATTCTGATATCATTACATTTCGAAGTCCTGAATTACTATGTATCTCCTATCTTCCTATATTCAGCTTTGAGGCCCTCATCCCTTTATTCACCTACATCGTTGCTTCCATGACCACTGGCTGTTCAACCTCCAGCTCCAGAATGTCCTGGAGCTGCTCCACATCCCTGATTTTGGAAGCAGGGAGGCAAAGTACCATCCTAGATTTATGTCTGAGGCATCAGAATGGCCTGCCTGTATCACTTACTATTGAAGCCCCTGTCATTATAGCCCTGACATTATCGCCCTGAGGCCACGGCCGATCAGCCCCTTCTGTATGTAAGGTCGTATATCAGTTGAGAGGGCGATGAGTAATAGAGACTCCTGCACTTTTTTCCTGAGTTGTTGCTTTGTCTAATGATCACCTATTTGCTTTCTGCCTGTATAATCTGCCTGCAATTTGATTGACTCATTAAAGGTATGCTGTCCATGCGATTCTCAGTATCGCGAATGCTCCATGGTAAGCCCACCCACAGATCCAGCTCTGAAAAGTGGTTGGCCAGTAGCTGCAGATGGACCCACTTACTGCATACATAGCCATCAGGGATACTGGAAATGACCCTCACTTCCCACATTGTGCAAGAGGAGCACAGTAGGGCTCGGAGGTCTCTTCTCTGACTTTTCTGTAATTTACGCCAGTTCCTCTCTGAGAGAATTAAATTGAGCAAAGGATCTTCCCCTTGTTTCAAACACTTCTATTATAATTGAAAGTCTCTACCTTTTCAAACGTTGATATATTATGCTTCAAATCAGAAAGAAAATACTCTGCAGGTATCACTCACCAATCACTTGTTTCCAATAAGAACATGCCACCTTCTGAACTCCCCAAACTGCAACTTCACCCTCTTCCTTTTCATCTCATTCTGTTTCCACCCAACTCCAAAGCACCACTTTTAGGATCAACAGAGTTGTCAAGTTCTGGAACGTTCTGATTCCTGATGAAGGGCTGCTGCCTGAAACATCGATTTTCCTGCTCCTCGGATGCTGCCCGACCTGCTATGCTTTTCCAGCACCACTCTAATCTTGACTCTGATCTCCAGCATCCGCAGTCCTCACTTTTGCCTAAGTTCTGGAACGTTTCAACTGAGAAGATACTGGAGTTTGAGTCCATGAGAAATTTTAAAACAGGTATTTGAGAATGAGGGAATTGTGGGTTAAAATCCTGAAACAGGTGATTGGGATGAAATATGACAGTTCTTTCAAAGAGATGGGGAGTTATGTGGATAAATCTCAGGGCAATATCTCCTTCCCCACCTACAGCGCCCAGAATTGAGCTTATACTCCAAGGGTGATCTGACAACCAATTTGAATATCTTGCTGGTTTTGAACTGCAAAGGTGAAGGATAATTTTCTTTTCCCCCCCACAGACAAAACACTACATACGTTTTTACCTTTCACAGTTAAATGACAATGATATTCACATCCTGGTGACTTGTCAGAACTTGTTTTAAGATCCCGCTCAGCAAATTAATATCCTGCAAAATGAGTTCCTGCAAAAGAAAGACCCAGCAAAGAGATCTCGAAAAATCAAACATTTCCCTGGGTTTCCCCAAGTTTGCAGTGTAAATGCTCCTGTTCAAATCGCCCCGCCCCCACCCAGGGAGAGGCAGGCGCATGCGCGCTGTGGCACCTTACCCCAGTAAAGATGGCGGCGGTCAACACGGGGTCTGTTACCGTCAGGGGCCCGCAGCTGTTTCTTCCGTTTAACTGCAAATGCTTCTAAACCGGATCCAGAGGCTCACGCCATCCCAATCCAGACTCACTCCACTTTTCGCCCGGTCTCCGCAGTATCTCATTGGCGAACTCGACCATCCAACACACTCAAACGCCAGGGGCGCACCGTTTGGTCACGGGCCGCGCCGCTTTCCTGCCCCTCGTTGACGCTGATTGGCTGGAGGACTCGATGCAACGGCTTGGTCCTCCAACCCGCCCCTTTTTTTCTATTGGCCAGAAACCACCGTCAATCAGGTTGGGCCCCGTTGTGACGTTGAATGTCGCGTTCCTTCCTGCTGCCCCTAGGTGAGTACACACCGTTCATTGTGAATGGCGCGGTATCTCAGAGCAGGGGGAGTGGCCATTCAGCCCTTTGGGGCTGTACTGTCTCATTTGAGAGTCGCCGAAAATCTATCCCAACTCCCCTACTCTTTGCCGTAGGCCTGCAAATCTTTCCTTAGGAAGTGAAATTTCAAATCTCTTTTGCGTGTAACTGCTAAATCTGCGTCCAGCTGACGTTCACATTCTCCCAGATTCCTATAATCCTCTCATTTTCACCTTGAATTGTTTGAAAGCAGTGGTCTGTGCTTACCAAACATGGTGACAACATTGATAATTTCTCTTTGCAAATGAAATATACTCTCAACAAATCTACGCCTTTTCTAATTCACTTCTTAACCATCTCGGTTCCAAAGAGAATTATCTGAGTTTCTGCTACCTCTCCACAAAACAGAAACCCATCTTAATTTTAATTAAAACATGGCATAGCTTTTTGCTGTCCAGCCCATTTATTGTCCATCTTTATTTAACTTGGACAAAGGTGGTAAACTGCCTTCATGACTAGTACCATGCATGTGCTGTAAAAACACCATAGTGCTGTTTGAATGATAATCTCCTGGAGTCTCACAATGCTCCCTATCTCTACAATCTCCTCCAGCCTCACAGTCGTCCATATCTCTGTCGTCCTCTTCAGCCTCCCATCTTCCCTAAGTCAGTCAGTCATCTCTAGTGTGGAGTGTGGTGCTAGAAAAGCACAACAGGTCATGCAGCATCTGTGGAGCGGGAGAATCGATGTTTTCGGTGTAAGCCCTTCATCAGGAAGGGCTTATGCCTGAAACGTCAATTCTCCTGCTCTTCAGATGCTGCTGTGCTTTTCCAGCTCTCGACTCTGATCTCCAGCATCTGCGGTCCTCACTTTTTCCTAATAATCTCCTCCAGCCTCAGAACTAGATATGGACAGTAAATTTGTAAATGACACCAATATTGATGGTTTAGTGCGCAGTGATGACATTTATCTCAGAGTACAACAGGACCTTAATCCTATAGACCAATGGGCTGAGGAGTGGCAAGTAGAACTGAACTTAGATAAATGTGAGATGTTGCACTTTGTTGAGGCAATCAAGGGCATGACTTATATACTGAAAGGTAAAGCCTGAGGGAGTGTTTTTGAACAAAGGGACCTGGGGTGCAGGTGCATAGTTCATTGAAAGTGGAGTCACAGATAGGATGGTGAAGAAGGGGTTTGGCACGATGCCCCCATTGGCCAGTGCACTGAGTGGAGGAGCTAGGAGGTCATACTGTGGTGGCACATAACGTTGGTTAGGCCACTTTTAGAATACTGCGTTGAATTCTGGTCCCTGTTGTTGGAAAGATGTTGTTAAACTTGAAAGGTTTCATAAAAGATTTACAAGGATGTTGCCAGGATTGGAGGATTTGAGCTCAAGGGAAACACTGAATAGGCTGGGGTTGTGTTCTCTGGAGCACTGGAGGTTGAGCGGTGACCTTTTCGAGGTTTATAAAATCATGAGGGACATGGATAGGTTGAATAGCTAAGGCCTTTTCCCTCCCAGGGGAGGGGATCCAAAACTTGACAGCATAGGTGCAAGATGAGAGGGAAAGATTTAAAAGGGACTTCAGGGCAACTTTTCACACAGAAGATGGTGCATGTAGGGAACAAGCTGACAGAGAACATGGTGTAGGCTGGTGCAATTCAACACTTTAAAGGCATTTGAATGAGTCTCTGAACAGGAAAGGTTCAGAGAGATATGGGTCAAATGCTGGCAAATGGGATTAGATCAAATTGGGACACGTGGTCAGTGCAGATGAATTGGACTGAAGCAAAAACAGAAATTGCTGGAAAAGCTCAGCAGGTCTGGTATTATCTGTGGAGAGAAATCAGAGTACACGTTTCAGGTTGAGTGACCCTTCTTCAGGACTTGGAATGAAGGCTCTGTTTTGGTGTTGTATAACTCTATGGCTCTGTGACTTTCACTATCACCATAAATTCCTTCAGCAACTACAGCCATCCTTTAGCTTTATAATCTCCTCCTTTTAAAAAAAACTCCCTATCTCTATAACATCTTCCAACCCCAACAATACTCCCTTTCTCTGTAATGTAATCCAATGTCACAATCCTCCCTATCTCTGTAACTTCCTACAGCTCCGACAACTCTCCCTATCAGTATAATCTCCTCCGGCCTCACAATCATCCTTGTCTCTGCAATCTCCTCCAGCCTCACCACCCTCCCTATCTCTGTAATCTCCTTCAGCCCCAGCGCCCTCACTATCTCTTATCCTGTTTAAGGCAAGTTAGGCAGCATCTCAGGAATAGAGAATTCGACGTTTCGAGCATAAGCCCTTCATCAGGAATAAGAGAGAGAGAGCCAAGCAGGCTGAGATAAAAGGTAGGGAGGAGGGACTAGGGGGAGGGGCGATGGAGGTGGGAACGTGGCTGAAGAGCTTCTGTGCATTTGAATTGCCAAGCCCCAAGTTGTCTCTCCTTCTTTAAAATACATAAAATCAACTTTTTTGATCAAGACTTTGGTCAACTATGAAAAATCTTGGGAGGTTTTACTGTTCTACAAGAAATGAATGTCATTGTTGTTAAGGGTAAAAAATGAGGTCTGCAGATGCTGGAGATCACAGTTGAAAATGTGTTGCTGGTTAAAGCACAGCAGGTCAGGCAGCATCCAAGGAATAGGAAATTCGACGTTTCGGGCATAAGCCCTTCATCAGGAATGAGGAGAGGGTGGCAGGCAGGTTAAGATAAAAGGTAGGGAGGAGGGACTTGGGGGAGGGGTGATGGAGATGTGTTAGGTGGAAGGAGGTCAAGGTGAGGGTGATAGGCCGGAGTGGGGTGGGGGCGGAGAGGTCAGGAAGAAGATTGCAGGTTAGGAGGGAACCGACTGAGACAAGGTGGGGGGAAGGGAAATGAGGAAACTGGAGAAATCCGAGTTCATCCCTTTTGGTTGGAGGGTTCCTAGGCGGAAGATGAGGCGTTCTTCCTCCAACCGTCGTGTTGTTATGTTTTGCCAGTGGAGGAGTCCAAGGACCTGCATGTCCTCGGTGGAGTGGGAGGGAGAGTTAAAGTGTTGAGCCACGGGGTGGTTGGGTTGGTTGGTCCGGGCGTCCCTGAGGTGTTCTCTGAAGCGTTCCGCAAGTAAGCGGCCCGTCTCCCCAATGTAGAGGAGGCCACATCGGGTGCAGCGGATGCAATAGATGATGTGTGTGGAGGTACAGGTGAACTTGTGGCAGATATGGAAGGATCCCTTGGGGCCTTGGAGGGATGTGAGGGAGGAGGTGTGGGCGCAAATTTTACATTTCCTGCGGTTGCAGGGGAAGGTGCCGGGAGTGGAGGTTGGGTTGGTGGGGGGTGTGGACCTGACGAGGGAGTCACGAAGGGAGTGGTCTTTGCGGAACGCTGATAGGGGAGGGGAGGGAAATATATCCCTGGTGGTGGGGTCCGTTTGGAGGTGGTGGAAATGACGGCGGATGATACGCTGTATACGGAGGTTAGTGGGGTGGTAGGTGAGAACCAGTGGGGTTCTGTCTTGGTGGCGGTTGGAGGGGCGGGGCTCAAAGGCGGAGGAGCGGGAAATGGAGGAGATGCGGTGGAGGGCATCGTCGATCACGTCTGGGGGGAATCTGCAGTCCTTGAAGAAGGAGGCCATCTGGGCTGTGTGGTGTTGGAACTGGCCCTCCTGGGAGCAGATGCGGCGGAGACGAAGGAATTGGGAATATGGGATGGAGTTCTTACAGGGGACAGGGTGGGAGGAGGTGTAGTCCAGATAGCTGTGGGAGTCAGTCGGTTTATAGTAGATGTCTGTGTTGAGTCGGTCGCCTGAGATAGAAATGGAAAGGTCTAGGAAGGGGAGGGAGGAGTCTGAGACAGTCCAGGTGAATTTCAGGTCGGGATGGAAGGTGTTAGTAAAGTTGATGAACTGTTCAACCTCCTCTTGGGAGCACGAGGCAGCGCTGATACAGTCATCGATGTAGCGGAGGAAAAGGTGGGGGGTGGTGCCAGTGTAGTTGCGGAAGATGGACTGTTCCACATATCCTACGAAGAGACAGGCATAGCTGGGGCCCATGCGGGTGCCCATGGCAACTCCTTTAGTTTGGAGGAAGTGGGAGGATTGAAAAGAGAAGTTATTCAGGGTGAGGACCAGTTCACTCAGTCGAAGGAGGGTGTTAGTGGAAGGGTACTGGTTGGTGCGGCGGGAAAGGAAGAAGCGGAGGGCTTTGAGTCCTTCGTGATGGGGGATGGAGGTGTACAGGGACTGGATGTCCATCGTGAAAATAAGGCGGACAGGGACTGGGACAGGGACAGGGCGCACCGCCTGTTTCTACCTCCTGCCCAAAATCCACAAACCTGCCTGCCCCGGCCGACCCATTGTCTCAGCCTGCTCCTGCCCCACCGAACTCATCTCCGCATACCTTGACACAGTTCTGTCCCCTTTAGTCCAAGAACTCCCCACCTACGTTCGGGACACAACCCACGCCCTCCACCTCCTCCAGGATTTTCGCTTCCCCGGTCCCCAACGCCTTATTTTCATGATGGACATCCAGTCCCTGTACACCTCCATCCCCCATCACGAAGGACTCAAAGCCCTCCGCTTCTTCCTTTCCCGCCGCACCAACCAGTACCCTTCCACTGACACCCTCCTTCGACTGAGTGAACTGGTCCTCACCCTGAATAACTTCTCTTTTCAATCCTCCCACTTCCTCCAAACTAAAGGAGTTGCCATGGGCACCCGCATGGGCCCCAGCTATGCCTGTCTCTTCGTAGGATATGTGGAACAGTCCATCTTCCGCAACTACACTGGCACCACCCCCCACCTTTTCCTCCGCTACATCGATGACTGTATCGGCGCTGCCTCGTGCTCCCACGAGGAGGTTGAACAGTTCATCAACTTTACTAACACCTTCCATCCCGACCTGAAATTCACCTGGACTGTCTCAGACTCCTCCCTCCCCTTCCTAGACCTTTCCATTTCTATCTCAGGCGACCGACTCAACACAGACATCTACTATAAACCGACTGACTCCCACAGCTATCTGGACTACACCTCCTCCCACCCTGCCCCCTGTAAAAACTCCATCCCATATTCCCAATTCCTTCGTCTCCGCCGAATCTGCTCCCAGGAGGACTAGTTCCAACACCGCACAGCCCAGATGGCCTCCTTCTTCAAGGACCGCAGATTCCCCCCAAACGTGGTTGACGATGCCCTCCACCGCATCTCCTCCACTTCCCGCTCCTCCGCCCTTGAGCCCCGCCCCTCCAACCGCCACCAAGACAGAACCCCACTGGTTCTCACCTACCACCACACCAACGTATACAGCGTATCATCCGCCGTCATTTCCGCCACCTCCAAACGGACCCCACCACCAGGGATATATTTCCTTCACCTCCCCTATCAGCGTTCCGCAAAGACCACTCCCTTCGTGACTCCCTCGTCAGGTCCACACCCCCCACCAACCCAACCTCCACTCCTGGCACCTTCCCCCGCAACCGCAGGAAATGTAAAACTTGCGCCCACACCTCCTCCCTCACATCCCTCCAAGGCCCCAAGGGATCCTTCCATATCTGCCACAAGTTCACCTGTACCTCCACACACATCATCTATTGCATCCGCTGCACCCGATGTGGCCTCCTCTACATTGGGGAGACGGGCCGCTTACTTGCGGAACGCTTCAGAGAACACCTCAGGGACGCCCGGACCAACCAACCCAACCACCCCGTGGCTCAACACTTTAACTCTCCCTCCCACTCCACCGAGGACATGCAGGTCCTTGGACTCCTCCACTGGCAAAACATAACAACACGGCGGTTGGAGGAAGAACGCCTCATCTTCCACCTAGGAACCCTCCAACCACAAGGGATGAACTCGGATTTCTCCAGTTTCCTCATTTCCCCTCCCCCCACCTTGTCTCAGTCGGTTCCCTCAACTCAGCACCGCCCTCCTAACCTGCAATCTTCTTCCTAACCTCTCCGCCCCCACCCCACTCCGGCCTATCACCCTCACCTTGACTTCCTTCCACCTATCACATCTCCATCGCCCCTCCCCCAAGTCCCTCCTCCCTACCTTTTATCTTAACCTGCCTGCCACCCTCTCCTCATTCCTGATGAAGGGCTTATGCCCGAAACGTCGAATTTCCTATTCCTTGGATGCTGCCTGACCTGCTGTGCTTTAACCAGCAACGCATTTTCAACTGTCATTGTTGTTACCTAATAATGGTCACTGCAGAAACATTTGAAATCCTTGCACCAAAATTATTAGTTATTTTCAGACTTTAAGGAGAAGGTTTTACCAAATGAAGGACAGGAATGGGATGGAAGTTTTACGAAAAGAGGGTGAACAGACTGGG
Organism: Hemiscyllium ocellatum; assembly: GCF_020745735.1. NCBI lineage: Eukaryota > Metazoa > Chordata > Chondrichthyes > Orectolobiformes > Hemiscylliidae > Hemiscyllium > Hemiscyllium ocellatum. Next base: position 4,940,571 of record NW_026867487.1, read on the forward strand.
CATGTGAACACTGATGTTTAGAAGGGTCAAAGGTAACCTGACTGAGACAGAGGGGTGTTGGCAAAGCCCATGTAACAAGGATACATCCTTCTGTGGGACTCAGCACTATCATAATGAAGCCTTCTGTTCTGTATCTAGGACCTTGGAACCATGCAAGACAGAGTCTGGGACATATTCCTTACACTCCTTAGGATTAACTCACAAATTCAGTCCTGGATATGTGATCATGAGCAACAGTAGCACCAGAATCCATCCTCTGCAGTCAGTCATGATCTATCTGGTGTTTGAAAAGGTGAGATGACCGAGTGTCCCTCTTTCCACATGTGGACTGGTGAAAGTTCTCTCACCGGTGTATCTGCATGATGAATCCCTTCCCATATGCCAGCAGCTTCTCTGCTACATGAATTTGTTGGTGCAGCAGGAGGGTGAATGACACGATGAATCCCTTCGAATGCACGCAGCAGGGAAATGACCCCTCACCAGTGTGAATTCATTGGTGTTTCAGGAGATTAGATGAACAAGTGAACTCCTTTCCACAAATCCAGCAGTTAAATTTTCTCTGTCCAGGCTGAATGTATTGGCGTCTCTGCAAGTCATTCCTGTTTTAAAGGTCTTCTCACAGCCTGAACATTTAATCATTCACACTTCAGAGTGGACAAGCTGGTTTCTTGGCACATTGAATAAATGAAAAAAATCCAGCTCCATACACAGTACGGGTGAAAGGTGTGAATGCCTTGATGAATTCCCAACACAGATGGATAATTGAATCCTTTCCTACAGAACATGTATTTTCCAGCATGTGAGTGTGCTCTGCCTCTTAGCTTAGTTGATCAGTTGTAGTTACATTCACAAAGAAATGTTTTTCAGGCTACATAATTGATTAAAGCTTCTTCCACAGCCAAATCACGAGAACCCTCATTTGGGTGTATATCTGCGGCTTGGTGCCGTTCCAGTTGGTGTTTGAAATCTTTTCCCAAACAGAACAAATTATTTCTCTTTCTATGTTGAAAGGATGATGATATTCAGCTCCAGATGAATTGAGTAAAACAGTCAGATCTTAATGTTTGATTTGAGAATCATTTGTAAAAGTGTTCGAGTCATGAGCAGCTCGGACTGAAATTCACCACAGAAATTTCTAGTTTCGATGGAATGTTCATTCATCTCTTGTTCCCCAAAACAAGCGATTCAGGCAAACTAAAAGAAGCCAAATTCAGCAACCAAGGTAAGCTAAGGGAACCTTTCCAATAATTCAGAATGCAGCCCCCTGTATTAACGGAACACTATGTACGCTAAGATACTCAGCAGCTGTGGTTGGCACCAAAATACCCGTGATATTGTGTTCTCCCCTGCCAGGACTGCCTAGGCATAGGGAACATCATGGGAGAATCCACAGTCATATCAATCTTAATGTCTCACGAAGCAGGCTCGATGGACAAAAAAGCATATTCTAGCACCTATTCCTTGTTTTCAGCCATTTAAACACCCACCCCCACAACTCACAAAGAGGTCCTGTTCATCGAAATAAAAACTGAAAGAACCTGTGGAAGCTGTAAATCAGAAACAAAAAAAAACGAAGCTCAGTAGGTCTGGCAGCATCTGTGCAGAGAAATCAGAGTTACTGTTTCGGCTCTGGCGACCCTTCCTCAGACCTTGCGCAGTTGAGGAAGGGTCACCGGAACCAAATCGTTAACTCTGACCTCGCTGCACAAATGCTGCCAGACCTGCTGAGCTTTTCCAGCAACTTCTGTTTGCTTTCGTATTCATCTAAGCCTCTCAAATCACAGCACAAGCACAAGCAAATCCAAGTGGATTTGAAATACCCAGCCCTCCTCCTCCTCCTGATGACACCCCTTCCCGAGAAACTCGCACAATGAAAGGTTATGTGGGATATAGGTAGTGTTACTTCTGCAATTATAATTACTTATACAAAGTAAATGAACTCACACCAGTGTGTAATTGTTTCAGCCAAAAGCTGAGTCAACAAGAATGGAAATGGTGGCACAGTGGTTAGCACTGCTGCCTCACAGCGCCAGGGACCTGGTTTCAATTCCCGCCTCAGGCGACTGACTGTGTGGAGTTTGCACGTTCTCCCCGTGTCTGCGTGGGTTTCCTCCGGGTGCTCCGGTTTCCTCCCACAGTCCAAAGATGTGCGGGTCAGGTGAATTGGCCATGCTAAATTGCCCATAGTGTTAGGCAAGGGGTATATGTAGGGGTATGGGTGGGTTGCGCTTCGGCGGGTCGGTGTGGACTTGTTGGGCCGAAGGGCCTGTTTCCACACTGTAAGTAATCTAATCTATGTGAAGGAAATGCATAATTGTTTCTTTGTATTAGCTAAAAGTGTATGCAAGAAAGAAACGGAACTGCAAAACAATGGTAGATATTACAGGCGACTAGATAAGATGCAGTGAGGGGAGGTAGTTAAGCTAGATCCGCCTGTACAAACAGTAGATATAAACATCTGTTTCCCACTTTTACAGAACCACAGGAACAAACCCCAATTAAAAGGGTCTTAACGATAAGATGCTGAGAGGGGAGGCACAGATAGAGGGAGTAGATAATGGTAAGGAAAGGATATGCCTAACAATGACCCACAGTGGGATGAGGTCAAACGGCCTTGTGAGGCCAGAAATAAGCATTTTGTCACAGACAAGGCCGGATAAGGCAAGAGATAAACAGGAGTAATGGGTACCGGTCTATGGGAAGTGAAGGATGTAAACAGGGGAGGAGCAATGAAATTTAAAAAAATATAGAAACCAAATTATATAAATATCGAGTATTAGTTGAATTCGGTGTGTGAGTCCCTTGCCTTGTAGACAGACAATGGACATCACACCCTCTTGCAAGAGTAAAATAAAGGACACTACTGATTCAGATTTTGTCTCGGCCTGAAATTATTGAAGTGAGTGAGCTTTGTTTCTCACAGTTAGCAGTGTGAAGCTACAGTGTCACTGAACGTTGAGGATCCGCCCTTTCAAGTCACTCTGCAATACTCCTGCCTCTCCAGCTATTCAGCACCATCACCTGGGAGCGGCTGGAGATGCTCATGGTTCTGGGGTTTATGGTCGCGCGCTAGGACCCGGTGTGACCAAACTCTCTGAAGCTCCGCCCACCGTGCGTCACAAAACTTGGTTACGCATGCGCCGAGCTCCCTCCGGCGCCAAGATGGCGTCTGCTCCCCAAGATGTGATCCCGGATGAAGGCCCCAAGGGGCGTGAATTCGGGACTTTCAGGTCGCTAATCGAAGTTTGAGGTACTTAGTGAGTGTTTGCACATAATATCTCCTCCCCCCCCGCCCACCAATCCCACCCGGCGCTCCCTCCGCCGTCGCGCAGACCAGAAACAGCAGCGTTTCTGGTAGTTGTTGTCACCGTCACTGCGCATGCTCTAAACTCCAGGCGGTTACTGCGCCTGCGCAACGCTCCTATGGGGCTCAGTGGTGAGCATTGATGTCTTGCAAACCCCAAGAGCTCAGGTTCAGTTCCAAACTCGGGCGACAGCCTGTGTGGAGCTTCCACATTCTCCCTGTGTCTGCGTGGGCTTCCTCTCACAAAGTTATGCAGGTCAGGTGAATTGGCCAGGCTAAATTGCCCATCGTGTCAGGGGAAAATACAGTGTATGTACAGGATATGGGTCTGGGTCAGTGTGGACTTGTTGGGCTGAAGGGCCTTTTCTGTAATGTTAATTTTCATGCGGTGGGGGGTGGGAAGCAACACAAGTAGGAACAAAACACTACAGAAATAATACAAGTGTGAAAGACAGGGGAAACAAAACTGCAGCCTTTTTAAAAAAAAAATTGCTTCAGTGGATTTTACATTAGATTAGATTACTTACAGTGTGGAAACAGGCCCTTCGGCCCAACAAGTCCGTACTGACCCACTGAAGCGCAACCCACCCATACCCCTACATTTACCCCTTACCTAACATTACGGGCAATTTAGCATGGCCATTTCACCTGACCCGCACATCTTTGGACTGTGGGAGGAAACCGGAGCACCCGGAGGAAACCCACGCTGACACGGGGAGAACGTGCAAACTCCACACAGTCAGTCGCCTGATGCAGGAATTGAACCCAGCTCTCTGGTGCTGTGAGGCAGCAGTGCTAACCACTGTACCGCCCAGCATTTATTGCCCATCCCCAAATGACCTCAAAAAAGTGGCAGTGAGCTGTTACCGTGAGCTGTTGTTTCTTTTACTTTAATTTTATCCTGTGGACTTGATTTTTGATCTTTTTAACAATGTTTTTTGATGTTGCTTCACATCCAATGAAGCAGTTGATAGTTCCGTCTAGTATATTGATTTGGGCAAAGCTTTTCCACGCCTATGGCAGGGTGGATGCTGAGCTTTGTTGGAGGTTGGAAGAAACTGGTCATGAGTCTCATGAATCACGATGGGGTATGGGATTCCAATGGGCACAACAATCTGACTCATCCAAATTGTCTTAAGCCGTGATTGTACAGTGTTTTGGGGGTGGAGAAATTGGTAAGGCAACAAAAACTGAAACTGTGATTCCGAGAGAATGTCACTAGACCCAAAATGTTAGCTCTGATTTCTCTTCCCCCAAATGCTGCCACTCCTGCTGAGCTTCTCCAGTAACTTTTTTTATGTTTTTGTTCCTGATTTCCAGCATCTTCAGTTTTTTTTCAGTTTTTGCTTAGTGTTATGATGTAGGTAGCAAGCAAGGTCTTTTACCAGATCATCAGCTCCCTTCATGATGGTTTTTGTCACTGCTATTTCTCTGGAATATCGAGAAGTGTCAATGATCTGACTGGCATTTGTGTTTGGAGATGTGCAAATGTTGTATAACTTTTGCTATCGCATTATTTTTGTGTTAACTTGGCCCCACCTTAATACTGCCATAGTAGGGTATGGAAAGTGGAGATTTATTGAATTAAACCCTGAGGTACTGTGTACTTAACTAGCCAATGAATACTTAATATAGGTTGAGTACATAGCATTATTGATTAATCACTGGGTGAGTTTGTCTGAGAAGTAACCAAATGGAAAACCTTTCCGTTCACCTCTTGCCTTATTACAGTACATAGACCTTATTTTGGCAGTAGTCTGTGAAAATAATTAGACAGACTTTGTAAAGAACCAGTACAGACAGTGGGGGCTACAGATTCCCAGTGACCAGGAGACTGTGAAAGGTCAAGCCTCCTGACTCGTCCTCAACTCTGTAATGTTCTGATCACCGTCTCATCCTCTCGGATCCCCTTTTATCCTCTTCCTCCATCTCTCCTCGCGCTCATACTCTCATTCCCTTCTCGGGCTCTCACACCCTTCACGTTGTGGCTGCCCTTCTCACACTCTGGCCTCTCTCTCCCTGACTGCACTTTCTTTCATTTCTGATACTCATTCTGTTCCCTTCCCCCATTACTTTTTCTGTGATCTCCCCCACCATGCATTCTTTTTCTATCTCGCTCTATCTCTTTTGCTCTTCCCTCACTCTCTTGATCTTTCTCTCCTTCCTCACATCAAAGCCGAAGTCTTGTGTCGTCCAGACCAGCTGGCATTTTTGGTTTATTTATCAGGTTAAAATCTTCGGGTAAAAAATGAGGTCTGCAGATGCTGGAGATCACAGTTGAAAATGTGCCAGCAACACATTTTCAACTTATTTATCAGGTTGGCAGCTTTCATGCTCACTTTTTCCTAGTGTCTGCCCCAGAAATTACCAGACAGCACTCAGCTCTATTTCATAACCTTCCTTTGTGGTTTTGTCAGTTGTCTCTCTTTTACACTGTTCTGTTTTCAATAAACTTCACAGGACATTGGAAAGGGAGGATTTGCAACCGGGACTCTGAAACCAAGCATCACATCAGGATCTCGGAGGCTCCACGTTTTCAAAGTCAGAAGTCCATCGGATTTTAAACATGGAATGGACAAGCCCCATTCACGGTGGGGAGAAACTTTACACTTGTTGTGTGTGTGAACAAGGCTTCAGTCAATCAGCTGGCCTCACTAACCACAAATGCAGTTACACTGGCTTGAAAGTGTTCATCTGCTCAGAGTGTGGGGTGGGATTCACTCGGTCAGCCCACCTTCTGAGACATCAGTGGGTTCACACTAAGGAGAGATCATTAATCTGCTTTGAGTGTGGGAAGGGATTCACTCACTCAGCTAGTCTGCTGAGACACCAGCGAGTTCACACTGAGGACAGACCTTTTAAATGTCCAGACTGTGAGAAGTGCTATAAAAGTCGCAGCAGTCTGATGTCCCATCTACGTGTTCATACTGATGAGAGACCTTTTAAGTGTTCAGACTGTGGCAAGTGCTTTCAAAGTTCTGGGAAATTGATGTCCCATCAACGTGTTCACACCGAGGAGAGACCGTTCAAATGCCCAGAATGTGAGAAATGCTATAAAAGTTCAGGAGAATTGATGTCCCATCTACATGTTCACACTGATGAGAGACCATTTAAATGCTCAGACTGTGGGATGTGTTTTAAACGTTCCAGCAATCTCTCATCCCATCAACATGTTCACACTGACACGAGACCGTTCAGGTGTTCTCACTGTGGGACTGGGTTCAGGCAATCGTCTCAACTCACTAAACACCAGCGAATCCACACTGGGGAGAGACCGTTCACCTGTAACGATTGTGGGAAGGGGTTCACTCAGTCATCCCACCTTCTCACCCACCAGCTAGTTCACACTGACAAGAGACCCTTTGAGTGTTCAGACTGTGGGAAGTGCTTTAAAAGTTCCAGGGTATTGATCCACCACCAACATGTTCACACTGAGGAGAGAGCTTTTGCATGTCCTGACTGTGGAAAGTGCTTTAAAAGTTCTGGGGAGTTGATGCGCCACCAGCGTGTTCACACTGAGGAGAGACCGTTCAGGTGCTCTCACTGTGGGGCTGGGTTCAAGCGATCATCGGACCTCATTGTACACCAACGCAGTCACACTGGGGAGAGGCCATTCTCCTGCATGGAGTGTGGGAAGGGCTTCACTCACTCTTCCAACCTGCTGAGACACCGGCGAGTTCACAAGTGACAGCATGTTGCTGTTAGCTACTTCCTGGAAACGACCTTGTTCATTATGCTCATTGATGTTGATAACATCCAATACTATGTGTTAATACGCTGAATAAAAGCCGAATAAATCGGCTCTGTATTAGTCTGTCAAAGTTTCATTTTGAGGGGCTCTCACTCTCCTCCATCTTCACCTCCAACAAGTTGGAGGAGCTCATGGAGCTTCTTTGGATTGAGACAATCCGATCAACTGCTACTGCTGCTTCCCTCCCTTCCAATAGTTCACAGGTCCCCACTGCCTAAAGTTTCCCCCTCAGGTCAGAATTCCCATCTTCCTCCCATTACTCTTTATCCCTTCATCCCCTGTCAGAGCTCGCTTTGTGGACTACAGCCACCTCCTGCTCCACTGACCCAATTCCCAGTAACACGCAGAGCAGACCATCCAACCTCCCCTTGTTTGCCGATATTTTTAACAGTTCGTTCTCTCCACTCATTCTGTCCATCAAGCCTTTAAATCTCCAAACCTTATTTAAAGAAACCTTGACTGTCCTCAGTAAGCTGATGCTGTGTCTCAGGTTTCCCTCTACTCTCTAAAGTCCTTGAACTCTGCTATTTCTGACCTATGTTGCTGTCACCAGGTAACACATTATCACAGACAACACCCAGCTGCAACTCAGTACCATCTCTCTCCACTTCTCCATTATTGCTAAATTATAAAACTGTTCATCCCAGATGCAAGCTGAAAATACGTTGCTGGAAAAGCGCAGCAGGTCAGGCAGCATCCAAGGAACAGGAGATTCGACGTTTTGGGCATAAGCCCTTCTTCAGGAGGACTTATGCCCGAAACGTTGAATCTCCTGTTCCTTGGATGCTGCCTGACCTGCTCGCTTTTCCAGCAACACATTTTCGGCTCCGATCTCCAGCATCTGCAGTCCTCACTTTTTCCAGCCCTGATCCAACACTGCATGATTAGAAATTTCACAAACCTCTCTGTAAACCTTTTATGTAAATTGAGATGATGTTTGCGTCATGTGTTTCCTGTGGAATGGTTCTGTCCTTCCAATAGAGAAGAGGAGGTCATGAGGATTGTGACAGTAGATGGAACTTTGTGTACTTGATTGGTTCAACTGGAATTCCACCCTTGCTGGTGCCTCTCTTCTTGCAAAGAGATCAATGCCATTATTATCCTTAAGTCTGCCTGCACTTGTCCAGTTCAACCCATGAAAGGTGTCTGTGGGAGGGCATCAAATGGAGACTGGGAAACCTCCATTTCACAGGAGTACAGCTCCTAGTCCTGTTTAATCCAGTAAGACATCTTTGCTGTGCTGCAAGTGGGAGGTCTGGCATTTGCTGATTTCAGGCAAGTAGCTTTGGTGATGGTTGGAGCGAGGACACTCTTGATCCCATCATGTATAGCACATAGATCTTCATTGTCACCGTTTGGGTTACTTGATAGAACCTTTATCAAGTGGTTCTTTGCACAGTAACTCTCTCTCTCTTCTGCACAATTTTCTTGGCCACTTCCAGATTATGCAGTGTTTTAGCTGTTGGGTTTATGCTGTTTCGGTTTGGTATTGATTTTGGCTTCAATGACAGATCTCGTTTATGCGGAGTGGATCTCTAACTATTCTTTGTTGCAGGTTCAATTTTTAAAAAGGTTCTTTTAAAAAAATTACCTGAAACATTTCCATAATAGTAATCAGTAGCCAAGCACAGGCATTTTTAACTTCAGTACAAATCATGCACATATTGTCAGGCTGGTATTCCCGCAGAATTGAAGCCCTGCAGACATTTATGATCTTCCTGATATGTTAGCTGGTTAAATAACTGAGTAAATCCGTTCCCACACAGGTGAATGGTTTCTGTCCAATGTAAATACTTTGCCTGCAGTGAGGATGGAAGACTGAAAGCTTTTCCACAAAAAGTCCTCCAAGGTGGACTTTGGAATACACAACAATGCAGAGTGGCCAAGCAGAGGCTGATAGCCAAGTTCGGTAGCCATGAGGATGGCCTCAACCAGGACCTTGGGTTAATGTTGCACTATAGGTGGCCCCACTACACTGTACACTCACTCACACAAGTACACAGTCTTACCTTCTCTCACAATCAGACAGACCGTCTCCCATACACAGTCCACACTCACCCACACACACATCCTCTCTCAGGCATATACTCCATCACACTCATGCACAAACTCTATCAAACACACACACACACATAGTCACACACTCTCACTGTTTCCCTCATGTGTGTGCGCACACACATATAAGTCTAAGGAGTGAATTTGCATTTGCAGAATTCTGTTTGCAGATACGTTCTATTTTGTTCAAAAAGCACACAATCTGTAGGCAGTCAATCCACGTGACATTTATAAATTCCTACTTTTGAAATAGAACCAGTCTGACTCAAGATTGCAATATAGACAGACTCTAACTTCACAACTTTAATGCATTTTAAAAAAATAAACGCTAAAGTAGTCTCAGGAATGTGACTTGAAAGATCATATTAATGTTTACATATTAATGGATTGAAACTTGCAACTCATTCTAAACGATGAAAGACTTAATAACAATCTAGTTTTAAATCAACTAGGCGAAAATGAGGACTGCAGATGCTGGAGATCAGAGTCTAGATCAGAATTGTGCTGGAAAAGCACAGCAGATCAGGCAGCATCCGATCAGCAGGAAAAATCAACGTTTTGGGCAAAAGTCCATCAGGAATGAGGCAGGGAGCCCCTGGGGTGGAGAAATAAATGGGGATGATGGGGGGTGGTGGAGGCTGGTTAGCTAAGAGTACAATAGGTGGATGGAGGTGAGGATGAAGATAGTAGGTCAGAGTGGATAGGTGGGAAGGAAGATTGGCAGGTAGGACAGGTCATGAGGAAGGTGCTGAGGTAATTTGGAACTGGGGTAAGGTGGTGGGGGAGGAGAAATGAGGAAACTGGTGAAGTCCATATTGATGCTCTGCGGTTGAAGTGTTCCGAGGCGGAAGATGAGGCGTTCTTCCTCCAGATGTCGGGTGGTGAGGGAGTGGCGGGGAGGAGGCCCCGGACCTGCATGTCCTCAGCAGAGGGGGAGAGGGAGTTGAAATGTTTGGCCACGGGGTGGTGCGGTTGATTGGTGCGGGTGTCCTGGAGATGTTCCCTAAAGCTTCTATTTCCAAATAAACCTGTTGGACTAAAACCTCGTGTTATAAGATTTTTAACTTTTCCACACAAAGTGCAGGTGAATGGTCTATCCCTTGTGTGATGTCTCAGCGCGGTGGATGAACTGCTGAATCTCTTCCCAGTGTGGCCTCTCCCCAGAACTGACCGATGTATAACAAGTGAAAATGTGTTGCTGGTTAAAGCACAGCAGGTTAGGCAGCATCCAAGGAATAGGAAATTCGACGTTTCGGGCATAAGCCCTTCATCAGGAATGAGGAGAGGGTGCCAGGCAGGCTAAGATAAAAGGTAGGGAGGAGGGACTTGAGGGAGGGGCGATGGACCTGCGATAGGCGAATCCTCTTGCAAGGATGCCTTCCTTGAAGAAGCTCTCTTCCTCCCTCTACAAGGATTTCAGTGAGTCTCTCTCTCACTGCACCCCCCAGGTCATCTCCTCTGCTCCATCGCCCCTCCCCCAAGTCCCTCCTCCCTACCTTTTATCTTAGCCTGCCTGGCACCCTCTCCTCATTCCTGATGAAGGGCTTATGCCCGAAACGTCGAATTTCCTATTCCTTGGATGCTGCCTAACCTGCTTTGCTTTAACCAGCAACACATTTTCAACTGTGATCTCCAGCATCTGCAGACCTCATTTTTTACCCGATGTATAACAAGGGCAGGTGACTTTGTCAACCCCTGAGCTGGATTCACCCTGAGGTGGATTGTTTCTCCTGAGTGTAACTGTATTGATGGATTTCCAGTTCAGATATGCAATTGATTTCTTCATCGCAGTCCTCACATTTGCATGGTTTCTCTCCTGTGTGGCTGTGTTGATAGATTTCTGACAGTGATGGATAATTAAATCCTTTACCACAATCCCCACAATAGGCATAATTACTGCAAGTTACAGGTGACCTTGTATCTCTCCAGGTTGAACAATCAATTAAAGTTTCTACCATGTATAGATCACACGGTGGCTCAGTGGTTTAGCTCTGATGCCTCACAGCGCCAGGGACCCAGATTCAATTCCAGTCTCGGGCAGCTGTCTGTGTGGAGTTTGCACATTCTTCCCATGTCTGTGTGGGTACCTCTGAGTGCTCCGGTTTTGCCCCACAGTCCAAAAATGTGCAGTTTAGGTGGCTTTATCATTCCCACCCTTCTCTGCCTTCCACAAAAACTGTTCACTTCTACAATGCTTGTTTTGCGACACTCTCCCCACCGCTGGAAAATGCCATTAACCAGATGTTTTTATGACATTGGTGTGCAAGATGGGCTGAAGGGCCACTGCCATGCTGTCAAAACTCCAAGGCTGACACTACTGCTAAGCACTGATGGTGGAGACAGTGTGAGAGAGAAAATATGGGCAGACATGGGATAGATTTTAATCCCTGCTGTTTTCGCTGGCATTACCTCATTCCAGACCAATGGACCACACCAGCCATTTCAAAGCAGCTCACCAGGTCAAACAGCCTCTATCTTTATTGTGAGGTTCTTCCCTTTGCTACCTCTCTCTGTGCTAACACATTCACTGGATTTGTCCATGAGATGAGGTGGTTGACATGGAGCTGAAGTAAGATGAGCCTCTTTTCTCTCCAGTTTTGAATAATGAGGGATAATCTCATTGAACAGTCTGAAATTCAGAAATTATTTGACCATATTGTTGTGACATGGGTGTGTCAAGAAATGGCCTCAATACTCTTCATCACATGTCAGCCAGTTAGTATTAAATGTTTTATTTATTCGTTCACGGGATGAGGACATTGCTGGTTAAGGCAAAATTTATTGCCCATCCCTAATATCGCAGGGAGCAGTTAAAAGTCAACCATATTGCTGTGTGTCTGGAGTCATGTTTTGACCAATTGAAAATGTGTTGCTGGTTAAAGCACAGCAGGTTAGGCAGCATCCAAGGAATAGGAAATTCGACGTTTCGGGCATAAGCCCTTCATCAGGAAGGGCTTATGCCCGAAACGTCGAATTTCCTATTCCTTGGATGCTGCCTAACCTGCTGTGCTTTAACCAGCAACACATTTTCAACTGTGATCTCCAGCATCTGCAGACCTCATTTTTTACCCTCATGTTTTGACCAAACCAGGTAAGAAAGACAGTTTCCTTTCCAAAAAGGACATGAGTAAACTAGATGTGTTTTTCCCTGACAATTGACAATGGTTTCATGGTCATCAGTGAACTCCTAATTCCAGACTTTGTTTTCATATTGAATTCAAACTGCATCATGTGCCATGGCAGACTTGAACCTCCAGAATACTACTTGGTTCTCTGGATAAGCAGTCCAGTGACAATACCACTCAGCCGTTGCCTCCCCAAATGCCTAAGTGAGGGCATAATTGTCACTTAAATGGTTATGAGTCTTTGGAATTCTCTAACCTGTGGATCCCCAGTGGCTGAGTGTACTGATTGCTGAGATGGATACGTGTTAGTCCTCAGTGCGTGCCTTCAGGATTTTCTGTTCCCTTGTGTTTGTCAATTTGGCGCAGGGCTCTGAATGGATGCTCAATCTCTGACTACTTCGACTTTTATTCACATTAGTTGTGCAGCCTCACATTGAAATGTTGCAGATTTCAAACACACAAGGTGTGTTTGTCCCTTTCCAGTTATATTGTGCAATCACAACTTAGATCACTGCTTCAATATAATGTAAAGTCTCAAGATGCTTCTCAGGAGCATTAAATAAGAAAGTACAAATGCCAGCCATAAAATAGGTCAAATGACCAAACATTCAGACATTTTATTTTTAAAAATAAAAATGCCTTGAAGGAGTCATGATTTGGAGATGCCAGTGTTGGACTGGGATGTAGAAAGTTTAAAATCACACAACAGCAGGGTAAAGTCCAGCAGGTTTAATTGGAAGCACTAGCTTTCGGAGCACTGCTGCTTCATCAGGCGGTTGAAGGAGGTAAGTGAGGGACAGATGGAGAGAAGTGTATGGGGGCAATTGCTGAGCTTAAGGTCTCAGGAACTAGAAGTGGGGCGATCTGATTGAAATGTAGATGGAATCAGAATTTGAGGAGTGTAATCCAGACATCTGTGACCATCAAGACGATTACTGTGGTAGGGAGGGGTGAGAGATGGAATGATTTGTGTTCATCAGTAAGGATTTTAAAATAACAGCACTGCTTGATGAGGAGCCAATGCATATCAGCTATAGAGGAATAGGACTTGCTTCAGTGTAAACCTGGGCAGCAGCTTTGTATCTCAATTTTACAGAAGGTGAAATATCCAAATACATTCCAGAACTGACTTTGTGGTAAATCTGCACTGACCTGTTTTCAGGACTGATATCTAACCTTGAAGTTCACAGTGTGAACAGTGTGTGGAGAGAGTCCTGATGAGGGACAGAAGCACACTTTGGGAGAATGAGGCATGGCAGAGGGAGCAATTGATCCAGCAGGGGAATGCGGAAACTCCACAAAACAGCTTGCGGAAATGGCAAACCCCAGTAAAGAAAATACCAGTCCGCCCGTGAGCAGAGAGTGGAGTGCATTATTTCCCAATGGAAAGCCCTGGTTATTGAACATATAAATAAAATTGAAAGGGCAGTGTACTGCAGATGCTGGAGATGTGACAGGTTTTTATTTTGCATGCGTATGCACCTGAGGCCATCACTGACGGATAAATTCTGGAGATTGCAGTGGTCAATGAAGACAACAGCTTCATCTTTCTCCTGTTTAAATGGAGGAAAATGTCCCTTTTGGGAAGGGAAAGGCTGAGGGACTTGAGGCTGTTTTCGTTAGAAGAAGGTTGAGAGGTGACTTACTAGAGACATATAAGATAATCAGAGGGTTAGATAGTGTGGACATGGAGAACCTTTTTCCAAGTATGGTGACGGCCAGTACAAGGGGGCATAGCTTTAAATTGAGGGGTGATAGATATAGGACAGATGTCAGAGGTAGTTTCTTTACTCAGAGAGTAGTAAGGGTATGGAATGCTTTGTCTGCAAAGGTAGTAGATTCACCAACTTTAAGTACGTTTAAGTCGTCATTGGACAAGCATATGGACGTACATGGAATAGTGAAGGTTAGATGGGCTTCAGATTGGTATGACAGGTCGGCGCAACATCGAGGGCCGAAGGGCCTGTACTGTATTGTAATGTTCTATGTACACACACTGCATCTGTTTCAACTTAACACAATGGGTGTCAGCCGTTTGGTGGTTAATTTCTCAGGGCAATGCCAATCATCTAATTCGATTGGAAAATAAATGAATTATTATGGTTTTCTCCACCATTTCTTAAACTGTCCTATTTCTTAAATATTCCATTTCTAAAAGAGGTCTAATACTTCACTATCACAAGATAATTACCTGAGATTTTAAAACTTCTGACTTTTTCCCATTATAAACAGTACTGAAAGGATGGCTCTTGCAGTGTTCAATCCTACAGCCACTGATTCGTCTCTTGCTCTCTACCTATATCTTAAATATTCAATTTTGTGGAATGATGCAGCCACATGAATTCATTCACCCCAACAAATCCAATTTGGTGCTGAGGAAGTCATAACCAATTCATTCCACAGATCCACCGACAGAGTCAGAGGAATCTAAATCTGGTGCAGAAGTGTAAAGGATAAATTTCCAGTTTGTTACATCTCACATGCACGTACTCCTGCGCAAAGGTGGATTACTCAGTGTAGTTCGTAAATATTAAGACTTTTCTGTATAGTTATGTACACAGAGTGCTGGGTGGTGTTTCATTATGTCTTCTGGGAGCTGTGTACTCACGGCCAAGTTGACAACATCCTTACTTTCCAGTGTTTGCATTGCTGAAGTCTGTCATTCTCAGCAGTTATGTTTGTGTTTTCCACAATATGTCAGTGCTATTCAGTTCCTCATTTTTAAAAAAAAACAAATACATGTTTTATTCACTTAGTTGCATGGGTACATGTTAAAATTTTGCAGGGATAAAATAGCAAAATGATCTAAAAGATGCAAGAGGAAAGTTTGTTCCCTTTTCAGTGAAGACTGCAAAGTCAATAAAACCTTGCTGGTTGACATTTTCATTTAACAATGAAACAGACAAACATCTAATTGCTGTGGTTCAGGTGTCAAGCCAACAGACATACAGTGAAGGATGTTGTAAATACAATTAGCCAGAACTGAAATCCCTCAGACATGAAACATTTCTGCTGCTGTCATAATTCAGAAGGACAAGGAAATTAAAGTTCAACCATAAATATCACATGAATAGATATGCTATAATAACTAGGAAAGCCTGAAGTTCTTTTATTTAGAAAAGTAGAAGGCTAAGAAATGACACATTAGCAATAGAAATCTTTGTACCTGTTTTGTCTTACTAATGTAGCAGAACCTGCTGGTTCATTTCCAGTCAGGAAAGGACATATCTTTACACTAATCGCCAAACTGACAGCACATCTCCAGCCTTAACATTCTTTTTAATGACTAAAACAGTAGAAAAATATCTTCTGTTCCATGTCTGGGATCTCTGAACCATGGAAGTAAGTGGCTGGAAGTCATTTCTTGCAGTACTCCAGTTTAGAACATGGAACATACTGCATTACAGCACAGTACAGGCCCTTCAGTCCTCGATGTTGCACTGACTTGTGGAACCAATCTGAAGCTGATCCAGCCTACACACTATTCCATTCTCGTCCATATGCCTATCCAATGACCATTTAAATGCCCTTAAAGTTGGCGAGTCTAATACTATTGCAGGCAGTGCGTTTCACGTTCCTACTACTCTGAGTAAAAAAACTACCTCTGACATCTATCCTAATATTTACCATCCCTCAATTTAAAGCTATGTCTCCTCGTACTAGCCATTGCCATCTGAGGAAAAAGGCTGTCACTGTCCAACCTATATAACCCTCTAATGATCTTATATGTCTCAATTAAGTCACCTCTCAACCCTCTTCACTCTAACGAAAACAGCCTCAAGTCCATCAGCCTTTCCATGCAAGACCTTTTCTCCATACCAGGTGACATCCTAGTAAATCTCCTCTGAACCCTTTCCAACGCTTCCATATCCTTCCTATAATGTGGTGACCAGAACTGTATGCAAAACACAAAATGTGGCCACTCCAGAGTTTTGGACAGCTGCAGCATGATCTCATGTTTACAAAACTCAATCTCTCTACCAACAAAAGCTAACATACCGTATGCTTTCTTAACAACCCTATCAATCTGAGTGGCAACTTTCAAGGATCTATGTACGTGGATTCCAAGACCTCTCTGCTTGTCTACACTATCAAAAATCTTACCATTAGCCCAGTACTCTGCACTCCTATCACTCCTTCCAAAGTGAATCAACTCACACTTTTCCACATTAACCTCCATTTGCAACCTCTCAGCCCATCTCTGCAGCTTATCTCTGTTTCTCTGTAATCTACAACATCCTTCATCACTATCCACAACTCCACTGACCTTAGTGTCATCTGCAAATTTCCTAACCCATCCTTGTATGCCCTCATCCAGGTAATTTATAAAAATGATAAATAGCAGTGGACCCAACACAGATCCTTGTGGTACCCCATGAGTAACTGAATCCAGGATGAATATTTCCCATCAACCACCATTCTCTGTCTTCGTTCACCTAGTCAATGTCTGATCCAAAATGCTAAATCACTCTGAGTCCAATGCCTCCGTATTTTGTGCAATAGCTTACCATGGGGAACCTTATCAAATGCCTGACTGAAATCAATATGCACCACATCAACTTTTACCCTCATCCATCTGTTTAGTCACCTTCTCAAAATACTCAATAAGGTTTGTGAGGCACAATGTGCCCTTCACAAAACCGTGCTGACTATCCCTAATCAACTTATTCCCTTCTAGATGGTTATAAATCTTATCTCTCATAACCCTTTCCAATACTTTATCCACAATTGAAGTAAGGCTCACAGGTCTATAATTTCCAGGGTTGTCTCTACTCCCCTTCTTGAACACAGGAACATCATTTGCTATCCTCAAGTCTTCTGGCACTATTCCTGTAGACAATGATGACATAAAGATCAAAGCCAAAGGCTCTGCCATCTCCTGATGAAGGGCTTTTGCCCAAAATGTTGATTTTCCTGCTCCTCGGATGCTGCCTGACCTGCTGTGCTTTTCCAGCTCCACTCTAATCTTGATTTTCTCCAGTGAATCGCTTACTACACACAGAGCAGGCTTATCTCCAATATGAGTGCATTGGTGTCTCAGCAGGTTATTCCTGCTTTTAAAACTCTCATCAATCAGAACTTTGAAGTTTTCATCTCAGTATGAACTCACTCATGTTCGATTGAGATGTTGGATGAATGATTGAACCACTTCCCCACATGCAGAGCAGGTGTATGGCCACTCCCCTGTGTGCTGATGTACAGAGAAGTCAGACGACTTTTTTGAATTCAGTCCCTCAGTGAGAGCATCTGAAAGAATGGATATAGTGAGATAAAATATGTGGGCAAAAAATGGCAGATTGATGAAATGTGTGAAATGAGAGATTGATAACTTTGGTATGTGGGATACTGAAAGTTTATCTTTCCTTCAGTGGAGAGGGAATGCAGAACGTTGCAGTCTTAAAAGAACTGAATGTTCTGATACATGAATCATAATAGAAGGATATTATTACATACTGAAAACATGGCTTAAAGCATGGGAACAGAGCAGCTGAACATCCCTGTCAGACAGGAGGGAGAGGGGGATTAAATTCAAGTACAGGTGTCACATTATTGGTGAATGAATCGTAACTATGATGAGGGATGATCTAATAAATCATAACATAAGGCCATAAGACATAGGAGTGGAAGTAAGGCCATTCAGCCCATCGAGTCCACTCCGCCATTTAATCACGGCTGACGGGCATTTTAACTCCGCTTACCTGCATTCTCCCCATAGCCCTTAATTCCTTGTGACATCAAGAATTTATCAATCCCTGGCTTGAAGACATTTAGCGTCCCGGCCTCCACTGCACTCTGCGGCAATGAATTCCACACAGCCACCACTCTCTGGCTGAAGAAATGTCTCCGCGTTTCTGTTCTGAATTGACCCCCTCTCATTCTAAGGCTGTGCCCACAGATCCTCGTCTCCTTGCCTAATGGAAACAATTTCTTAGCATCCACCCTTTCCAAGCCATGTATTACCTTGTAAGTTTCTATTAGATCTCCCCTTAACCTTCTAAACTCCAATGAGTACAATCCCAGGATCCTCAGCCAGACCTGTTGGGTTGAGTTCCATGGAGCCCACCAGTTTGTCCTGTAATGGAAACTTTAAACAGAATGAACGGATGATTTTAAAATATCACTGCAATGTGATCGGCAGGATTCTGCACTGACCCTGTGACCAGATGTTTCCACCTGATAGTGGTCCCGCATTTATTATCTGCTGAGAAGTGACATGTGCGGTTTCGAACTGGCAGCAGAGAAACAGGAAGTTGTGCCACCTGAGAATGGAGCAAGTGGTCATTTTATTGTTATCAGCATGAACAGACATCCTGTCTGTGAGGGTGACCTCATACTGACAGAATCAAGAACAAACATACAGATTGCTGATGGTCTCTGCATTTTAATTCAATGTCACCCTTGATCCACTTATACTTTCTCCGTGTCTCTCTGCAAATACCATGCATTCACCATGCTCAGTGTTAAGTACTGAAGCTCAGTTGACACAATTATTGTCTCCCTTCTTTGAAACTAAAGAGCTTTTGAGATGCAATGGCGGAATCCCTACCTCCAGTCTGGAAGGTGCAGGTTAAAATTCCAATTGCCTCAGGTTTCACATCGCCTGCCTGAACAGGTTGATGAAAAATAATCATAAACTGACATAGAAACAATGGGGAGATGGGGACTGCATACCTGCAATGTTGCAAATTTTTAAAAGGGAAAAACAACCAACTTCCCAAATCAAACTGCTCAGAGATGTGATTGCACGCATCTGGAGCAGGTGGGACTTGAACTCAGATCTCCCTATTCTGGGGACCATGACACCACAAGAGGGCTGTCCTGTCATGTTTCACTCTCAATAAGTAAATCTGTGCCAGATTATCCCAGTAATGACCGGGTCTGGTTTCTTACTTCATCAATTGGCTATCCAGACTGTCACAACAACGTCTGGATTAATACTTACTGAAGTGAACATTGCAACTGGGCAGGACCAACCCTCCACTATCATTATTCCCACTGATAAAAACTACAGCATGGATAATGCTGTTCGACAATTGAGAGTTTACTGCATATTTGAATGTGAAAGTCAATTATTAGTTGTTTGTGATAAAATATACGAGTCCATAGATGTCACTGCTTCTAGTTTCATTGTTTGCTGACAATCAGATACAATTGAGGGTAAAATCAGTATCTAGTGTATGATTTTTTTTATTGATTGGGGTAAATAATTTGTTACGGTGCAAAGTCCTGCTCATTTTTGCTTGATAACTGAACTTTCTGCCTGCAACCCCAACATTTGCCAAAATAGAGACAAACGCACATTCCAGTGATTCTGAAAATCAGATTCAAAACTGTAGCTTGACAATAACATTGGGTAAGATTGCTGCTGCTAATTTTCCACATGCTAATAACTCAAACAGCAACTTCAAGAATGAAATTGCATTGATTTGGATTGATGTGAGTGAAATCCCTTGAACGATGGCATTGGACAGGAGAACAAGAGCACTTGGCCCATCCAGTCAGCTGTTTGAAACAACTGTTCCATTTGCCAATCTTTCTACAAAGTCATTAGAAGCTTTCCTTTTCAACTGTACTTCCCATTTCATTTTCAAAGTTCCTAGTCGATTTGTTTCCTTCAATCTTTCATGGAATGCATTCCAGATCATATTAACTCACCAGCAGGGATGAGGTATATTTAAACGTCAGTGTTTGGGGAGTGTGTCAATAGAAAGTCTTAGACTCAATGCCGTCCCTTCTTTATCTGGACTGAAACTATTATCATTGTAAAAGACACCTATGTATACATCCATCTTCAATTTTACTACGGATGGTAACTAATGTGTTTCTGTTCAATAAATCAAGATTGTAACACATACAGGTTCCAATGTTATAGAATTATCAAGTGCCATTTTTAGACTTGAAAATTAAACCTGCCGTTTCACTTTCAGTCAGAATAGATTAGAACCACACACAGTTCTCCAGCATCAACAGCTTTTTTGGACTGTGTTATGAAACAGATCATAGTTTTGATACAAATCTCTGTTATTTCAGCTTGTTCCCAGCATTCACGGTCATTCTCCCTGACTTGAAACACGTCTGCAAGGGAGTTGCTGTTCTGTGCCTTGGAGATCTGAGCCAAGAAAAGCAATGGCTGAGACCAATTTATTATGCACCTCAAGGTTGTCCTCATGAGGAGTCAGCTGTGAGTGAAGAGAAATGAGAATGATTAAAGTCACATTTATCCCTCTCAGTGTGACCCTGATGGACAGATCAGTTTCTGACACACAACCCTCCTCCCACATTGTCCTTTATGATTCTAGCCTCATGTTAAACACTCAGATGGGAAAGACAAAGATTACAAAAATGTCTCAGAAAAGGTGAATAATTTTTTCATTTATGCAGAACATAAAAACTCGTCAACAAATCAGGATCATCAGAATGAACATGGTTCAGTCCTGGATATGACTAGCAGCATCGGCAAGTGCAGAATCCAAACTTTGCACTTGCTTGTGAACTCGCTGGTGTGTCAGCAGATGGGAAGACTGAATGAATCCCTTCCCACAGACATTACAGGTGAACGGCCTCTCCCCAGTGTGAACTCGCTGATGTTTCACCAGGTAGGATGAATGAGAAAATTCCTTCCCACATTCAGAGCAGGCAAACGGCCTCTCCCCAGTGTGAATCCTCTGGTGTGTCTGCAGGTTGGATGACTGAGTGAATCCCTTCCCACACGTTGGACAAGTGAAGGGCCTCTCTCCAGAGTGAACTCGCTGATGATTCATCAGGTTGGAGGATCGAGTGAATCCCTTCCCGCACACAGGACAGGTGAAAGGCTTCTCCTTCGTGTGAACCTGCTGATGTGTCAGAAGATTACATGAACGGGTGAATCCCTTTCCACATTCAGAGCAGGTGAAAGGTCTATCTCCTGTGTGAAGTTGCTGGTGTATCAGAAGATTGGATGAATTAATGAATCCCTTCCCACACACAGAGCAGGTGAATGGTCTCTCCCCTGTGTGAATCCGCTGGTGATACAGTAGGCCAGATGGACGAGCGAATCCCTTCCCACACACAGAGCAGGTGAATGGCCTCTCCCCTGTGTGAGTATACTGGTGTGTCAGCAGATCCTTTTTGCTTTTAAAGCTCTTCTCGCAGTCAGAACAATTAAAAAGTTTGTTGTCAGAGTGAGCAAGTTGATGTGTCTGAAGGTGGGATGACTGAGTGAATGCCATCCCACAGATAGAGCAGGTGAATGGCCTCTCCCCAGTGTGGATACGTTGATGTGTCATTAGATCCTTTCTGCATTTAAAACTCTTCTCACAGTTTGGGCATTTAAATGGTCTCTTATCAGTGTGGACAAGTTGGTGAGTCACAATGTGGGATGATCGAGCAAATCCTTTACCACACACAGGGCAGGT
The DNA here is from genome assembly GCF_020745735.1 of Hemiscyllium ocellatum. Taxonomy (NCBI): domain Eukaryota; kingdom Metazoa; phylum Chordata; class Chondrichthyes; order Orectolobiformes; family Hemiscylliidae; genus Hemiscyllium; species Hemiscyllium ocellatum. The sequence continues at coordinate 4,962,201 of NW_026867487.1, forward strand.
GAACGGCCTTTCCTCAGTGTGAACTCGCCGGTGTGTTAGAAGGTTGTAGGAATGGGTGAACCCCTTCCCACAGACAGAGCAGGTGAATGGCCTCTCCCCAGTGTGACTGCGCCGATGAACCTCCAGTTGAGATGGGTAATTGAACCCTTTTCCACAGTCGCCACATTTCCATGGTTTCTCCATGGCGCAATGTCCTTGTGTCTCTCCACTTTGGATGATCAGTTGAAGCCTCGCACATAAGTTTACAAGTTGTCTCAGCTGCAAATATGTGACATCTTTCTCAGGATGTGTGATAGAACACTCTCACTCAGAACTGTTTATGTGTCTGGTTGCTTTTCCAGTCAGACTGACGTTTGATACCTTCTCCTTGCGGCAGAACAGAAACTGTTGCTCTTTCTGCAGTCGGAGGCCGATGACACTCGGGTTTGAGTGAATCGAGTGATTCTGTGAGATGTGGAGCTTGGTTTGAATTTCCAGTCTGCAATCTTCTTCCAATGCCGCCTAAAAGGAGATGACAAAAGCCCCCAGAACAGAAAATCAGAACAGGCAAGTTGCAGTTTCGCTGGAACATGTGATCTAATTCAACCAAAATAAGTCAAAATGACTAGCGAAGCATGAAGAGATACAAAGGAAATCTTCTTAACAAAGCCAGAATGCTATTCCCAATGTCTGCGAGACACTCTGCATCCAAGCTACCCAGTAACAGTGGAACCAGTCATTTGGAATCTCACATTGTAGTTCCAAAGTCGAGCACTTGGACCCAGTTGATATCAGACCATCCTAACCCCGCCCACCCCCCTCAACGTCATCACGCCGGGACGTAAGCGCGCTGCCCCGCCCCCTCCCTTCCCTCCCTCCCCGCGGATCGAAGATGGCGGCTGTTGACTTGAACTTCTTCCCGGGGACACGAATCTGGCTCACGCAGGTCAGTGTTCGCGGCTTGGGAACATTTAATCAGTGTCTGTATCATACCCGCCCCGTCGTTCCGCCAGCTCGACCGTTGCCTCCGCGCTGCCGCGTCCTCACCGCCTGCAGATGAGAAAGAAAGCGTCCCTCTTGCCCACAGTCATCTGCCACAACGCATGCGCCAGATGGTGGGCGGGTCTACGCATGCGCACTGTCCTCCCGTGACCTGGCGAGGGGATGGGTACCACCGCGGGGCATGGTGGGTAAATGTACTTGACATTTGAAGATAAGATTCCCTACAGTGTGGAAACAGGCCCTTCGGCCCAACAAGTCCACACTGACCCTCTGAAAAATAACCCATTTCCCTCTGACTAATGCACCCAACACTACGGGCAGTGTAGCATGGCCAATTCACCTGACCTGCACCTCTTTGGACTGTGGGAAGTGCAAAACCTGCGTCCACACCACTCCCCTCACTTCTGCCCAAGGCTCCAAGGGATCCTTCCACATCCGTCAGCAATTTACCTGTACTTCTACAGATGTCATCATCTGCATCCCATTTTACCCGACGTGGTCCCCTCTACTTTAGGGGAGACAGGATGTCTTCTTGCGGATCGTTTCAGCGAACATCTCTGAGGAACCCACCCCCACCAACCCCACCCCCCTGTGGCTGAACACTTCAACTCCCCCACCCACTCCGTCAAGGACATGCAGGTCCAGGGCCACCTCCACTGGCAAACCATTATCACCCGCCGTCTGGAGGAAGAAAGTCTTATTCCCCCCTTGGGATCCTGCAACCACACAGAATAAATGTGGATTTCAACAGCTTCCTCTTTTCCTCTCCCCCCACATTATCCCAATCCCAAGCCTCCAACTTTGCACTGCCTTCCTGACTGGTCCATCACACCCCCCCTCTGACCTATCATCTTCTCTCTCACATTCATCCCTCATGGCACCTCTCACTTTTTCAGCTACCTTTCCCCCAACCACACCCTCTCCCTTTTATGTCTGAGACCCCAGCCCATAAGCCTCCATCCTGATGAAGGGCTTATGCCCAAACGTTGATTCTCCTGCTCCTTGGATGCTGCCTGACCTGCTGTGCTTTCCCAGTAACAAACTCTCGACTCTGATGTCCAGCAACTGCAGCCCTCGCTTTCTCCCCAGTGAGAAAGAAGGCAATACTGGACCTGGTTCTTGGGAATGAGGAGGGCAAAGTGTTAGCTGAGCATTGAATGGTGATAATAATAGTTGCAAAAGTTTTAGGCGAATTATGAAAATGATGTTGAACAATCCAGAATACAAATAATTAACTCAGGAAAGCCAATTTAATCCTCCTAGTTGAACACTCAATAATATCAGAGCATAATTTTAAATGAAGGGCTTAGAGGGAACTTGAGAGAAAATATTTCACCCAGAGGGTGGCAGGGGTCTGTAATGCATTACTTGAGACATGGGTTCATGTGGGTACCTTGCAACTTTTACAAAGTACCTGGATGAGCATTTGAAATGTCATCATATTCAAAGCTCTGGACCTGGGACTGGAGAGTGGTACGAGTGTAGATTTAGTTTTGCTATGACATTACTGAGCCGATGGATCAAAGGGCCTGTCCTGAATGGTATTTCATTCTCATTTCAATGGAAGAAGAACAACCCTGTGCCAAAAACAATCAAATCAAATGTCGGCAGGAAAAGAAATGTAGCTGAATAGTTGGTGACCTTTGAAAAAGAAGTATTTCAAGCATTAGCAAAAAGTAGGGCAAAGAAACTCCAGAAATTCATAAATGACAAGAGATAAAAATGAAGGCAAGCAAGAAAAAGGTTGTTTGGTATGGACACGTGGAGAACATCCAGCTGCGAACCAGACTGAATATAGAAAGTTCAGAGGGGAATGGAGAAGAATGATAGAGAAGTAAAAGAAAAGGGTGGTAGGGTGAGGGAGCAGGGGGAGTATGAAATGAGACTAGCAGTTAATGTGAAAGGGAATCTCAATCTTCTTTGTGATGTATAAATAGTAAAAGTGTGGCAAATATGTTTTCACAGAGGAAGTGATGTAAACAGTTGTGTCTCTCAGGGTCAGTCGTGCTACCGTTCCTTTTCTCGATAGAAGAAATTGACCTGAACTTGGCAAACTGAGCATAAGATCAAAATCTCCGGAAAACTCTGAGGCACGTATAATGAGAGTATAATAGAATAGAATCCCTCAAAATATAAACAGGCCAGTCTCACTCCCTATCCAATCCCTGTAACACTGCATTTTCTATGGCTGCTCCATCTAGCCTGCACACTATGGGCAATTTAGCATGACCAGTCCACCGAACCTGGACACCTTTGGAATGTGGGAGGAAACCGGAGCACCTGGAGGAAATCTACATAGACCCGAAGAGAATGTGCAGATTCCACACAGACAGCAGCCTGAGGATGGAATTGAACCCTGGTCCCTGGTGCTGTGAGGCAGCAGTGCTAACCACCGAGCCACCCCCAAATAGGATAGTTGTCAGCCTCACAGCACCAGGGCGGCACGATGGCTCAGTGGTTAGCACTGCTGCCTCACAGCACCAGGGTCCTGGGTTTGATTCCCGTCTGTCTATGTGGAGTTTGCACATTCTCCCTGTGTCTGCGTGGGGTTCCTCCGGGTGCTCCGGTTTCCTCCCACAATCCAAAGATGTGCAGGTCAGGTGAATTGAGTAAAAAGTGAGGTCTGCAGATGCTGGAGATCAGAGCTGAGAATGTGTTGCTGGTTAAAACGCAGCAGGTCAGGCAACATTCAAGGAACAGGAAATTCGACGTTTCGGGCATAAGCCCTTCATCAGGAATCAGCCCAGGTCAGGTGAATTGGCCATGCTAAATTGCCCGTAGTGTCAGGCGTATTAGTCGAAGGGAAATGGGTCTGGGTGGGTTACTCTTCGGGTGGGGGGGGCCGCGCGGTGTGGAGTTGTTGGGCCAAAGGGCCTGTTTCCACACTGTAGAGAATCTAATCTAATCTCAGAAGAAAACACATTTTTATCATATCACTCACAAACATAGCAAAGCACTTCACTGGACAGTCTGGGGGAGGGATTGTATTACAGGAACAAAACTCCACTCTGCAACTTATCTTTATCTAACTAATACAATATATTCTAAACTTTTGACACATTTGTCAAATCTACCCTCAACCTCAGTATCTCCAATCGAACGTTGCAATTAAAATTTCTCTTCCTTCTGATCGAGTTGTGAATTTACATTCAGCTCTGATTTTGGAAAATCCTTTCACAGGGCAAATTCCAACCTAGAGAAATGTCAGTCACTGAATTTTAATTTAGACAGACACTGATGGTTTTTGTAATCTCGTTTTACAGAGACATGAAGACTTTTGACAATCGGGCTTTTTCTCTTCACGCAATTCTTGTACTGTTTTTTCCAGCTACAACATCCAACAGGAGAATTAAAATTTGAAAACAAAGAAAGTGAGTATTGTTGAACATCCATCTACAATTTACAGCTTTTTGTGCTATGCTGTTGTTTCATCTCTCTGGGTCTGCTGTGAGACTTTTAGAGTGGTTCTGAATCCGTGTCCATTGCTTTGTTTCACCCCCATTGATCCAACTTGCTCTTAGTAGAACATAGAATGGTGCAGCACAGTACAGGCCCTTCGGCCCTCGATCTTGTGCTGATCTTTTATCCTACTCTAAGATCAGACTAACTGGCATACCTTTCATTGTACTATCCTCCATATGCCTATCCAAGAGTCACTTAAATGTCACTAATGTGTCTGACTCTACTAGCACTGCTGGCAGTGCATTCCATGCACCCACCACTCTCTGTGTAAAGAACCTACCTCTGCCATCTCCACTAAACCTTCCTCCAGTCCCCTTAAAATTATGCCCCCTCATGATAGACATTTCCACCGTGGGAAAACGTCAATGGCAATTCACTCTATCTATGCCTCTCATCATCTTGTACACCTCTGTCAAGTGACCTCTCATCCTTCTTCGCTCCAGTGATAAAAGCCCAAGATCCCTCAATCTTTCTTCATAAGCCACACCCTCCAGTCCAGGAAACATCCTGGTAAATCTCTTCTGCACCCCCTCTAAAACTGCCACGTCTTTCCTATAATGAAGCAACCAGAACTTGACACAATATTCCAAGTGTTGTCTAACCAGGGCTCTATAGAGCTGCAGCATAACCTCCTGGCTCTTAAACTCAATCTCCCTGCTAATGAAAGCTAACACACCACACACCTTCTTAAACAAACCTATCATGTTGATGGCAACTTTGAGGGATCTATGGACACAGACTCAAGATCCCTTTGTTCCTCCACACTGCCAATAATTCTGCTTTTAACCTGTATTCTGCATTCAAATTCGACCTTCCAAAGTGAATCACTTCACACTTTTCCAGGTTGAACTCTATCTGCCACTTATTAGTCCAGTTTTGCATCCTGTCAGTCTACTATTGCAACCTACAACTGCCCTGCAACTCCACCAACCTTTGTGTCACTGGCAAACTTACTAACCCACCCTTCCACTGCCTCATCCAAGTCATTTAGTAAAGCACAAAGAGCAGAGCTCCCAGAACCAATCCCTGCAGAACACCACTGATCACCATCTCCAGGCTGAATACTTTGCATCTACCACCACTCTCTGTCTTCTATGGGCAAGCCAATTCTATATCCGGACAGCCAGCCCTCCCTGCATCCCATGCCTCCTTACTTTCTGAATGAGCCAACTATGGTGAACCTTGTTAAATGCATGCTAAAATCCATGTACACCATATTCACTGCTCTACCTTCATCACTGTGTTTTGTCACATCCTCAAAGAATTCAATAAGGTTTAGTGAGGGATGACCTGATGTTGACTCTGTCTAATCAAACTATGGTTTTCCAAGTAATCATAAATCCTGTCTCTCAGAATCCTCTCCAATATTTTGCCCACTACAGACATAAGACTGAGTGATCTGTAATTCCCAGGATTATTCCTATTCCCTTTCTTGGACAAGAGATTAACATTTGCCAGCCTGCAATTATCTGGCATTACTCCAGTGGACAGTGAGTACACAAAGATCATCATCAAAGATGCAGCAATCTCTTCCATCACTTCCTGTATTAATCTAGAGTATTCACAAAGGAATTCATAAAATCAGGAGGTATGGGATACAGGGAGACTTGGCTATCTGGATTCAGAATTGGCTGGCTGATAGAAGGTAGGGAGTGGTTGTAGATGGAAAGTATTCTGCCTGGAGGACAGTGTTGAATGAGGTCCTGCAGGGCTCTGTTCTTGGGCCTTTGTTCTTTGTAGTTTTTATAAATGACTTGGATGAGAAGGTTGAGGGGTGGGTTAGTAAATTTGCAGATGACACAACGGTTGGAGGTGTCGTCAATAGTATAGAGGGCTACTGCAGGCTGCAGCGCGACACAGACAGCATGCAGAGCTGGGCTGAGAAATGGCAGATGGAGTTCAACCTGAATAAATGCAAAGTGATGCATTTTGGAAGGTTGAACTCGAATGCTGAATATCGGATTAAAGACAGGATTCTTGGCAGTGTGGAGGAACAAATGGATCTGGGTGTGCAGGTACATAGATCCTTCAAAGTTGCCACCCAAGTGGATAGGGTTGTTAAGAAAGCATATGGTGTTTCGGCTTTCATTTACAGGGGGATCGAGTTTAAGAGCCGCGAGGTTTTGCTGCAGCTCTACATGTCCCTGGTGAGATCACACTTGGAATATTGTGTCCAGTTCTGGTTGCCCTACTATAGGAAAGGTACAGAGGCTTTGGAGAGGGTGCAAAGAAGGTTTACCAGGATGCTGCTTGGACTGGAGGGCTTGCCTTATGAAGAAAGGTTGAATAAGCTTGGACTTTTCTCTTTGGAGAGAAGGAGGAAGAGAGGAGATCTGATCAAGATGTACAAAATAATGAGAGGAATAGATAGTCAATAGCCAGAGACTTTTCCCCAGGGCAGATTGACTGGTGCGAGAAGTAATAGTTTTAAGATATTAGGAGGAAGGAATAATGGAGGCGTCAGGTGGAATGTGTTGCCAGCTGTGGTGATGGAAGCAGAGTCATTGGGGACATTTAAGCGACTGCTGGACACGCACATGGATAGCAGTGAGTTGAGGGGTGCGTAGGTTAAGTTACTATATTTTACACTAGGATTAAATCTCAGCACAACATCATGGGCCAAAGGGTCTGTTCTGTGCTGTACTTTTCTGTGTTCTATATCCCGTATGGCCAAGTGGATTTATCTGTCCTTATATCTTTTGAAATTTTCAACGTATCTTCCTTCTTAATACCAACCTGTTCTAGCATATCACTCTGTTTCACGCTGTCCTCAGAAATGCCAAGGTCCCTCTCAGTAGTGAATGCTGAAGCAAAGTATTCATTCAGGACGTCCCCGACATCCTCTGACTCCAGGCACAAGTTCTGTCCAGTACCCCTGATCAGCCCTACCCTCACTGTGGCCATCCTCTTGTTCCTCACATGAATGTAGAGTGCCTTAGAGCTTTCCTTAATCCTGCGCGGTAAAGCTTTTTCAGACCCTCTTCTAGCTCTCAAGTCCATTGTTCAGTTCTTTCCTGGCTATCTCATAACCCGCTAAAGCCCGTCTGATTCGTGTCTCTTCAACCTTAATTAAGCCTCCTTCTACCTCTTGACTTAATCCACATCCCTTGTCACCCAATATTCTTTCAAACTACCATCCCTCCATGCCTCAGTGGGACAAAACTGTGCTATCACCAAATGCTTCCTGAACAACCTCACATTTCCCTCAGAACATCTGTTCCCAATTTCGACGCCCCAGTTCCTGTCTAATAGCATTGTAATTCCCCCTCCTCCAATTAAATACTGTCCCGTATCATCCGCTCCCGTCCCTCTCCATGAATATAGTGAAGGTCATGGGGTCATGATCACTATTACTGAAGTGCTTTCCCACCGAGAGATCTGACACCTGGCGTGGCTCGTTGCCAAGTGCCAAATCCAATATGGCCTCCCCTCTCATCGGTCCATCTACATATTGAGTCAGGGACCCTTCCTGGACATCCCTGACAAAAACTGCTCCATCCAAACTATTTGATCTAATAAGGTTACAACCAATATTAGGGAAGTTAAAGTCACCCATGACAACAACTCTGTTACTTCTGCACCTTTCCAAAATCTGCCTCCCAATCTGTTCCTCCGCATCTCTGTTGCTATTGGGAGATCTGTAGAAAACTCCCAATAAAGTGACTGCTCCTTTCCTGTTTCTGACTTCCCACCCATACTGACTCTGCAGACAAACCCTCCGCGAAGCCCTCCCTTTCTGCAGCTGTGAAACTATCCCTGATGAGCAATGCCACTCCCACACCTCTTTCACCTCCCCCTCCCTATTCCTTTTGAAACATCTAAATCCTGGAACATCCAGCAACCATTCCTGCCCCTGTGATGTCCATAGCAACAAAGACATAGAGGAGCAGATTGGGAGGTAGATTTAGGAAAGTTGCAGAAGTAACAGGTTTGTTATTGTGGTTGACTTTAACTTCCTTTAATAGTGGTGCATTTTAAATCTGTTTGGTATTTTCATATAATCTTTACCAATTATGTCTATATGAGGCTTCCATTGCTTCTCGTCTGCAGACCACGTGCTGCTGATTCACCAGCTTTATCTTCCCATGGTCAACAATTTTATTTCCTGAATGTGTGATCATTTCTCTTCAACTTCTGAGCTAATATGAACGATCATATTCTGTACTATTTTTGTTCACCATATTTGTTCTACACTTTCTCAAATGTTAACTCTGTGTTGCCTTCACTACAAATACTGTCTGACCTGCTGAGTTTTTCAGCCTGTTGTTTGTTTTATCTCAGCTGTCTAATATCTGCGGTATTTCTCTCGTTTTATTCCAGCATTTGTTCAGAGAATCGAGTCCAGAAACATCGATAGACTAATTAAGAGCTGGTTTCTAGTATGACAGTATTGGTTCTGGAGGTTTACTTACTGTCTCTCCTTTCTCACGGAACCACGGAATGATCACCGAACAGAAGGAGGCCATTTTATACATCGTAAGAGCAACTCAGTGAGTTTCACTTCCCTTCGTTTTATTGTTTCCACTGGATCGGGTTCTTGGGAATGAGAAGTGCCAACTGCTCTTTGAGTATTTAAGGGATGGTAATCATTGTGTCAAAAAGGTTCGGATGACGATTATGAAAATGTTACTGAACAATCCAGAGTACAAATAGTTAACATAGGAAAGCCAACTTTGTCCTCTTTGTCGAAGGATCAATAGTAACAGGGTGTAATTTCAATGTGAAGGCTTTGAGGGGATTTCCGGGGAAAGCACTTCACCCAGAGGATGGTGCGGGTCTCTAATGCACTTCAAGTGCTCATCCACTTCTCTTGTGAAGGCATTTGTTGAATTAGTTTGAGGTGGAATGAAGATGGAGACATTGCTCAGTTTAGCCCTCAGGCCATTGGAAACCAGTCAGGTCCAGGAAATTCTGATCTCTAATTGTCAAAGGATGGTAGGGGAGATCAAGTTGTAAAATGGGAACTTTGCATTCAATCTAATCAGATGCTATGTTAGGAAGAAACCTGTCTGAAGATGCTTTTAATCTATTTTTATATGCATAGTCATTTATAAAACTGTACAGATACTTTTAAAAAGAGTTCTTGGGATTTGAGCAACACTATCAAGATCAGCAGATTATATTGTCACCCCTAATTACTTGTGGGAGAGTTGGTGCATGACCTTAAATGCTGCAGTCCATGTGGTAATGAGAAGACATTTTGATTAAATGATCTCTTTCAGGGAGTATTTTGAAGATCAGTGCGACTTGGAGAAGTTTGAGGAGGAATTTCCAGAGTCTGGGCCCTTGGAAGCTGAATGAATGGCTCAGTGGTGTAGAATAATGTAAAATCGAGAAAATTCAGGAACTTCGAATTCGACAAACACAGATATTTCTGAGTGTTATGCAGCCAGAAGAGTCAGGGACAACGGCAGCAGGGAAGAGATTTTAAAAACAATGCTGAGATTTTTTAAAAAAGGTTTTGGTGCTTTGCAGGCAGAGAGCAGGGTGGTGATGGGTGAAAGAGGGTTGGTGTGAGTAAGGAGATGAACAACAGACTGAGGATAACCTTGAGATTACAGGGAAGATGGATGTGGTAGGCCGGTCCAGATTGTGTTCGAATGTTTAAGGCTATGAGCAACAAAGGACTGGATGACAGTTTCAGAGCCGTCGAGACCAGGGTGGAGTTAGGTGATGTCATTGAGTTGGAAATAGCTAATATTGGTGATGAAGGTTTGAGGTCACTCTCCTGGCCTGTCTATCTTCACCCCCACGCTATCGTATTGCCATCGTTCTCACTCTTGTCCCTCACTCTCACTCTTACTGTTGCCCCATGACGCTACCTCCCTCACTCCCAATTTTCCTACCTTATCAGCTCTCCCCGACCCTCAAGCTGCCCTGCTTCGTGGCCTCTGTTATCCCTCACTCTCCCTCTGTGTTCTCTGTTCTCCCATGTGGTCAAAGATTTGTTATCCAGACTGCACGGCAGGTTCCAGTCCCTGGAGGAAATGAGTGACCCTGTTGGGCTTGATGAAAATCTGGCAGTTTACAATGTTACTTGTTACCTCATGAACACCTCATAAATTACCAGATTTATTCAGCTCAGTTTCTCAACTGCCCTTTGTGGTTTTGTGTTCTTTTTGTTGCAATTCAATTGTTTCTGTTTTCATTCAAATTTCACAAGACTAATCAAAGGGAGGATTCACAGTCAGAAAATTCAAGCCAAATATCCTTTCACGATCTGACGGAACCATCCAATTTATTATCACCCAAATATCATCAGATTTTGAGTATGGAAGGAGAAAGCACCGTTCACCCAGGGGAGAAACTGTACACGTGTTGTGTGTGTGGACAAGACTTCAGTCAACCATCTGACTTCACAAACCACAAATGCAGTCACACTGGGAAGAAACCATGGAAGTGTGGGGATTGTGATAAAGGGTTCAGGTCCCCGTCGGAACTGGAAATTCACCAATACAGTCACACGGGGAAGAGGCCATTCACCTGCTCCAAGTGTGGGAAGGGATTCACGCAGTCATCAACCCTGATGTCTCACCATCGTGTTCACACTGAGGAGAGACCTTTTAAATGTCCAGACTGTGGCAAGTGCTTTAAAAGTTCAAGCAATCTGGTGTCCCATCAACGTGTTCACACTGACGAGAGACCTTTTAAATGCCCAGACTGCGAGAAGTGTTACAAAAGTTCCAGGGAACTGCTGTCCCATCAACATACTCACACTGACGAGAGACCGTTTAAATGCCCAGACTGTGGGAAGAGCTATAAAAGCTTTGGGGAACAGATGCTCCATCAGCGTGTTCACACTGGAGAGAGACCTTTCAAATGTCCAGACTGTGGGAAGGGATATAGAAGTTCCAGCAATCTAATGTCCCATCGACGTGTTCACACTGACGAGAGACCTTTCAAATGCCCAGACTGTGGGAAGGGATATAAAGGTTCCAGTGAGCTGATATCCCATCGGCATGTTCACTCTGATGAGAGACCTTTTAAATGCACAAACTGTGGGAAGTGCTTTAAAAGTTCTGGGGCACTCATGAACCATCAACGTGTTCACACTGACAACAGACCTTTTAAATGTCCAGAATGTGGAAACTGCTTTAAACGTTCAGGGGAACTAGTACGCCATCAACGTATTCACACTGAGGAGAGACCTTTTAAGTGCCCAGACTGTGGAAAGTGCTATAAAAGTTCAGGGGAACTAATGTCTCACCAACGAGTTCACACTGATGAGAGACCTTTCAAATGTTCAAACTGTGGGAAATGTTATAAAAGTTCAGGGGATCTGATGTCCCACCAACGTGTTCACACTGACGAGAAACCTTTTAAATGCTCAGCCTGTGGAAAGTGCTTTAAAAGTTCCAGTAAACTGATTTCACATCAACGCATTCACACTGACGAGAAACCTTTCGGATGTTCCCAATGTGAGAGTAGGTTCAGGTCATCATCCGAGCTCACTGTCCACCAGCGAACCCACACAGGGGAGAGACCGTTCTCCTGCACAGAGTGTGGGAGGAGGTTCACCCAGTCATTCAACCTGCTGACACACCAGCGAGTTCACACTGGGGAAAGGCCTTTCAGCTGCTCCAAGTGTGGGAAGAGATTCACTCAGTCATCCATTTTATTGAGACACCAGCGCGTTCACAGTGAAGAGAGCAGACCTTTTAAGTACAAGACTGTGGGAAGTGCGATAAAAGTTCTGAAGCACTAATATCCCAGCAAAGTGTTCACATTGCCAAGAGACCATTCAAGTGCTCTCATTGTGCGACTGAGTTTGGGAAATCATCTTAACTCATACACCAGCTTATTCATGCCCTGGAGAAACCTGTTCACTTGCTGTGAGTGTGAGAAGGTATGCAGTCAAATCTTTTTTCACCTGCTGAGGCACCAGTGAGTTCAGCAGCGACCTTGGGATTGGACTTTGCTGTTAATCACATCCAGGGCTGAACCATGTTTATTGATCACTTTTTCTGCTGATGTCAGTACATTCCACTTCAATTTTTGCTGTCAGAATTCTGAATAAAAATCACATTAATCAGCTTTTCATTGAACAGTTCTGAGGCTTTTCAATATCTATAACACCAGGACAGTTCACACTTGAAAGAAATTTTTAAACGTCTGTGTCTCTTACAAAGGCTTCAGAGTAAATAGGATTTAGCGGATTTTGAAGGGATTTGTATCTCAGGTTAAGGTTCTGGATGTAAGTTTGCTCGCTGAGCTGGAAGGATAGATGCAGGACTGATGTCAGAGGTAGTTTCTTGACTCAGTAGTAGAGGTGTGGAATGCACTGCCTGCAACAGTAGTAGACATGCCAACTTTAAGGGCATTTAAATGGTCATTAGATAGACATATGGATGAAAATGGAATAGTGTAGGATAGATAGGCTTCAGATTGGTTTCACAGGTCGGCGCAACATTGAGGGCCGAAGGGCCTGTACTGTGCTGTAATGTTCTATGTTCTATACTGGGTAACATCATCAGTGAGCCTCCGGTGAAGCACTAGTGGTATGGCCTCTTTTTTTTTACTTGTGTTTGGGTTTTCTTGACCTAAGGAAACCTCATGAAACCTGAACACACACAAAGCGGGCTGATGTTAGCTAGTACGGTGACGAAATGTCTGAAAACAAACCTTCCAGCTCAGTGAGCAAACAAACATCCTGTAAATAAGATCCGTTATCACAGCAGTGAGTTCACACTGCAGAGGGACCGTTCACTTACTCCACATGTAGAAAGGGGTTCACATCATAATTCCAGTGCACTGAACATCAACACGTTCCCATTGATCAGTGACTTTTGGTATGTTCTGACTGTGGAAAGAGCTTTAAAAGTGAAAAAATATCTGAATAAAAGAAATCTGGAATTAAAAATCGAATGTTGATTGCCTGAAAGACCAGGACAAAATAGTCTCTCAACTTGCTTGTAAATTAGCAGTGGAACGATTGAGTGAATCTCTTCCCGAACATGAAGTGAGTAAATAGACTCGAGTTCATATTAGGAAGCAGCTATTTACCTGCTTCAAGTATGGGAAGATTCCTGAAGAAGGGCTTATGCCTGAAACGTCGATTCTCCTTCTCCTTTGATGCTGCCTGACCTGCTGCGCTTTTCCAGCAACACATTTTTAAGCTCTGATCCCCTGCATCTGCAGTCCTCACTTTCTCCTGGGAAGAGATTCACTCAGTCATCCCACTACTAATTCATAAACAAATTAAGAGGCTATTTTGTCTTGGTTTTTCGATCAACATTAGATTTTTAATTCCGGATTTCTTTTATTTCAAAATCAAATTCTACCATCTGTCCATGGTAGAGTTTGAACCCTGGCTCCCAGGAATGTTACCAGGGTGTCTGGATTAATATTACTCAGCCCTCAACAACTTCTTATTCTGGCTACAAAAAAAGTTTCAGATAGCAGCGTAAGTCTTCAGCTACTGTAACGAGACTTGGAATGAATTATATTAACAAAGGAGGGATTTTGAGATAACAACCCATCTTAGGAACTCAATTCCAAAGGAATGTCAGATTGAACTGGAAACTTTATCTTTGTTTCTCTCTCCACAGACGCAACAAGACGTGCTGAGTTTCTCCACCAGATACCAATGCCAGCCAGCCAGCAAGCAAACACAGGGTGATGGGTGAGCAGAGCTTGGTGTGGGAAAGCTCATGAGCAGCAGAGTTTTGAAGAGCTCATGCATCCAGGTGAGAGACTAGCCAGGAATGCATTGCAATGGTAAAATTTAACACTGGCTCGGATGAGAGTTTCACTAGCCGTTGAGTTATGGTCAGGTGGCAATGGATAACATTATGGAGAGTAAAATATCTGGGACTATATATTGTGTACAGTCAGAAGCTCATCCTGGGGTTAACTATGAGACTGAGATAATGAACCGTATGGTTCAGTCTCATAGTTCCAAAGGAGAGGGTCGGTTCAGGATCATAATTTTGTAATGATATTTTGTAATGGTGCCTTTGATGATCTCCCCAGTTTTTAATTAGAGGATATTTCTTCTCCGATACTGGATTTGGGTTAATCAGTCTGATCGTTTAGTGACAGTGAAGGAATGGATATTGATGGTTGTGACCGTGGAGCTGCATACATGTGAAAACTAATGGAGTGCTTCCAGACACTGTCACCTGGTTGTAATCTGAAATAGAAGAAACAAAAGATAGATCTGGGGGTGGTTCAGTGGTTACCACTGCTGCTTCACATCGTCCGGGACGTGGGTTCAATTCCGTACTTGGACAGACCATCCGTGTGGAGTTTGTACGTCTCCGTGTTTATGTGGGTTTTCACATCATCTAAAAATCTGCGGGTTGTTTGGACTCACCGCAGTAAAAATCACTCTGTGCGCAGCTCAGGTGGGTGAAGAACTCCATGCGAGGTGAAGGAGATGGGGTCACTCAGTGGGCTAAATGGCTTCTTTCTGCTCTGTAAGGATTCTACGACCCTCAGGGAACCCCACGTTCAAGGAGTTTGAGGAAAGGCAGGTGGAAGATCATGTGATAATCTGTTCAGATGGAGTGCTGAAGGTTTTTAAGGATGTTTGATGATGTGGATTTTAAAAGTGAGGGGGACAGATGAGAGAATTATGAACAGTAACAGCTAATGTGGCGAATTTCAGTGGTCAGCAGTTTCGTGGGAATAGTTTGTGGACTACGACATGAGTCCCGTGGACACAATGAGCTTTGTCAGGAAGATCAGAGAGATGCTGGAGAAAGATGGGAACTGATGGTTAACACAGAGGAACTGTAGATGTACTTTTACCCAGTGAGGAAGTGGAGGGGAGGGAAGCAGCGGAAACAACCAATCAAATTGTCTCTGTCTCAGTCTCATTGAGAAAGCTCTACAATCTCCTATGCTTGGTGTTGTTGGTGAGGATGGAGGATCCAGGAAAGGTACAGCAGTTCCAAATTAATTCATGCAAAATTAATGTGTGAGAGGTATTAAATAATTTCCCACACTGTTTAATTACAAAGCAGTTTATTTTTATCCAGAATATTAATAGCTAAAACTGAATTGGAGTTGATTAACCAATGAACATGGTTCAGTTCTGGATGTGACGAATAGCAAAGTCCAACTCCTGGCGTTGTGTTCAAACTCACTGGTGAGTCAGCAGATGGGGTTTTCGAGTGAATCTGTTCCTATACTTGGTGCAGGTGAACGATCTCTCCCCAGTGTGAATTCACTGTTGTTCTAAAAAGGTAAGATGATCACTTGAACACAGTCCTGCAGTGAGAGCATCTGAAAGGTCTTTGAGTTTGAATACGTGTATTGATCACCAGATCGCGAGAACTCTTATGCAACCTACTGCAGACTGAGCTGTTAAAAGTTCGGTTCCCAGTGTGAACCTGTTGATGTGTCATCACTTCCTGAGAAGTTTAAAAGCTTGCCTGCAGAATGGACAATTAAAAGTTCTCTCCCCAGTGTGAGTTTGCTGGTGTATCATGAGTTGGGGTAATCGAATCAATGTCTTCCTACATGTGGAGAAGGTAAATGGCCTCTCCCCAGTGTGAATTCACTGGTGAACTGTGAGACAAGATGAATGCCTGAACCCAGTCCCACAGTGACAGCAGTTGAGTCGTCTCCTCCAGTGTGAAGCTGTTGAAGGGGCATCACTTCCTGCGAACTTTTAAGGCATTTCCTACAAATTGAACAGTTAAAAAAGGTCACTCCTCAGACTGAACTCGCAGGTGTCTTGTGACTGCACGTATCTCTTCCCCCGCAGACTGGAGGTGAACGGCCCCTACCCAGTGTGAATGCACTGGTGGACAGTAACTTCAGATGATGTCTTGAACCCTTTCCAACAGTGACAATATCTGAATGGTCACTCCTCAATGTGAACACACCACATGCTCACAGCAGTTCCCCAAAACATTTATATCACTTTCCACACAGTCTGTGCATTTGAAAGATCTCTCCTCGGTGCGAACTTACTGGTGGGTCGTGAGTTGGTATGACGGAGTAAATCCTTTCCCACACTCAGAGCAAGTGAGTGGCTTTTCCCCAATGAGACTGCGCTGATGGGTCTCCAGCTCAGGCAGGGATTTGAATCCTTCATCACAATCCCCACATTTCTATGGCTTTTACTCAATGTCTTTTGTCTCAAGGGGCCAGATGATTGGCTGAACCCTTGTCCCCACACAGAATATGCATAGGGTTTCTCTTCACTGTGAACTGTGCTTGTTCCTTCCATGTTCAAAATGCAGTTACATTCTGCTTGTAATAATCTGGAAGCTGCCATCAGATTCTGAGATGATGCTGGATATGTGATCCTTGATTTAAATTCCTCTTCTTATGGTAACTTCTGAAACCATTTTAAAACAGAAAAAAACACAGAGTGAGAGAACATGCAAAAACACAAAGGCTGTGACATTGAGATGAATTGATGTGATACTCTGTTGGGCCAGCACTGAGAGAAATTCATCATGAAACCTGCCAGGATGTCGGAAAAACTCAACTGGTTCACTGATGTCCATCAGGAAGGGAATCTGCCATCCTAGTCTGAACATGGACAGGATTATGGCCTCATGGAATAAAACAAAAATAAAAGTGAGAGATGCAAAAGCAAAGGATAGTGATAGTATGTACTTACAGTTTAACCAGAACCTCGATAGAATTTCCCAAATTCTCAACCTTCACCATCTAGAAGAACAGGAGAGGAGATGCATGTGGACACCATTACTTCTAAGTTCTTTTCAAATCTCACATTGTCTTGACTGGTCTGACATCCAGATCTGGATGAGGAGATACATCTTCCACTGAAACGCTGGAAAGATGGAAGTATCCGCTTCAGTCTCTGTTCAGTCACTCCTTAGTCCAGTGTCAACCTTCTTTCTGACAACTGTTGAATGCTCAAACAGATTGGTCAGACAACAGGGTCATGCCCAAATGAAACTAAATGTGAAGGCTTGCTTTTCAGACTAGAAGCCTGTGACCAGTGATGTGCCACGAGGGTTGGTGCTAGATCCACTGTTTTTAGTCATTATGAAAATAATTTGGATGTGATATAGATGGTTATTAAGTTTGCAGATGACACCAAAATTGGAGGAGTAGTGGACAGTGCAGAAGGTTACCTCAGAGTGTAATAGGATCTTGATGACTTGAGCCAGTGGGCCAAGTGGTGGAAAGTGGAGTTTAATTAAAATAAGTGTGAAGTGCTGCATTTTGGAAAGGCAAATCAGGGCAGGACTTAACTTAGTGGTAAAGTCCTTGGTTTGAACAAAAAGACCTTGGAGTGCAGGCTCATAATTCCTTGAAAGTGGAGTCGCAGTTAGACAGGACAGTGAAGCTTGTTTTTATTAGTCGGTGTGGAGAGATGGAGGACTGCAGATACTGGAGATCAGAATCAACAAGTGTGGCACTGGAAAAGCACAGCAGGTCAGGCAACATCCAAGCAGTAGGAGAGTCGATGTTTCAGACATGGCTTCACCAGGAATGTGAGCCCACCATGATTTTCCTGCTCCTTGGATGCTGCCTGACCTGCTGTGCTGAAGCAAGTACAAGCTTTTTGGAGAATCACTTAACACTCTTCGCGATGCTTGCAGAGCCATGTCAAGTGATGGCTCTCCAAATAAGGGAGCAGTCCTCCCTTTATCCAGGGTTTTACATCAGTCAGTCATGCATGCAAGATATACTCCATACCACTTCCCCATAGTCACATGCCCAGCGACAATTATAGTACTTGCCACCCAAAAACAACAGAAAGTGATTAGATTATTTCTCAAAACAATGTGAGATAAGATTATTTTTCAACTGCCATTTTAGATAGTTTAGCATTCACAGAGGACAGAGTATGATTAGATTTTCACAACTTGCCTGCAAGACAGAAAACAAAATCCCCTGGCATAGTTTAGCATCTAATTTCTGACATGTTAGCAGAACATGTGATGGCGAGGTAGACAAGCAGGAGGCTGGAACAACACGGAAAGCCAGGCTCCATCAGCTGGAGAAGTCAACGTTTTGGGTGTAACCCTATACCCACAGAACCTATATCCTCCACCTGAAATGTTGACTTCTCCACCTCCTGATACAGCCTGGACTTGCTGTGTTCTTCCAGCCTGCTGCTTGTCTACCTTGGATTTCAGCATCTGCAGTTTCTTTTTGACAAGCCTGCTGTAGAGGGTTGATGCACAGGGACATGGGAGAAGGTACTTTTTTTTTCTTCTGAGCACAACAGACTGCAGAGTCTCCCAAGTAGAAAATCAAATGGTCGTCTTCCCACTTGCATGGAGCCTCACTGGAGCCCCGCCCCCTCATTCACTGTGATGGGTTGGAGGACCAACCCGCAGCATCTCGGTCCTCCAGTCCGGTCCTCCAGTCCCGCCCTCTGTTTCCTACTGGTCCGATCTCGGTCCTCCAGTCCCGCCCTCTGTTTCCTATTGGTCCGATCTCGGTCCTCCAGTCCCGCCCTCTGTTTCCTATTGGTCCGCAGCTGCCGACAATCGGTCGGGGACCCTTTGCGTGTCACGAAGCATGCGCAGTGCCGGTCCCGCGGTCGCACGGAGACGGCCGCATTGTTCCGTTACCTGGTAAGGCGGCCCGGTCGGAGGATGCGGGAGGGTACGGCCGAGGCCGGTGAGTTGTCTGGATCAGAATAGTGCGCTTTATTGTCACCAAAGCGTGGACTCAGAAACACACCGAGACGAGAATGCCGAATGAAAACTACCTTTCGGGCGTTTAATCTGGCGTCAGCTTCTCAGGGTGTTGCTCTCATCCAATTAACAGCCGCCATCTTCGCAGGAGCTGGGCCGCAGCACGGCGCATGCGCACCGCTGGAAGGCCGACGCCCTTTGTTCACTCCCATTGGTTGGAGGAACAGAAGGATCGTCCTCACTCCTATTGGTTGGAGAAACAACCCCGCCCCTTATCCACTCGTAGTGTCTTTAGAGATGGGGAAGCATGGAAACAGACCCTTCGGTCCAACCCGTCCATGCTGACCCAGATATCCAAACCCAATCTAGTTCCACCTGCCAGCACCCGCCCGTCCATGCTGACCCAGATATCCCAACCCAATCGACTCCCACCCGGCCCATATCCCTCCAAACCCTTCCTATTCATATTCCCATCAAAGTGCATCTTAAATGTTGCAATTGTACCAGCCTCCACCACTTCCTCTGGCAGCTCATTCCATACACGTACCACCCTCTGCGTGAAAACGTTGCCCTTTAGGTCTCTTTTATATTTTTCCCCTCTCACCCTAAACCTATGCCCTCTAGTTCTGGACTTCTCCAACCCCAGGGAAAAGACTTGTCTATTTATCCTATCCACGTCTCTCTGTTCAGCAACACTCCCTAGGACCTTACCATTAAGTATATAAATCCTGCTAAGATTTGCTTTTCCAAAATGCAGCACCTCACATTTATCTGAATTAAACTCCATCTGCCACTTCTCAGCCCATTGGCCCATCTGCTCCAGATCCTGTTGTAATCTGAGGTAACCCTCTTTGCTGTTCACTACACCTCCAATTTTGGTGTCATCTGCAAACTTACTAACTGTACCTGTTATGCTCGCATCCAAATCATTTATGTAAATGACAAAAAGTAGAGGACCTAGCACCGATCCTTGTGGCACTCCACTGGCCTCCAGTCTGAAAAACAACCCTCCACCACCACCCTCTGGCTTCTACCTTTGAGCCAGTTCTGTATCCAAATGGCTAGTTCTCCCTGTATTCCATGAGATCTAACCTTGCTAATCAATCTCCCATGGGGAACCTTGTTGAACGCCTTACTGAAGTCCATATAGATCACATCTACCGCTCTGCCCGCATCAATCGTCTTTGTTACTTCGTCAAAAAACTCAATCAAGTTTGTGAGACATGATTTCCCACGCACAAAGCCATGTTGACTATACCTAATCAGTCCTTGCCTTTACAAATACATGTACATCCTGTCCCTCAGGATTCCCTCCTACAACTTGCCCACCACTGAGGTCAGGCTCACCGGTCAATCGTTCCCTGGCTTGTCTTTACCCCCCTTCTTAATAGTGGCACCACATTTGCCTACCTCCAACTCCCATTGGCTCAGAGACAGTTGTCTGTGAGGAGAAAGGGAGAGGCAGGGGAGACAGGGAGATTGGATTGGATTGGACTGGATTTGATTGTTGTCTCATGGATGGAGATACAGTGAAAAGTATTGCTTTTGTGTGTCAGCCAGACAAATCATCCTTTGTATAAGTACATCAAGGTAATATAATAAAATGCAAAATGTAGTGTTACAGCTGCAGAGAAGATGCGGAGAAAGATGAACTCTTTAACAGAGTCACCGAGATGTACACCACGGAAACAGACCTATCTGTCCAACTTGTCCATGCCAACCAGACATCCTAAATTAATCTAGTGCCATTTGCCAGCACTAGGCCCGTATCCCTCTGAACCCTTCCTATTCACATACCCATTCAGATGCCTATTAAATATTGTAATTGTACGAGCCTCTAACACATGGGGTCCATTTGTAAACCTGATAACAGCGAGGAAGGAGCTGTTCTTAAGCCTTTTGGTACTTCTTTTAAAAAAAACTCTTGTGTCTGCTATTGATGGAAGAGAGAGTTTGTGTGTGTGTGTGTAAAATGGTATAAGTCTGTAAGAGGGTGTGTGTGTGAGTCTGTGTAAGGGTATAAGAGACTGCAGAGCGGGCTAGGGCTGGGCAGCTAATTTTTCACCCGACCCAAGCACAAAGGCCCAAGTGGGCACGTTCTATGTCTTGACCTTTTCAATGATTCTGTGAAGCAAAGGCAGAGAAAGAAAAATGTTCATCTCTTTTACTTTTCTATCCTGGTGTGACGGTAATGATTTTTGTAATCTCCTTTTGTAGGGCATTTGCAAGTGAATTTTTGCAGAACTAAGTCGCAACACAAATTTGATGGTATAACTTCATTAATCAGGACCTTGATGTTACTAGCCTTTGAACGTAAGTGTTGTGCTCCAGGACTTTGTTGTTCCCATTTTTATTACTTATACTCCCATGCCCTGGATCACTTGCTGGAAATACTCAATCTGTGTTTTTTAATCCTTTTACTGTTTGTTAACAAGACCATCATTTCTTTACTTTATCTAAACTATCTTGATCTTGCATACCTCAAACTAACTTCACTAGAAACCTTCCTCCAGTTCAAAAGACAACTGTTAATGATGACTGTGTTTCCTGTCACTCAGCCAACTTCAGATCGATGTTACTGTCCCTTTTAGTCCTTTAGATCTCGGTTTTGTTCACTGGGCTGTTATGGAACTTTTGTCTAATGCTTTTTGCCAGTCCACGCTCATCCCAAAAATGGGATTATTGTCATCAACACTCCTCACCTTACCAGAAAACTCGAGAGATAGTTCTTCACGATTTTCTGTGAACAATTCTATTTTGGCTTACTTGAATGAAACCACATTTCTTCAAGTGTCTGCTCATTTTGTCCCATATGACTGGCCATAACATGTTTCATACCACCCAGATTTAACTGACTATACTGAATTAACTGACAATGGGTTTCACATGGCAAAATGAAAGGGAGTAGTCATGAAAATGTGGATGGATGTTAGATTTAGATTACATACAGTGTGGAAACAGGCCCTTCGGCCCAACAAGTCCACACTGACCCTCCGAAGAGCAACCCACCCAGACCCATTCCCCTACGTTTGCCCCTTCACCTAACACTACGGGCAATTTAGCATGGCCAATTCACTTAACCTGCACATCTTTGGACCATGGGAGGAAACCGGAGCACCCGGAGGAAGCCCACTCAGTCACGGGGAGAATGTGCAAACTCCACACAGACAGTTGCCTGAGGCGGGAATTGAACCCGGCGCTGTGAGGCAGCAGTGCTAACCACTGTGTGCCACCGTGCCGCCCGTATGGTGAATACAAACTAAAGACAATCAAGTTGTGATGGTGTTCACCTCAATCACACTTTCAGAAGCTCCCAGACCTGCTGGGTATTTCCAGCATTTTCTGTTTTATGTCAGATTTGCAACATTTTACTTCTGCCCATATCCTTACTTTTTAGGACTGAAGGGATCAAAGGGTATGGGAAGAAAACAAGAACAATTGCCTCCCTGTATCTCCCAGTTGTGCCTCTCTTCATGTACTTTTGTGCAAACACTGACTGGCTTCAAAGTTGGGTTTTAATGATAATCCAAGAGTTCACATGGTAATGTTTCTCCCCAGGTATTAATTCATTAATTTCTCTCAATTTCACAGCCTGTGGTCTCTCTCACTAATTTTTGTTTTCTGTTTGAAAGGATGATTTGCAATTAACGGATTCACACCAGGCCTCATCCAGGTCTGACTGGCATTCTGTTTATCGGAACTGATTTATCAAAGGGTCTTGAACATGGAAGGAAAAAGCAGCGTTCAACACTGGGGGGATACACACCAACTGTGTGTGTAAAAAAAAAAATCTGCCAGCATTTATCTGAAATGTCCAAACACCAGTGCAGTCACACAGGAGAGAGACTGTGGGAATGCGGGGGTTGCGGGAAGGGATTTCTTTACCCGTCCCAGCTGGAAACCCATCAGCGCAGCCACACTGGGGACAGGCCATTCACCTGCTCCGATTGTGGGAAGAGGTTCACACAGTCGTCCGACCTTCTGACACATCAGCGAGTTCACACGGGAGAGAGACCCTTCACTTGCTCCATCTGTGGGAAGGGATTCACTCAGTCATCCAACCTGCTCACACACCAGCGAGTTCACACCGGAGAGAGACCATTCACTTGCTCTCTGTGTGGTAAGGGGTTCACTTCGTCATCCACTCTCCGGATGCATCAGCAAGTTCACACCGGGGAGAAACTGTTCAGCTGTTCGCTGTGTGGAAAGAGATTCACTCAGTCGTCCTCCCTGCGGAGACATCAGCGAGTTCACACCGGTGAGAAACCATTCACTTGCTCCATGTGTGGGACAGTATTCACTCTCACAACTGACTTGCTGAGACACCAGCGAGTTCACACTGGAGAGAGACCATTCACCTGCTCTGTGTGTGGCAAGGGATTCAGTCAGGCATCCAACCTGGTAACACACCAGCGCGTACACACTGGAGAGAGACCATTCACTTGCTCTGATTGTGGGAAAGCATTCACTCAGTCATCCAACCTGCTGAGACACCAACGAATTCACAAATAGCCACAAGTTGAAGGTTTTCTTTTCTCTTATTCACACCAAGGACAGAACATTGGTCTTTGGCAGTTAAAACATGAATAAAATTGTATATCTGGAGGACTTGGTTTTGTAAATGATGACATCATCATTGTAAATGCACACACTCACACTGTGTTGAGATTTTACACCAGAGATCTGAAATAACAACTGAACCTGTTGAAGAAACTCAGCAGGTCTGGAAGCCTCTGTGCAACATATTCTGAAAAAGAATCATTGGAATTGAAACATTCGCTGTTTCTCCACGGTGCTGCCAGACCTGCTGAGTTTGTCCAGTACTTTGTTTTTAGAAACACCTTGCAAGACTCTTGCTTGTTGATACCATAAAAAGTGAGGGTCAAGCGAATCCTCCTGTACTCAATGGGGATTGACTTTAGCAAAGAGTTAAAAACCCTTGGGATTTCTGTGTTACAACAAGAACGTGTTTAATACAGATTTAAGAAAAAAGAAAAACAATCAATCAAACATTGGGAAACCGAAAAGAACAAACATGGCGGATAGGTCCAATGGGATTAGAAACTGATAAATTAATGGAGACCGTTTCAGGTGAGACTCCCTCTGAATGAACACTTCCCAGCACTAACTGTAACCTCTATTGCACACCCTCCTTATCAATCAATTTGTGTTATATATGTGATTATTTAAAAGTGAAAGTTAATACCTGTCAATCTCCCAATGGTCATATTCTTGGTGACATATAATTTCTAGGTCAACTTGGATTGCCAAACTTGGTTTTATCTTTTCCAGTGTGCAGAAAACTTAAATCTACAGGTTCACTTCCAAACAGGAACAGATCACAGTTTTACACTAATCTTTGGTCTGAAGCACATTTCCAGCATTTCTCTCATTTACAACTGGGTTTATAACATAGAACATTACAGCACAGTACAGATCCTTTCACCTTTGATGGTTCCACAGGTGGGTGCAACAATCTGAAGCTGATCTGTCTTACACCATTCCATTTTCATCCACGTTTATTCAATGACCATTTAAATGCCCTTAAAGTTGGAAAGTCTACTACTGTTGCAGGCAGTGCATTCCACGCCCCTTCTACTGTGAGTAAGGAAACTACCTCTGACATCTGTCCTATATCTATCACCTGTCAATTTAAAGCTATGCCCCCTCGTGCTAGTCTTCACCATCTGAGGGGTAAAAACTCTCACTATGCACTCAATTTAACCCTCTGATTATCTTATATGTCTCAATTAAGTCATCTCTCAACCTTCTTCTCTCTAATGAAAACAACCTCAAGTCCCTCAGCCTTTCCTTATAAGATCTTTCCTCCATACCAGGCAACATCCTTTGGGCGGCACAGTGGTTAGCACTGCTGCCTCACAGCGCCAGAGACCCGGGTTCAATTCCCGCCTCAGGCAACTGTGTGTGTAGTTTGCACATTCTCCCTGTGTCTGTGTGGGTTTCCTCCCACAATCCAAAAATGTGCAGGTTAGGTGAATTGGCTATGCTTAATTAGGTGAAGGGGTAAATGTCGAGGAATGAGTCTGGGTGGGTTGCTCTTCGGAAGGTCAGTGTGGATTTGTTGGGCCGAATGGCCTGTTTCCACACTGTAAGTAATCTAAATCTAAATTAAATCTCCTCTGAACCCTTTCCAAAACTTCCACATCCTTCCTATAATCTAGAACTGTACGCAATACCCCAAGTGTGGCCGCCCCAGAGTTTTGTACAGTTGCAGCATGATCTCATGGTTCTGAAAGTCAATCCCTGCACTAATAAAAGCTAACACACCGTTTGCCTTCTTAACAACCCTATCAACCTGGGTGGCAACTTTCAGGGATCTATGTACATGGACACAGAAACCTCTCTGTTCATCTCCACAACCAAGAACCTGACCATTAACCCAGTACTCTGCATTCCTGTAACTACTTCCAAAGTGAATCACCTCACACCTTTTCACATTAAACTCCATTTGCCACCTCTCAGCCCAGCTCTGTCCCTCTGTAACCTGCAACATCCTTCAGTACGATCCACAACTCCACGGACTTCAGTGTCTTCTGAAAATTTACTACCCCATCCTTCTACACACTCATCCAGGCCATTTAGAAAAATGACAAACAGCAGTGACCCCAAAACAGATCCTTGTGGTTTAGAGAGTTACTGCTATGTGTCCTGGAGGACTGAGCTATGGAAGACAGACAGTGGCTGGGATACATTTCTCACACACCACAGGACTAACTCACACCAGCGCTTTGCTGTCAATGAAAAGGAACAATAAATACTAAAACACCGTTTGTCCCCCGCAGCATGATCCTGAAGGATGTGTCCAGGCTGAAGTTCTGTTGTTACTGTACGATCCTCCCGCAGATTGTCTTTTCTGAGCTCCAGGTGATATTAAACACTGAGGAGAGAAATACAATAACCAACAATGACGTTTTTGAACCAAAGCTACTTTATTTGATATTTCTCCAGAATATTCCAGTCCAATATAAGGGACTATTAACATCAGAAACAAACAACAAAAGGTTAGAATATAAACATACAAAAGGTACAGCACAGATCAAGGCCCCTTGGCCCATCATGTTTGTGTGGCTGAAAGACAACTATCCAGCTGATCCCATTCTGCAGGTCATAGTCCATAGCCCTGTATATTTTACATTTCAGGCATATCCATGTTTTTTTTTAAGTATGTTGAGGGTTACTGCCTCTACCACCCTATCACACAGTGAGTTATAGAGTCATAGAGATGTACAGAGTTCCAACTTGCCAACATCTCTGGGTGAAATGATTTCTCTCCTCCCCCTCTTCCTGTGAATTACTTTAAATCTAAAGCCTCCAGGTATTGACCTCCTTGTTAATGACTAGCTCAATCCTTTCTACTCTATATATGGCGTATGAAGTTTAATATAGATAAATGTGAAGTGCTGCATTTTGGTTAGGCAAATCAGGGCAGGGTATACACAGCTAATGGAAAGGTCCTGGGAGTGTTGCCAGACAGAGACTTTAAGTTGCAGGTTCAATCAAATATCACCTCAGTCTCATTTTCCACAGAAAATAACCCCAGCCTGTCAAATCTTTCCTCTGAGCTAAAATTCTCCAATCCTGGAAAAATCCTCATCAATCCCCTCTGCCTGTCTCTGGTGTGATGACATCTATCCTGGAATATGGGAACCAGAACTAAGTGCAATGCTTTAGCTGTGATCAAATGAGTGTTATCATCAATCACAAATATTGTGTCCCTGGCATCTCAGAGAGTGATGAAGAAGGTATTTGGCATGCTTGGCTTCACTGGTCAGAGAATCGAGTACACGAGTTGGCATGCCACGTTACAGCTATAGAAGACATTGCTGAGGCCACGTTTGGAATACTGCATACAATTCTGGTCACCCTGGTATGGAAAGGATGTTATTAACCTGCAAAGGGTGCAAAAGCAATTTGCTCGGATGTTAGCTAGGTTGGAAGGTTTGAATTATAAGAATTGGTTAGGTCACATGGACATATTTCGTTGAAGTGTAGGAAGCTGAGGGGATGACATTACAAAAATTTATAAAATCATGCGGGACAGAGATCAGGTGAATAACAAAGGTCTTTGTCCCCAGTGTAGAGGAGTTCAGAACTAGAGGCTAAGAGTTGAGAGGAGAAAGATGGAACATTGTCCTGAGGGGCAACCTCTCACACAGACGGTGGTGAGTGTATGGAATGAGCTGCCAGAGGCAGTGGTAGAGGTGGGTAGAATTACATCATTTAAAATATATCTGGACAAGTACGTGGATGGGAATGTTATAGGCAAATGGGAGCAGTTCAGTTTAGTAAACCTGATCAGCATGAATGAGTTGGGCTGAAGGGCCTGATCCTGTCCTATCACTAACTATCCTGACATTCCCACATGGAACTTAATGTGCAGTCCATGGTACTGGGATTCTTTACTGTGTGCATACTTAACTAATTCTAAATAAACTTCAGATTAAAATAAAGAAAGGTTTCATCAGCTATTCACCAATCAATTACACAGAAGTCACCTTATTTTATAGGAAGGTAACCAAAATGTTTTTCTTAATTATTATTATTGAAACACAGATTTTAATTTGCTGAGAAAGTTCAGCTATTCTCACTGTTATAATCGCTTGTTGGTTAGTTTTATCTTTATCAGCTATACTTGTTGCATTCAACACTGACTGTAATTATATAAATAAATTGACTTCAGTTTTATGATAATTAATCTAGTCTTAATTTCTTGTTGGTTAATGTAAGGACAAGAACTGCCCTTACAACTCCAACTGTGCTCTAACTAGTGTTTTCTAAAGTTCCAATATTACCTCCGTGTCTTATCTTCTGGAATGATTCAAATGCCCTACTGACCTTCGTAACTAACTGTCCAGGCACCTTCACTTATTTGTGGAGGTCACTCAGAGGAAGCACTCTCTACTCCTCATTGTCCAGCAATTATTCAGCATTTATTTTGCCCTGTTGGCCCCCTGCCCTTTTAGATTCGTTAGCTCCAGAATGAATCCCATTGGCCACGTTTCTACCTGTTTGAGTCATCCATTGACATCATGTAGTCTGCAGCTTTCTTCCTCATTCACCACCACCTGGCCAACATCCGTGATAGTTACAAATTTATTCATCATGCCTCTACATTGAAGTCTAAATCCTTGATATATACCACAAAACTGTGGAACCCCATTGGAAATTAGCAGCCAAACCAGGTTCATTTCTGGATGCAGTTATCATCAGCAATAACAGCGGTATATAATTGCTGCTCTTGCAGGTGAAGTTGCTGGTGTCTCAGGAGGTTGTGTGATTGAGCGAATCCTTTTCCGCACACGGAGCAGATGAATGATCCCTTCCCGTTGTGAATTTGTTGATGTTTCATCAGATTCTGTTTACTTTTGAACCGCTTCTCACAGTCAGAGCACTGAAAGGGTCTCTCATCAGTGTGAACCAGTTGGTGCGTCGTGAGGTGGGATGACTGACTAAATCTCTTGCCACACAGCGAGCAGCTGTATGGTCTCTCCCCACTGTGAACTCGCTGGTGGATCACAAGGTCGGAGGAGTCAACAAACTCCTGTTTGCAGTCAGCACACGAGAACGGCCTCTCCCCTGTGTGAACTCGATGGTGTCTCAGTAAGTGGGATAATCGAGTGAATCCTTTCCCACAGATAGAGCAGGAGAACGGCCTCTCACCAGTGTGAGTGTACTGGTGTTTAAGCAAGTGCTTTCTGCATTTGAATTTCTTCTCACAGTCAGGACATCCAAAAGGTCTCTCATCAGTGTGAACAAATTGATGTGTCAGAAGGTAGGATGAACTAGTGAATCCCTTCCCACACACTGAGCAGATGAACGGTCTCTCCCCAGTTAATGCGCGTTGGTGGTTCAGTAAATCCTTTTTACTTTTAAAGCTCTTCTCACAGTCAGAACATTTAAAAGGTCTCTCATCAGTGTGAACCAGTTGGTGTGTCAAGAGGTGGGATGACTGAGTGAACCCTTTCCCACACACTTTACAGATGAACGGTCTCTCCCCAGTGTGACTGCGTTGATGTATCAATATATCCTTTCTGCTTTTAAAACTCTTCTCACAGTCAGAACATTTAAATGGTCTCTCATCAGAGTGAACCTGCTCGTGGGTCCGGAGGGTTGATAAAGCATTAAATCCCTGCCCACACACAGAGCAGGTGAATGGCTTCTCCCCAGTGTGAACGTGCTGGTGTGTATAGAGGCTGGATGACTGAGTGAATCCTTTCCCACACACAGAGCAGCTGAACGGCCTCTCCCCAGTGTGACTGCGTTGATGAGTTTCCAACCCTGATGGGTAACTGAATCCCTTCCCACAGTCCCCACATTTCCATGGTTTTTCCATAGTGTCAGTGTCCTTAATTCACTCCAGGTTCAACGATTGATCTTGACAGACAGAACACATTGATGCTCTCTCCCTGTTGTGGATGGTGTAATTATTTTTCATGCCAAGCAGCTGGTTAATGCTCTTCCCACAGTCTATTCACTGGAACACTCTCCTTCGGGTGTGTGTGTCTCAGACCTTTTACAGTCACACTTATGTTTAAATCTTTTTGTACAGATGATATTTCTTCAGAGGCCAATAATATTCAGATTCTGATTAACTGAATGGCTGTCAGATTTTGATGTGATGCATTTTTCACCTTCTGGATATAAATACCACCTTCTGAATACCCTGCAAAAAAAAACAATTTAGTATGACATATTTAAGAATATGAAAGAAAGAAAAAGGCTGTACAGCCTAATTACTCTGCTGTTTTCATGCTTACCCTCCCATTTCCTTAATTTCATCGCCGTCTACTGACTTATTTTTCCAATCCCTCCCCCCTCTCAGATTTATCACGTTGACTTTTGAAGATCTTAAAAGCCCCAATCTGTCCAATCTTTCCAAAGCCTGCATTATTGTATAAACTCCATCTGGGTTGCAACTTGCAGATTCTCCCCTTCCCTGGAACAGAAGTTCATAAAACTCATGTCTGTCGTTCCAACTCTCTGCAAACCCAGGACCAGGAGCACTCCTTTACTACCCCCCCACACACACCCTGTTCACATGGGGTTCAGCTCCCACCAGCCTCTCGCTGCAGCGCTCCCTCCAACACGGGCCCCGGAATCCTGGATAGCGCTGCCCATGCGCCAGACACCGCGCCTGTGCACTGCGTTCCCTTTGACGTGGATAGGTGATACTCGCCACCGCGGAGTCTGCTGGGTAATGGCACCGCCATTAACCTTTTTTTAAGCATGCACGCCGTCACTTGTTCTGCTTTTACGGGTAGACACGGGGCCAGAGATTCAAACAGCAAAGCGAATAGGCAATGTAAACAAACATTCAACTAAATGGATCACCCTTTACCCATCAGAAACGAGGAGAAAATGATTTGATGGGGCATTACTGAAACTGCAGCAGTGGTAACAGACTTGAACTGCTGGAGTCACGTGACTCAGTGAATCACTGCCCATACACATGCCCTTTAAACTTCGCTGTCGTGTGAATCCTGTAATCTTTCATACTCTACGTTTGTTTTAGATTTCCAGCGTTCGCAGAATTTTGCTTTAATTTGGGTCTCCTCAGAAAGCTTTACTTGTCCCCAAGAGAATGGAGATGTCTGTTTCTGGAGGTATCAGTTTTCTTGATGTTGTGCTTTATCACCCTACCGGACAGATGAAACCGAC
This sequence comes from Hemiscyllium ocellatum, assembly GCF_020745735.1. Classification (NCBI taxonomy): domain Eukaryota; kingdom Metazoa; phylum Chordata; class Chondrichthyes; order Orectolobiformes; family Hemiscylliidae; genus Hemiscyllium; species Hemiscyllium ocellatum. Next base: position 4,992,902 of record NW_026867487.1, read on the forward strand.
CTCTGTGCCTGGATGTGGAGCCTTCTCCTATTCTTCCTGACCTGAGCAAATCCAAAGTCAGTCCAGGTATCGATCAATTTGAGGATCTCAAGTCAGATCATGCTGGTAATTGAAACAAACCAGTCTTTTCAAGTAAACTGTTTCTGATTGAAAGTAAGTATATTGGTAATTAGAGGCTCAGTCAATTCAGAAGGGATTCAAATGATATTTGACACAAAGCCACCTACCCCACCATGAAGAGAAAAAAAATCAGTGCATGTATGATTTAGCATCAAGATGGTGTGATGTCATGACTGTAACTGCTCATTTTGAAATACCATGGAAATAGTGGTATGAGTCTCATGCTTTGGAAACAAACATTCCATTTTTAAAGGACACTCACATGACAAACTTTCAAGGTGCTACATGGTACAGAAATATTCAACATGATCTTGGAGAAAGTAATCAAGATTACCAGGCAGCACAGTAGCTCAGTAGTTAGCACTGCTGTCTCCCAGTGCCAGGGACCCAGGTTTGATTCCCAGGCTTGGGTGACTGTCTGTGTGGAGTTTGCACATTCTCCCAGTGTCTGTGTGGGTTTCCTCTGGGTGCTTTGGCTTCCTTCCGCATTCCAAAGATGTGCTGGTCAGGTGAATTTGCCATGCTAAATTGCCCATAGTATTGGGTGCATTGGTCAAAGAGAAATGGGTCTGGGTGGGTTACTCTTTGGAGGGTTGGTGCGGACTTGTTGGGTCGAAAGGACTGTTTCCACACTGTAGGGAATCTAATCTGATTAAGAAAACCTGTCAGTTGTCTGAAATTGGGCCACCTTTGATTAAAAATTTCAGACACAATTTGCCAGGTTAATTCAAAGTAATATTGACCAACTAAAATAAAGAAATAAATAAGGTTAATACATGCAATCAATAAAACATGACTTTTATTTGAAACTTAATTTTGGGCAGCAATATTTCTCCGGGGTGACAAAAATGGTAGGAAAATAAAACTAATTGGATGTTTAAAGTTTTATCATAGAATTATTGAATCCCTACAGTGTGAAAACAGGCCATTAGGACCAAGTCCACACTGACCCACTGAAGATTAATCTTCCCAAACCTATTCCCTTACGTTTACCCCTGACTAATGCACTTAACCTACACTTCTCTGAGCATTATGGGTAATTTACTCTGGCCAATTCACCTAACCTGCACATCTCTGGATGATGGGAGGAAACCCGAGCACCCGGAGGAATCCCACGCAGACTTGGGGAGAATGTGCAAACTCTATACACACAGTCACCTGAGGCTGGAATTAAATGCGGGTCCCTGGTGCTGTGAGGCAGCAATGCTAACCACTGAGCCACTGTATTGCCCATGAGCCACCATGCTGCCCATCATGAAAGGAGGTGATTTACGGTAAGAGATTGAGTTAAGGAAAACAGAACATCACTGAATGGGAACTGGATTAGCCCACTTTGAGTCCAGTTGAACTGAAAATACTAACTGTTTTTGATGTACATTCTACTGAAAGAAAAGTTGGATAGGAGGAACAATTTGATGAGTTGTCATCACCCATCTGGGATAGTGGTAATACTCTAGCCCAACTACTTCTTGGATCATCTTCATATATAAAAGGTTTATTCGGAGTACTTGAAGTACTTGAAATTCTCCAATTTACCCCTCTGATGGACTCAGAAAGCACTGACCATGTTTCAGTCTGTGTTAAGAACTAGTTTATAACAAGTAAATTATTTCTAATCATTGGCAACAAAACATGCATCACCAACACATAACTCTAATAGTTCAAACTCTGAAACCCGCTTGGCAATTTTATGCACATACACACACACACACACACACCCATTGAATCAATCAACAGTGTCAACACAACTCACAATGATTACCAGTAACTTGTTTTTCCAAAGTGAAGCAACCACTTCCACAGTCCTTGATTTAAGACAGTTTATTTTCCCTCACCTTGTTCCACGATACAAATAAAGAAAACTAAAAAGATGCAATATATTCGTATGTTGTCTTGGATATGTTTCTACCTTTGTCTATGTACTTTTAAAGAGAACGTATATTAATAGTCTGATAACTACTGAAGACATTGGGATCATGCAGGTGGGCATAAGGAGACAGACACCTTTGAGTGAGTCATTAGAAATTGCTAACAAGGTGAAGGGAACCATTTTAAGATTAATATTTAACTGAAGAAGACATCCTTCAATTAACCAAACGTGTTAATTAGTCACCAGTCAGAAACACATGATCAAATACGTCATGAATGTCAATTCACGATAGTTGAAGAATTCATCAATCCACGATAGTTGAAGAATTCATCAATCAGTGATTATGTTGAAGGACTGGGTTATACTTCAAACTCCATCAGCTTGTTTTAAATCCCATGTTGCAGTTTCTGAGTGAAGGTTTATGTGATCTGATAAGATGGTAAGCAGTGAGTCCTCCATGGCCTTGGCCAATCTTATTTAGAACTGAATGATGATACAACAAACAGAAGGTTTATAAAAGATCAGATGGAAGAGATGTATTGAAGACTCCCATTGCTTTCCTCAACAGCACATTTACAATAATACCCAAAAGTGATTTGAATCAATTTGATAATGAAAAATAAACAACTGCTGAATTATAATCTGCTCATTTCATCTGCAGTAATTGCTGCTGAGAGATTAAATCTTCAATGATCCTGAAGGGCTGGAATGAGACAAATACTGGAAATCCCAAGGCAAGGTATTGAACAGAAATAAAGGTGATGCTGTTACTGTGGTGCACACAGACGTCTGAATGCTGTTTGCTGCAGTGTCAAACTGGATAAAGTTAAGGCTCACAGAATAAAAGGAACATGAGCCACACGGGCACAGAATTTGCTGAGTGATGGGAAAGACACAGCAATTGTTAACAAATTTTCTCTTCAACTGGAAGATTTACAGTAGCGATCTGCACACATTGGTGCCACAACGTTTGCTTTTCCTGACATAAATGGAAATGATTTAGACCTTGATGTGCAGGGGATAACTTTATTGTTTGCCAATGAATCAATACCTGAAAGCAATGTAAACAGTGAGCAGGAGAGTGTAGAACTTCCAAAGTACATTGTCAAGTTGCTGGAGTGAGAGGATAACTAGTAGGTAAAGTTCAATGGGAGAACAGTGAGGTGTTGCTTTTTGGTAAAGTACATGGAGAGACAGTTTAAAATAAAATAAAGTGCACTACTGTAAACATGTTCATGAGCAGAGAGACCTGGATGCATGTGTGTGCATTAGTCATTAAAAGGTTGCAGGACAGGTGGAGAGAGCTGTTTTGGAATGAATAGAATCCTTGGATTTATTGATAGCGAGAGAAAGTACAAGAACGGGAAGGTTGATGAACTTACATAGATACTAGTTTAACCTCAGCTGGAATATTAGGTATCATTTTGGATGCCACACTACAAAGAAGATGAATGCATTGGACAGAGTACAGAAGGGATTTACGTAATTTTTCTGGGATGCAAATCTACAGTTATGAGGATATTTCGGAATAGTTCCCTTGGAAAGACGACTAAGAGGACATTTGTCACAAGTTTTCAAATTCAAAATTGTGTATAGATTGATAGCAAGAAACTGTTTGATTGTAAAAGGATTGTGAAACAAATGGCATAGTTTTAAAGTGTTTTGCAGAAGAGGTAAACATGAAGCAAACAAAACATTTTTTCCATAGTGTGTAGCTAGGGTCTAGAATTGGAATAACTGCCTGGAAACATTGTCAAGACGGGTTCCACTGCATCACGTGAGAAGTAGTGAGTTGATAGTTAAAGAGAAATAATGCACAGAATTACAGGAAAAATGGAGGAGAATTACATTAAGTATAGTCACTCAGAGAGCTAATGCAGACATAATGGGACAAATGGCTTCATTCTGCACCACAACAATTCTGTTTAATAGGACTGGAGTTTATGAACATCAGAAGAAACAGACCTTGATGAACATGGTTGTGATTAACAGCAATCACTGCAGTTACTCGTGAACTCGCTGGTGGGTCAGAAGGTTGGAGGACCGTGTGAATCCTTTCCCACACTCAGAGCAGGTAAAGGGTTTCTCCCCTGTGTGAACTCGCTGGTGTCTCCGCAGGTTGGATGAATGAGTGAATCTCTTCCCACACATGGAGCAAGTGAATGGCCTCTCCCCAGTGTGAACTTGCTGGTGCATCATCAGATGGGACGATCGAGTGAATCCCTTCCCACACTCAGAGCAGGTGAATGGCCTCTCCCCAGTGTGAATCCTCCTGTGCATACTGAGTTGAGATGATTGTTTGAAGCCAGTTCCACACTGAGAACATCTGAACGGTCTCTCATCAGTGTGAACACGTTGATGTCGCATCAGCTCCCCAGAGATTTTAAAGCACTTTCCACAATCTGGACATTCAAAAGGTCGTTCAATCATGTGAACTTGCTGGTGTGTCAGCAAGGTGGATGATTGAGTAAATCCTTTCCCACACTCCGAGCAGGTGAATGGTCTCTCCTCCGTGTGAAATCGCTGATGTTTCAGAAGATTGGCTGTCCTAGTGAATCCCTTCCCACACTCCGAGCAGGTGAATGGCCTCTCCCCAGTGTGAATGCGTTGGTGGAGAATGAGGTCAGACGATCTCCTGAATCCAGCCCCACAGTGAGAACACCTGAACGGCCTCTCATTGGTGTGAATACGTTGATGGAGCGTAAGCTCCTGGGAACTTTTAAAACCCTTCTCACAATTAGGGCATTTAAATGGCCTCTCATCAGTGTGAATTCGCTGGTGTCTCAGCAGGGTGGGTAAAACAATAAATCCCTTCCCACACACTGAGCAGGAGAATGGTCTCTCGCCCGTATGGATGCGTTGGTGTGCCTGAAGATGGAAGGACTGAGTGAATTTCTTCCCACACTCAGTGCAAGTGAACGGCCTCTCTCCACTGTGAGTGCGTTGGTGCACAGTGAGAGCAGAAGAATGCCTGAACCTCTTTCCACAGGAAGTGCAGCCAAACAGCTTCTCCTCAGTGTGAACTCGTTGGTGTATCTGGAGAGTGGATAACTGAGTGAAATCCTTCCCACATTTGGAGCAGGTGAATGGCTTCTCCCCAGTGTGCACTCGTTGGTGTGCCTGCAAGGTGGATAAATGAGTAAATTTCTTCCCACATGCCGAACAGGTGAATGGTTTTTCTCCATTGTGAGTACGTTGGTGCACAGTGAGGGCGGAAGAATGCCTGAACCTCTTTCCACAGGAACCGCAGCTGAACAGCTTCTCCTCAGTGTGAATCCGCTGGTGTGACCAAAGGCCAGATGACTGAGTAAATCCTTTTCCACACACAGAGCAAATAAAAGGCCTCTCTCCAGTGTGATTCCGTCGATGGTTTTCCAACAGGGATGGGTAATCAAATCCTTTGCCACATGCCTCACATTTCCACGGTTTCTCCATAACACAGGTGTCCTCGTGTCTGTCTAGGTTGTGAACGGAACACGTGAAGAGTTTCTCCCGCTTTGAATAGTGTGATGCTTGTTTTAAAGCTATGGAACTAGTTAAAGCTGTTTTCAGTTAGTGAACTGAAACACACACACACACACAGAGTCTGGTACGTGTGTTTCTCTTTGTGATTTTTCAGTCACAATAAATGGTTGAAATGTTATAGCCAGGGCAGCACAGACAGCAAAGACCGAATGCAATGACAATCATGATCTTCCTCTTCGAGCACCTTGGAAAAGATGCTTACGAAAGTGTTCATCAAAAGCGTAGGAATCGGAATTCAAAACCAAGAATTCCAGTTTCGTATGCAAACTCTATTGTTCCTCAAAAGTGTAAATCACCAATCCCACAAAACACACTCCCCTGTGTCAAAATCCAAATTCCTGGGTCTTTTTTTTGTTTCCCCCCCCCACCTTCTCCACGTCCATTGTATATTGAACCCATCTCTCTAGCCCACCCTTATAATAGCTACACATACGTCCGGCTCCACCTATGATCAAGATGGTGACCATGAAAGATGATCATGTTCCGGAGAAGCAGCCTCAGGATCTGCAAACGCGTAGACCTGCAGGTTGTCGTGACTGGTCTTTGGGCTTTTCATCGGAGCAGGAGCAGAGGGAGAGGCTCCAGTCCTGGGGCTCGCCCCGCCCCCCCGCTCCAGCCAATCAGAACGCGGCAAGGGCTGACGCCTGATGTCACGCCGTGGGGGCCGGCCTGAGCAGGGAGCTCCCTGATTGGTTGGCTGGCGCCAGCAAGATCGGGCATGCGCACTGTCACCCCCTGCGCCCTCCAGTCAAGATGGATGTCGCTGATCCGCCGAGCAGCCTGTCACCGGTTCAAACGTCGCGCCAGTAAGCTCCCACCGTGCATCCAAATCTGTTCTGAATGCGTTTACCAAATCTCCAATGCATTTCCTCCGCGGACCCTGAGGGTAATCACACTCGTAGTGACGTGCGAAGCGAAGCTCTCCGGGGACAGCCCGTTCCAGCACTGCGCATGCTCCATTTCGTCTGGTCACAGCTGATTGACGGCGGCTCTGCACCAATAGGAACCAGTAGGCGGGGCCTGACGCCCGAGTGAACCAATCGGCGTGAACGAGAGGCGGGGCTGTATCCGCCCCTGTCTCTGACTGACACAGTAGCTCATCTGGTTCCTCAAATTCTAGGAGCTTTGCCCAACTTTTCCAATGAACAGTAACTTTGGCAGTTTTTAAAAAATCTGTTCGGGCTATTCCAAAATCTTTTGGAAATTTACAAACAATGCATCCTCCATCTCTCTGGCTGCTTGTTTTAGAATTTGCAGGAAGCTGGAAGAACACAGAAAGTCAGGCAGGACCAGGAGAAGGGGTTCTGGATTATTGGTACTGGAAGAGCTCAGTAGTTCAGGCAGCATCCAAAGTGCAGCGAGATTGACATTTCGGGCAAAAGCCCTTCATCAGGAATAAACTACCAGGAGAAGTTAAGGTTTTGGGTGTAACCCCACACCCACAGAGCCTAGTGGTGTCAATGATCCTCCAGCCGAAACGTTGACTTCTCCTGATGCTACCTGGCTTCCAACCTCTTGCTTGTCTACCTTGCAGGAGGTATGCGCAGTTTTATTTTTGTAAATGTTTCTTTACCCTCCCCCCCCCCCACACACACACAAACATACAACCACCTAACTGAGGTAGTGCTTATATTTTCCCCAGCACCCATGTTGTGTATGTGTGTAGGTAGCACCTGTTTTTTTTTCTTTTTCAGTGCTCTAAACATGCACAGTTTTATTATGTCTTACTATTTTTAAAACCGGGGCCAGTGACTTGCTCTGACTTTAGCCCCATTAGTTTGTTGACTATGACTTAGAGTCATAGAGATGTACAGCATGGAATCAGACCCTTCGGTCCAACCCGTCCATGCCGACCAGATATCCCAACCCAATCTAGTGCCATCTGCCAGCACCCGACCCATATCCCTCCAAACTCTTCCTATTCATATACCCAATCCAAATCCCTCTTAAATGTTGCAATTGTACCAGCCTCCACCACATCCTCTGGCAGCTCATTCCATACACGTACCACTCTCTGCATGAAAAAGTTACCCTTTAGGTCTCTTTTTATATCTTTCTCCTCTCACCCTAAACCTATGCCCTCTAGTTCTGGATTCCCTGACCCCAGGAAAAAGACTTTGCCTATTTACCCTATCCACGCCCCTCATAATTTTGTAAACCTCTATAAGGCCACCCCTCAGCCTCCGATGCTCCAGGGAAAACAGCCCCAGCCTGTTCAGCCTCTCCCTGTAGCTCAGATCCTCCAACCCTGGCAACATCCTTATAAATCTTTTCTGAACCCTTTCAGGTTTCGCAACATCTTTCCGATAGGAAGGAGACCAAAATTGCATGCAATATTCCAACAGTGGCCTAAGCAATTTCCTGTACAGCTGCAACATGACCTCCCAACTCCTGTACTCAATACTCTGACCGATAAAGGAAAGCATACCAAACGCCGCCTTCACTATCCTATCTACCTGCGACTCCACTTTCAAGGAGCTATGAACCCGCACTCCAAGGTCTCTTTGATCAACAACACTCCCTAGGAGCTTACCATTAAGTGTATAAGTCTTGCAAAGATTTGCTTTCCCAAAATGCAGCACCTGGCATTTATCTGAATTAAACTCCATCTGCCACTTCTCAGCCTATTGGCCCATCTGATCCAGATCCTATTGTAATCTGAGGTAACCCTCTTCGCTGTCCACCACACCTCCAATTGACTTCTCTTCACATCTCCAAACCACTGTTCTCCAGGGGATATTTACCCTGCTGTAATTTATTAAGCCTGCTACATTACACATCACTAGACCAAAGTCACCCTGAGCCCTTTATGCATCAGTTACCTCTTTGGGCTATTATAGAAACACATTTCTCTGTAATTTATCCCCTTGCACAATCGAAGGCTTTTATGGTGAAGGAAGACATTGAAACTAATGTTTACTTGGTATAGATTTAATTAAGGAGTGAAACATTTCATGTCTGTATCTCCTGACTCCACTCTGTCAGTAAATGTCTCTTTTTTTCTTCTCCAGCCACCATTAAATGTTTACTTAAAGTTTGATGGAATCAACAGCTACTGTCAGTGCTACTACAACATTTAGCCCTCCCTCTGGCTGCCAAGATGTCTCAGCAAGTGGGTTGATTGATTGAATGCCTTCCCACACTCAGAACAAATGAAAGGCTTCCTTCAGGTGTGTTGATGAGCGAACGTATTTCTATTTCTTTTTTATCATGTGTTTGGTTAAACATTTACTTGTTTTCTTTTAATTATATTTTTTGGTTATTTGAAAAAGAGCAGAGAAGTATTAGAAATTATTTAGCACATACTTTTATGTAAAGTAATAAAATAATTAACTAGGTAGAGCTGACTCAGCTGGTGATGTGCTGTAGCTGTATGATCTGGGAGCTGGCTGATCCCATTGTGAACGGCAGTGACCAGATTTGCAGCGAGTGTTGGTTGCTGGAGGAACTCTGGCTCAGAGTTGATTATCTTGGAATCTGAGCTTCAAATATTGTGGCACATCCGGGAGATGGAGAATTACCTGGGTGCTTTGTTTCTGGTCAATTAAGTGGTTCAAATTGTTCGTGATCAGGGGGTGATTGCAAGTGAGGCAGGTAGGGAAATCCTGAGTTCAGGAATGGAGGAGCCTCAACCTTTGATGTTATTCAACAGGTATGAGATACTTGCTTCCTGTGTGAATGAGGAAAAGGGCTGCGGGGTGAATGAGCCGGCTCACCATGGCACTGAAGGCCCTTCTAGAGGGAGGGTCAAAAAGACAAGTGGTAGTTATAAGAAATTCTATAATTAGGGGGATAGATAGTATTCTTTGCAAGCTGGATTGGTAGTCCCGCATAGTGGCACCAGGCAGGCAGGACATCTCTGACCGTCTTGAAAGGATATTGGAGTGGGATGGGGAGAATCCAGTTGTTGTGGTCCACGGTGGGGCTAACAACATAGGCAAGGCTAGGATGGAGGACCTGTTTGGGGATTATCGAGCACTAGGAACAGAATTAAGGAACAGGTCCTCAAGGGCTATAATCTCCCGGTTACTGCCTGACCCACGTGCAAGTTGGCTTAGGGATAAGAAAATTAGAGAAGTAAACATGTGGCTCAGGGAGTGGTGTGGGAAAGCGGAGTTCCATTTCATGGAGCATGGGCATTGGTTTTGGAACTGGGGACATCTGTACCAATGGGATGGTCTCTGCCTGAACCAATCTGGAACCAGTATTCTGGCGAGAAGGATCAATAGGGTGGTCACGAGGATTTTAATCTGGTGAGTTGGGGGAAGGGAAAGTTAAAAACAACAGGAATTATCGTGGTAGATAAAAAAGGTAAGCAGCAGGTTAGCATGTGTGCAGGAGGGTTTAAATACAAGGCAGACTATGAAAGCAGTAAAAAGGAAGGATAACTCAGCAGGTATTATTAGATATGTTGGAAATCATGAGGGTAAGAAAGCTAGCATAAAGGCACTTTACCCAAATGCACACAGCATATGTAACAAAGTTGATGAGTTAACGACACAATTATCATGAATGAATATGATTTGGTAGCCATGACAGAGACATAATTACAGATGGTCACAACTGGGAGTTAAATATCCAGGGGTATCAGATTATTCAGAAGAGCAGACAGGAAGGTAAGGGATGTGGTGTAGCTCTGATATTCAAGGACGACATGAAGGCTGAGCAGAGAAATGATATATCGTTCTTTGGAGAATGTTATTGAATCCATTTTGGTGGAAATTAGAAATTCTCTGAAGAAAATGATAGGCCACCACATAATAACATCACATTTGGGCAGGCAATAAATGAAATATCTAATGCCTGTAAAAATGGTACGGTAATTATCATGGGGGATTTTAATCTACATGTCGATTGGTCGAACCAGCTCGGTCAGGGTAGCGTTAAGGAGGAGTTAATTGAGTGTATCCGTAATTGGTTCCATTACATACTGTTCAAGAAAATAATGAGGGAGCAAGCTATCCTAGACCTAGTCCAGTGTAATGAGACAGGAACAATTAAAGACCTCATATTTAGTGATCCTCTTGGGAGAAGCAATCACAGTATGGTTGAATTTAGAATACAGATGGAGAGTATGAACATAAAATCCAATCCCAGGATCCTGTGCTTAAAAATGGGAAACTACAATAGATTGAGGGCAAACTTGGCTAAAGTAGACTGGAAACAAAGATTTTACGATGACGCAGTTGACGAGCAGTGGAGGATTCCAAAGTAATTTTTCAATTAGGCCCCATTTGGAGTACTGTGTCCAGTTTTGGTCCGCACACCTCAGGAAGGACATACTAGCACTAGAGCGTGTCCAGCGGAGATTCACACGGATGATCCCTGGAATGGTAGGTCTAACAGATGAGGAACGGCTGAGGATCCTGGGATTGTATTCATTGGAGTTTAGAAGATTAAGTGGAGATTTAATAGAAACTTGCAAGGTAATACATGGCTTGGAAAGGGTGGACGCTAGGAAATTGTTTCCATTAGGTGGGGAGACTTAAGACCCGTGGACACAGCCTTAGAATTAGAGGGGGTCAATTCAGAACAGAAATGCGGAGACATTTCTTCAGCCAGAGAATGGTGGGCCTGTGGAATTCATTGCCGCAGAGTGCAGTGGAGGCCGGGACGCTAAATGTCTTCAAGGCAGAGATTGATAAATTCTTGATGTCACAAGGAATTAAGGGCTATGGGGAGAATGCTGGTAAGTGGAAATGCCCATTAGCCATGATTGAATGACGGAGTGGACTCGATGGGCCGAATGGCCTTACTTCCACTCCTATGTCTTATGGTCCTATGGTCAATTGCTCAGCAAAAGTATATTCCAATGAAAAGGAAGGACTGTAAGAAAAGGACTGTAATCTGCCATGCGTGTCTTAGGAAATAACGGAGGCTATCAAATTGGAAGAGAAGGTATACAAGGTTGTCAAAACCACATGAAACCAGAACATTGGGAAAACTTTAAAGGTCAACAGAAAGCCACAAAAACAGCTATAAAGAAAAGTAAGATAGAACAGGAGAAAAACTAGCACAGAATATAAAGACAGATAGCAAAAGTTTCTGCAAATATATAAACAAAAAAAAATGGCTGAAGTAAACATTGGTCCTTTAGAGGATGAGAACAAGCATTAAGTTACAGGATATGATGAAATGACCAAGGCATGTAACAATAATTTTGTATCGGTGTTCACAGTGGAGGACACTAATAACATTGCCAGTAATTGACAAGGAGACGAAGATAGGTGAGGACCTGGAAGCAATCATTATCACGGAAGAGGTAGTGTTGGGCAAGCTAATGGAGCTAAGGATAGACAAGTCTCCTGGCCCCTGATGGAATGCATCCCAGGGTATTAAAAGAGATGGCGGAAGAAATAGCAAGTGCACTGGCGGTAATTTTCCACTTTCCAACAGGCCTTCGACAAGATGCCGCTCATGAGACTGCTGCATAAAATAAAGATGCATGATATTCAGGGCAAAGTATTAGCAAGGATAGAGGATTGGTTGACTAACAGGGAGCAAAGAGTGGGGATAAATAAGTGCTATTCTGGTTGGCAATCAGTGATGAGTGGTTGTGCTTCAGGGATCAGTGTTGGGACCACAATTATTCACAACTTATGTAGATAATTTGGAGTTGGGGACTACGTGTAGTGTGTCAAAATTTGCAGATGACACTAAGAGGAGTGACAGAGCAAAGTGTGCGGAAGACTGTAAAACTCTACAGGGGAACGTAGATACTTTGAGTGAGTCAGCAAAGGGTCTGGAAGAATGGAATACATTGTTAGTAAATGTTAGTAAATTGTCAGTTGGAGTAACAGGAAAAAGGGTTATTACTTGAATGGTAAATAGTTGCAGTATGCTCTTTATTTTCCATAGGCATCGCCTCAAAATTAGGGGGAACAGATTTAGGACTGAATTGGGTGAAACTTCTTTACTCGGGGGTTATAAATCCATGGAATTTCTTGCCCAGTGAAATAGTTGACGCTACGTCAGTAAGCATTTTTAAAGTTAAGGTAGATTTTCTTTTGAACACTAAAGGAATTAAAGGATATGGTGAGAGCATGGGTGAGTCCATGAAAAAAAACCAGCCATGACCTTACTGAATGGCGGAGCTGGCTTGAAGGGCCAGACGGCCTATTCCTGCTCCTAGTTCTCGTGTTCTTCTGTGAACTCCCAGGTGTCTCAGAAAGCTGAAAGTCGGAGAGAATTGTTTACACACACACACACACACACACACACACACACACACACACACACACACAACATTGTTCATCCAAGTGATTAGTGTGTGTTTGGAAGGAACTGTCGGATGAAGTTGTGGAATCTGGTGCAATGGGAACCTTTAAAAGGCATCCAAGGGGGATCCAAGATGGCGGCGACCCAGCAAGACTGAGTCCACAGTGCTCTACCCAAAACTTGGGAAAAGTGGGCTATCCACCCCCACCACACTCACTAAACCATTTATAATAGTTGTTAACCTTAAATAGTTACCTATTAGTACATTTAAATAGTCTAATACTAGCTGGAAAATGAGTAAAGGGAAGGGAACAGGCGGCTCTAAGAAAGCAGGGACCCCTCCCCCACCCTCTCCCTCTTCATCTGCAACAAAGGTGTCTTCAGCTGCTTCAGGAGATTTACCAATGAAGATGAGCTTTGAGGAGATGTTTGCCAGGTGGGAGGCAAAGATTGATGCTTTTATCGATGAGTCTCGGCAGAGCAGAGAAGCACTATCAGCCGAGCTGCAGAAGCAGGGCAGAGACATTCAGGAATTGGAGTGCCGAGTCAGAGAGGTGGAGTCGAAGGCCGCAGCCTCAGAGACTGGGATAAAATCAACAGCCGACCACATCCGTTTTCTCGAGAATCGAGTCCAGAACCTAGAAAACCACATTGATGACCTCGAAAATCGATGTCGTAGAAAAAATATTCGGTTGTTGGGCCTGCCCGAGCAGGAAGAGGGAGGTCAGCTGACAGCATTCTTAGAGCATTGGCTGCCACAACTTTTAAATCTGCAGGCTGGATCAGGCCAGGTAAGGGTAGAATGGGCCTACCGGGTCACAGTACGTAGGCCCGGCTCAACCTAGCGCCCACGCCCGGTCCTGTTCCAGCTGCAGATGCTCCTGGAAGCCTCAAGAAATCTGGGAAAAGATCCCCAAGCTATGACCCACAAAGGATCCAGGATCATGCTGTTCCAGGACTTCTCCCCAGCTTTGGTCCGAAAGAGGAAGGCATTCAATGAGGCGAAGAAGCGTTTAAGGGACTTAAATATCCAGTACTCCTTACGATATCCAGCGACGCTGCGCCTTAGCCACGAAGGATCCATATATAACTTCGGATCACCGGAGAAGGCTAAGGAATTCTTGGACTCTCTTAAATAAACTGTAAGAGATTGTGGACGCTGGTCTGCCTTTCCCATTATTTGGTTTACATCCCTTCATCTTTTCTTATCTTTCCCCCTATGTGTGTATGTGTATATATATATGTTGGGGCATTTGGTTAATGTTGATGGGGAGAGGTGGTTACCTTATTCTATTTTACTTCTGTTTTTAGGAGCGGGGTTGTTTTTCTTTCCCCTGTTATTTTGTGGTATTATATTTAAGTATTACATGTTGAGATTGTAATCTTATAGTCATATATGGTATTAATATTCCCAAATATATTTAGATGTGGGTGTGGGTGGGGGTGGGGTGTTCACTGTTAACTCTAGCTTTATATTATATTTGAATTCTCCTCATTTTATTGAGGAACACCTGGGTCAAGGATGGGACACTGGTTAGAAGAGGGTAAGATGGACTGTGGGAGAGGAAGTGACGTTCCCTGGGAACAAGGGAGAAAATCTCCAATTCGGAATGTTTTATATTTTTTATACTTAGAAAGAGTTTTTTGTTATATTGTTTTGAGTGTATCAGAGAATCTTTACTTTTGTAAATCTTGTATGCTCCATGCTCGGGATGTTCTAGATAGGGTTTCCCCTCCCGAGGGGTCTCGGATCTGTCCAGATGATTATGGCTGAACAGTCGGTTAAGTGGTGCACCTGGAATGTCAGGGGGAGTAATTCGCCAGTTAAAAGGAAGAAAATATTATCAAATCTTAAGAAGGAGAGAGTTGATATAGCTCTCCTACAGGAGACACACCTGTCGGATAAAGAACACTTAAAATTACGACAGGGCGGATTTGATCAGGCCTTTTTTTCCTCTTTTAATTCAAAAAGCAGGGGAGTCGTTATCCTTGTCCGGAAGAACTTCCCTTTGAAAATTCTAAATCAGATAAAAGACGAATCTGGACGATATATTTTGATTAAAGCCCTCTTAAATGGAGAGGAATATGGGATCTTAAATGTATACTGCCCCCCGGCACACCCCTTTAAATTCATAACGGAAGCTTTTTCAAAACTGATGGCCTTTGGTGCCCGTCATACAATTATAGGGGGAGACTTTAATTGTATTATGGATCTGGAAATAGACAGGATTCCCAAGAGTGCCGCTGGAGTATCTCCCAGATCTAGACAACTGGCGGACCTGAATAAAGAATTAGGATTGGTAGATGTATGGAGATGTCTCCATCCACAGGGTAGAGATTTTTCTTTCTACTCTAATCCACATAAATGTCACACAAGAATTGATATGTTTTTTGCCCCATCGATTTTTCTAAACTCTATAGCAACCTGTAAAATAGGTACTATAGCAATCTCTGACCATGCCGCTGTATACATGGAAACTAAGGTAAAGAACAATGGGACATCTGCTCGGCATTGGCGTATGGACCCCTTCCTGATAAAAGATAGCAAATTTTTAAAGTACTTCTCCCAAGAACTTAAAACTTTTTTAGAAATTAATACTGGTACGGCTAGCAATCCGTCAATGATGTGGGCGACCATCAAAGCTTATGCACGAGGTTTGATCATCTCCTATTCAGCGACCCAGAGGAAAATGAAGGGAGAGCAACAGCGTCTGCTCGAAGCTCGCCTAAAAGCAGCCGAAACAGCATACGCTGATAGACCTTCTATCACAAAATTGCAGAGGATTACAGCTCTTAGGACAGCTTTAAACACCGCGCTTACTCAAACGGCTAAAAGGGAAATATTATTTGCGAAACAAAGATTATATGAATATGGCGACAAACCGGGTAGATACTTAGCATTTCTTGCAAAGAAAAAGAAAGCCCCTCAAACTATTCCGACCATCAAGGAAAGTACAGGTACCCTGACTCATGATCATAAAAAGATCAATGCGACCTTTAAAGAATTTTATTCTGAACTATATAGATCGCAGGATTGTGAAGATAGGATTAGGAGGATGCAGTCATTTTTTAAAAATTTGACCTTCCCGGGCCTGACTCCGGAACAGGTGTCGGCCCTAAATACCCCTTTAACAGTCCAAGAAATACTTGAGGCAATTAGGCAACTTCAGAGCGGAAAAGCACCGGGCCCGGATGGTTTTCAAGCTGAATTCTACAAAGAATTTACAGGAATATTGGTTGACCCACTTATGGATATGTATAATTTTGCGCATAGTCAGGTCTTTCTCCCGCCCACACTGAAAGAAGCAAATATTTCTCTTATCCTCAAAAAAGGAAAAGACCCAGAAGATTGTGCATCTTACAGACCAATATCCTTACTAAATGTAGACTTTAAAATTCTCTCAAAAATGTTAGCACTAAGACTAGAAAGGGTACTGCCATATATTATAAAGGAGGACCAGACGGGATTTATTAAGGGCCGCAGATCATCCAATAATATCAGAAGGGTCTTGAATATGATCCAAGCCTGTCATCAGGGAAAGATACTAGGAGTAGTAATTTCATTGGATGCGGAAAAGGCATTTGATAGGGTTGAATGGTCATATTTATTTTACACATTGGAAAGGTTTGGCGTTGGACAGGTGTTTACCAAATGGGTTTCAACATTGTATAATGACCCCAAAGCAGCTGTTATTACTAATGGGTTAAGATCGGATGGCTTAAGTGTGGGTAGGGGCTGCCGTCAAGGATGTCCTCTCTCACCATTGTTGTTTACACTGATAATCGAACCATTAGCAGAAGCCATCCGGACTGATCCTAATATAACGGCCCCGAGGATTGGTACAGGTAAACACAAAATTACCCTCTATGCAGATGACGTTCTCTTATTCCTCAGTAATCCTTTAATGTCAGTGCCTCGTCTAATTCAAGTTATGAATACATTTAGTGCATTCTTAGGCTATAAAATTAATTTTTCAAAATCGGAAGCCATGCCAATGGGTGGTCTGGCTATGATACCCCACTTAATGGACGGATCCCCTTTTCCCTTCCGTTGGTCCCTGGAGGGCTTCTTATATTTAGGTATTTTTATCACGCCAGTATTTGATCAGCTGTATAGGGCTAATTTTGTACAATTAATGGAAAGGATAAGGCAGGACCTCCAGCGATGGAGAGACCTTCCGATTTCCTGGCTAGGGAGAATAGCATTAATTAAAATGAATGTTCTGCCCCGTCTCTTATATCCTATGAGAATGCTCCCGCTGATGCTGCCAAGGCTAGCCCTACGTAAATTATATGGCTGGTTGGGCTCCTTTATTTGGAACCATAGACAGCCCCTTATTAAGCTGAAGAAGCTACAGCTTCCACAGGCAAGGGGAGGACTGGACTTCCCAGACTTTAGGAAATATCAGTTAAGCTCCCTACTAAGTTACATAGCTGATGGGGTTTCATCTGATCCACAATCAATTTGGCTGGATATCGAAGCCTCCCAAGTAAAATACCCACTTATTAACCTTTTATTTTCAGATAAGAGGAAAATCATTACAGACCACTGTAAAAATCCCATAATATTAAACACAATTAAGACCTGGAATATAATGCGGCAAAATGAGGGTAACTCACATAAAACATCCCCCCATGCACCAATAGTAGGCGCATGGGGATTCCAACCGGGGATTACAGATGCCACCTTTAAACTCTGGAGATCCAGGGGCATCTCATGCTTAGGGGACCTATTTAAAGATGGGATCCTGATGTCCTTTGAGCAGCTGCGTCTGAAATTCGGAATACCTAATGGGGATCTCTTTCGATACTTCCAAGTTCGAGATTATATACAGAGGAAGACTACATTAATAGATAGTCTTTATAAATCAGACAGAGAACGTAATGTCTTACGACCAGCGGGGGCATCCTCCGTTAGTACTATATACCATTTGCTACATGATGGAGTCTCAGGAGACATGGATGACCTGCTTAAAACATGGGAGCAGGACTTGGGGCTAGAAATCTCTGAGGATATGTGGAATGACATTTGGGAAAATGCTAGAAGAATTGCTATCTGTAACAGAACTCAGGCTATCCAACTAAAGATACTTCATAGGGCCCATATAGCTCTGGCTCAACTGGCAAAATTTAAGGCAGGAGCATCTCCAATGTGTCCTAAATGCAAAATAGAGGTGGGTACTCTTGTACATTGTCTGTGGACTTGTCAGAAAATCCGCAGATACTGGACTAAAGTGGCAAATACCCTGACAGAAACTTTAGGAACGGAAATTAGGGTGGACCCTGTATCTCTCCTTTTGGGCTTTTCGAACCTCTCATCTCTGGATATGCATGGGAAGAGACTATTTTCTATTCTCTCTTTCTGTGCAAGGAAAAATATTTTGGTGAACTGGGTGGCTGAGGGCCCCCCTGGACTTTCAAATTGGCACAGATTAATTATGGAATATATCCCCCTTGACTTCCTCACAAATATGGTGCACCGAAAGACTGAATTATTTTATAAAATATGGCAGCCCTTTTT